>NC_054845.1:3359166-3973333 GCF_018345385.1 Vulpes lagopus
GTGGAGCTGTCCACCTCCTCACTGATAACTTAGCTATTTCTTGTCGTTTTGATAATAGCCATTCTGAGAGGTGTGAGGTGCTAACCCATTGTGGGTTTGATTTGCATTTTCCTGATAATTAGTGATGTTTAGCATCTTTCCATGTGTCATTGGCCATCTATATATCTTCTTTGGAAAAATGTCTATTCAGGTCTTCTGCCTATTTTAATCAACTTGTGGTTTTGGTGTTGAAATGTAGAAGTTCTTTATATATATATATATATATATTGGATATTAACCCCTTATCAATATAACATTTGCAAATATCTTCTTCCATTTAGTATATTGCCTTTCCATCTCATTGATGGCTTCCTTTGCTATGCAAAATCTTTTTATTGTTTAAATTTTTGTTTAAATTCCAGTTAGTTAATATACACTGTGACATCATTTTCAAGTATAAAAATAGTGATTCAACACTTCTATAAAAAAAACAGTGCTCATCATGAGTTTAGTCCTTAATCCCCATCACTTATTTAACTCATCGCTCCACCCACTGCCATCTAGTAATAATTACTTTGTTCTCTATAGTTAGCAAATTGTTTCTTGGTTTGCCCCCTCCTCTCTCTTTTTTTTCCCCATTGCTCATTTGTTTGGTTTCTTAAATTCAATATATTAATGAAACCATATAGTATTATGTTTCTCTGACTACTTTCACTAAGCACAGCACTCTCTAGTTCTATCTATGTCATTGGAAGTGGTAAGATATCATTCTTTTTATGGCTGAGTAATATTCCATTACACACACACACACACACACTCCACGTCTTCTTTATCCATTTATCAGTTGGTGGACACTTGGACTATTTCCATAATTTGGCTATTGCAGATGATGCAGCTATAAACACCAGGGCACTTATGTATTTGATTTAGTATCTTTTTTTTTATTCTTTGGGTAAATACTCAATAGTGGAATTGCTGGATCATAGAGTAGTTCTATCTTTAACTTTTTTAGGAATCTCCATACTGTTTTCCAGAGCAGCTATACCAGTTTGCATTCCCAAAACAACATTTGTTCTTTTTTCTCTACATTCTCACCAGCACCTGTTGTTTCTTGTGCTACTGATTTTAGCCATTCTGACAGGTGTGAGGTGATAACTCGCTGTAGTTTTGATTTGTATGTTCCTGATAATGAGTGATGTTGAGCATCTTTTCGTATATCTGTTAGCCATCTGCATATCTTTTTTGGAGAAATGTCTACTCATGTCTTCTGCCCATTTTTTAAATTGGATTATTCATTTTGGGTGTTGATTTATAAGTTGAATCTATAAGTTCTTTATAGATTTTGGATACCAATCCTTATCAGATATGTGATTTGCAAATATTTTCTCCCATTCCCTAAATTGCCTTTTAGCTTTGTTGATTTCCTTTGCTGTGTAGATTTTTATTTTGATGAAATCTAAATAATTTATTTTATTATTTTTCTCTAGCCTCAGGAGACATAGCTAAGGAAGTTGCTATAGCTCATGTCAAAGAGGTAACTGCCAGTGTTTTCCTCTAAGATTTTTATGGATTCAGGGATCACATTTAGGTCTTCTTTTCTTTAAGATTTTATTTATTTATTCATGACAGAGAAAGAGAGAGAGAGAGAGAGGGAGAGAGAGAGAGGCAGAGACACTGGCAGAGGGAAAAGCAGGCTCCATGCAAGGATCCGGGTCTCCAGGATCACACCCCGGACCAAAGGTGGTGCTAAACTGCTGGATCACCGGGGTTGCCCACATTTAGAACTTTAATCTATTTTGAATTTACTTTTTTGTTTGGTGTAAGAAAATGGTCTAGTTTCATTCTTCTGCATGTTGCTGCCTAGTTTTCCCAAAACTATTTGTTCAAAAGACTGCCTTTTTCTCATTGGATATTCTTGCCTCCTTTGTCAAAGATTAGTCAACCATACAGTTGTGGATTCATTTTTGGGTTTTCTATTCTGTTTCATTGATACATGTATCCATTTTTCTATCAATACTATACTGTTTTGATCACTAGAGCTTTGCAACAAGACTTGAAGTCTGGATTTGTGACATCTCTAGATATGGTTAAGATTCTTTTTCAAGGTTGCTTTAGCTATTCAGGGTCTTTTCTGATTCCATACAAATTTTAGGATTGTTTAGCTCTGTGAAAAATACTGTTGATATTTTGATAAAGATTACATTAAATGTGTAGATTGCTTTGACTGGGATAGACATTTTAACAATATTTTTTCTTACAATCCATGAGCATGGAATGTTTTTCCATTTATTTGTGTTATATTCAATTCTTCCATCAGTGTTTTATAGCTTTCAGGGTACAGGTGTTTTACTTCTTTGGTTTGATTTATTCCTAGGAACAGATTTTTTTGTTGGAGCCTCTTGAGTTTTCTATATATAGAATCATGTCATCTGCAGATAGTGAAAGTTTTATTTCTTTCTTGCTGATCTGGATACTTTTTATTTCTTTTTGTTGTTTGATTGCTGTGGCTAAGACTTCCGGTACTATGTTAAATAACAGTGGTGTAAGTGGATGTCCTGTCTTGTTTCTGACCATAAAGGAAAGCGGTTTCATTGTTTCCCCACTGAGGATATTAACTGTGGAGTTTACATATTTGTACTTTATAATGTTTAAGTATTTCCCCTTTAAACTTCTTTCTTCGGTGTTTTTATCATAAATCAATGTTGTACTTTGCCAAGTGCTTTTTTGTAATCTGTTGAAATGATGATATAATTCTTAATTTTTTTATTGATAAGGTGTATCACATTGATTGATTTGAAAATATTGACCCATACTTGCAACCAAGGAATAAATCCCATTCAATGAGCTGGCTTTTGCCATTTCCTTCCCTGCCCCCAGCGTAAACACAAAGCCACTTGAGGGAAGCAGTTCAGTATGTACCCTGGCCACCCCACTTGCTTATACCACCACCACCTACCCCACTGCTCTGGTCGTATTGCCCCTCAGACAAGTTTGCCTTAGTCCCAGAATGGCCATCTCCTCCCACAAAAAAACAGGACAAACCCCTGCCCATGTTGTGTCTCCCAACCAGAGTTCTGCAGAGCCTGAGTTCTGGTGGATTTGGTGTCAGGTGTCATTTCACAGGCAGACTGGAGCACACCTAGTTAAAATTCTCACATTCAGGCCAGGGGCCAAACACTATCCACAGTAGACTGGATGAGCTCTGCATATGACTGGCCTGAAGGACAGAGTAACCAAAGCAGAACAGAGTACACTCAGCACACACCAGAGATAGTCTCCGAAACACCAGACCCTGGGCATTACCTGACTTCTTCTCCATGACATCATTACCTTCAGGAGCAGGACACATGGCTGGATTTTCTAATACAGAAAAGAAGGCAGAAACTTAAACAAAATGCCAAGTTGGAGACATTTGTCTCAAATGAAGGAACGTGATAAGGCCACAGCCAGAGATCTAAGTGAAACATATGTAAGTAACATGTCTGATGGAGAATTTAAAGCAACAATCATGAAGATAGATATTCACTGGGTTTGAGAACAGAAGTCAGTGAGAACCTTAATATAGAGATAAAAGAGTAAAAAAGAGAATCAGAGATGAGGAATGAGATAAGACTGAAAAAGCCCTTGATGCAATGAACAGCAGGCTGGAGGAAGGAGAGTAATGAATTAGTGACTTAGAAGACAAGATAATGGAAATTAATGAAACTGAACAAAAGAGAGAAGAATTATGCAACATGAGAATAGACTTAGAGAACTTAGTGACTCCATTGATTATAATAAAATTTGTATTATAGGAGTCCCAGAAGACGAAGAGCAAAAAAAAAAAAAAAAAAAAAAAAAAAAAAGAGGCAGAAAATTTATTTCCAAAAAAAAAAGAAGAAAATAGAAAGCCTCCCTTATCTGTTTAAGGGAACAGACATTCAGATCTAAGAGTCACAGAGAATTCCCATCAAATTCAGCAAAAGCAGCCCAACACTAAGACATAATTAAATTTGCAAAATATAGTGATAAAGAAAATATTCAAAAAGCAGCAAGGAAAAATAAGTCCTTAACGTAGAAGAGAAGACCAATAAGGCTAGCTGGATATTTCTCAACAGAAACTTGGCAAGCTGGACGGGAGTGGCATGATATATTCCACATGCTGATTGGGAAATATCTGCAGTCAAGCGTACTCAATCCAGTAAGACTATCATTCAGAATAGAAGGAGAGATAAAGAGCTTCCCAGACAAAAACTAAGGAGTTCATGGCCACTAAACCATATGTACAAGAAATATTATAGAGGATACTTTGAGTGCAAAAAAGAGTCCAAAAGTGACAAAGAATCAGATAAAATTTCTAGAAACTGGAACAGAACAAATAATAAAATGGCAATAAATACAGAACTATCAATAATTATTTTGAATGTAAATGAACATGCTAATCAAAAACATGGGTGTCAGAATGGTTCAAAACAAAAGAAAACAAAATAAGACTTATCTAACTCATCTACATGATGCTTACAAGAGACTGATTTTTGACCTAAAAACACCCACAGAATGAAAATGAGAACATGGAGAAACTTATCACATAAATGGACAACAAACTAAAGCCAGAGTAGCAATACTATATAGGACAAACTAGACTTTAAAACAGAGAATGTAAAAAGAGACAAAGAAGGTCATTGTATAATCAAAAAGGGGACAATCCAACAAGATGTAATGATTGTAAATATTTACATACTCAACATGGGAGCACCCAGATACATAAAACAATTAATAACATACATTAAGGAAAAAAACTTTTATTTTGTTGTAGCCTGAACAGTTTTCTTTTTCTTTTTTTTTCTGAAGAGACATGTTCATAAATACTTTGTTAAGCCAATGCCCAAGATATTGCTGCCTATTATTTTATTTTATGAGTTTTAATGTTTCATGTCTCATAGTTATGTCTTTTATCCAATTTGAGAGGTTTTTGTGCGTATGTGTTTGTATTGTATAAGGTAGGCCACTTTCATTTTTGCATGTAAATGTCCATTTTCCTCAACACCATTTATTAAAGAGACTGTCTTTTCCCCACTGTCTATTTTTATCTCTTTTGTTGTTGATTAATTGACCATATAATCATGGGTTTGTTTCTGGAGTCTTCCACCCTGTTCCATAAATCTATGTAACTATTTTGTGGCAATAGCATGGTATTTTAATTATGATAGTTTTGTGATGTATCTTGAAATCTGTGATTCTGATACCTCTAGCTTTTCTTCCTTTGTCTCAGTGTTTCTTTGGCTATTCATGGTCTTTATGATTCCATACAAATGTTAGGATCATTTCTTCTACTTCTGTGAAAAATACTGTTTCTTTTAAAGATTGTTTTTTTATTTGAGAGAAAGAATACCTGGGGATTGGGTAGAGGAAGAGAGAGAATCCTGAAGACTCCTCAGTGAGCATGGAGCCCAGTGTGGGACTCAATCCCAGGACCCTGAGATCATGACCTGAACTGAAATCAAATGTCAGGCACTCCACTGAGCCACCCAGGTGCTCCAGTACTACTGGTATTTCAATAGGGATCACATTGAATCCCTGGGTTGCTTTGGGTAGTATGGGTATTTTAACAACATTCTTCCAATTCATCAACATGGTATCTTTTCATTTTTTGCATGTGTTGTCTTCATCTACTTTCAACAATATCTTAATAGTTTTCAGAATATAGTCCTTTCATCTCCTTTATTAAATTTATTCCTAAGTATCGCATTCTTTTTGGTGCAATCGTGAGCTTGTTTAATTTTTCTTTGAACTATTTCATTATTATTGTATAGAAATATAATGGATTTCTGGACATTAATTTGTAATCATGCAACTATACTGAATCCACTTATTAGTGATAGTAGTTCTTTAGGGTTTTCTAGAAATAGTATTATATCATTTGCAAATAGTGACAGTTTTATTTCTTCCTTATATGGATCCCTTTTATTTCTTTTTCTTGTATGATTGTTATGTCTAGAACTTTGATCATAATGTTAACGATAAGTGGAAAGAATATACATACCTGCCATTTCCCAATGTTAGAGAAAAAAAAACTTTCATCTTATCTCCATTGAGTATAATGTTAGCTGTGTGTGTGTGTGTGTGTGTATGTGTGTAGCCTTTATTACGTTACAGTCTATTCCCTCTAAATCTACTCTGGTAGGTGTTTTTATCCTGAACAGATGATGGATTTTGTCACTTTTTTTCTGCATGTTTTGAGATGATCATATGGTTTTATCCTTTATTTTGTTAATTATTTAACATTGATTGATTTGCAATTATTGAATAATCTTGCATCCCTAGAATAAATCCCTAGAATGATTGTGGTACCTCGGTGGCTCAGTTGGTTAAGCACCAGCCTTAGACTCAGGTCAGGATCCCAGGGTCCTGGGATTGGGCCCCATGTCTGGCTTCTTGCTCAGCAGGCCAACTGCTTCTCTCCTCCCCTGCCCCTCTCTTGTGCTCTCTCTTGCTATCTCTCTTTCAAATAAATAAACTATATATATATATATATATATATATATGTATATTTTAATCATGATGAATGACATTTCTAATGTATTATTCAATTCTGTGTGCAAATCTTCTGTTGAGGATTTTTTCATCTATATTCATGAGAGATATTGGCCTGTAGTTTCCTTCCTTCTTTTTCTTTCTTTCTTTCTTTCTTTCTTTCTTTCTTTCTTTCTTTCTTTCTTTCTCTTTCTTTCTTTCTTTCTTTCTTTCTTCCTTCCTTCTTTTCTTTCTTTCTCTTTCTTTCTTTCTTTCTCTTTCTTTCTTTCTTTCTTTCTTTCTTTCTTTCTTTCTTTCTTCTTTTTCTTTCTTCTTCTTTCCTCTTTCTTTCTTTCCTTCTTCTTTTCTTTCTTTCTTTCTTTCTTTCTTTCTTCTTTCTTTCTTTCTTTCTTTCTTTCTTTTCTTTCTCTCTTTCTTCTTTCTCTTTCTTTTGAGAGAGAAAGAGAGTTGGGGGAGGAGCAGAGGGAGAGAGATAAGCAGACTGCAGTGAATGCAGAGCCTGAGGTGAGGCTTAATCCCACAATCCTGAGATCATGACCTGAGCTGAAATCAAGAGTTGGATGCTTAATTGACTGAGCCATCCACATACCCCTATCATTTTCTTTTTTCAAATGTCTTTGGTTTTGGTATTATGGTAGTGCTGACTTCACAGAATGAATTTAGAAGCTTTCCTTCTATTTTTTTGGAATAGTTTGGAAAAAAATTGTAATTCTTCTTTGAATGTGTGGTGGAAATCACTTGTGAAGCCATCTGGTCCTGAACTTTTGTGTTAGGAGTTTTCTGGCTACCAACTCAATTTTGTTACCAGTTTTTCTTTTTATTTTCGTTTTTAAAATATTTTATTTTCTTTTTTTAAAGATTTTTAAAAAAAGATTTTATTTATCTGTCACAGAGAGAGAGAGTACAAGTAGGGGAAGCAACAGAGGGAGAGGGATCAGCCAGCTCCTGGTTCAGCAAGGAGTCTGATACAGGGGCTCAATCCTAGGACTCTGGGATCAAGACCCGAGCTGAAGTCTGGGGTCACCAGACTTCATATTTTCTATTTCTTCCTGATTTAGTTTTAGAAAACTGTAGGTTACTTGGAATTTATCCATTTCTTCAAGTCTTCCAATTTGTTGACATATAATTGTCACCATTGTCTTCATATTTTCTATTTCTTCCTGATTTAGTTTTAGAAAACTGTAGGTTACTTGGAATTTATCCATTTCTTCAAGTCTTCCAATTTGTTGACATATAATTTTTGGTACTATTCTCATAATCTTTGGATTTTTTTGAATACATTGTTAATTCTCTTTAATATCTGATTTTACTTGAGTCTTTTTTCTTGATGAATCTGATTAAATGTTCATCAATTTTGTTTATATATTTTTATTTTTATTTTTTTTAATTTTTATTTCTTTATGATAGTCACAGAGAGAGAGAGAGAGGCAGAGACACAGGCAGAGGGAGAAGCAGGCTCCATGCACCGGGAGCCAGACATGGGATTTGATCCCGGGTCTCCAGGATCGCGCCCTGGGCCAAAGGCAGGCGCTAAACCGCTGCGCCACCCAGGGATCCCGTGTTTATATATTTTTAAAAACAGCTCTTGGTTTTACTGATCATCTTGTTTTTTTAATCTTTATTTCATTTATTTACGCTGCATCTTTGTTTTCTCTCTCGTTCTATTAACTTTTGACTTTGTTTTTCTACTATTCTCTAAAAATTTTAGATTTTTCTTGATTCTTAAGGTAGGCCTGTATTATGGTATCTATGGTAATTCCCTCTTAAATCAGTTTTGCTGCATTTCAAAGTTTTTTTTTTTCCATTTCTATTTGTCACCATGATTTTTGTTTTTTATTTCTTTTTTTGATTTCTTTATTGACCCAAAGTATTGTTGCATTACTGTCAATTTCTCCATTTATGTCTGTTAATATTTGCTTTATATATTTAGGTACTTATACATTAGGAATATAGATTGTTAAATTATTATATTCTCTTTTTAAATTAATTATTTTATCATATGTGCCTTTTTAGGACTTGTAACAGTCTTTGTTTTAAGGTCTATTTTGTCTGATATAACTATTGTTACCTTCACTTTAAAAAATTTTTATTTTACTTCAATTTGAATGAAATAAATTAAGCCTTCACTTTCATTCTGTATGGGTCTTTGAGGTCTGAGTGAATTTTTAGTAGGCATCATAGAAATGAGTCTTGTTTTAATCCATTCAGTCACTTTATGTCTTATTGATTGGAGTATTTAATTCATTTACATGTAAAGTAATTATTGATAACTTTATACATATTGCCATTTTATTATTTGTTTTCTGATTGTTTTTGAAGTTCTTCCCTGTTTCTTCTCTTGCTCTCTTCCATTATGGTTTGATGTTTTTCTTGAATTCCTTTATTCTTTTCCTTACTGTGTATCTAGTATATGTTTTGGGTTTGGGTTGTATGAGCTCCCTATGTGACATCCTAAATATATAACAGTATACATTGATTGTCATTTAAATTCAAACAGAATCTGAAATAACTACATTTTATTCCCCACTTAACTGTTTTATGTATATGGTGTCACATTTCACATTTAAACTTTTTTTTAGTTTCTGAACTAAATTTTAGTTATAATTTATTTTACTATTTTTATTTTTTAACTTTCATACTAGCTTCAAAAGCGATTCATACAATCTTTTTTTTTAATAAATTTATTTTTTATTGGTGTTCAATTTACCAACATACAGAATAACACCCAGGGCTCATCCCGTCAAGTGCCCCCCTCAGTGGCTGTCACCCATTCACCCCCACCCCCTGCCCTCCTCCCCTTCCACCACCCCTAGTTCGTTTCCCAGAGTTAGGAGTCTTTATGTTCTGTCTCCCTTCCTGATATTTCCCACACATTTCTTCTCCCTTCCCTTATATTCCCTTTCACTATTATTTATATTCCACAAATGAATGAGAACATATAATGTTTGTCCTTTTCCGATTGACTTATTTCACCCAGCATAATACCCTCCAGTTCCATCCACGTCGAAGCAAATGGTGGCTATTTGTCGTTTCTAATGGCTGAGGAATATTCCATTGTATACATAGACCATATCCTCTCTATCCATTCATCTTTCGATGGACACCGAGGCTCCTTCCACAGTTTGGCTATTGTGGACATTGTTGCTATAAACATCGGGGTGCAGGTGTCCTGTCGTTTCATTGCATCTGAATCTTTGGGGTAAATCCCCAACAGTGCAACTGCTGGGTCGTAGGGCAGGTCTATTCTCAACTCTTTGAGGAACAACCACACAGTTTTCCAGAGTGGCTGCACCAGTTCACATTCCCACCAGCAGTGTAAGAGGGTTCCCTTTTCTCAGCATCCTCTCCAACATTTGTGGTTTCCTGCTTTGTTAATTTTCCCCATTCTCACTGGTGTGAGGTGGTATCTCATTGTGGTTCTGATTTGTATTTCCCTGATGGCAAGTGATGCAGAGCATTTTCTCATGTGCATGTTGGCCATGTCCATGTCTTCCTCTGTGAGATTTCTCTTCATGTCTTTTGCCCATTTCATGATTGGATTGTTTGTTTCTTTGGTGTTGAGTTTAAGAAGTTCTTTATAGATTTTGGAAACTAGCCCTTTATCTGATACGTCATTTGCAAATATCTTCTCCCATTCTGTAGGTGGTCTTTTAGTTTTGTTGATTGTATCGTTTGCTGTGCAAAAGCTTCTTATCTTGATGAAGTCCCAATAGTTCATTTTTGCTTTTGTTTCTTTTGCCTTCGAGGATGTATCTTGTAAGAAGTTACTGTGGCCGAGTTCAAAAAGGGTGTTGCCTGTGTTCTCCTCTAGGATTTTGATGGAATCTTGTCTCACATTTAGATCTTTCATCCATTTTGAGTTTGCCTTTGTGTATGGTGAAAGAGAGTGGTCCGGTTTCATTCTTCTGCATGTGGATGTCCAATTTTCCCAGCACCATTTATTGAAGGGACTGTCTTTCTTCCAGTGGATAGTCTTTCCTCCTTTATCGAATATTAGATGACCATACATTTCAGGGTCCACTTCTGGGTTCTCTATTCTGTTCCATTGATCTATGTGTCTGTGTTTGTGCCAGGACCACACTGTCTTGATGACCACAGCTTTGTAGCACCACCTGAAATCTGGCATTGTGATGCCCCCAGCTATGGTTTTCTTTTTTAAAATTCCCCTGGCTATTCGGGGTCTTTTCTGATTCCACACAAATCTTAAAATAATTAGTTCTAACTCTCTGAAGAAAGTCCATGGTATTTTGATAGGGATTGCATTAAACGTATAAATTGCCCTGGGTAACATTGACATTTTCACAATATTAATTCTGCCAGTTCATGAGCATGGAATATTTTTCCATCTCTTTGTGTCTTCCTCAATTTCTTTCAGAAGTGTTCTATAGTTTTTAGGGTATAGATCCTTTACCTCTTTGATTAGGTTTATTCCTAGGTATCTTATGCTTTTGGATGCAATTGTAAATGGGATTGACTCTTTAATTTCTCTTTCTTCAGTCTCATTGTTAGTGTATAGAAATGCCACTGATTTCTGGGCATTGGTTTTGTATCCTGCCATGCTACCAAACTGCTGTATGAGTTCTAGCAATCTTGGGGTGGAGGTTTTGGGTTTTCTACGTAGAGAATCATGTCATTGGCGAAGAGGGAGAGTTTGACTTCTTCTTTGCCAATTTGAATGCCTTTAATGTCTTTTTGTTGTCTGATTGCTGAGGCGAGGACTTCAAGTACTATGTTGAATAGCAGTGGTGAGAGTGGACATCCCTGTCTTGTTCCTGATCTTAGGGGAAAGGCTCCCAGTGCTTCTTCCCCATTGACAATGATATTTGCTGTGGGCTTTTCGTAGATGGCTTTTAAGATGTTGAGGAATGTCCCCTCTATCCCTACACTCTGAAGAGTTTTGATCAGGAATGGATGCTGTATTTTGTCAAATGCTTTCTCTGCATCTAATAAGAGGATAATATGGTTCTTGGTTTTTCTCTTGCTGATATGATGAAACACATTGATTGTTTTACGAGTGTTGAACCAGCCTTGTGTCCTGGGGATAAATCCTAGTTGGTCATGGTGACTAACTTTCTTAATGTGTTGTTGGATCCTATTGGCTAGTATCTTGTTGAGAATTTTTGCATCCACGTTCATCAGGGATATTGGTCTGTAATTCTCCTTTTTGGTGGGGTCTTTGTCTGGTTTTGGAATTAAGGTGATGCTGGCTTCATAAAACGAATTTGGAAGTACTCCATCTCTTTCTATCTTTCCAAACAGCTCTAGTAGAATAGGTATGATTTCTTCCTTAAACGTTTGATAGAATTCCCCTGGGAAGCCATCTGGCCCTGGACTTTTGTGTCTTGGGAGGTTTTTGATGACTGTTTCATTTTCCTCCCTGGTTATTGGCCTGTTCAGGTTTTCTATTTCTTCCTGTTCCAGTTTTGGTAGTTTGTGGCTTTCCAGGAATGTGTCCATTTCTTCTAGATTGCCTAATTTATTGGTGTAGAGCTGTTCATAATATGTTTTTAAAATGGTTTGTATTTCCTTGGTGTTGGTGTTGATCTCTCCTTTCTCATTCACGATTTTATTAATTTGAGTCTTCTCTCTCTTCTTTTAATAAGGCTGGCTAATGGTTTATCTATCTTATTAATTCGTTCAAAGAACCAACTCCTGGTTCTCCACAGTTCTTCTGGTCTCGATTTCGTTGAGTTCTGCTCGAATCTTTATTAACTCTCTTCTTCTGCTGGGTGTAGGATCTATTTGCTCTTTTTCCTCTAGCTCCTTTATGTGTAAGGTTAGCTTCTGTATTTGAGTTCTTTCCAGTTTTTGAATGGATGCTTGTATTGCGATCTATTTCCCCCACAGGACTTCTTTTGCTGCATCCCAAAGATTTTGAACGGTTGTACCTTCATTCTCATCAGTTTCCATGAATCTTTTTAATTCTTCCTTAATTTCCTGGTTGACCCTTTCATCTTTTAGCAGGATGGTCCTTAACCTCCACGTGTTTGAGGTCCTTCGAAACTTCTTGTTGTGATTTAGTTCTAATTTCAAGGCATTATGGTCTGAGAATATGCAGGGGATGATCCCAATCTTTTGGTATTGTTTCAGACCCGATTTGTGACCCAGTATGTGGTCTATTCTGGAGAAAGTTCCATGTGCACTTGAGAAGAATGTGTATTCAGTTGAGTTTGGATGTAAAATTCTGTAGATATCTGTGAAATCCATCTAGTCCAGTGTATCATTTAAAGCTTTCGTTTCTTTGGAGATGTTGTGCTTAGAAGACCTATCCAGGGTAGAAAGTGCTAGATTGAAGTCACCAAGTATACGTGTATTATTATCTAAGTATTTCTTCACTTTGGTTATTAATTGATTTAAATATTTTGCAGCTCCCACATTCGGGGCATATATATTGAGGATTGTTAAGTCCTCTTGTTGGATAGATCCTTTGAGTAAGAGATAGTGTCCCTCTTCATCTCTCACTATAGTCTTCGGGGTAAATTTTAATTTATCTGATATAAGGATGGCAACCCCTGCTTTCTTTTGAGGACCATTTGAATCGTAAATGGTTCTCCAACCTTTTATTTTCAGGTTGTAGAATAGTGTCCTTCTGTCTAAAATGAGTCTCTTGTAGACAGCAAATAGATGGGTCCTGCTTTTTTATCCAGTCTGAAACCTGGCCCCTTTTGATGGGGTCATTAAGCCCGTTCACATTCAGAGTTACTATTGAAAGGTATGAGTTTAGTGTCATCATGATATCTATTCAGTCCTTGTTTTTGTGGATTGTTCCACTGAACTTCTTCTTAAAAAGGAATTTTAAGAGTCCCCCTTAAAATTTCTTGCAGAGCTGGTTTGGAGGTCACATATTCTTTCAGTTCCTGCCTGTCTTGGAAGCTCTTTATCTCTCCTTCCATTTTGAATGAGAGCCTTGCTGGATAGAGTATTCTTGGTTGCATGTTCTTTTCATTTAGGACCCTGAATGTATCCTGCCAGCCCTTTCTGGCCAGCCAGGTCTCTGTGGAGAGGTCTGCTGTTACCCTAATATTCCTCCCCATAAAAGTCAGGGATTTCTTGTCTCTTGCTGCTTTAAGGATCTTCTCTTTATCTTTGGAATTTGCAAGCTTCACTATTAAATGTCGAGGTGTTGAACGGTTTTTATTGTTTTATTTTGTGGGGGGGGATCTCTCTATTTCCTGGATCTGAATGCCTGCTTCCCTTCCCAGATTAGGAAAGTTTTCAGCTATGATTTGTTAAAATACATATTCTGGCCCTCTGGCCCTTTCGGCGCCCTCGGGAACCCCAATTAAATATAGGTTTTTCTTCCTCAGACTGTCATTTATTTCCTGTAATCTATCTTCATGGTCTTTTAATTGTTTGTCTCTTTTTTCCTCAGTTTCCCTCTTTGCCATCAACTTGTCTTCTATGTCATTCACTCGTTCTTCCACCTCGTTAACCCTCGTCGTTAGGACTTCTAGTTTGGATTGCATCTCATTCAATTGATTTTTAATTTCTGCCTGATTGGATCTAAATTCTGCAGTCATGAAGTCTCTTCAGTCCTTTATGCTTTTTACTAGAGCCACCAGTAGCTGTATAATAGTGCTTCTGAATTGGCTTTCTGACATTGAATTGTAATCCAGATTTTGTAACTTTGTGGGAGAGAGGGCTGTTTCTGATTCTTTCTTTTGAGGTGAGGTTTTCCTTCTAGTCATTTTGCTCAGTGCAGAGTGGCCAAAAACAAGTTGTATTGGGAAAAGGAGAAAAAGAGAGAGAAAAAAAGGAAAGAAAAGAGAAAAAGGAAGGAAGGAAAAAAAGAGAAGAAAAAAAGAAAGAAAAAGAAAGAAAGGAAAAAAAGGGTTGGGGGAAGCAAACAGAAATCAAAAAGCAAAAACAAACAAACAAACAAACAAAAAAACTCGAGGATGTATCTTCTGATTCTGTACACTGTAAGTCCCTTGACTTCCCCTGGAACTGGTCCGTCTCGCTGGTCTTCTGGGGGAGGGGCCTGCTGTGCTGATTCTCAGGTGTGAGCACTTGGGGGAGCTGCTCTGCCCCTGCCTGGTGCAGGGCTCAGTGGGGGGTGTTCACCCCGTGAGGCCCCGGGAGGAAGCCACAGTGGCGGGGGCAGCTCTGGGACCCTGGAGTCAGCCCCCGCAGTAGCTCCGGGGCTCTCCGTCTGCAGGGCCTGGGGGCTCCCGGGCGGGGCCGCTGATCTGCTCAGCTCGGGGCAGGAGCGTCCTTGCTGTCCTGGGCCCTCCCGGCCTCTGCCTGTCCCGGGGGAGGCCGGATCCTGGGCTGTGTCCCGGCGCCCTGTGCTCCGGGGCCTGCGCTGTTGGATTCGCTCCCGCCCCGCAGCCCCCTCCGCGGAGCCGCCGCCCGAGCCCCTCCGAGCTGTTCCCGGAGCCGCGCCGCCCCCTCCGCGGAGCTTCTTCCTCCGCCCGAGCCGCCGCCGCCGAGCTGTTCCCGGAGCCGCGCAGCCCCCTCCGCGGAGCCGCCGCCTGAGCCCCTCCGAGCTGCTCCGGGTCCCGCCGAGCGCTGCAGCCCTTAGGGAGCTCGGGGGCTCTCCCGGGGTGCAGGTGCCTGTTAGTGTCCCCGGGAGCCCGAGGGCATCCCCGCCCTCCCGGGTCCTGCTCTAACTCCCTGTGTGCCCCTTTCCGCGGGGAAGGTCGGTGCAGCTCCTGCTCCTCCGGGACGGGGCTCTCCTGTCCTGGGGACACTCGCCCCGGCCTCAGCCCGGCTCCTCGCGGGGCC
Source organism: Vulpes lagopus (assembly GCF_018345385.1). Classification (NCBI taxonomy): domain Eukaryota; kingdom Metazoa; phylum Chordata; class Mammalia; order Carnivora; family Canidae; genus Vulpes; species Vulpes lagopus. The sequence continues at coordinate 3,374,386 of NC_054845.1, forward strand.
CCTCCCCCTTGGAGGCCTTTTGTTTCTTTAATTCTTTTTCCCCGTCTTCCTACCTTGATAGAAGCGCGAACTCTTCTCACTGTAGCATTCCAGCTGGTCTCTCTTTAAATCTCAGGCCGAATTTGTAGATTTTCAGGATGGTTTGAAGGTTATCCAGGTACTGTGGTGGGGACAGGTGACCTGGGGACCCTACTCTTCCGCCCTCTTGCCCCTCCTCCCCCTGATTTATACAATCTTTACTGTATGTTTGCTTTTATTCCTAAATTTTTTGTACTTTCATAATTTTATAGTTATTGCCTTTTCTTTCCAACTTAAAGAAGTCCCTTTAACATTTCTTGTAGGGCTGGTTTGGTGTTAACAAACTCATTTTTATCTCTTTTTTGAAGTTCTCACTGAATTCATCCACTCCTCTCTCCAGTTTGGTAAGCATCTTTGTGACCATTTCTTTGAATTCTTTATCAGATAGGTTACTTATCTCCATTTCATATAGGTCATTTTCTGATATTTTATCTTATCGTTTCACTTGGAGCATATTTCTCTTATTTCTCTTCTAATTTTGTCTTACTTTCTGTGTATGTTTCTATGTATATGTGAAACTACTACTACTCCAAGACTCAGAGGGATGCCCTTCTATGGGAACATCCACTGTGGGGGCCCTGCAGCCTGGCTGGCTGGCTGGAACTAGAGTGGAGACTAGAATCTCAGGGCACTACATGCTGAGCCACTCTGGTTGGATGCTGAAGTGTGAGCAGTTTAGGGGATCCCAGGATATTCTATACAGGGAGACCTGGCAGGTAGGCTAGAGTCAAACTAAAAACATTCAGATAAGAAGGCACATTTTAAAAGCAACTGACTGGTTCAGTTAATATAAGTTAGTGTTGCCTTGGGTCTTATAATTAAAGTCCTCATTTCATATAAAGGACACATGAAGTCATTAGATGGTGTAACCAACTATTCAGTTTCTCAGAAGCAACCATATGAAATGTTACCTATTTCCTTGAAATGGTTAGCAAGTAGTATTATTCTTAACCTCCTAAAAAAGGCAGCTATCTTGGGTCTTTATTTCTTAAAATAGATTGACTGACTATCTAGAAATCAGGGGAAAACAGGGATTGATTATTTTGTTTTCACCAATTCTAGAGATTCTCACTGGATTTATTCTAAAATAATGATATATCTGATTCTTTTTTTTGTGTTAATTCCCTCTCTAAATAGAAATTGTCAACATTCTACCTTCATATTACATAAACTCCTGTTGTCTGCAAAACCATCCTTAATAAGTTCGATTTTTATATTTTATTTTCTAATAGTTTATGAAATGATTTTAATCTTATATTTCATGCATAATAATGGCAATATATTGATATTATGGTTATAATGAATAATTTCTGTGTCATGCAGTGTAATTTACTAATTGTTCTATACAATGAAGACCTTAAATTCTATGTAATATATTATTTATATTTCTCATTTTTTGTCAGTCTGCATGATAAGTTTTGTGAACAGGACATTATGCCTCTCTTATATTTTCAAAAAGTCTGCACAATGATAAACACATAATAAAAAATAGATTCTTAGGTTCATCTCAGCATTACAAATAAAGATTTTCACAATAGATAGCAAAAATTAAATAAAATCCTGGGGGAAAAAACAATTTATTAAGGAATGTTTCAATAAATTGGAAAATGAAAACAAGGAATAAGATTTTGGTGGGGATAAAAGAGGACATTAGATTGGAAACGATTGAGGAGATAGCCTGTGGTGAACTTCCATGCCCCAAACTCCTGCTCAATTCTAAATAAATAAATAAATACATAAATAAATAAATAAATAAATGGTGATTAAAATGAAAAGAAAATAGGGGCACCTGAGAGGCACAATTGTTAAGTGCCCAATTCTTGATTTCACTTCAGGTCATCATCTCAGAGTCATAAGATTGTGCACTGCTGTTGAGCTCTATCTGGGTGTGGAGCCTGCTTAAGATTCTCTCCCTTTCCCTCTTCACTTCCATCCCCTGCTCGCACATGCTCTCCCTCAAGAAGAGAGGAGGGAAGGAAGGAGGAAAAGGGATTAAAATAGGGAAAGTGAGGTGGGAGGAGAGGGAGAGAAAGGACAGGAGGGAAATGGGATAAGGAGAAAGGTAGTACAAGAGCATACTGCTTTCATTTAAAGTTTTTCTGTAATATTGGGACAGTAATTCTACTCTTTGGTTGGCATTCTGAAAATGCCAAACACAAGTTGCAGGAAAATGGGAGCCATTCTATACACTTATGAATGAAACTCAGGGCAATCCCAATACCTTAAAAATTCCACACAATTCAGGACCACTTTGGAATATTGAATATTGCACAGGAATCATTGTGAAGAATATCATATCAAAAATGATATGGAGAAAAAAGGGATGGAGAATATGGCATATATTATTTGGCTAATGTATATGGTATATCCATCGGGAAAATGGAAAAAAATGTATATAGAGTATATTACTTGGCTAAATACAGTTATGAAAGCCCATGATGAACTATGCAGTATAGATTCTATTGTTACTGGGGGTCAAATTTGAAGTTGGATGAAAGTCATGCAATACAAGGGAAAGTCTAGGACAGAGAAATAATAGTGTTTTTCTTTCTTGATTTTAAATCCTAAACTCAGAGCTTTGGGACTCATGCAAAGTCAACAATACATTTTTCAACAATATTTTCTTCAAATCAGAAAAAAAAAACTTTTAGCTTATGTCAGTATTTTCCCACTCCTTGTAGTATTTTTGAAGTCATTTTCATTACATCAAACTTACTATTATATGGGTATTATTAGCTTTCTTCTTATGGAGTATCCACCTTCCCTCCTAATGAGATTGCTATTACATTTACCTGAAAGATAACAGTTGGAGAAAGTTGACTTAAGTTTGAAATTCTCTACCCTTCCTCAAACCACTCTATGCTCTTTGCCTTAGTATATCGAAAATCCTATTTTCAGATATCTGGCTATGGCATGAATATCCTTCAATGCATAGGTTAGAGGTATCTTTTCCAAACATGCATTACAAGTGTTTTTCTATGTTTTTTGTTCTCAATTAGTTGTATAAATACTGAGAAAACTCTTTCCCAAATCACCAAAGATATTCTTATTGAGAGTAGAAGGACAAAAAAGATTTCTTAATTCAGTAAAATGTTGATAATGTTCAATGATATAAAAATTACAATCAAGTATCGGTATTAAAATGATAAAAATGAGAAAAATAGGGGCGCTTGTGTGGCACGATTGGTAAGGCAACTGTCTCTTGGTTTCAGATCATATCATGATCTCAGGTTTGTGAGATCAAGCCCTACATGGGGCTCAATGCTCAACAATGGAGTTTGCTTGAGATTCTCTTACCGCCTCTCCAACTCATGCTGTCTATCCCTCTCAAATAAGTAAATAATCTTTAAAATAAAGAAATGAGAAAAATAAGCATAATTTTTTAAGAGCATAAACTTCAGGAATTTCCCTGCAATATTGTACAATGAAACCCTTATACAAAAAGTAATCCTTTTCTGTCTCTGAGTTAAAGGTTTAAGCTGCAGTGCAATACCTGCAAGTAAATCGTAGAAAATGCCAAATGTTGGCAGGAATGCTGAAAACGACTCCAGAACATGAGAGAATATCATATGCTTAGAGATAACACATTGAAATTTATGAAATTACCTGTCCACCATGAAATAATAGGCTCTAATCTATGGAGGTATACTTTGCAAGATTTTATTTTTATTTTCCTAGTGTGGAAGTTATTACAATTATTATTATTTGTTGCCTCAATATATAGAAGTAAAGGAAGCATATTTTAGTCTAAAACATAATCAAGCTTCAAATCACCTTTTTATTTAAAGGTAAGATTTTTTTTCACCAATTCAGAAGCTAAATGTAGTCCAAATAAAGGAACAGCTGGCACAGATGTTAAAGAATTCTGTGTTCCTGCTAGTCATAGCTGAAGTTTATGTCTAGCTTTCCTTGGAGCCTCAGAGGAACATAATAATTGGTCAGCTTGAAAGAAAGATGACAAATTTTGCATTTTTATTTTTTACTAGTTAGTTTTGTGAAAATATACTCCTCCAATATAGCAGTATGCTGAGCCACATCTGTTGTAACCTATCAATACCCCTGAGATATGATATCCTAACCCTGCCTGTGACATTATCATAAAAATAGAATAGTTGGAGAGAGTACTCAGATTCTTCTTTCATATAACTCACCGAGAAGCCCTAAAACATGCAGAAAGATGATGGGTATTAACAGATTTCAAACCTCTGTCACCAAATCCTTTTTTCATTATACCCAAGTACCTGCCAATTGTCCACAGAATGAGTCTTGGCTAGAAAACCCAAGGAATGTTTGTATTCTTATGTAACAGTAAAAACTTCACAAATGTTATGCATTTTCTAAAAAAAATCCAGTAGATCTTTGTTTGTTTGTGGATAGTGACGGAATTCTAGAAAAACAGGTGATATTTAAGAAAGAGAATATTCTCTGTGGGAATCTCAAATTTCTGCCCATCTTGCAAGTAGAGGCACTGACTGCATGTGTTCCAAATGCCTTTTTTTGTTGTTGTTGTTTTTTAGCAGTTGTAGCAAAAACCTTGGAAGATGTAGATAATGTCTTCCTCAGTAGCAAAAGGCAAGTTCGTTTACTGTCGAGTTTAAGAAAAATAGTGTACCTGGAGCATAGGTTGAGCAGCTGCAGCTCACTAAAAACATTGGTGGTTTTCTTTTTTTTTTTTTATTTTATTTTGTTTAACATCAGGGTTCCTCTTTTGTAACACACCTACTCTGTGTATAATAAATACCCTGTGAGAAATGGGAAGGGACCAACTACAGTTGCTGATTTTCTGGCTATTGCTTTTGCTAAAAAGAAAAACAAAACAAAACAAAACAAAAAACAAAAAACAAACAAAACAAAACAAAACAAAACAAAAAAACCTTTTTCCCTCCTGACCCAGTAGTCTTATGTCTTTGGCCACCATGTATGAAACCGGAGCAGGCTAACTTGTTAGACTGAAAGTAGGATAAAAAATCTCTAACTCTTCCAAGTCCTTGACAGTAATATTGAGCTAACAGACATAGAAGAAATATTTTCATTTAACTTCAGGAAGAAAAACTTGACAGGACATTAGGTTTAGAGGCAGTTTACCTATCTTAATACCCTCATTTCTTCTATTACCCCCAATATATTTATTTTATTTTTCTTTTGGGAAAAAATATTAGGGAGTTGTGCTCATTACCCTTCTTTTTTCCCACTCCAGATCCAAACCCCATCCACATCCACTCTGCTCTGTGCTTAAATACTTCCCACCCCCAATAGTGTGGCATCTGTGGGGTTTTTGGAGCGCAGACTTCTGGCTGTAATTAGACCATGGGGATAGTGCCAGATATTTGGAGTGAGAAAAAAAAAAAAAAAGAGTAGGTTTTAGTGTTTAGTTTTTGGTTCCTTTTGAGAAGGGTTATGGGGGGTAGGTAGATGTTGATAGATATAAATATAGATACAGATAAAGATACAGGTTACCCAGTCATTGTATGTCCCTCTCTGGGTTCCATGTTTCCTGCAAATGGCTCTCCTGGCCTGGGAGCTGCTCAGTGGTGTACTACTCGATATTATGCGCTGAGCCAGCACATGACTGGTTCAAACTATGTGAACCATTTATTGCCACACTTTTGTCACCTGTGAAAATTCTGCCCAAAACAATGGGACCTTGTCAGATCTGCTACTAAGCAAGATCCAGATTTCATCAATGCCCAGTAAATAATTTTGAAAAAATAATTGAGCTCACTTACTCATAAAACTTATATATGGCCAGACCACTTTATATTTATGTGCCATTTTTATATGTTGAAAAGCAGAAAGCTCTTTAGCTCTTCAAATCCCTACCAAACTATTTCTTAACATGCTATATGGCCCAAAGTCCAGACTCGAATTCTCAATATTAGAAAATAGAATACCCACCTTTGCAACAGCGGTTGTGACTAACTAGAAATGGGGCAGCTTCTTGCTTAGGGAGGCCTAAAATCAATTGATTAACTCCACATATCGATGGACAATGTGTTGAATTCTGAGTATTACGTATGCTCGTGTAACCACCCCCCAAACCATATGGAAATTCACTCCCCATTTTTCAAGTTTGATACCTTACATCTGATCTTAAATCACTTTCTGACAACACTCGCCATAGATCTTTGCTGCCTGATACATCTTGGATGTCGTACCTATGAAAAAATAGAGCACATTTTGTATTTTTCGTGTATCTGGCTTTTCTTGATTATATTATTTTTGAGCCCACGCATATTAGTAGGTCTATCAGTAATTATATTAGTCCTTATACTGAATATGCAATTATATGAATATATGTAATGTGTTTACTGTCCTGTCGGTGGATAGTTAGCACATTTACATAATTACTAGGAATAGGCTGCTATGGACATATTTGTATGTCTTTCTATGTTTCTAGGTTTTTGTTTCAGATAAATGCCTAGAAGTGGAATGTTTATCTTTTCACAAAAATCCCCAAACGTCCTACAAGTTGGTTATGCATTTTCCACGTCAATCAGTAATCTCTGAAATTCTCTATGATTCAGCATCTTGCCAGAATTTGTTTTCAGTCTAATTGATTTTAGTTATTCTGGTAGGGAGACAATGTTGTATCAACCTTGTTTCAATTTGCATTTCTTCAATTACTAATGATGTCTTTTGCCTTTTCACATGCTTATTTGCCACATACATAAAAATGGGCCATGCATACAAAATAAATAAACAAATATACATATGCACACATCTTTTGAAGTATTTTTCAAATCTTCGCTAATTTTGTTTTTTAAAATATTCCATTTATTTATTTATTTATTTATTTATTTATTTATTTATTTATGAGACAGAGTGAGAGAGAGAGAGAGAGAGAGATAGAGCATAAGGAGGAGGGTCAGAGGGAGAAGCAGACTCCTGCTGAACTGGAGCCCAATGCAGGGCTCGATCCTGAGACTCAGGCTGACACTTAACTAATTGAGCCATTTAGGCACCCTGTTTTTTAAATTATTTTTAATGTTGATGTGTAGAAGTTCCTTACATGTTTTTTTCATATTATTTCATTGCTTGATCTTATTCTTCAACTGTTTTTTGCCTCATCTAGTCTATGATTTCCCTACTGATCTCTCTTTTGATGAAAATAAATGTTTATCTTTATTAAGTCACTATTTGTTTTACTTTTTTGTTTATAGCGATTGCTTTCTTGTCTTCTTTCAAATAAAATATTCTCAATGTAAGTCATGGATATATTCTTTGTTCTACTAGGAGATTTATGAACATTGTGTTTATATATATGACCCTTCTTAAAATGATTTTTGTGATATGAGGGTTGATTAAAAATGTTATGAAGGTGTTTAGAAAACTTTTTTTTTTTTTTTTTTTAAGCAAAGGAGAGAGAGAGAGCACATGCAAGTGGGAGGCAGAGGGGCAGAGGGAGAGGGAGAGAGTGAATCTTAGGTGGGCTCCACACCCAGCATGGAGCACAGTGGGGTACCTGACCTCAGGATAGTGAAATGATGACCTTATGACCTGATCCAAGAGCCAGAGTTGGATACTTAATAGACTGAACCACCCAGGTGCCCCCCTTTTTTTTTTATGTATATATCTATTTAGCTCCAAAAGAATTATTGAAAATACATTCCTCCCCTTTGAGCTGACTTGGTCAATATTTCATTGTTTCTAAATACATCATTTTTTGGACTTTCTTTTATTATTTTAATTTTTTTGTCCCATCCCCATATCAATACTTATTATTATGATCATGCTTTAGCCTTGAAATTGGGTAATGTGAGTCTCAATGTTGTTTTATATTTTTCAAGATTTCTTTTTGGCTACTCTTTATCTGTTACATATAGGTATATATTTTAGAATCAATTTAACAATTTTTTAAAAGATCACCTTTATGAGAATAAATATATTAAGAGTACAAAGTGTTTCAGTTTCAGTGATCATGGTATATGCCTCCAATGATCTTAACCTCTTTTAAAATTCCCATCACAGTGTTTTCTAATTGGGGTAAAAGTCAAATGCATGTCATTCTATTTAAAATTAGGTAATTTATACTATTCTTCTGTTGTAAGTAGTTTGTTTTTCTTAATTTCATTGTTATTGATTTATTGCTAGAAATTCAGCTGCTTTTATTTTAGCTGCTTTTTATATAATCTTACATCTTACAATTTTGCTAAATTCATCTTTTAATGTTTTTTTCCATTTTTTCTGTTTTTTTCTCTTTTAAAAAATTTTATTATAAAAATATAGTTGACATACAATGCTCCCTTAGTTTCAGGTGTGCAGCAGAGTGATCCAACAATTATATTAATTCCACAATGCTCACCATAATAAGTGAATTTACTGTCTGTCACTATTTAACATTATTATAACATTGTGAACTATGTTTCTTATACTGTACTTTTCATCCCCTATGTGTTAATTATTTTATAAATGGAAGTTTGTACCTCTTATTCTGCTTCATCTATTTGTCCCATCCCACCATCCTTATAGTGGCAATCATTAGTTTGCTCTCTATAATTATGAGTCTGTTTCTATTTTTTTGTTTTGTTTTACACATCAATTGATTTACAGATACTGAACCAATCTTGCATACCTGAGATAAATTCTACTTAAGTGAGGTAAATGATTTTTTTTTAGAGCATCTTGAATTCAGCTTGCTAATATTTTGTTGAAGACTTTCCATCCATGTTCATGAAACATACTGGTCTGTAGTTTTCTGTTTTTACTGTAGCATTTTTGTTTGGCTTCAGTATCAAAACCTCATAAAATAAATTTGGAAGGTATCCTTCATTATTATTTGTTGAAATAGTTTGAGAAGAGTAAGTATTAATTATTCTTTCAATGTTTGGTAGCATTCATCAGTGAAGACATTTAGTCCTAGATTTTTGTTTTTGGGGTGTTTTTTGAACATCTATTCAATTTGGTTCCCAGTAATCCCTCTTTTCAGATTTTCTATTTCTTCCTGATTCACTTTGGGAAGATTATATGTTTCTAGGAACTTTTTTTTTATCCTAGGTTGTCCAATATTGACATACAATTTTTGAAAGTAGTGCCTTACAATCCTTTGTACTCTGGTGTGAATTCTCTTTAATTTCTGATTTTATTTGAGTACTCTATTTTTTTCTTGATGAATCTGGCTAAGGGTTCATGAAGTCCATTTATTTGGTTTTCTTTTTGTATAGGACCAGCTCTCAGTTGCATTGATCTCTTTCTTTCTCTGATCCATTTTATTTTCACTCCGATTTTTTAATTTCCTTCTACTAATTTGGGGTTTTGTTCTGTTTTTCCTTTTATCATTCCTGTAAGCGTAAGGTTATTTATTTGGGATTTTATTTTGTTTTTTGAATTTGGCATGTATATTGTTTTAAAGTGTATATTTCCTGATGTAAGTACTGTTACATAGGCTTTTTGTTTTTTTGTTTTTCTTTTCCACTTTCATTTGCTTGGAATATTTTTCCATGCCTTAATTTCCTGTATGTGTATTTAGGTTTCAAGTGAGTCTTAGAGAAGATATGGATGGGTCTTTTTTTTTAATCCATTCAGTCTCCCTATATATTTTTATTAGAACATTTAATCTATTCACATGTAAAGTAATTATCTGCAGATATGTACTGTGTACCTCCTGCCATTTTGTTGTTATTAGAGTCCTCTTCATTTCTTCTCCTGTTCTTGTCTGTGTGTGTGTGTGTGTGTTTATGTGTTTGAGTGATAATGTTGTTTAGTACAATGCTTGAATTCATTTTCTTAATTTTTTGTGTATCTGTTTTAGATTTTTGGTTCATGGTTACCATGAGGTTTAGATATCACTTTCTAAGTATATAGCAGTATCTATTAAGTTGATGTCACTTCAGTTCAAAAAAATTGGAAAAGTACTACTTTTTTATTCCCCACCCCACCCCCGAGTTGTATGTATATGATGTAATATTCTACATCTTTTTATTTTGTGATATCCTATTTTTAATATAATGGATTTTACTTCTTTTGTCTTTTAACATTCATATTAGCTTTGTGAGTGATTGATCAGCTACTTTCACTATATGTTTTTTTTTTTTTTTTCACTTAGGAAAAAGTTTTCTAATTATGGTCTTCTCTCTTTTCCACTAAAGAAGTTCCTTTAACATTTCTTGACAGGCTATTTTAGTGGTGATGAAATCCTTTACTTTTTCTTGTCTGGGAAACAATTTCTGTCTCCCTCCATTCTGGTTGATAACCTTGCTGGGTAGAGTATTCTTGGTTATAGGATTTTTTTTTTCTTTTCAGTACTTTGAATATATCATGTTACTCTCTCTGGCTTGCAAAGTTTCTGCTGAAAATTAGCTAAATAGACTTAGTCATTTTCCATGTCTATAACTAATTGCTTTCTCCTTGGTGCTTCTAAGATTCTCTCTTTATAGTTACTTTTTGTAATTTTAATTTTTATGTATCTTAGTATGGACCTTCTTGGTTTCATCGTTTTGGGGGCCCTCTATGGTTCCTGGAACAGAATGTCTGTTTCCTTCCTCAGGTGGGGTCATGCAGCTATTTATGCAAATATTCTCTACCCCTTTCTTTCTGTTCTCCCGGCATGCCTAAATACAAATGTTAGTAGATTTGCTTTTGTTCTAGAGATTTTTTACCTACCCTTATTTAATGTTTTTAATGTTAACAAATTATCACTATCCTCATTTTTTCTCTTTTTTGCTGGTCAGCTTTGATTATTCTGTCTTTTAGATTGTTGATTCATTCTTCTGCATCTTCTAATCTGCTGGGTTCATTTCAGTTATTGTATTCTTCGTGTGATTTTTTTAGAATATATTTTCTCACTTTCTCTTCAAGTTCTCCCTGAGTTTATCCATTCCTCTCAACTTCTGTTAGGCATATTTATGACCATTACTTTGAACTCTTTATCAGATAGATTGCTTATTTCCTCTCATTTAGTTCTTCTTTTGGACGTTTTATCTTATTCTTTCATCTAGAACATACTGCTTTGTCTTCTCATTTTGTTTCACTATCTGTGTTTATTTCTATGAATTAGGCAGAACAACTATTTCTCTGGTATTTGAAGGAATAGTATTTTGTAGGAACATCTCCTGTGTAGACTGTGCAAGTTTGACATCTTTGGCTGGTTGGCTGGCTGGAGTTGTGTTAGGTATTGGCCACTGGTTGTTGGGCATTTCATGCTGGGGCCATCCTGGTGGAATGGCTGGCATTTATGCAGGTGTGGGCTGGTTGTCCGGGGGTGCTCTGCTCAGCAGTTACCCTGGTGGTTCATTTGGTGATGAGCTGGGTGCAAGCTGTGTTCCTTCAGTGCCCTGGAGAGTAATTTGGAGCTGGAGTATGTGTAGTCCTATGTCACCTTGGTGAGATGGCTGAAGCTATAATAGGCTAGCACTGTTTGGGTATGTCCTGGTAAATGCCATCCTAGGGTCACTTCAGGGGAACAGCTTTAGTTGAGCAAGTGTGTGTGGGGGGGCTGCCTTGTGAGATGCACTGGGACTAGATGGGCTATGGCTTGGGGCCCTCGAAAGTGGCAGGCCACGTAGGGTAGCCAGACCCTGCCCCTGTCTGGCCCATCAAAGTAGAGGGCAACATTAACATTGGCACTTGCTAGCATCTCTGAACAGCTATTCCAGTAGCTCTCCTGTTATTTGCAAGATGCCCTAGGACTGGTCCCTTTATATTCTACTTGATCTTTTAGACCACAGCATTTTGTGATTCTAAGGTATTTGGGGTTGGTGTGGTCTAGGGCCCAATGACTCACTGAAGTAGCAGACTGGTTAGGACACCCATACCTTGCTCCTCTCTGTGCTATCAAGGTAGGAGACAAAAGTACTTGATAGCCCCTCTGGTTCTGGAGAGTCTGCCCCCCTAACCATTTGGTTGAAGGTTAGTTCTTTTTTTATCTAGATGCTCTAATAAACTATGGCTTTTTTTCCCCTGTGTCTCAGGGGCAAAGTGGTCCTTCAGTAGTCTTTTTCCTCACTGTAATTTGTAGCATCAGGGATGGGATTCCTGTCATTAGAATATCTTTATCTCTCCTGCCTTTCTCTCTGTGGTCCCTCTATGCTTTGTCGTGCAGGAGCTGTTGCATCAACTTTCAGTTCACTGAATTTTTAATATTTTCCAATTTTTCTTGTGATTTATTTTTTGATCAATAGGCTATTTATAAAATCCACATTGTTTTGATAAGACAAGGGTGACAATCAATAGCAACTTTTTGTATCCTAAGTGGAGATAGAATTCAGCTCTTATTTTTACCATTTATTTTTACCAAAATTGCCCCAATATACAATTTTCTTCAGAGAATGAAATCTGTGAGTTTCACCCTTCTTAAGAAAACTGACCTCATTTATTCTCAAATGACATGCCTGTCTATATAAAATCTTACTCTGTGATTTCATTGGAAATTTCCATTCCAAAGAAGAAATGATCAATGTTTTAAAAATAATTTAGTATACCATTTTACCATACCATTTTATAGCTATATACCATTTTACAGCTAGTATCTTAGGGGAAAAAAATCTCTCAGGTTTACTTTCTTGTCTGACTTCCATCTAATCACCAATATTGCTACATTAGGCATTTCTATCTATGAAAAAGAAAGTATATATGAGAATACTATAAATGAAAACATACATTTGAAAATGCCATTTTTTAAGTATACAAATATCTGTTTTGCCAGGGGAAATATCTTAAATTCATTTTGTACTTGAGTTTATCCATGTCTTTTCTGGGTACACTCTCTATTTCAGAAAGTTGTGTTGAAACAGTCATGAAGAAAGCACATTGAAAGAAACTCTTAAACTCTCTACCAAGATCATCCAAACTTTATTGAAATTGACTGTTTTTTCTTCTTAATTAAATATTTACTGCAAGAAATTAAGAGAACGTCAAAGTTGCCATATGTTTGTTTTTCACAAATTATCAACAGAAAACGTGTTCCTGGACTGTTGATAATTTGTCAGCAATTATTAATAGGTATTGACACTGACAAAGTTCCCACTGGGGTTTAGTCTTCAAAATAGTTGAGGATTCAAAATTTATCAGCAAGCAGCTGCTGCTGCTATCATCAAGTGCACATTGCAGTTCTATTTTATAAGGAAGTATTTATTTTAAATAGAAATTTTTGAAAAATGGTGATTGTTTTAAATCCTAAATTTATTTTCAAATTTCAAGAGTACCAATCAGAATATATGCAGTTGGTAATAACCTTAATAAAACAAAAACACAATCAAAATCTTACTTTTTAAAATAAATCCTTATTAAAAAATAAATCCTTATTTCTATCAATGTTTCACATAAATATACTCTACAAGGTTAAATAACTTTAGAAAAAATACAAAAATAAACAGTGCCCAGTTTCAATTATTTTAATAACTCTCTTTGGGTCAGTTGGTGATTTGTTATTCTTGGCCGGGTCCACTTATTTGTCTCAGGGGTCAACTAGTTTATTCGTTTATGTAGGCTGCCCACACATGCAATGACTAGAGAAGCTGTTATATTTCACATGTCTCACATACTCCAGTAAACAAGTCTGGCCATATTCCCATGGTGTTGATAAAGGTACTAGAGAGAGAGGAGGGGTGGGAAACAATTACATAAGCACATTTCAAGCTTACATTATGTCTCATAACATCCAATTTGTCAAAGTAAATTACATGACCAAAACCAGAGTCAAACGGTGGGCAAATTATAGTTTTATGGCAAAGGACATGGACAGAGGGAGGGAGGGATTAAATATAGAAATCAATGACACCACCTACTATGCTATCTATAGGCCTTTAAATTAAATATTTTACCTACTTACACATTTCTTATATTTGTGTATATGTGGCAAGTTATATCAGAAAATTTATAGTTAAGTCGAGATTACTAGGTTAAATAATATTGTTTCTATATGTATTGGTATATATATAATCAAATATATATCAAATCAAATATATAATATATCAATCAAATCAAATATATATAATCAAATCAAATATATATATTCAAAATAAAGATGTAAGAAATTGTATGTAAGAGAAGATTATGCACTTTAAAAATGCACAGAAAGTATTGATTATCAAGGAAAAATCTGCACGTGTTGTGGATGGTAGGTCAAACTCTCAATTTTGGCTACTTGATGAGCCATAGAACACTGGAGGCTTGGATTTTAAGCTTTGATTTAGAATCCCCAGGGGTGGGGCACAGAGCAACAGCAACACAGCCTGATGACAATGGTTCAAAGCTGGGATTACTTAGGACTCAGGGGGCAGTCACAGAACAGCAGGAGCTTGACCCAATTGATGTCACATGAAAGCCCCAATTTAGGACCTAGAGGACATGGTGCAGTGCAGCAGCAGTATGGCTCTAGGAACGGCAGGTTAAAGCCATTACCTGGGCATGGGGGCAGAGCACAGAGCAGCCCTGGTTCTGGTCTTTTGCAGATGACAAGGCTCTATGGTGCCTGACACTAGAGAGCTGGCCCAGCGGTAACTGGGGCCTCGGGGATCAAGCTCACTACAGCAACTATTCTAGCCCTGCCGAGGAGCACCACCACAGAAAACCCAGGCGGCTCGGTCAGTTGGGTTCAGCTTTAGTGAAGATTGGGATACAGGTCACCAGTAGCAAAACCTGCAAATGTCTACGGCAGCAAGGTTTGCTGAGCTTCTCCTTCTCTTTTTCTTCATGGGCTAAAATCCCTCTGAGGGGAGCCCCTTTGGGGCCAAGCTGCTCTGGACTGGGGGGGGTAGGGTGACACAGGTAAAATGCTTTGTATTTTTTTCTTCCCAGCCATCCCTGGTTTTTGAATTCCACAGGGTTTCTGCAGCTCATTCAGTGTAGTCCAGAGTTTTCCCAGAAGTATTTTCATCAGTTTGTAGTTGTTCAATTTTGTCAGAAAGAAAAGTGTTAGGCCCTCCTAGTCCTTTATCTTGTTGATGTCACCCACCAAAACCAAGGTTTAATATGATAGTCTTTGTTTTTTTTTTTTTTTTTTTTTTTAATATGATAGTCTTTGATTAGAATTGTGTTTTCTGAGGATAAAATTTTCTGCTCTTACATTTCTTGGAATGAGCTGTGCTCTGCACATGTATGAGCATTTCAGTGATCAATGCTAAGAGCCCATACATACCAAGGTAATATGGAACAAAATCTGGGCCAATTTGAAAAGATTCAAATTTCTAAGTAATTATTTTGTTGGAATCTGTCCATGCAACTTCTCCCTGAAAACAATTAAATGTTACTTATTCATGTATAGAGAACATTGAGCACACCACCTCATTTATTAGATATTTTATACATCATTGCAGGAAGGAAGGCAGGGAGGGAGGTAAGGAAAGACAAAGGAAAGAAGGAAGGAAGGAAGGAAGGAAGGAAGGAAGGAAGAAGGAAGGAAGGCAGGCAAGCTATTAATATGCAGTAAAAATATACAAGGATTCAAGGAAAAAATGGTCCTGAATTTGGATCCTTGCTAAACAAAATACATATTTTCTGAGCCTAGGGAAACTATTTAATTTTCTAAACTTTGCTAGCAATCTTTACAATCTGAACAAAATTTCCCAAGTTGTTGAAAGAATTAAATGCTTTATCGCATGTAAAATTCTCATATCAATGCTACGTCCAATGTACTCAAGGAAAAATAAGTATTAACTTTTCTGTCTCTGAGAAGAATTTTATATTAAGAAGAGCACAATGTCAGGTTGTTACTAAGTGTAAAAACTAGAGTTTTGTATGCTGGCTTTCTGGACAGAGGCTGAGCTCTTAGCAACCACACTTTACCACACTCCCTTTACAGAGTAGACTAGAAAATCACTGTGAATTCTGTAGAGGAGCCAGGTCTGTCTCACACTTGTCCTGCCTTGTATATCCTGCCAATTTCAGCACTGTGTAAATGTTGCCTCCTCTCAAAATTTGCCAAAAAATTTTTTTCTCCCCCCCTCAATATCTTATTTTAATAGAATTAATCCCCATGTGTTTTTAGGACCTTATCATCTTTATATTTCATTGTAATTGTTTATATATCTCTTTTAATCTTTTTATTACTAGCACATGACATATTATCTAAAACATAGTAAGTACTCAATTTTGCTTTGAACAAATAATAACTTATGCAAGTGGTATTTTTATTGAAAACTATGACTACTGATCGTCAAAATACAAAATTCATACTTGTGATGAATAAAGACACATATGCTGTGAAATAATATAAATTTACTCAATATATAAACAAAAGCAAATGAGATCATAAAATCATCCCATAAATAGACAAGGGCCATTTTCTGTCATTGATGGTTCATAATGAAACATGTTTTGTTTAATATAATTTGTGTTTCCCAAATACCATTGACTAGCATACAGATAAATACGAGTATTGAAGTTGACTTTAAAGTTATTTAGAAAAATTAAAAAAAATTAAAAAAATAAAGTTATTTAGTCTCTGGATTTTCAGAAAAAAATATATGGGTTGGAAATAGCAAACAAACAAAAAAAACCAAGCGACTTGAAAATTTTAAGACATACAGTTAAGTATAAGGTTAAGTTTTCTTCTCTGCACATATTAATGCTTCTCAGAAGACAGACATCATTCCATAAATATTTATTTTCCCAAGTGATCAAGTTTATAACCATTAGTGCCTCATATTAGAGAGTAGAAGTGTCAGGAGAAGAGCATTCAGTTTTAGTTTGTGTTACTTTGTGAGAACCAGAAGTAAAGTGGTGTGTCACTTACAGAAGTGTTCCCACAGTATTTCCCTACATTCCTTTACCTCAATCAACTTGTATGAGAACACAGAAAAATTCTAATAAGAATGTGATTAGTTAACAATATTTTAATCTCGAAAACTGGTCAGTGTTGAAACCACTCCCGCTTTCAAATCCCTTTTCAAACACGGATTTCTTTACAGCACCATGTTAGGCAGTTGATTTGGGGAGTGTCATTATTATCTTCATTAAAGGTAATAGAAATTAATTTCAGGCATTTTAAATATATGCCTAAAGACCTCAGAATGGACAAACATTTTATAGATGCCACAAGTTAGTATTTTTCATCCCTTAAAATAACTAGTGGGTAACTTATTCAAGTTTTCTTTTGATTATAAAATGCATTTTTACTGTGATTTTATTCGGTCTCATGACTTTAAAAATGTCCCACAAAAGACTTTAAGAAAGTTGCTTTATTTGGTTTAGTGTCAATTAGATATTTTTGAGATTATTTTCTTTCCTAGTTTATTCATTGTAGACGTTATTTATTTTCCTTAGAAAGTTTAGCCCCAGGGTTTCATGACAATGCTATTATATTATAGAATATAAATAGAACTTCAGTCTCCCTTTCCCCCCAACCCCTATAAATTCATTTCTAATGACTGAAGAGCATGCAGAGGCACTCAAATATATATCAATTTTTTTCAAAGTCCTTATTTTCAGCAAGAAAAAAGAACTCTAAATCGGAACCCATTACTTATAGTTCATTTATTTACTGGTCTAGAAAAGCGAATAACCTCATTATAGCTCAGCTTTGTCTTGCACATATAAGAAATCTTTCATCATTATGATGTAGCAGTTATCTTGAGTAAAAAATGAAATTATTCTTTTAGCAGACTGTCTTCCTCTCTACTTATTAAGTTGTGTTAAAAGTACATTTCTTACAGAAAATGCCAATGTCTGATTAGATTTTCAACATACTACATTGAACTGACTGCATACATTAAATTGAGTTTTCCAAGTAATTTTTTTCTCATCTCATTTTTTTCCCCTCTTTAATTTCAGAAAATACTAAGAACATGTGCCATGTTATTTGCATTTTTGAAGTTTCATCTTATAAGTTCTATTAGGCAAGAAACTGGACTCAGTGAATATGATCTTCAAATTATTATAATTCAAGAATTATATTATTATGTGAGTGAACATACAAAATGTTCTAAAATGATATATACTAAAACAAATTCCATATAGAAAAAAGGTAGTAGTAAGAGACCATCATATTTTATTTTTATATAGACTGCTGAAAAATTCTGTTTGATAGCAAAATATCTTCCTTTGGAATGAAATACATATTGATGAAAATATACTGTGAATAATTTAATAAGGCCAATACTTAGCTAATCAGTACAGAAAGTGAAGTAAAAAAGAAAGACAAAAGAGGGACCCCTGGGTGGCGCAGTGGTTTAGCGCCTGCCTTTGGCCCAGGGCGCGATCCTGGAGACCCAGGATCAAGTCCCACGTCGGGCTCCCGGTGCATGGAGCCTGCTTCTCCCTCTGCCTGTGTCTCTGCATCTCTCTCTCTGTGTATGACTATCATAAATAAATTTAAAAAAATTAATTAAAAAAAAGAAAGACAAAAGAGTAAACCTAATGTATCCAAAGCAATTAATGATAGTTATATACTCACGGGACAGAAAAGCATGGCTTGCTCATAACCCACTGATGGTAACCTAGGATGCCTCCTTAGATTTACCCCAACTTACAAAAAATATATTTAATTGATTAAAGTCTATTAGCTATAGATGTCATTCGAAAAGTTAAAAATAAATAAATTTGGTATATAGAATTGTTTCTCTAATAGTTGTGATTTTTGCAATGCCTTTAGCAGTAGAGATATCATGGTGTAAAATCAAGGTACATAGTAGTCTTTAAACCCAGACATCTATAGAAATCACAACAAAAGCTGTGTTATGTTGAAAGTAATAGTAATTAATTACATACTTAACTCACCTACTTGCAGAGTTTTCGAATAGTTGTTTTTTTTCTTTCTTTCCTTCAGTTTCAAGACAGCTATCTTAAATGTTCATTACGGAACATAACAGTAAAAGGAGAGGAAATAGCAAAGTAAATCATCATGGGGTGTTCTTATTTTCTCTGCCTATGCAAACTTCTTTCTCTTCACAAATGTATACATTTTCAAAATTATTTATGCACTTATTATTTGAGAGAGAGTAAGCAGGAGAGAACACGAGTGGTGGGTGGGGAGTGGGCAGAGGGTTTAGGGAGATGCAGACTCCCTGCTGAGCAGGGAGCCCAATGCCTAAATCCACAATTGCAACCCCTGGATGTTTTAGTTTAAATATATTTAAGGGCAATTTAAGGAAGAGATGTCACTCCTGGCCACTCTCTAGAAGAGTTTGTTGTTGCTACTGTTGTCTTTATTGTCGTTGTTTTAAATCTTGTAATCAAATCACAGAAACATGCAAATGGATGTCAGGGGCTTGAAGAAAATGGTGGAGAAGGGAATGGCATATTCCTTTTGGACATACAGTTTTCTTACCACTCTTATTGGCTAGAAACACACACAGACATACACACACACACACACGCAAAGATGTCTTTAAAAATATCTTAATCAGTTAATTTCACAAAATGTCTTTTTTATTTATTCATGGAATCGGTATATAAATTTATATATATGTTTTATATGTCAAAAAGACATATGTTTAAATACGCATAGCATACAAACACATTTCTATCATAAAAACCCTTTCCTAGGGTTTAATTACAGCTTTGCTCTTGCAGATAAAAAAAATCATGCATTTATAATCCCTGCCATTTTAGAGTCCCTGAAATAAGACAGTTAATATAAATCAGTCTCCCCTTTATTTTATTTTATAGATACTAAATACTGTAGGTATTTGTGCAATGTGATCACTTTACCTATTTTATATTTCTTAATATATCTCCTGGATCATTTACTATTCTCCTAATTTCAGAACAGAATATATTATGAAATAATTCACCTGCTATCAGTTTATCGAATTACATAATCTACTTTTTAAAAAATTTTTATTTATTTACGATAGTCACACACACACACACACACACACAGAGAGAGAGAGAGAGAGAGAGAGAGGCGGAGACACAGGCAGAGGAGAAGCAGGCTCCATGCACCGGGAGCCCGATGTGGGATTCGATCCCGGGTCTCCAGGATCGTGCCCTGAGCCAAAGGCAGGCGCCAAACCGCTGCGCCACCCAGGGATCCCCATAATCTACTATTTAACCAATAAAGTAAAACTACAAATTTTTAAGTTCCTCCTTGTGAACTGATGTTTCTTTTTTCTCAAAGCTATGCATAAAATAATTATCAAATATATCTACTGAACTAATTATAATAAATATTAAAATAAATCAAAATAAGAAACATCATCCAGAGCATGTAGTTAGGTTTGATTTTGATTCACTAGTATTTCGTTCTTTGAAATTAGTTCTTACATGTTTATTTCCTTTTTTAACAATGTCATAATTGCTTATTATATGCCATTGTGTTTCTAATCACTTTATAAGTATCACCACATTTAATGCTAATAACAACCTTTTGAGATAGGTATTGTCATCAACTCTATTTTACAAAAGAGAAAAATGATGTGCAGATAAATTAGTAAGTTATCCAAGACCTTAGAATGGTTACTGACCAAAGTGGATGACCAAACTAGGTTCTTTTCTTAAGATTTTATTTATTTATTCATCAGAGACACACAGAGAAAAACAGAGACATAGACAGAGGGAGAAGCAGGCTCCCAGCAGGGACCTGATATGGGACTCATCCAGGACCCCAGGATCATGACCTGAGCCATCCAGGCATCCCACAAATTAGGTTCTATAAGAGTCTACAATGTACAATAAACTTAGTGGGATTTGAGAAAAATACTTCTTTTTTTTTTTTTGAATGTCATATAAACTGATCACATTTTATGCTGACAAACAAGAGAAGGCAGCCTTACACCATTATTCTGTGCTCTATTTCTATTTCTATAAAATTGGCTTTTTTCTTTTTTTTTTCTTTTTTCTTTTTTTTGGTTTTGCATCAAAGTGATACCAGACACTCTATCTTTCTTTGTCTTACTGCATTTGGTATAATGACCCCCAGTTTCATCCATCTTATTACAAATGGCAAAATTTCTTTCTTTCTAATGGCTGATTACAAATCCATTGTCTATGTGTATGTGTGTATAAAGTAACATTTTCTACAGTCATTTGTTGATGAACACTTAGGTTGCTTCCATGACTTAACTATTGTGAATAATGCTGCAAAAAATATGAGGGTACAGATACCTTTTTGATATACTGATTTCTGCTTCTTTTAGTTATATACTCAGAAGTAGGATTTTTGACCCATATTATAATTCCATTTTAAAATTTTTGAACAACTGTCATCAATGATGGTTAGTGATACTGAGCATCTTTTTGAGTACCTGTTGGCCATCAAAATCTTCTTTGGAGGGGGGAACACCAATTCAGATCATCTGACATTTTTAAATTGCATTATGTTTGCTGTGCTATTGAGTTGTAATAGTTCTTATGTATTTCAGATATCAACCCATTATCAAATATATGGTTTAAGTATTTTATCCCAAATCTTAGGTTGCTTTCTCAGCTTGTTCATTGTTTCATTTGTTGTGAAGATTTTTAATTTAATGTAGTCACACTTGTGATTTTTTGTTCTTGTGGTTCGTGGGTTTGAGTCATATCCAAAAAATTTTGCTAAATCTAACGTCAAGGAGGTTTTCCCCTGTTTTCTTGTATAAGTTTTATAGCTTCAAATATTAAGTTTTAAAATCCATTTTGAATTAATTTTTGTGAGTGACACAAGGTAGGGGATTGTTTTCATTCTCTTGCATGTGAATGTTGAGTTTTCCCAGCACTTTTAAAGACTCTCTTTCCCCCATTGTGTGTTCCTGGCATCCTTGTCAAATATCAGTTAAATGTATAGGCAGGAGATTATTTCTGGATTCTCAATTCTGTTCCAAAGGTCTATGTGCCTGTTTTTATGCCTGTGACATATAGTTTTGCGATATAGTTTGTGATCAGGACATGTGATGCCTCCAGCTTTATTCTCCTTTCTCAAGATTGCTGTGGAGGAGCTATTTTGGAATATTTTGTGGTTACAAGTTTTAGGATTTTTTTTTTATCTGTGAGAAATGCCACTGGAATTTTAATAGAGATTACATTGAATCTATAGATTACTTTGGATAGAAATGACTTTTTAAATGATATTATTTCAATTCAAGAAGATGGGACTTTTATTTTTTCATTTGTGTCTTCTTCAGTTTCTTCCATCAGTGTCATAGTTTTCAGTGTACAGATCTCTTACCTCTTTGGTTAAATTATTCTGAGGTATTTTATCCCTTTTGATGCTATTGTAAATAGAATAAACTACTTAATTTCTCTTCATTATTAGTGTATGAAATATAACTGTCTTTATTGTTGATTTTGTATTCTGCAACTTTACTGAATTCATTTATTAGTTCTAACAATTTTTTTGAGGAGGCTTCAGAATTTTCCACATGTAAGATTATGTCTTCCACAAATAGATACAGATTTACTTTTTCCTTTCTGGTTTGGATGCCTTATTCCCTTTTCTTGACTAAATACTGTAGCTAGGACTTCTAGTAGTACCTTAAATAAGAGTTTGAGTGGGCATCCTTGCCTTGTACCTGACCTTGGAGGAAAATCTTCTGACTTTTCATCTTTGAGTATGAGGTTAGCTGTGGGCTTGTCATAGATGGTCTTCATTTTGTCGAGATACATTCCCGCTCCAGTTTTTTGAGATTTTTTTTTATTATGAAAGGCTTGAATTTTGGCAAATGCCTTTTTTGCAACTGTTGAGATGATTATTTGAGTTTAATTCTTCATTTTATTAATGCAGTGTATCAGGTTTATTGATTTGCAGATGTTGCATGGCTGGGATAAGTCCTACTTGATTGTGGTGTATGATCCTTGTAATGCACTCGAATCCAGCGCTAATATCTTATTGAGGGTTGATTATATTTTAATGCATTTTATATAATGTCCCAAAATAAGGCTCTTTTCGCTGATAGTAAAAATGCTGTAGAGTATATCACATAAAATAAATTAGTATTTCATGAGTAAAGAATTAAATGATCTCAGTCTAGTCAAAACATCAACAAATAGTATAATGTAATTACTAACAACAAAATGAAATAGTGTTTGTGCTGAAAATCCTAATCCAAAATGATTTGTGACAGAGTAAAGATTCTTTTCTCCTAATTTATTATTTAGTCTAGCAAAAACTTATGTATATTTTTATTCATAGCATTTATCAAGGCTAATGTATTAGCTTAAATTTTTTAGGAAAGGTTTCTTAAATCAAAGTGTGAGTGTGATTATGATCTTGTTTAAAATCTCACTTATTGGGACATCTGGTGGCTCAGTGGTTGAGCATCTGCCTTTGGCTCAACACGTGATCCCAAGGTCCTGGGATCGAGTCCCACATCGGGCTCCCTGCATGGAGCCTGCTTCTCCCTCTACCTGTGTCTCTGCCTCTCTCTCTGTGTCACTCATGAACAAATAAATAAAATGTTTTTAAAAAACTCATTTATTTTTTCTAATTAATTTAGTGTTAGCATGTTTATAGTGAAAAGAACGTTGCTGTTGACTATTGATATCCACCTCAGCCTGCTTGCTATTTGTCCATAACCAAATATAACATTCGTAGACTTTTACCATGGAAATAACATTTATCTCCAGACTTCTTAAATATTGAAATATTATGCATTTGATATTTAATACTAGGTTTTTAAAATCTTTCTCACTTTGTCCAAATATTTGGGTATTAAACACTGTTGTATTATTTATAATCAAACTTATTGATTTTGGTATTTTGTGAAATCTGAACAAACACTTAATACAATTTTCTTCCCCTCCAAGTCTCACTTTTGCAGATTAAGATGCTATGTGTAGAGATTTTAAGTTATTTTTTTTTAATAGTTATTTTTTTTTAATTTTTATTTATTTATGTAGTCACAGAGAGAGAGAGAGAGAGAGGCAGAGACACAGGCGGAGGGAGAAGCAGGCTCCATGCACCGGGAGCCTGATGTGGGATTCGATCCCGGGTCTCCAGGATCGCGCCCTGGGCCAAAGGCAGGCGCCAAACCGCTGCGCCACCCAGGGATCCCGAGATTTTAAGTTATAAATCAAATGGGTCATAGTGGTTCATTCATCAACAAAATGTATTAATTGCTTAATAATGTGTTCAACACTCTTCTAGGTGAAGATACAAAAGTGATCAAGATAAGCCAAAACTCTAAACATTTTTTAGACTTTAAAGGGGCAAAGACTAAAAATGAATAACTAGAGCAAGATTATTTCATATAGCAATAAATAAAAAGAAGTTAAGAACATCCAGAAAGTGATGTCATTGTTTAGGTAAAAAAATAACTGTTGATGTCATTTTTTTTCTTTTTGATGTAAAATAATAATGTGTGCTGCATGACAAGAACACAAGATTTGAAGTGATTGCATTCAAATCTGCAGCTGAGACCAGATTCTTTACTTCAGCCACCTGGATTGAGTGGACATTCAAAAAATCATTATTGTAATATAAAAAATTTTTATTTCCATGTGACATCACCTACTTACATATTTATTATATGTTATTTCAAAATATCAACTAAATTTCCAGGTAGTTTCGTTATGATTGCCTGACCTATATTTCAGAATAGTCCAAGAACATCCAAAACTGATTATACATCAACTGATTATACATACATAAATCCAAAACTGATTATCTTGGCAAATTATGTTAATAACTGATGATCTATCTCCTTGCTTTTGATTTATCATAGACCACCTGATGTATTTTAATAGAGTATTTATTTTTTCAACTACAAAATTTTTGTTCAAATGAAAGTTTACGTACATTTCCAATATATGAAACAAATTGAACTGGAGCTGGTCTGTGAATAATCCATTCTGCTTGCCCTCTTTGCTCCATCTACTCAGTAATAACTCAAGAAGTCTTTTTTTGCTTTTAAATTTCTCCCCACCTTTATTAATAGACTATGCTTTGTGCTATGTAGCCTGTAGCCTAAAAATACTTTAATCCAGTGAGATATCTTTTAGATTGCAGAGAAATGGTTTGGCTCTATTTTCATAGACTTTATAAAAAGCATTAAGCTATTCTGATTATGGGTAAAGAAGGAAGTATTAATACTTTTGAGGTGAAATTATTAAAAATAATTAAGCTCTATTTTACTTTAGTATTTATTCATAATAACATTGAGAAATATCAGTATCTTATTCACTCTAGGAAGTTCAGTGCATGCTTCTTAGAATATACTGTGTCAATGATGGGCTTTGGGCAGTGGTGTAATGAACTGGAAAATCCATAAATTCCTTTCACATTATGCTATAATACATCATTTTCCTTTTTTATAGAACAAGTGAGGCTTAATATTGTCATTTTTATTATTATGTTTGTTTCCATAACTGAGATAATACACAAAATATTAATTGAATTTTATGAAATATTCCTGAATTACTATTTTAAATGAAGCATGGTGCTACTGCTGAAATGTAATTTGAGCTCACATTTTACTCATTACTGTATTTTGAAACATAATATCTTCAGATTAAAGTAACACTATTTTGTCATAGATGGATGGAAAGTTATATCCTTATTATTATTTTGTGAATAATGACCCTGATCCATTTAGCAATTACAAAAAAAAAAAAAAACAACACTTTTGAGGCTTCCTGTAAGAACCTCGAAACCCCTGTTTATGGGACCAATGATTTATTTTGAAATTGCTCCAGCTTTAGAGTAAATTGTTTATCCTAGTAAACATCTTTAAAAGTGTGTTATTTTTCCTAGACATGATTCATTGCCTTCTCCTGCATTTTTTCCTCAATTACTTCAGTGTTAATTGCTTCCTACAATTAGCATCAGCCTCAGGAACTAGTTACTGCTAAGCAGCATACGTAGAATAAGTATCCTCAACCAGCTCCACAGACTTTTGTGGTTCATTGGTCTTTATCTCTCTTGTACTTCCATTGATCTTGATATTTAGGCTACATTAGATCTATTAATCAATAAGCGTCAAATATATGTTTCTGATATGTTTCATGACCCGAGCTGAAATCAAGAGTTGGATGCTTAACCCACTGAGTAACCCAGGCTCCCCTACAAAAATATTTTTTAATTAGTATTTAGGAAAATGATCAATGAGACTTAGTAATAGAACAGGAGCTAGATTCAGTACACCGCACTATTTGTTAAGTGTCTAAAACAAAACACACTTTCAATCTTCATGTTATATTTTCTGTTCGTATAAAATATGTTTGCATGTTTTTTTAATTTTTGTTTTAATTTGTTTAATTAACTCAAAACTTCTTTCAAATATCTGGATTAACACTTTTGTCCGTTAAATTATACTTTACAAAATAAAATTACAATGCTATTAATGCTTTTATACAAATAAATGAACTCTGAGGCTTAGGTCTGAGGTTGCCAAGGAAACATATCAACTATCAAGCAATACTCAATGCACTTCCCAGGTCAAATCATTTCATCTTCCCTGGATTTTTTTCTCACAACGCGTTACAGCTTTAAAAATAATTTGTTAACCTAAATAAGAACAAATGTCTCAATTCCATATCACATTTGTGGTACTCTTTTGAGCCTTGTAAATTCCTGTATCTCTTAAGTTTTAATATTTAGAAAAGTATCCACCATTAAGATATTAGCCTGGTAATATGTGAATATTATATTATAATGTTTTATTTTGCTTATTGTTTGTATATTATTTTTTTAAAATGTTATGTTTTTAAATTTTATGATCTTTATATAGTATATGCCAAAATACAAAGGGTTAATGTATAAATGTATACATTTTAAGAATTATCACCAGAAAAAAATTAATATATGTATATCTCTAGGATTAAGAAGATGTTTTCCACATTCTTTTCCTTAAGGAACTAATGGTACAATCTCTAGATGGGGGAAAATAATATAACCCGGAACATCAGATGATCAGTTATTATTGAAGGATGCTTTCTTTAAGGAGGCAACTGAGAAGGAATAGAAGTAATCTTGAGGGGAATATAACTGATAACACAAATATTCTTTTCTGAAATTATAACCCTTGGAAAAATGACCATTATGGTTTATTAATTATTTTTTTAGAAATAATTTGTTATTCAAATCTTAAATAATTTATGTATTTCCAATTCATAAGCTCACATTTTATATTATTCCTACTTTCTTTTTATGAGACTCTTTTGGAGTTCTTAAATTTAGATAAAATGCAATATTGAACTTCTTATTTTTGAAAATAAAAACACACTATATAGGGGCAGCCCCGTGGCTCAGCGGTTTAGCACCGCCTTCAGCCCAGGGCCTGATCCTGGAGACCCAGGATCGAGTCCAATGTCAGGCTCCCTACATGGAGCCTGCTTCTCCCTCTGCCTGTGTCTCTGAGTCTCTTTCTGTCTCTCTCTCTCTCTCTCCCCCTCTCTGTGTCTCTCATAAATAAATAAATAAAATCTTAAAAAAAACACTATATATAAAAATAAAAGTAAAATAAGCTATGCATACTTATTTTGACTCTAATGTTATATATATATATATATATATATGTGTGTGTGTGTGTGTGTAATTCCTCTTTCTCACCATGTAAAAAATTTTTAAATGAAACAGGAAAAACAACAGAGATAGGAAAGTAACATCAATGTAAATGGGGGGCAAGGGACTAGGTGAACAATAAATATAGAAATAAAAACATATTTAAGGGTTTTTTAAAACTCTTTGAAATAAAAAACAAAAACTCTCTGAAAGTCTTTTGTAATATTTTTAAAGGTAGGCTTTATATTTAGCTCCAAGATGATATTACAAATCTGATCATAGGTTAAGAAAGGAAATAGTTTGGTTTTGCCCTCAATATTTTGAAATTGAAGATAATTTCTTCTCTGTACTTATATCTATCTTTTAAATAACATCTAAAAATTGGACTAGTTGATAGCTACAGAAAGATAAATGTTTACCAAGATTCCCAAAAGTACTTTTGAGAAGAGTAGATAAATATCCAAATTGTTTGAAATATCTTTCCATTTTTTCCCCTAAACTTGTCTGTGCTATCTTGAGGGGGGATTAGGACAAAACTGTCTGCATTAACTCTCTGGGCACCTCATTTCCATACTAGAGTTTCTTGTTCTATATCTAGGTTCAAGTATAGAAGTGTCAAAACAATTGAGGTGGGGCAGGGGGCAAGCAGAGTTTTGAAATGAGGAAACCGTAGCACTCCCTTATTCGTGGTTTTGCCTTCCACAGCTTCAGTGACTGCCAGTCATCAATGGTCCAGTATCATCAGGTCAGTAGTAGCCTAATGCTAATATCTATGTCATTCCTTTCACTCCATTTCATCACACAGGCATTGTATCTCAAATCATCACGAGAAAAGGGGTGATAAAAAAGGGTATTTGTTGTTAAGCTCTCAACCATTCCTCATTTATAAATTAAATTTTATGATAGGTTTGTGTGTATAGAGAAAAAACGTACTGTATGTAGAACTCTTACTATTCAAGTTTCAGGCAGCAACTGGGGGTCTTTGAACATGATCCTCATGGATAAGGAGAGACTGCTGTATTTCTGTGAAAGGTAGGGTAGTATTTGACCTTCAGATGAGTTACATGAAAATGGTAACCTTATTATAAGATGCATAACCAGAGTCACTACAATTAAAACCAGAATTTAAGGTTTATTCCAATTTTCTAACACAAGCACAATGTTACGATCCAGGCAACAGTCTCTCTGAATCATGGAGATTACTAAAATGATTGCTTTTATAACATAATTTTCTGTGTACTCTGCTCCATACCAAGAGTGCTCAGGGTTTTCTTTTTAAGTAGCTATTGAAATATTATATTAGGTTTTAAAAGGTATGTTAACTAACCATCTTGATAAAAAATCTTGATACAACAAGTTTTTATATTTTATTTAAAATAACTTTTATTCATTCTAAATAAAATTTTCCACATAGTACAATTTATATACATTTGGGTATATAGATATGTATACACACATACACATATAAAGGGGGCCGAGTGAACTGTATAACACTTGAATATAAATGTTTGTTTTGTCATTTGAATTTATAAAAATCTTTTGATATATTTTTAAATACTTTATTTATTTATTCATGAGAGATACAGAGAGAGGTAGAGGCAGAGGGAGAAGCCGGCTCCCTGTGGGGAGCTCAATGCAGGACTCCATCCCAGGACCCCGGGATCATGACCCGAGCTAAAGGCAAATGCTCAACCACTGAGCCACCCTGGCGCCCAATCTTTGATACGTTATTATTATGTGTTTTTATTTTTGGATTTTTGCAAGCTCTGGAGAAAGGGGAAAAAGCATTTATTCTTAAACATAAAAACTCAAGGAAAACCCCTAAATATCCTGTCACATGTTCTAAAACTAGCTTCCTTCCTCTTGTAGATTAATCAATACCCTCATTTGAAATGTTGTATTACCACTAATTCTCATCTTTGCTATCTTTGCTTTGATGGAGCCTTTCTTGCTTTAGAAACATCCTCAGGAATTTACTGGAAAAAAAACTGTTAAAAGACATGGTACTATCTGTTTTAAAGTTCACTATATTCAAGAGAAAAATTATTAATGTATTTTGCCACTATCCTTTCCTTGTAATGGTGACACTGACTGTATTGGACATAATTATGGAAACATATAATTTTTCTGAGATATATATTTTTGAAGGACCTATATAGATTTTTTATTCTTTCATAGAACAGAATCTCAGCTAATAAATTTGCGTATTCTTATTTCCATATCAGCATCTTGATAAATAAAATATCAGGTTCCATGAAAAAATAATTTTTATCTTAGTTCATTATACATTCTTAATAATTAAAATTGAGTAGAATCACGAAATTTAATCAGAAACCTACAAGTTCATTCAGCCTTAACACATTCTTTTTCCTTTCCTTTTCCCAGTACACTAGAACAGTCAGATCAGCTATCAATTTCTGAAATGCACTTTTCCTGTGGGATCAGATGTCTTAGCAAGTATGTCCAATCTGTCAGCAACTTGAACCTGTTGATATTAAAATCTATATTCCCCAGTTCATTGGTACTTCTTCAAGCATCCTGTTATGTGTGACCTTGCCCTGACATGTGTTATGTCACAAATCCTAGACTCTCCTAAAACAATCTGGAAGAAAAGGCATTTAAATGTGGGGAATACTATATATATTATATACAGTATAGAAAAAGAAGCAAGATAATGGCGAGCATTCTCTCCCCTAATGTATCTTGGATATTCATTGTAAATTCTTTTTCTTCACATGATTTTCCTTTTCTTCAGAAAAGAAAATCTCCGATTTTCAGTATCTGTCATAAAATGTTTCGTACATTTCAAGTTTGTCATATAGTTCCAAATAAAGGGAAGCAATACTCAAAAACTTACCACAGGATGCACCTGGTGTTCATTCTTTAGCTCCCTATAGGCTACCAAGACAGCAAGAGCTTCATGCTCATTTTGCATAGATCAAGTAACTCCCTAAAGTGCCATATCATTCCTGAGAAGAAGCCTGAGATAGCATATGAAGATAGCATTTCAGAAAATAGCATTAAATAGATCGCTTACGTTAAGCCTCAAATAAGTGTAAGTCAGAGAACAAGACAAGTTGTTTTTTAAGGCTATGCTTGCTTAATTGAATGATTGATAATAGAAAAACTAGAATATACAAATAAATTATTTGGCTCTCTGTACTCAAGGAAGGCATGCACGGTTTGAGAAGTTGAATAGGAAATATAGAAAATATCTAACTAACCAGTCTTAGGAATTCAAAATGAAGCTTTTTCTCATTGCATATTTTTCAATTTCTATCAGCAGATTTTTAATTGAAAAATTTCAGGAAATATAGGCCTATATCACAGACATATCATTTTTAGATTAGTACATTTTACTTTTATAAACCCCAAATGAGAACTAGACGAACTTTATATTTTTAATTAGTAATTTTAGAGAAACAAGCATATTTTTCAACAAGGTTATTTGCAGAAGTTGAAAATGTATAAAACTTAAGACTGAAGAATTGACAGTCAAATTCACATTTCCGCACATGTGTGTGTTTGATGGAGGTGAAAGTCACATAACACACATTTAACCATTTTAAAGTGCATAATTCAGTGATATTTGGTATATTTGTGACACTTTTTTATCGCTGTAAAAGGATGATCCATATGCATTAAGTGATCGCTCTCTGTAGCCTGTTGCCTCCATGCCCTGACAACCATTAATCTACTTTCTGACTCTATGGATTTGCCTGTTATGGATATTTTGCTTAAAAGGAATCAAACACCATGTGACATTTTGTGTCCTTATTTCACTTAGCATAATGTTTCCAAGGTTCATGCAAATGATAAAATGTATTAATATTTCATTCTATGTTATGATTGAATAATATTTCATTGTATGTATGTAACAAAATCTGTACATTTAAATATTTGCTGATGGATAATTTGGCTATTATATTTTAAGCTGCTGTAAACATTCATGTATAGGTTCCTATGTGAATATGCATTTTCATTTCTCTTGCATATATACCAAGGAGCAGAATTGCCAGATTATAGGATAATTCTACTTCTAACTCCTGGAAGAATTGCTAAACTGTTCTCCCCAGTGATTATGTCATTTTCCTTTTACGCTAGCAATGTGGAAGAGTTATTTCTCCCACATCCACACCAGCGCTTGTTTTCTGTCTTTTTTCGTATAGCCCTTTTAGTGGGTATGAAGTGGTATCTCAATGGGACTTGAAATATATTTCCTTAATTGATTAAATGATTTAAAAATCATTTGTAAATCATGTTGACAGAAATGTCTGTTTAAATCCTTTGCCCACTCTTTACATTGCGTTGTCTTTTTGATATTGAATTATAAGAATTCTTCGTTCTAAATATTAACCCTTACTAGATATGATTTCCAAACTTTTTTTTTTTTTTTTTGCATTTTTTTTGTGTTTGATAATGTTTGGTGCATAGTTTTTTTTTTTTAATTTTTAAGAAATCTACTTTAATTTTTAAAGTTTTGTTCTAATAAGAATGCTTAACCACAGACCAACCCCTTAACATTTTAAGTGCACAACACAGTGTTTTCAGATATGGGCACTGTGTGTTACAGCAGATCTCCAGAAATTATTTATCTTGGTATAACTGATACCATATACTTGTTTAAAAACAGCTTCCCATCTCCACCTCTCTCCAGCTTCCAAACTGCCCCCTGTACTCTTTGCTGCCACGAGTTTGACTAGTCTACATAGTCACACAGCTGGAATTGTGCAGTATTTCTCCTTGTGTAACTGGCTCACTTTATGTAGCACAATGTCCCCAGTTCATCTGCGTTGCTATGTCTGGTAGGGTCTCCTTTCTTTTAAAGGTGAACACTTCCTTGTATGTATATACCATATTCTCTCTATCTAGTCGTCTGTGGACGGCATTTAGACCACCTCCCTACCTTGGCTATCATAGAATAATGCTCCAGGGACTGTGAGAGAACGGATATTTCCTGAGAATCTACCACCAAATCTGAGGTCCTGAAGATTTATCCATGTTTTCTTCTTTGTTTAGGATATTAGCTCCTATATTTAGAGCCTTGTTCCATTTTGCTTTAACATTTGTGTGTAGTGGATTAGAGATCGGATAGCCTTTTGCTTATGTGTGGCAAAAGACCTACTATTATGGTATAAAATTATGTGCTGACTTGATATTTGATAAAATAGGCCTAACGACAAATGGCCTCCCTGCAAGTTCTAGTCTTCACTCTGCTCCAGCAGATAGGTCCCCTACCCAAACAACCCTCCTTATTAAACAGACCAGATGCATTCCTATTTATTTTTAAACAATGGGTTTCGGTTCCCTGCCAACCCTTGGAATTACTGCCAGCCGATGAAAGTATCCAAACACATCACATTGTCCTGAGTGCACCAAGGCCACCCCAAACTGTTGATAGTGCAAAGCCTGCCTGCATCTGGTTGTCCATTTTGTTCCTAAGTGCAACTTGTGACTTTGCATAGCATTTGATAACCTCCCACCACAGACTGGCTCTAAGTGTATGCAGCTAATACATTTTTGTCAGTCTAATCTGCCCAGTGTCGAATCAGGAGTGGTCCACCACTCCTAAAACTCTAGGGTGGAAATCCCTCCCTCTTGAATGGGCTGAGTAGAAGATGATTAAAACAATGAGATTGTCCAGTTGTCCCTTCACCATTTATTGAAGAGAACATTCTTTCTCCCACTAAATATTATTGGACAATTGTTAAAACCAGTTGGCCATGAACATTCGGGATTATGTCTGTGCTCTCAATTTTACATTGTTTTTATGTCTGTCTGCATGCTAGTACCACATTGTTTGGATTAATATCGTTTTATATTAAATTTTTAAATCAGAAGATGTGAATCTTTCAGTGTTACCTTTTTCAATATTGTTTTGCCTGCTTGGAAGCCCTAATAATTCTATATCATTCTGAAGTTCAATTTTCTAATGCTTCAAAAATGGCCACTGGAATTTTAATAGTTACTCCATTTAATTTGTATATTGCTTTGGGGAAGTATTATCATCTTAATAATAAGTTTTCCAATCCATTAATCTGAGAGATCTTTTCATTTAATTAGAGTCTTCTTTATTTTTTTGGTAATGTTTTGTACTTTTTAGTGAACATATTATATCCTTGGTGAAATTGATTCTTATATATTTAATTCTTTTGAATAATGTTCATTTTAAATGAACTTATTTCCATCACCACTATCCATCTCTTTTCTCTATCCATTCCTTTCCTCTCATAAAGGTCAATTTTGTATCCATTAAACTATAACTCCCTGTTGTCCACTACCTCTCACCCAGAAACCCCAAATACTTCCTACAATTATAATTGTATAGTATTTGTTTTTGTGTGACTAGATTATGTTACTAATCTTATTTTTTTTAATTGAAGTATACTTGACATGTAACATTAAATTACTTTTTGATGTACAACATAATGGTTCACAGTGGTTCCTAAATACATTATAGAACAAGTATATGCTATATTATTTTGTATGCTGTATTTTTCATTTCCATAAGTAATTTTGTAGCTTGAAGTTTGTACCTCTTGATCCTCTTCACTCATGCCTCAAGTCCTTCCTCTTTGGAAGCAGCTATTTTGATCTTTATGAATCTGTTTTTTGTTTTGTTTTGTTTTGTTTGTTTGTTTGTTTTACATTTCACACATAAGTGAAATTAGCATTTGTTGGTCACTGTCTGACTTATTTCACTTAGCATAATACCTTCTAGGTCCATCCATATTGTTATGAATTGACAAGGTTTCATTTTTATGACTGAATAATATTCCATTGTGTATATATACCATAACCTCTTTATTCATTTATTTCTCGCTCAACACTTAGGTTGTTTTCATATCTTGGCTATTGTAAATAATGATGCAGTGAACATAGGGTGCATTTATCTTTCTGATGCAGTATTTTAATTTTCTTCAAGTAAATACTTAGCAGAATTACTGGATTATATGGCACTTCTATTTTTAATTTTTTGAGGAACCTCATGTTGTTGTCCATAATGACTGACCAATTTGCATTCTCACCATAGTGCACAAGGATTCCCTTTTCTTCAGCATGTGTAATTTCTTATCTTTTTGATACTACCCATTCTAACTGGTGTTCTTTGGAAACCAGTTTCTTTGGAAACTGGAAAAAATTCTTTGGAGAAAAATTTCTATTTAGAAAAATGAGTTCACTGCCCATTTTTTAAAAATCCGATTGTCAGTTCTAGGGTGTTAAATTATGAGTTTTTAAATATTTTTGGATATTAATGCCTTACTGGGTATATCATTTACAAACATTTTCTTCCATTCAGTAGGTTGCCCTGTGTCATTTTCTTGGCTTTCTTCTCAGTGCAAAAGCTTTTCTGTTTTGATGTAGTCCCAAGTTTTTATTTTTGCTTTTATTTCCCTTGCCTGAATTGACATATCTGGAAATATTGCTATGTCCAAGGAATTAATGCTTGTGTATTGTTTCAGAATTATTATAGTTTCAGGTCTTACATTTAGAACTTTACCCCATCAGAGTCTATTTTTGTATATGGTATTAAGAAAACGGTCCAGTTTCATTCTTTTGCATGTACCTTTCTAGTTTTTCCAAAACCATTTGTTGAAGACTGTCTTTTCCCCATTGTATATAATACTTGCCTCCTTCATCATAAGTTAATTGACCATATATGTGTGGGTTTATTTTGGGGTTCTCAGTTCTGTTCTTTTGAACCATATGCCTATTTTTGTTCCAGTACCATAATATTTTGATAACTGTAGGTTTGTAATATATCTTGAAATCTGGGATTGTGATATTTCCTTTTTTTTTTTTTTAGTTTTTATTTTGGTTATTTCTCAGTATTGCTTTGGCTTTTCAAGGTCTTTTGTGGTGTTATATAAATTTTGGAGTTTTTGTTCCAGCTCTGAGGGGAAAAATAACAACAACAACAACAATACTATAGATAACTTGATAGAGGTTGCATTGACTCTGTAAATTGATTTGGGTAGTATGGATTTTTAAACAATGCTCTTCAGCCCATGAACATGGCATATCTTTACATTTATTTGTGTCACCTTTGATCTTTTCATCAATGTCTTATGCTTTTCTGAGTATAGTGTAGCTCTTTCACTTCTCTTGTTAAATCCATTCCTAGATATTCCACTTTCTTTAATGCAAGTGTAAATGGCATTGTTTTATTTCCCTTTCTGCTATTTTATTATTAGTGCATAGAAACCTGATGGATTTTTTTTAAGATTTTATTTATCTATTCATGAAAGACACACAGAGAGACGCAAAAACATAGGCAGAGAGAGAAGCAGGCTCTCTGCAAGGAGCTCGATGTGGGACTTGATCCAGGATCCTGGGATCACAACCTGGGCCAAAGGCAGGTGCTCAACTGCTGAGCCACCCAGGTGTCCCATACATGATGGATTTTATATGTATAGATTTTATATCCTACAATTTTTAATGAATTCATTTATTATTACTTCTCATACTTCTTTGGTAGAGTAGTGAGGGCTTTCTATGATAGTATTTTATGATCTACAAATAGTGACAGTTTTACTTCTTTCCTAGCAAATTAGTTGATTTTTATTTCTTTTTCTTATCTGATTGCTATGGCTAAGAATCCAGGGCTATCCTGATTAAAAGTGGTGAGAGTGAACATCCTTGTTTTGTTTCTGATTTTGGAGAGAAACTCCTTTTTACATATTTGTCCCTAATTAATGCTGAGATATATTCTCTGCAAGCTCACTGTGTTGAGAATTTTTATTATGAGCAGGTACAGAATTTTGTCAAATGGTTTTTCTTCACTTACTGAGATGTATACTTTGTTGATGTGGTATATCCCATTGATTTGTAACTACTGAATCATCCCTGCATCCCTGGAGTAAATTTGATTTGATCTCGGTGAGTAATTCTTTAAATGTAGTTTTGAATTTGATTTACTAATATTATATTGAAGGCTTATGCATCTATATATCAGGGTTATTAGTTGGTAATTTTCATTTTTTGTAGTGTCTGTCTGGTTTTTGTATCAGAGTAATGCTGGCCTCTTAGAATTTAAAGCTCTCTTTCATCTACTTTATGAAATAGTTTGAGAAGGATAAATATTAACTCTTTAATATTTGACAGAATTCACAGGTGAAGCCATCTGGCCCTGGGCCTTTCTTTATTGAGAGTTTTTTTGTTGTTGTTGTTATTTATTTAATTTTGTTCCTAGAAATCAGTCTTTTCAGACATTCTATTTTTTTTCTGCATCAGTCTCAGAAAATAAATTTGTAGGAATTTATCCTTTTCTTCTTGGCTGTCAACTTTCTTGGTTTTTATTTAATTCCTTGTAGTATTCTCTTATAATCCTTTTTATTTCTAGTGTCAGTTGTAACTTCTTTCTAATTTTGAGTCTTTTATTTCTTAATTGGTCTGGCTAAAGTTTTATGAATATTGTTTAATTTCAAAGCAGCAGCTCTATTTCTACTATGATCTTTATTTTCCTTCTTGGACTAACTTTGGGCTTTGTCTTTCTTATGTTCTGATCTTCAGGTGTAAGGTCAGAATGTTTAAGATTTCTCTGTGTGTGTGCCTCTTTTTTAAGTTAGGCTTTGGTACTATAAACTGCCCTCTTAAAACTGTTTTTACTGTGTCCCCAAAGACTTTGGACTATTATGTTTTCATTTTCACTTGTCTACACCTATTTTGTGATTTCCTCTTTAAGTTTTTCATTGATCCACTGGTTTAGCATCATGTTATTTAGCTTCCATGAGTTCTTCTGGCCTGCAGTATTTCTGCTCAAAAATCAGCTTCTTGCTACCTTTAACATTTTCTCTTTCTCTTTAATGTTTGTCATTTTAATTTTGTCTTTGTGCAGACCTCCTTGGGTTCATGTTGTTTGAGGCTCTCAGTGTATATTGGAACGGGATGTCTTTTCCTTCCCTAGGTTAGGCAATTTTTCAGCTATTATTTCTCAGAACAGGTTTTCTGTCCCCCATATCTATCCCTTTTATTCCTGGAACACCCATAATAGGAATCTTATTACTCTTGTTGCTGGCACAAACGTCTCTTAACCTATTCTAATTTTTTAAAGGATTATCTTATTTTTATTTTTGCTATTCAGCTTACTTGCTTTCCATTACCCTGGCTTCCAGATTGCTGATCCATTCTTCTGCATCTTCTAATCCGTTGATTCCTTCTAGTTTATTTTTTATTTTAATTATTGTATTCTTAAGCTCTGACTGGTTCTTTTTTTATATTTTCTATCCCTTTATTGAAGTTCTCACTGGGTATATATTCACTCTTTTCTCAAGTTTAGTAAGTAACTTTAAGACCATTACCTTAAACTCTTTAACATATTGTTCATTTCTGTTTCATTTAGCTCTTTTTCTGTGGTTTCCTCTTGTTTTAAATTTAGGACATATTCCTCTGTCTCCCCATTTGGTCTAAATTTCTGTGTTTGTTTCTAGGTAGAGGTGATTTGGCTGGGTCTCCTGGTTTGAAAGTAATAACCTTGCACAGAAGAGGTACAATGCTGCTCTACAGCAGTGTTCTCCCTGGTCAGCAGAAGCGGGTCAGGCATATCTCCAGGGAAACATTGTGGCGTGGCTCCTGTGTAAGAAGTGTAAATGGAGAATGCTAGCCCTGGCTCCCACCAATGTCTAGCTATCTAAGCTAGGGAAGGGCAAGAAAAATGGTGCTCATTAGCTCCTCTGGTCTCAGAAAACTCCTGCAAACCCCTGCTCCTTCTACACACATCCTAAAATTAGTCAATACTTCTTCACATATATTCCAGGCCCTTGTAAAACTGCTTATTTTGTGTCCCATTTCAGATTGAATGATTTGGTGTGCTGGCTCTTTAAGGCTGGGAACTCAGTTTTCTATTGCCTTCTGGCTCTGTCAAAGTTAAGCCCCACTGATTTTCAATGCCAGGCATTTTGAAGACTCACCTCTGTCAGCAGGAGATCCTAAGCCAAGAGGGCCTGGTGTGAGGTCTGATCCCCCCCATTCCTCCATGCTTGCGTTGTCCTCCCCCCCATTTGTAGTTATTTTCACCAGCAGTTTGGTTCTTGATGTTTTTGTTTATTTGTTTCTTCATACAATATCTTTTTTAATTGAAATTCAATTAATTAGTGTATACTGTATTATTAGTTTCAGAGGTAGTGGTCAGTGATTCATCAGTATTGTATAATACCAAGTGCTCATCAAATCGTATGTCCTCTTTAATGTCCATCACCCAGTTACCCCCTCTCCCCAGCTCCTCCCTCCAGCAACTCTCAGTTTGTTTCCTATGATTAGGAGTCTTATGGTTTGTTTCCTTCTCTGATTTTGTTTTTTTCTTCTTTCCCCCTATGATCTGTTTTGTTTCTTAAATTCCACATATGAATTAAATTATATGATAATGGTCTTTCTCTGATATACTTATTTTACTTAGCATGATGCCCTCTAATTCCATCCACATTGTTGCAAATGCAAGATTTTTTTCTTTTTCTTTTTCTTTTTCTTTTTCTTTTTCTTTTCTTTTTCTTTTTCTTTTTCTTTTTCTTTTTCTTTTCTTTTCCTTTCCTTTTCTTTTCTTTTTTCTTTTCTTTTCTCTTCTTTTCTTTCTTTCTTTCTTTCTTTCTTTCTTTCTTTCTTTCTTTCTTTCTTTTTTTTTTTTTTTTTTTGATGGCTGAGTAGTAGTCTATTGAATATATACACCAGATCTTCATTATCCATTCATCTGTTAATGGACATCTGGGCTCTTCCCATAGTTCAGCTACTGTGGACATTGCTGCTATAAACGTTGAGGTGCAGGTGCCCCTTCAGATCACATCTGTATCTTCGGGGTAAACAACTAGTAGTACAACTGCTGGGTCGTAGGGTAGCTCTATTTTCAACTTTTTGAGGAACCTCCACACTGTTTTCCAGAGTGGCTGCAGCAGCCTGCATTCCCACCAACAGTGTAAGTAGGTGTCCTTTCCCTACATCCTCGCCAATATTTGTCATTTCCCGACTTGTTAATTTTAGCCATTCTGACTGGTATGAGGTGGCATCTCTTGTGGTTTTGATTGTTTTTTCCATGATGCTGAATGACATTGAGCATTTTCTCATGTGTCTGTTGGCCAGTAGAATAGAAATGTCTATTCATGCCTTCTGCCCGTGTCTTGATTGTATTATTTGTTCTTTGGCTGTTGAGTTGGATAGGTTCTTTATATATTTTGGATACCAGACCTTTACCTGATGTGTCATTTGCAAATATCTTCTCACATTCTGTAGGTTGCTTTTTGGCTTTGCCAACTGTTTCTTTTGCTGTGCAAAAGGATTGTTTTTATCTTGATGAAGTCCCAATAGTTCATTTTGCCTTTGTTTCCCGTGTCTTTGGAGATGTGTCTAATAAGAAGTTCCTGCAGCCAAGGTCACAGAGGTTGCTGCCTGTGTTCTCCTCCAGGATTTTGATGGATTCCTGTCTCACAGGTCTGTCAGCTATTTTGAGTATTTTTTGTATGTGGTGTGAGGAAATGGTCCAGTTTCTTCTTCTGCATGTGGCTGTCCAGCTTTCCCAACACTATGAAGTGACATTTTTTTTTTCCCCATTGGATATTGTTTCCTGCTTTGCCAAAGATTAGTTGACCATATTGTTGATGGTCAATTTCTGGGTTTTCTATTCTATTCCATTTATCCATGCATATGATTTTGTGCCGGTACCACACTGTCTTAATGATCACAGCTTTGTAATATAGCTTGATGTCTGGCATTGTGATGCAACCAGCTTTGATATTCCTTTTCAATATTCCCCTGGCTATTTGGGATCTTTTCTTGTTTTACATCAATTTTAGGATTATTTGTTTTAGCTCTGTAAAAAATATCAATTGTATCTTGATAAGGTTACATTTAATGTGTAGATTGCCCTGGACAGCATAGACATTTCCACAATATTTATTTTCATAAATAATAATAATCCATGAGCATGGAATGTTTTTCTATTTCTTCATGTCTTCCTCAATTTCTTTCATAAGTTTCTGTAGATTTTAGAGTACAGACCCTTTACCTCTTTGGTTAGGTTTATTCCTAGGTATCTTAGGTTTCTGGTACAATTATAAAAGGGATCAAGTCCTTAATTTCTTTTTTTCTTCTCTCTCATTGTTAATGTATAGAAATGCAAATGATTTCTGTGCATTGATTTTATATCCTGCTACATTGCTGAATTCCTGTATGAATTGTAGCAATTTTGGGGTGGACTCTTTTGGGTTTTCCACATAGAATATTACATCATCTACAAAGAGTAAGAGTTTGACTTCTTCTTTGCCAATTTGAATGCCTTTTATTTCTTTTTGTTGTCTGATGGTTGAGGCTAGGACTTCTGGAACCATGTTGAACACTAGTGGTGAGTGGGCATCCCTGCTGTGTTCCTGACCCTGGGGGAAAAGCTACCAGTTTTGCCCAAGGTTCTTGATGTTTTTTGTCCTTCCTACCCTTTTTGTACAACCCCTCTCTCTAGGACTAGCTGTGGAAGATCTAATCTGCCAGTCTCGGGTTGTTTTTAGGAGAAGTTGAAATACATATAGCTGTCAGTATGTTTATAGGATAAGGTGAGCTCAGGATCCTCCTATTCGGTCATCTTCCCAGCAACCAGGGAATTTTCTTCTTTTCAAATGTAATTAATATTTCATTGTACTTACACACCATGTTTTGCTTATTCATTCATCCATCAATGTTCTGCGGTAGATCTGCTTTTGCATCTAGTTGGTTTATTTTGTTGTAAAAGTCCTCTATTTACTTAATATAGCTCCTATTTGGTTGTTCTATCCATTATTGAGAGTAGTTACTGAAGCCTCCAACTACAGTCTATTTCTTCCGTCAATTCTATTGATTTTTGTGTGAATAGTTTGATTGTTTGTTATTAGATGGGTAAATGTTTATAATTTTGATATCTTCTTGCTGCATTTGACTCATTTATCTTTATATAATCTCACTTCATAAAAACTTTGATTTAAAATCATTTTGTCAATATCAGTATACCCAGCTCCCCTCTCTTTGCTATTATCTGTGTGGAATATCCTTTCCTACCCTTTCTCTTTCAAACTATTTTGTTAATCTAAGTCCCATAGATAACATAGTATTTGGAGAGTTTAGTCCATTTATATTTAATTACTGATAAGGAGAAACTTATTTGTCATTGTTTGCTACTTGCTTCCTATGACCTTTATAGGTTTTGTTGTTGTTGTTGTTCCTTATATTTCCATAAATATCTTCTTTTGTGTTCGGTTGTTTTTTAAAAATAGTGAAATGTTTAAACTTTTGGAGAAGATAATAGAGTAGGAGGATCTTAAGCTTAACTTGTCCCATGGCTACAACTAGGTAACACACACACACAGCAATATAAATAGCCTAGAAGATGACTGAGAACTTGCAGAACAGACTCTCCACATCACAGAAGGCAGGAAGGGTGGAGCCACTGTCTGAACCTCAGAGTCAGCAATCAGAAGAGCACAGATCTCTGATATGGTGGACAGGCCTACTTTTTTACCCTCTTTGGCTCCATCAAAATGTGTAGAAACTCTGCCATAAACATGTTGCATGGCTATCTGATGGGGATACTTCTGTGCAAAAAGTTGAAATTGACCAAAATTAACTATAATTTACTGTTCAAAACGTCAATTGACTCCAAAGTTACAAAATAGTTACATTCTGTAGGAATCCTGATTCATTCTAACATTGTACCACAACCCTCACTCATTTTTCTTTAAATATTTTTTTTTTCTTTCTCATTTTCTATCCTCCTCCTCAAACTCTTAGCATGTATATGTTGGCGTGCTTGAATTCATCCCATAAAGTCCGTTAGGCTTCATTCATTTTCCCTCACTCTGCAAATTTATATTTTCTCAATTTTGATGTAACCTCTATGGTGAATGTCTTATTTACACTATTATATTTTCCATCTTCACAATTTCTATTTAGCTCCTTTTTATCAATTCTTAATCTTTATTGATATTCTCTGCTGATTCATATTTCATTTTCTGACCTCTTTTGTTCTTTGTCCATAGTTTTCATCAGCTTATTTTTAAAGATTTAAGACATTTAAGACAGTTAAAGTCTTTGTCTAGTTATGCCCAATGAGACAGCTTCCTTGCAGATGGCTGCTGTCAACTTTTTCTTTCCCCACTGTGATTGGACCATACTTTCTGTTTTTTTTTTTTTTTTTTTTTGTGTGTGTGTGTGTGTGTGTGTGCTTTGTATTTTTGTTGCTGATGTTAGTAGTTGATGGGGGGGGGGGGGGCTTCATTAGTCTGTTTAATGAGATTATTTTTGCAAAATCTACTTTTTTACCCCCAGATATAGTCACTGAAACCTTTGTTTAGTTATCTCTATAGGCAATCAGTGACCTCACAGAGGTTTCCTCAAATGCCTGGATTAATAATCATAGACAATAATAAAAGTGTTCTTTATCTTTAAACTTTTTCAACAGATGCTGCCTGAGAATCCATCTGTGACACAGGTGATTGGGACAATAACTTATTTTCTAGGCCTTAAGACAATAACCATCCATCCAAACCCAATTTTTGGTTATCAAAGCTCTTATTGCCTAGGATGGCAATAGTAAGGCACACCAAAATTCACCAAAATGCACCAGTTTTTCTCTCTTTTTAATTGTTTTAGATGCTTCAAGTGTTTGGGTAATATTGAAATTTTAATAGGGTTTGATTTTAATATTACAAACTCAATAGATATTTTGTTAGAAGGACTTATTCTTGGAGCTTTTTATTCCATCATTTTAAAACTCCACTTAATTCATGTTTTAGCAGCTTTTAAATATTGTAGCTTGGTAGAAGTTATATAGTCCTGTCTTATGAGCTGGGAAGGATAGACTGACTTTCAATATCTTGGAATAGGGACTCCTGGGTGGCTCAGCAGTTAAACAGCTACCTTCAGCCCAGGGTGTGACCCTGGGGTCCTGGGATCAAGTCCCACAGGGGGCTCCCTGCAGGGAGCCTGCTTCTCCCTCTGCCTGTGTCTCTGCCTCTCTTTTTGTCTCTCATGAATAAATAAATAAAATCTTAATTTTTTCTTTTTGGAATAGAAATTATATTGGTGGGGGAGGGAGGTGCCTAGGTGGCTTAGCTGGTTAAGTGTCTGACTCTTGATTTCAGTTCGGCAAGCCCCACATTGGGCTCTGTGCTCACCGTGAGTCTGCTTGGAATTTTCTTTCTCCCTCTGCCCCTCCCCCCATTTGTACTCTAAAAATAAATAAAATCTAAAAAACAATTGTATTAGAAATGAAAATCTTTATATAAGAAATTTTGTCTTACAGTTTGATGGCTAGGGCCAAGATGGATCAAAACTATAAGACAATGTTTTTTCTTTACACAAACACACATATGAATGTATTTTCTAAATTGAGTGTGTGTCTGGAAGGGATGTAATAATGATGAGGAAACCAAGGAATACTTCCAAACATAAGCTGATAGGGTAAAGAATACAGGATATAGAAGAAAAGTATAATGATTCAAAACTTAAACTAATTTAGTTCAAGTAAGAAATTAAATAATAGGGGAACATGAGGTCCTAAGACTCATAAGAATGTTTCACAACTTATATGTAAATATTGGGCAAGGAGATCTAAATAACAGTATAGTCAAACCTGTTTTGTATAGAGAATTCCAAAACATGTTATTCAAATTTCAAACTAATATGTTTAAAAATATATTGCCCTTGACTGTCGCCAAACTTTTGGCCCAATTTATTCTGTGAACCAAAATATATTTTTTTTCTTACCCTGACTGCTACT
The DNA here is from genome assembly GCF_018345385.1 of Vulpes lagopus. Lineage (NCBI taxonomy): Eukaryota > Metazoa > Chordata > Mammalia > Carnivora > Canidae > Vulpes > Vulpes lagopus. The sequence goes on from NC_054845.1 coordinate 3,418,482, forward strand.
CTTCTAATATTTTTACTTGTATATGATAGTTCATTTTTCTTAAATAACAAATTACTTTTGTTGTTGATCTTTTAACTCGTCTTATAGAATCCTTCAACAAGCTACATTCAACAGCTCTCAAGACACAGTTAATAGTACCTGTATTTTCTAGAATCTGTGATTTTCCTTCATCCCAGGAATAGGAATTGCCTTCTGTTCAGGGATTCTGGGCCCTATTAAAGAGACATATTGTAAAAATCTAAATTTCTGGCACAGAGATGCCCAAACTTAGACATTTATTTTGTTCAGCTCCCATATGTAACATCAAAATAGAACAAAGCCAGCTGCTTTGTTCTGATCATTGTTTTTGAGAACCAAAGTGAAAAAAATAATGCTTTTCGAATATTAGTTTTGATGGGTCATTTTCTATCCTGTATATCCTTTCATTAATGGACCTTGGGTAACATTACATTTATCTTATTTAGTTTTTTTTTAAGATTTTTAAAAATTTATTTACTCATGAGAGAGAGAGAGAGAAAGAGAGAGAGAGACAAGCAGAGAGAGAAGCAGGTTCCCCGTGGGGAGCCCCATGTGGGGCTGGATCCTAGGGTTCCAGGATCACACTCTGAGCAGAAGGCAGATGCTTAACCATGGAGCCACCCAGGCACCCCTTATTTAGTTTTATATCATCAAATTCAGAAAAATAATCCTGATGAATTAGGAAAACTCTTCTGATAACTATAATTGAAATATTTACCCACTGACTTCAGTGTCGACCATATCAATTTATGAATGCTTTATATTAGTGCCAGCACTATAATAACCAGATTACAAGATTCCATTTGAAGCAAAACCAAAGAAATTTTGTATAGCAATAGTCTGTGATTCTGGGCCTGGAAAATAAGCCATACTGACTCTAACATATGCTACATGTAATTTCCTATTTATAATATTTAAAGTATAAACTAATAATATTATAGCTAATTGTTAGCCACTGTTGGGGAAAATATATAAATATATAGCATCTTACCTTCTTAGCAAAATAAATGATTACAAAGCATAAGGTATATCTAGGTAAATGTCATTATAAATTAAGTACAAAACATTAAAACTATTTCAAAAATAAATAGCACAAGCATGACACTACTATTAAATAAATTAAGATTATAGGCATTTATTATGGGTTGAATTATGTCCCCACTGTCAAAAAGAAAAAAAAGTTTTGGAATCCTAACCTCTAGTATTTCAGAATGTGACCTTATTTGGCAATAAGGGGTAATAAAGGTAATAATAAAAGCAAAAGCAATAAAGCTAAATGGGTCATCAGGGTGAACTTGAATCCAATGGCTGTGTTCTTTATAAAAAAGGAGGAAATTTGGACACAGAGAGATACACTCAGAAGGAAGTTAATGTGAAGAGGAACAAGAACATGGTCACCTCCAAAGCTGAGAAGATAAATCTATCTTTCTTTCACAGCCCCTCAGAAGGAACTAATCCTGCCAACATCCTGATTTCAGATTTCTAGCCTCTAGAACTGTAAGAGATTAATTTCTGTTTTTTAAGCCATCAGTTTGTGATAGTTTGTTATGGCAATCTTAATAAACTAGACAGTATTGTGGAGAATAATCTAAAGTATTTTTTTTTTATTTTCTACCATTAGATTTACATTATTTTCCAGAGTACAACCAATAATACAATTTTTCATTTCTAAATTGCTATTTCTTTTGAGAGATTGTTAATTTTGAGTTTGTACAATTTAAAGGGAATGCATTTTTTTGAAGTGGGTCTTTTTTAAAATTTAAATTCAATTAACTAACTTATAGTATATTATTAGTTTCAGATGTAGAAGTCAGTGGTTCATCAGTCTTATATAACAACCCAGTGCTCATTACATCAAGTGCCTCCCTAATGCCCACCACCCAGTTACCTCATTCTTCCTCCCCACTCCTCCCAGCACCCCTCAGTTTGTTTCCCTGGAAGTGGAACACCCAACCCCCAAGAAGAATTGCTAAACCGCAGGGAATGCCTGTACTTTAAATTTTGTCAGATTACTCTCCTGAATACTTGTGTCAGTTTACACTGCCTATACAATAAGGTTTTTAACTCCCCACCATCACCACCACACTTGACATTTTTCATCTTCTAAATTTTAATCTAATAATCGTGAAGTGCTGTCTCATTATTGCTTGATTTGCATTGCCTTGATTACTGACAAATTTGAACATGTTTTCAAATGCTAATAGGCCTTCTGGATTTTCTGTTGTAATGTTTTTATTCATGTCTTTTTTATTTTCTCATTAGATATTTAGTCTGCTGGGCTGCCATCACAAAGTACCACACAGAGTGGGTGGTTTAAACCAGAAAATTAAATTTCTCACAATTCTGGTGGCTCCAATTCTTAAGGGAAACAGTTGGCAGGTTTGGTTCCTTTTGAGGCCTCCTCCTTCATTAGCTTGTAAACAGTGGTCTTCTAACTGTCCCTTCACGTGGTCTTTCCTCTGTATGTGTTGTGTCCTAATTTCTTCTTATATGTATACCTGTCATATTGGATTATGTCTTCATTTTATCTTAATCACCTCTTTAAAAGATCTATCTCCAAATATAGTCACATTCTGAGATACTGGGTATTAGGACTTAAACATATGAATTTGGGGAAGGGGCACGACAGTCCATAATATAAGTGATGCAAAATGTACTAAAAATATTTGAGGCCTGAATGACCTGCAGATATAAAATACTGTTCTCCAAGTATAGATTTACTAACCACATCTTCCCACTTATGTCACTAATTTCTTCATATAGCTTCGCTTATAACTAAATCATAAATCCGGTGAGAAAAATGTACAATATTTTTTTATATTGATCAACAACTTCTACAACTATCCTTTTAAATGATTGTCTTCCATATTTGGCCTCTTAGTGCTTAGGAAACAACTGCTTATGGTATTTTAATTCAAGAATGTAAAGCTAACTAAAGATAAAAACATGCTTTATATTTCCATTTAATGTTAGAAATTAAGATATAACAGATCACATTAAATATCAAACTACTTTTCTAGATAACATAATCAAATGAATAAGCCAAACTTCTCTTTGATTTTAGTACAGTAAGGAAAAACTCTGCTGAATACACAGAAAAACAAAATTTCTGCCTTATGGTCTTGATAATACAGGAGTTATTTCACAATATGACTAATATTTTATGCTTGAACTATGTAAAATTACAGACACTTTTTAAAAAAAATTTATGAGTCTTTCTCATGTAACTTCCAGCTTAAAAAAAGTCTCTTTGTGTTCATTCTGGATTTTCTTTGTTCAAGTAACTGTACAATAGAGAAAAATTTTTTCCTTATACCAGAAAAATCCCCTTGTGTCAGTTAGAATAACCATATCCACATTTCTAAGATGTACAGAGAAGTGTAGTATAGTAAATGCCTATGGTTTTGCCAATGGCATCTGGTAGAACTAGGGCTAGTATGTTTGTCTGCAAATATTTATATGGATAGGACATTTGTGGGAAAAACTAATGTAACATCCTTACCTAAACATTTATGATCAACATCTGTCTCTTTAATTTAAACCTTTTAACAAATCTATAAGGTCGGTAATATTATCCTTGATTTAAAATTAGTTATCTAAGGCATAGAGACGTAAAGTTACTTACCACAATAGAAAAAAAAATGTTTTTTTTTTCTAATTCTCTTCCTTTGGGATTAAAACTCAAAGTAGAGCTAATTCAAAACAAAGAACTAGTTGCAACTATACCATGTAAGTGACTTAGAAGTTGTCACTTTTGACATCGTAAGAAAAAAACTATACAAACTGAAAGTCAATTTTTTAGTACTCATCATGGGACAAAGTTTGGAAGGCAAACTACCATTCTGAAATCTGGAGAGGCAGGTGCTTTCTAAGATCTGCTTACCTGGAATAGAAGCCACTGAAAGAAGCATGAGTCCTAATTTTGATGCATTTCTGGAGATAAGCATGGACTAGCATAAGAGTGACAGACTTATGGGGTACCATACACTTTTATCAGCTTTATCTCCAGGAATCCCATCAAGTTCTAAAAGTGAGCATCTGAGAAAGATTCTTTATTTTACTTGCAAGGGGTAGGGGACACAGACTCTCTCCAATCAATGACTCGTAGAAACACCCAAAGCCCAAAGTGAGACAACAATAAGGAATCAGAGGAATGTAAAGTCTCTGATACCTAAAACAGACATTAAATACAGCCAAATAATTAGTCAAATATCATAAATCCTCACATTAAAGACTTATTTACCTCAATTTCTATTCCTTAATACAACATGTTTGGCTTTCCTAAAGGCAAGAAAAAAAACTGAAGAGAAAAAGAATTCATCAGAATTAGTCTAGGGCATTATACAGATGTAAATTAGTAGACAGGAACTATAAAACAACTGTAAATATCAAGCAAGAACAGATAGGTTACATTAACTCTAAGACAAGATCTCTAAGAATCAAAAGTAAATGCTAGAAATATTTTTTTTAAAAGGCAAATGCTTTTGATAGTCTTATAAGTAATATACTTGGCATGCTTGAGGAAATAATTAGTCAGCCTGAGCATAGAGCAACATAAACTTTCCAAATTAAAATAAAGAAAGGGAATATCCTGTAACCATAGGAGAACATTAAAAAATATAACACATCAGAATGAAAAAAAAATAGAAGAAACATTTGAAATTAAAACAACTGAGAACTTTTCAAAACAAATGACAAGCATCAAACCACAGAGCAAGGCCCCCAAAGAATGTTAACATCACAAAACAAACAAACAAAATAAACATCCATATCTAGGCAAATCATATTAGCAATGCAGAAACTCAAAGAAAAACATAAAATTCTGAAGGAAAAGGCCAGGGTGAGGAAAAACACAACCAACAACGGAGTAAGAATAAGAATTAGAGTATTGCTTGCTTCAGCAGCACATACACTAAAATTTGAATGCTACAGAGATTAGCATGGCCTCTGCACAAGGATGGCATGCAAATTATTGAAGTGTTTCATATCTTTTCATCAACTGATTAAAAAAGAAAAATCACATTACTTTCAGAAAACTCACCAGCAAAAAGAATGAGTGAAATATTTAAAATGTTAAAAGAAAAACTCATCAACCTAGAATCCTAGAGCTAGTGAAATGATTCTTCAAATTTAAAAGAGAATAAAGACTTTCTGAAGCACACAAAAATAGAAGGAAACCATTGTCAGCACCTGTTCTACAAGAAATATTGCAAAATATTCATTGGATGCAAAAAATAAAATAAAAATAGATCAGAAATTTGTATCTAAATGAAAAGAGGAGCTTTGAGCAATAAATAAAGTTAAAGAATGAATAAAGATAGATTTTTGTTATATTTCTCAATTAGCTTAAAACCTGGTACCTGGGCAGTCCGGGTGGCTCAGCAGTTTAGCGCCACCTTCAGCCCAGGGTCTAGCCCCACATTGGGTTTCCTGCATGGAGTCTGTTTCTCCCTCTGCCTGTGTCTCTGTCTCTCTCTGTCTCTCATAAAAAAATAAATAAAATCTTAAAAAAAAAAATGGTACCTACATAAATATAGTCAACTCGTCTTTGACAAAAGAGCAAAAGTAATGTAGTGGAGCAAAGTTTAGATATAATACCAAAGGCACAATCTATGAAAGAAGTACTTGGTAAGTTAGACTTTAGTCAAGTTAAAAATTTCTACTCTGGTAAAGATGTTAAGTGAATGAAAAGACGAGTCACAGAGTGGGAGAAGATACTTGCAAAAGACACAATTCTTAAAGGACTACTTTCCAATATATACAAATAACATTTAAAAGTCAAATGGAGAAGGGGGCGTGGTTGGCTCAATCGTTTAAGCATCTAACTCTTGATTTTAGCTCCTGTAACGATCTAAAGATCTTGGATTGAGTCCTGCTTTGGGCTTCATACTCAATTGGGGGTCCATTTGAGATTCCTTCTATTTCTCTTTCCTTCTGTGCCTCCCCACTGTTCTTTCTCTCTTAAAAGAAATTTAAAAAAATGAAAATAAGGAAACAACCCAGTTAAAAAAAAAATGGGTCAAAAACCATAACAGACAAAACACCACAGAAGACACATGCATCTTAAAAACCCTTCCCTCATTTCAACGAGTGGTGTCCAAATTTGGTGTCCACAGACATAAAAAATGATCTAAACATAGACCATAGATATTAACTCAAAATGAATCCCAAATCTAAATATAAAACGCAAATTCATTCATTCATTCATTTTTAAAGATTTTATGTATTTATTCACAAGAGACACAGAGAGAGAGGCAGAGACATAGGCAGGGAGAGAAGCAGTCTTCCTGCAGAGAGCCTGATGTGGGACTTGATCCTGGGACCCTGGGATCACACCCTGAGTCGAAGGCAGACACTCAACTACTGAGCCACCCAGGTACCCCAAAACACAAATTTAAAAACTTCTAGAAGATAACATAGAAAATTTAGATGACTTTGGGCTTGGTAATTTTAGACTTTTTAGAGATAACACCAAAGGCACAGTACATGAAATAAATAATTGATAAATTTAACTTTATAAAAATTTAAAATTTCCCTCTATGAAATAATGTCAAGAGAATGAGAAAATAAACCACAGACTACGAGGATATATTTACAGAAAACACATCTGATAAAGATTGTTTTCCAAATTATGCCAAAAAAAATCTTCAAACTCAACAACAAAAACAAAGTGGGAGGGGAGATGGCAAGGTAGAAAGATCCTAGACTTACCTTGCTTGCTCCATGGGTACACTAAGGCAACAACTATATGTACTGCAACAAATTGTGAAAACAACCTATAGATGGGAAGAATAGATCTTTCACAATTAGTCATAAAGGCCATATTGAAAATGGCAGGAGTAGCAAAGATGTGGTAGGAAAACAAACCTCCAGTATGAACTAACTACAAAAGGGAGAGACATCACAAGGAGAGGAATGAGGTGGCCCAACCACACACTTGGCCCTGGAGGCCTGCAGGGGGAGGACAAGTCTTCATAATATCTGGCTTTGAAAAATCAATGGGCTTTGAGACCTGATTTGTAAAGCTCCTGGAGTTAAAGACCCAACACACTTAAAAAGTTGGTCTGAGACAGCATAGAAGCAGCAGTTTGAAAAGTGCCAGGAATCTGTGTGAAGAAGTTCTATTGATTAGATTTAGGACATGTGCCAGAGGGGCAGTGAATTGCAGAAAATTTCCAGGAACAAAAGCAATGGAGGGTACCATTTTTTTTTTGCCCTCCCCTAGACTAGATAGCCAGATGCTTGCAGGAGCTAATTGTAATTTTCTCTTATCTTGCTAGCACCCCATGTCATACTTTAGCATTCCCCTTTGGTTCCAGGCTACTCATTTTGTCAGCCATCCTGCCAAAGTGCTCCTGTCTCACTGTAACCTGTAGGCAGCATGGTACTGGCACAGAGACAATAAATGGAAGGAAAACTGGCAACATTCCAAAGAGACTCCTGCTATGAGGAGGGGGTGGGAAATAACAACACATCAACATATCTGCAATTCCTGTACCTGTGCCTCACAACTGGCTGTTCAGGGAACAAGGCCTGTCCTACAGAGTTCCTGGAGCTGTCACAGTGGCTTACTGCAGACAGCCAGGATGAGGGCTAGCCCTGCTCACCAGTGAGCCCACAACGGCTTTAGCCAAACCTATCAACAACCCAGGCAGAAAACTCTACCCATGCCCCCTCAGCTGGCAAAGTGGGTCATTGCAGCCAGCTGGGCTGAAGGACAATGCATCAGTGTGCCCACAGTAATCATAGCTCAGCCACAATATAAGACTGCATGTTGCCCACACAGAGGACACCCCTGGAGCATCTGGCTCTGCTGACAAGCGGGATTATGCTACAGGACATCACAAGGTCTCTTCTACACAAGTCTTCTTTACTGACTAAAGATGAAAAGACATAGCTGACCTAATACATAGAAACAGACAAAGTGAGATGACAGAGGAATATGTCCCAAATGAAAGGCAAGAAAATTATCACAGAAAAAATTTAAATGAAATGGAGATAAACATTATGTTTGATAAAGAATGCAATGTAATGGTCAAAAAGATATTCACTGGACTAGAGAAAGAGTCAATGCACTCAATGAAAACTGAGAAACTATAACAAAGAGAGCTGATGGAGACAATAAATGGAAGGAAAAATGGAGCCTACAGGAACTGAACAGCAAATTAGAAGATACAGAAAAATGGATCAATGATCTGAAAGACAGTGTAACAGAAAAAAAAAAAAGCTGAACCTCAGTCAATTAATCAATCATCAAATAGAAAAGAATAGGTTGAAGGACCTCTGCAATATCACTAAGCATTATAGCATTTGTATTGTAGGGATCTCAGAAGGAGAATAGGGAATAAAGGAGGTAGAAATCTTATTTGAAGAAATAATAGCTAAAAACTTCCCTAATCTGGAGGGAGAAAGATACTCAGGTCCAGAATTACAGATAGCCTCAAACAAAATGAACCCAATGAGGTCCATACCAAGATACATGAAAGTTAGCTTTGCAGGCCAGAAGAAAGTGGCATGATATATAAAAAATGCTGAAAGGAAAAAACAGTCTACAACCAAGACGACTCTACTCTACCTGGCAAAGATTATCATTCAGAATTGAAAAAGAGATTGTTTCCTAGACAAAAGATAAATAAGTTTATTCCAACTAAACCATCCTTACAACCAATATTTAAAAAGCCTTCTTTAAGTGGAAAAAAAAGACCATAACTGGAAGACAGTTGTGGAAAGAAAAAATTCCACTGCTACAAGCAAAGGTATAGTAAAGGTAGCAGATTAATCACTTATAAAGCCACTATGTTGGTTGACTCAAAAGTAGTAAAATCAATTATAATTATAAACATTAGTCAAGAGATATATAAAATAAAAAGGTATAAAATATGACACTATATACATAAAATGTGGAGGGCAGAGTAAAGTATAGTGATTTTAGAATGCGTTTGAACCTTAGTGATTATCAACTTGAACCCCATGGTAACCATGAATCAAAAATGTAATATAGATACATGAAAAACCAAGACATTCAAGTATCCTATAGAATATTACTGAGCCATCAAAAAAATGAAATCTTGCCATTTGTAGCACTGTGGATGGAGCTAGAGAGTATTATGCTAAGAGAAATGTCAGAAAAAGACAAATACCACAAGATTTCACTCATATGTGAAATATAAGAAATAAAACAAAGAAACAAAGGGTGGGGGGAAGAGAGGGAAGTAAACCAAGAAACAGAGTGTTAATTATAGAGAACAAATAGATGGCCACCAGAAGGGAGTGGATGATGAGAATAAAGAAGGAGTGCACATGTAATGAGCACTGGGTGTTGTATATAAGTGATAAATTACTAAATTCTATACCTGAAACTAATATTACACTGTATGCTAACTAATTTAAATAAAAACAAAACAATTAAGAAACTGGGAACAAGCACATACCTATCAAGGATTGTTTTAAATGTAAATGGACTAAATATTCCAATTAAAAGCATTTAATGACTACATGAAAAAAAACAAGATGATATATATGCTGCTTATAAGAACTCACTTTAGACCTAAAGCTAAAGTGAACAATGGAAAATAGTGTATACAAATAGAAGCTTAAAAAATCCAGGATAGCAATACTTACATCAGACAAAATAGACTTTAAAATAGACTATTGTTTTATAAATAGCATTATATAAAGACAAAAGGATTAATCCAAGAAGAGAATATTACTGTAATAAATATCTATGCACCCAATTTAGAAGCAGTGAAATATACAAAGAAAGTATTAACAGACATAAAGGGAGAAATTGACAGTGATATAATAATGGTAACATAATATAATTAACACCATACTTCCATCAGTGATTATCTAATACATGCAACATCAGCAGCATGCACATTATTTTTAAGTGAATATGGAATATTATCCAGGATAGATCATAAGTTAGGCCACAACACAAGCCTAAACAAATTAAAAGATCAAAATCCTATCAAGTGTCTTTAAAAATAATATTATGTAGCCAAAAATTATTTACAAGGAAAAAAATCCTGGGGAAAAAATACAAACATGTGGAGGTTAAACAACATGCTACTAAATTACCAATAGGTCAATGAAGAAATCAAAAAGAAAAAAAAATATCTCTATATATTTAGGGACAAAAAGAAAATGGAAACACAATGGTCTATAAGATTTTGGTATGCAGCAAACGCAGTTCTAAGAGAAAAATTTATAGTGACACAGACCTTAAGAAAAAATAAAAATCTCAAAAATTCTAACCTTACACCAAAAGGAACTAGAAAAAAAAAAAAAGAAAATGAAAAAAACTAAGCCCAAAGTTAGTAGAAGGAAGAAACTAATAAATAACTGAATGGGGGATCCCTGGGTGGCGCAGCGGTTTGGCGCCTGCCTTTGGCCCAGGGCGCGATCCTGGAGACCCGGGATCGAATCCCACATCAGGCTCCCGGTGCATGGAGCCTGCTTCTCCCTCCGCCTGTGTCTCTGCCTCTCTCTCTCTCTCTGTGACTATCATAAATAAAATAAAAAAAAAAAATAAAAATAAAAAATAAAAAAAAAATAAATAAATAACTGAATGGGAATAAATATACAATAAAAATAAATTAAACCAAAAGCTGCTTCTATATAATCACTGGGTGTTATATGCAACTGATGAATCACTAAATTCTATTTCTGAAACTAATAAAAAAAAGGTCAATTGAATGATATAAAAATGCAAGAAGAGAGATAAAACCACCACAGATAGACATAAGATAACACAATGAAAGATTTATGCCAATAGATATCTAGATACTATCTTTTAAAACTGTAAGAAATAGAAAATCTGAAGAAACCCATTACTAGGAAGAAAAATGAACCACTAATCATAAAACTTTCAACAACGAAAGTCCAGGACCAGATGAGTTTATAAGTAAATTCTACCAAGGACTTACAAAAGAGTTAATAACTCTTCTTTTCAAGCTATTTAAAGGATTGAAGTGGAAAGAAAACTTTGAAACTCATCCTACAAGGCCAAATTACCCTATTTATGATCAATGACACCATAAAAACAGAAACTACAGGCCAATATCCATGATAAACATAGGTGCCAAAATTCTAAATAAAATATTTTAAGCCAAAATCAACAATAAACTCAAAGGATTATTTCCCACAATCAAGTGGAGTTAATTCTGGGGATGCAAGAATGACTCAATATTCATATATTCATCATTATGATAAAATACATTAAAGAGGAAGGATAAAAACTATAGGATCATCCGGACAGATGCAGAAAAATTATTTAACAAAATACAACAATGATTCATGATAACATTTTTCAGTAAAATAGTTTTAGATGGAATAATCCAACATAATAAAAGCTACAGGGGAAAAAAATATACACAGCAAACCTCTGACTCAATGGAGGAACAGTGACAGCTTTTTCTCTAAGATCAGGAACAAGACAAAGATGTCCACTTCCACCACTTTAACTCAAAATACTAATGGAAATCCTAGCCCATAAATCAGACAAGGGAAATAGATAAAAAGCGTCAAAACTGGTAGGGAAGAAGTGAAATTGTCACTATTTGCAGATGACATAATACTATATATAGGAAACTCGACACCACCACAAAACTATCAACATCAAAGAAGCAAACCATCTGATTCAAAATGGACAGTGAATCTGGACAAACATTTTTCTAATGATGACATACAAATGGCCAATAGATACATGCAAATATGCTCAACATCACTAATCATCCGGGAATTGCAAATTGAAACCACATTGATATCACTTACACCTGTTAAAATGGCCAGTATCAAAAAGACAAAAAATACCAAGCATTGACAAGGGTGTGAAGAAGAAACTCTTGTACATTTTTTTAGCCTCTAGATACTTCTTAAAATTCATTGTTTTGTTTCAAGATTTTATTTAAGTTTTAGGTAACATACAGTGTAATATTGGTTTCAGGAGTACAGATAGCCTCAAATTTAGTGACCCATCATTTACATAGAACACCCAGTGCTCATCACTAGGCCCTCCTTAATACCCATCATCCATTTAGCTGATCATCCACCCATCTCCTTCCATCAAACTCCTTTTGCTCTCTGTAGCTGAGTCTGTTTTATGGTTTGCCTCTCTCACTTTTGCCCCCTTCTCCTATGTTCATCAGTTTTGTTTCTTAAATTCCACATATGAGTGAGGTTGTATGGTCTTTGTCTTTCTCTATGTTTTGCTTAGTGTAATACACTCTAGCTCCATCTACACCATTGCAAATGGCAATCTTTCATTCCTTTTAATGGCTGAGTAGTATTCCATTGTGTATGTGTACACATCTTCTTTATCTGTTCATCTGTCAATAGATATTTGGGATATTTCCATAATTTGGCTACTATTGATAATGCTGCTATAAACATCGGGTGCATATGTCCATTGGATCAGCATTTCTGAATCCTTTGTATAAATACTTTGTAGTGAAACTGCTGGGTTGTAGGGTGGTTAACTATATTTTAACTTTTTGAGGAATCTCTGTACTGTTTTCCAGAGCGGCTGCATCAGTATGAATTCCTACCAACAGTGTAAGACGGTTCCCTTTTCTCTGAATTTTTGCCAGTATCTGTTGTCTCTTGTGTTGTTAATTTTAGCCATTCTGACAGGTGTTAAAGGATATCTCATTGTAGTTTGGTTTGTATTTCCTTGATGATGAGCGGTGTTGAGCATCTTTTTCATGTGTGCTACCCCATCTGTATGTCTTCTTTGAAAAAAAAAAAGTCTATTCACGTCTTCTGCTATTTCTTAACTGGATTGTTTTTTGGGGTGTTGAGTTTGATATGTTGTTATAGGTATTGGATACTAACCCTTTATCAGATATGCTATTTGCAAATATCTTCTCTTATTCCAAAGGTTGCCTTTTAGTCCTATTGATTGTTTCCTTCTCTGTGCAGAAGCTTTTTACCTTGATGAAATCTAATAGTTCATTTTTGCTTTGTTTCCCTTGTCTCCAGAGATGTGTCTAGTAACAAGCTGCTACCACTGATCTTCTCTAGGATTTTGATGGTTTCCTGTTTCACATTGAGATCTTTCATCCATTTCGAATTCATTTGGGTGTATGGTATAAGAAAGTTGTTCAGTGCCATCCTTCTGCAAATTGCTGTCCGGTTTTCCCAATAGCATTTGTTGAAGAGATTCTTTTTTTTTTTACATTTGATATTCTTTCCTGCTTTGCCAAAGATTAGTTGACCATATAGTTGGGGGTCCATATTTGGTGTTTTCTATCCTGTTCCACTGATCTACATATGTCTGTTTTTGTACCAGTACCCATACTGTCTTGATGATTACAACTCTGTAATGTAGCTTGAAGCCCGGAATTGTGATGCCTAGAATTCATGTTGTCTGTGAAGAGTGAAAGATTGATTTCTCCTTTGCCAATTTGGATGCCTTTAATTTCTTCTCATCATCTAATAGCTGAAGCTAGGACTTCCAATACTGTGTTAAATAACAATGGTGAGAGTGGATATTCCCCTCCTACAGCTCCTGACTGTCCAGGAAAAGCTATTAGTTTCTTCACATACGGGATGCTATTAGCTGTGGGTATTTCATTTATGGTCCTTATAATGGTGAGGTATGTTCCCTTTGTCCCTACTTTGTTGAGGTGTTTTTGTCAAGAATGGATGCTGTACTTTGTCAAATGTTTTTTTCTGTGTGTATTGAGAGGATCATGTGGTTCTTATCCTTTCTTTCATTAATGCAGTGTATAACATTGATTTGTGAAGATTGAACTATGCTTGTAGCCCAGGAATAAATCCCACTTGATAGTGGTAAATAATTATTTTAATGTACTGTTGGACTCAACTTGGTAGTATCTTGTTGAGAATTTTTGCTTCAATATTTGATAGGGATATTGGCCTCTAATTCTCCTTTTTAGGGAGATTATTGGTTTTGGAATCAAGATAATGCTGGCCTCATAGAATGAGTTTGGAAATTTTTCTTCCATTTCTATTTTCTAGAACAGTTTGAGAAGAATAGGTATTAACTCTTCTTTAAACACTTGATAGAATTCCCCTGGGAAGCCATCTGGCCCTGGACTTCCATTGGGAGATTTTGATTATTGATTATTTTTTTTCCTTTGCTTGTTAATCTTGTGCACTCTTTTTGGGAATATTAATTGGTGGAACCACAAAGAAAAACAGTGTGAGCCATTCTTAAAAAAAAATTAAAAATGTAAATCTTATAGAATCCAGAAATTCCACTACTGAGTATTTACTCAAATAAACCAAAAAACACTAATTCAAAAAGATATATGAACCTCTATGCTTATTGAAGCATTATTTACAAAAGCTAAGATATGGAAGCAACTTAAGTGTCTCTTGGTACATGAATGGATGAAGAGCAGTGTGTGTGTATGTGTATGTGTGTGTGTGTGTATGTGTGTGTGTGTGTTGTATAATTGAATGTTAGCCATTAAAAGTATGAAATCTTGCCATTTCCAACATCATGGATTGACCTAGAGGGTATTAGGTGAAGTGAAATGTAGAGAAAGGCAAATACCACAATTCACTTATATGTGTATCTTAAGCAACAACAAAAACTGAAACAGACTCATAAACACAAAAAGCAAACTGGTGGCTCCCATAGGGGAAGTGGCTGGGTGATAAGTGAAATAGTGAAGTGGATTAAGAGGTACAAACTGCCAGTTTTTAAATGAATAACTCATTGAGATGAAAAGTACAGTAAAGGGAACATAGTCAATAATATTTTAATAACATTGTAAGGTGATGAATTGTGACTATACTTGTGGTAAGTAATGGATATAGAATTGCTGAATCATTATGTTGTACATCTGAAACTAACATAACATTATATTTTAGTTATATTCTAATTTTCAAAAAGCTAAAAATTATGCAAATGCAAAAAAATTAGTGTGTCAGAGAATTTAACAGACACTATTGAAAAAGATATGCAGACAGGAGATAAGCCTGTGAAAGGATGCTCCACATCATATTTCATCAAGGAAATGCAAATTAAAACAATGTGATACTATTACACATCTATTAGAATGGCTCAAATACAGAACAAACACTGGGAAGGATGGGGAACAGCGGGTACTCTCATCTATTGCTGGCAGAAATGCTAAATGATATATCCACTTTGGAAGACAGTTTGGTGATTTCTTACAAAAATAAACATACTAAAATCATGCTTCTTGATATTTAGCTAAGTTTGTTGAAAACTTATGTTCATACAAAACTTGCAGATAGACATTCATAGATTTATTTAGAGTTGCCATAACTTGAAAGCAGGATATCCTTCAGTAGATGAATGGATACATAAATTATGAAAAAGCCAAACAATAGAATATTATTTAGTACCTTAAATTCCTATTACTAAATGCAAGAAGTCAATCTGAAATTTAGCCTATTACTAACTTAAAGAAGCCATATTATATAGTTCTAACTATACAACATCCTGAAAAAGACATACCTATAGAGACAGCAAAAGGATCAGTGGTTGCCATGGGTTGAGAAGAGACACTCAGAAGGATGAACAGGTGAAGAACAGAATTTTTTAGGGTAGTGAAAATATGGCATATAATAGTATAATGATGTTTCCATGCCATAGACATTTATCCAAACCCATGGAGTGTACATCAAGAATGAACAATTATAGGGCATCTGGGTGGCACGAGCGATGATGGCACCAGATCTCGTCTCCGCCTCTGAGCCCGGAGCCGGGAGCTCCCCCTTCTAGAACATGCAGGCGGCCCAGCTGCGGTTTGGCCTTCAGCCTGACAGCACTAGCCCCTGGGCTTCCACCTGCCTGACGCCTTTGTTTGTGGACGTTTGGGGACCTCTGGAGGGGGAGGGAGGTGCCGGATGGGCAGCTGGCAAGCCCGGTGGGGGCTGAGCTGTCCTTGTCCTCTGTGGGTGCCCCTGGATGGCGCGTGCAGAGGACCGAGCTGGGGCTCCCGGGGCGGGAGCGGCCATCCCAGGCCCCAGGCCCTGTCCGGGCCACACCGGAAGCTCCCGTTGGTGACCACCAGTCCTCGATGCTCTGGCTGCAAATTACATAAAGCTTTTAACTGTGATGGAGCTGAGCACTCTTCTCAAACATTTTGAGTGGTGATTTTTAGTTTTGTTTTGAAAACAATAAACAGAGATGAACCTGAAAAAAAAAAAAAGCCACCTGGGTGGCTCAGTAGTTGAACATCTGCCTTTGGCTCAAGTAGTGATCCCAGGTTCCAGTCCTGCATCAGACTCCCCACAGGGAGCCTGCTTCTCTCTCTGCCTATGTCTTTCCTCTCTCTGTGTCTCTCATGAATAAATAAATAAAATATATTTTTTAAAGAATGAACCATAATATAAATATAGACTTTGGGTGATTATGTGTCAGTGTAGGTTCCTCAACTCTAATAAATGCACCACTCTGTTGGGAGATGTTGATAATGGAGGATGCTATGTTTGTGTGTAGATAAAAAAAAAAAAAAAAAGTATAGGAAATTTCTGTACCGTCTCAGTTTTAGTGTAGGCTAAAACTTTCCTAACAAATAGAGTTGTAATAAAGAAAAACTGTTTAGAGTAATAATATTAACAGTGATTAATTGAATATATCATGTGGATTAGAGTACTAAATGACAGAAATGTCACAGGAGTTGGGGGTGAGAAATTAGGAATGCTCTCTTAAAAGGTATTTGTGCTACCCTTTAACAAAACAGAATAATATGAAGGCAAACTTAGATTAATGAAAAATATATATTTTAAATTCCAGTGCAACCACTAAAAATATTAACAAGAAATATAAAAGAGACATTAAGAAAGGACACAAAATTAAATCATATGAAGTGCTTAATGAAACCCAGATGAAGCAGAAAGAGATGGGGGAAAGAAACAATAAATGAATGCAAATAATATAAAAGAGATACAAAAATCATTGAAATGAATTCATCTATAACAATGATCACTTTAAATGCTAATAATTTAAATGTACCAATTTAATATTATTGAGGATTTTTACATCTATGAAATCATCAGAGAAATCCATTATGATCCAATAATTCCACCAGTGGGTAGTTACAGAAATAAAATGAAAACTCTAATTCAAAAAGGCATATCAAGGATCTTTGAGGAAGATGGCAGAGTAGGAGGATCCTAAACTCACCTCATCTCACAATCTATATAACACCCACATCAGTATAAGTAACCCAGCAAGTGACCCAAAGGATGCAGAACAGATTTGTAGAGAAGAGGCAATATCAAAAACAGTAGGAAGGCCAGAGATAGAGTCTGAAACCAAACTGACCCCCAAGAGAGGGAGAGACACTGTAGTCATACAGAAAGTAGAGGTGCAGACCCCACTCTAGACAGAGAGACCTGCATTGGAAGATTCAGTGAGATCCTCAATGAAGAGACAGAAAACATTTTAAATAAACCCAGATGGAATTCGATTGAAATCAAACATAAAAATAGGGAATAATTAGACTAAAAGAAGTAGAACAGATCAGTGACCTGGAAGACAGAGTAATAGAAAGTAATCAAGCTGAACAGAGGAAAGTAAAATGAATTATAACAAATGAGAATAAACTAAAAGACTTCTGCAATATGATTGAGCATAATAATATGCACATTATAGGGATCCCCAAAACATACACATTATAGGGGTTCCCAGAAGGAAAAAAAGGAGGGAAAAGGGACAGAAAATTTATTTAAGGAAATAATAGCTGAACACTTCCCAAATCTGGGGAAGGAAGCAGAAATCCACATATAGAAAGTACAGAGAAACCCTAACAAAATCAACCCATGGGGGTCCACACCAAGACACATAGAGATTAAAATGACAAAAAAAAAAAAGTAATGACAAAGGCAAATTGTAAAACAGCAAGAGAAAAGAGTCATATAAAAGGGAAACCCCACATGGCTATCAGCTAATTTTTCAGCAGAAAATTTGCAGGCCACACAAAAGTGGCATGATATATACAAAGTGCTGAAAGAAGAACAAACACCGCAACCAGGATATGATATCCTGATAGCCAGCAAGACTATCATAGAAGAGAGATAAAGGGTTTCAAAGAGAAACAAAATTTAAAGTAATTCATCACCATTGAACCAGTCCTGCAAGAAACGTTAAAGGGAATTCTCTGAACAGAAAGGAAGGGCCATAAGCAGGAGTAGGAAAAGTAGGAAAAAAAAGATATAAATATAAAATCCAGTCAAGGGATTCACAAAATAAAGGAATATAATGTATGAGATCATATATTTTAAAAGTACCAGGAGGGAAATAAAAATGTAGTGCTTTTAGAAAGGGTTCAAACTTATGTGATCAACTAACTACAGACTGCTATATACATAAGATATTATATATCAACCTGATAGTAACCACAAATCAAAAACAAGTAATAGATATACATACATACATACATACATACATACATACATCAAAAGGATTCCAAGTAAATCACTAAAGAAACTGAAAAAAAATGAGAGCAAGGGAAGAAAGGAATGAAGAACTATAAAACAAGCATAAAACAAGTAACAAAATGGCAATAACTACACATCTGTCAATAATTACTTGAATGTAAATGGATAAACACTCAAGTCAAAAGACACAGGGTGAATAAATGAGAAGAAAAAAAAAGACTCATCTACATGCTGCATATAAGAGACTCATTTTAGATCTAATGTCACAAGCAGATTGAAATCGAAGGGAAGGAAAAACATTTATCATGCAAATAAAAGTGAAAAAAAGGTAGAGTAGCAATACTTATACTGAACAAAATAGACTTGAAAACAAAAACTGTAATAGGGTTGAAAGAAGGACAATAGATAATCATAAAAGGAACAGTCCAACACAAAATTATTTATAGTTGTAAACATTTATGCACCTACAGGGGAATATCCAAATATATAAAGCAGCTAATAAACATAAAGGAAGTCACCAATAGTAATACAACAATAGTAGGAGACTTTAACACCCTACTTACCATCATCTAAGCAGAAAATTATCAGGAAATCATTGCTTTGAATGACACATTGGGCCAATTAGATCTAACTTGTATACTGAGGATGTTCCATCTTAAACAGAAGAATACACACGCTTTCCAAGTATACAAGGAACATTCTCCAGAAGAGATCACGTATTTTTCCCTGAAATAGTCTCAACAAATGCAAAATAATTAACATCACCATGCAATTTTTTTCAGTCACAACACTATAACCCTAGAAATCAACTAGAAGAAAAAAAAATCTGGAAAATGTACAAATACATGGAGGTTAAATAACATGCTACTAAATAGTGAATAGGTCAGCCAAGAAGTCAAAAATGAAATAAAAAATGTCATGCAGATAAACAAAAATGAAAACACAATGATCCAAAAATCTATGGGCTTGAGCAAAACTTCCAAGAGGTAATACTACAACAATATTACAACATCTTAAGAAGCAAGACAGATATCAAACAACATAAACTTATACCTAAAAGATTTAGGAAAAAAGGTGAAAATCAGTATTAGGAAGGAAATAAAGAATATAAATGAATGAAATAGAAACTAAAAACACAATAGAACAAATCAATGAAACCAGGAGCCTTTTTTTTAAAAGATCAACAAAATTAAGAAAATTTAGCCAGAATATTCACACATAAAAAAAGAGGAGACGGAGATTTAAACCTCTGCCACCTGGGGCAGCTCCAGTAATCGGAGCTTCTTCCTGACGTGCCCCTCTCCCGCTTTCGTGGTTTCCTCACAGCATGGCCCCCAAGCGCCAGTCCTCCTCGCACCTCAAACGAAGAAACCGAGGCTGCCTCCGGCCCCCAAGCCGGAGGAGACGTCGACCTCTCAGCACTTGCCGAAGGGAGAAAAAGAACAGCAAGAAGCAATTGAACATATTGATGAAGTACAAAATGAAATAGACAGACTTAATGAACAAGCCAGTGAGGAGATTTTGAAAGTAGAACAGAAATATAACAAACTCCGCCAACCATTTTTTCAGAAGAGGTCGGAATTGATCGCCAAAATCCCCAATTTTTGGGTAACAACATTTGTCAACCATCCACAAGTGTCTGCACTGCTTGGGGAGGAGGATGAAGAGGCGCTGCATTATTTGACAAGAGTTGAAGTGACAGAATTTGAAGATATTAAATCAGGTTACAGAATAGATTTTTATTTTGATGAAAACCCTTACTTCGAAAATAAAGTTCTCTCCAAAGAATTTCATCTGAATGAGAGTGGTGATCCATCGTCAAAGTCCACTGAAATCAAATGGAAATCTGGAAAGGATTTGACGAAACGTTCAAGTCAAACGCAGAATAAAGCCAGCAGGAAGAGACAGCACGAGGAACCAGAGAGCTTCTTCACTTGGTTTACTGACCATTCTGATGCAGGTGCAGATGAGTTAGGAGAGGTCATCAAAGATGATATTTGGCCAAATCCATTACAGTACTACTTGGTTCCTGATATGGATGATGAAGAAGGAGAAGGAGAAGAAGATGATGATGATGATGAAGAAGAAGAAGGATTGGAAGATATTGATGAAGAAGGAGATGAGGATGAAGGTGAAGAAGATGAAGATGATGATGAGGGGGAGGAAGGAGAGGAGGATGAAGGAGAAGATGACTAATGGAACACTGATGGATTCCAACCTTCCTTTTTTAATTTTCTCCAGTCCCTGGGAGCAAGTTGCGTCTCTTTCCCCCCCCCCCCTCCTCTTGTGCTCATTCGCCCTGTTTTTTGAAGTCTCTTTTCTCTCCCTTTATACCATTGTTCTCAACTTATTTTGGGGGGAAATACTTTGAGCAGAATACAGCGGGAAAAGAATCTCTACCCCTTTCTGTTCCAAATTCATTTTTATTCCTTCCTGTCTCAACAAAAACTTTATGGAATCAACACCACCGTGCTCTGTGGGAAAAAAGAAAAACCTTCTGCTCCCTTAGCTCTGCTGGAAGCTGGAGGGTGCTAGGCCCCTGTGTAGTAGTGCATAGAATTCTAGCTTTTTTCCTCCTTTCTCTGTATATTGGGCTCAGAGATTACACTGTGTCTCTATGTGAATATGGACAGTTAGCATTTACCAACATGTACCTGTCTACTTTCTCTTGTTTAAAAAAAGAAAAAAAAAACTTAAAAAAATGGGGTTATAGAAGGTCAGCAAAGGGTGGGTTTGAGATGTTTGGGTGGGTTAAGTGGGCATTTTGACAACATGGCTTCTCCTTTGGCATGTTTAATTGTGATGTTTAACGGACATCCTTGCAGTTTAAGATGACACTTTTAAAATAAAACTCTCCTAATGATGACTTGAGCCCTGCCACTCGATGGGAGAATCAGCAGAACCTGTAGGATCTTATTTGGAATTGACATTCTCTATTGTAATTTTGTTCCTGTTTATTTTTAAATTTTCTTTTTGTTTCACTGGAAAGGAAAGATGCTCAGTTTTAAACGTTAAAAGTGTACAAGTTGCTTTGTTACAATAAAACTAAATGTGTACAAAAAAAAAAAAAGAGGAGACACAAACAAAATCAGAAATAAAAGAGAAGAAATAACAAATGACATCACAGAAATAGAAAGTTTTATAATAGAGTATTATGAAAATTTATATGCTAACAAACTGAACAACCTAGAAAAAATGGATAAGTTCCTTTCTCCTAAAATTCAATATGGAAGAAATAGAATATTTGAATAGATTGATTACCAGTAATAAAATTGAATCAATAATTTAAAAATTCCTAACAAACAAATGTCCACAACCAGAGGGGTTCACAGGTGAATTCTACCAAACATTTAAAGAAGAATTAATACTTATTACTCTCAAATTATTCCAAAAATTAGAAGAGGAAAGAAAGCTTCAAAATTCATTCTATGAGGCCAGCATTACCCTGAGACCAAAATCAGATGAAAATACTACAAAAAAGAGAAACATAAGTCAATATATCTTATAATTGTACATTAAAAATATTCCACACAATATTAGCAAACTTAATCCAACAATTCATTAAAAATACCATTCATGATACAGTGGTATTTGTTCCTGGGATACAAGTGTGGTTTGATATTCACAATCAATCAACATGACACATACATGAACAAGAGAAAGGATTTAAAAAAAAAAAGCATACAATTATTTCAATACATGTAGAAATAAAGCATTGAAGTACAATATCCATTTATGAAAAAACCCTCCACAAAGTAGGTTTAAAGGGAACATACCTTAGCATAATAAAGGACATATATGAAAAACCCACAGCTAACATCATCCTCAATGACGAGAACAGAGAGAATTTCCCTTATTATCAGGAACAAGACAAGGATGTCCACTCTCGCCAGTTTTATTCAACACAGTACTGGAAGTCCTAGCCACAGCAATCAGATAAGAAAAAATAAATAAATAAAAGGCATCCAAATCAGTAAGGAAGAAGTAAAACTTCCACTATTTCCAGTGACACAATAATATATATAGAAAACCCTAAAGACAAAAAAAAAAAAAAACTACTAGAACTGATAAATTTGTTAAGGTCACAGGATACAAAATAAGTATCCACAGAAACCTGTTTCATTTCTATACACTAATAATGAAGTTCAGAAAGTGAAATCAAAAACAATTCCATATACAATTTCACCAAAAGAATAAAGGACCTAGGAATCAACTTAACCAAGGAGGTAAAAGACCTATATTCTGAAAATTATAAAACACTGATGAAAGAAACTGAAGATGACCCAAACAAATGGAAAGATATTTCATGTTCATGAGTTGAGAGAACAAATATTGTTAAAATGTCCATACTGCCCAAAGCACTGTACAGATTTAATGCAATCTCTATCAAAGTACCATCAATATTTCTCACAGGACAAAAATAAATAACCTAAAATTTGTCTGAATCACAAATGAACCTGAATAGCTAAAGCAATCTTGAAAAAGAACAAAACTGGAGCATTATAATCCCAGATTTCAAGATATACTACAAAGTTCAAGTAATCAAAACAGTATGGTACTGGTACATGCACACACAAAAAGCCCTATAGCTCAATGAAACAGAATAAAGAGCCCAGGTATAAACCCATGTCTATACAGTCAATCTTTAACAAAGGAGTCAATAATATGCAATGGAAAAAAAGACAATCTTTTCAACAAATAGCTTTTGGAAAATGGACAGTTAAATGTAAAAGGATGATATTGGACCATTGTCTTACACCATACACAAAATAAAATAAAAATGGATGAAGGACCTAAATATGAGACCTCAAACCATAAAAATTCTAGAAGAGAGCACAGGCAGTAATTTCTTTGATGCAGGCTATAGCAATATTTTTCTAACTACATCTCCTGAGGAAAGGGAAACAAAAACAAAAATAAACTATTGGGACTATACCAAAACAAAAAGCTTTGCACAGCAAAGGAAACAATTAAGTAAATGAAAAGGCAACTTACAGAATGGGAGAAGATGTTTGCAAATGAGATACCTGATAAAAGATTAGTATCCAAAATATATAAAGAACTTACACAACTCAACACCAATGAAACAAGTAATCTGATTAAAAACAGATGGAAGATATGACCAGACATTTCTCTAAGGAAGACACACAGATGGCCAACAGATACATGAAAAGATTCTTAACAGCACTAATGATCAAGAAAATGCAAATCAAAACCACAATGAGGTATCACCCCACAGCTGTGAATAGCTAAAATCAAAAACACAAGAAAGAACAAGTGTTAGTGAAGATGTGGAGAAAAAGGAACACTTGTGCACTCTTGATAGAAATGCAAACCGATATAGCCACGATTGAAAACAGTATGGAGACTCCTGAAAAAAGTAAAAATAGAACTACCGTATGATCCAGGAATTATGCTACTGGGTATTTATTCAAAACATATAAAAACACTAGTTTGAAAAGATATATGCACGCCTATGTTTATTGCAGCATTCTTTGCAAAAACCAAATTATGGAAGTAGCCCAAGTATCCATCAAAAGATGAATGACTAAATAAGATATGTTATATATATATACATATATATATGTGTGTGTGTTTATGTGTGTGTGTTATGTATGTATATATAAAATAATAAAGTACCTAGGAAATATTGTCCAGCTATGTAAAAGAATTGTCTTGTCATTTGCAACAAAAGGAAATAAAACTTTGAGTAAATCATAAGATTAACTATTTAGAAAATCCTCAAAAATCTACAAGAATACTTTTTGTAATTAATGGACTATAAAGGATAAAAGGTTAATACATAAACACGTTATATAAATATGTATGAAAGATGCTGGACATCATTTATCTTTTGAAAATTGCAAATTAAAATTATAATGAAATACACTATGCATCAATTCTAACAGCTAAAATTTTAAAAATTGCCATTATCAGTATAGTGAGGAAATGGAGCAAAAAGAACTCCCTTACTCATTGCTGGTGGGATGCAAAAGTGTCGTCAGATGCCATGGAAGACAGTTTGAGGGTTTCTTCCAAACCCAAACGTAGTCTTACCATGCAATTGCACTCCAAGGTTTTTACCCGACTAATTTGAAGATGTATATTCACACAAGAAACCTGCACATGAATAGAAAGTTTATTTATAATCACCTAAAACATGATTAAGATAGTGTTCAATATGTGAATAGGTAAAGTGCAGGGCATGCATACAATGAAACAGTCCGTGGTGATCTAAAGGAATGGGCCACCAATGGGTGTTGGCAGTGCATATACCCTGATGAGTCTTAAATGCATAGTATCAAGTGAAGGAAGTCAGTCTGAAAGGATATAAGATTCAATTTCTGTGACATTCTAGAAAAGGCAAAACTATAGATATTTTAAACAGATTTCAAACAGATTTGAATAGGTCAAGTTCACAGAAACTTTAGTGCAATGAAACTAATCTATATGATACTGTAATGGTAGAAACATAACACTTTTAAAGAAACAGTAGAACTTTACAGCACAAGTGAAACTTAATACATGAAATAAAAAAAAAAAAAAAGCTGTTCAGGAGATCCGAGGTAGAATTCAGATTATGATAAAAGACTTTACCTGTATTACAAATTTATGAAATGTTTTCATGGGTGAAGTTGAGGGGAACGATGCCGACCTATGTGACTTTGGAAGAAAGAGTATAGACTCTAAGACTAAAGGCAAGAGGAATTTTATATAAATGTTGTACTAAACTTGGTAAAGTCTGTCCACAAGTTGCAAATTAATACTTCTAAAACCATTATACAGATTTTATATATATATATATGTGTGTGTGTGTGTATATATACATTACATATATAAATTTATATAATATATAATAATATATAATATTATAATACATGCATACATGTGTATATATGCATATATATAAATTTTGGTATTTCTCACAATATTTCACAATTTTTCATGATTAATATATTTGGCATGGTGATCTTTGATCAGTGACCTTTGATGTTGCTTTTATAATTTTTCTTAGGTGCCACAAACTACACCCAGACAAAACAGTGGAGCGAATGGATTGTGAATGATGGGAACTAGTTTAATCACTATTGGAGTGGAAGGTTACAGACAAAGGACTATGCTAGAATAATTCATGTGACAGTGAGTTAGAGTTGAACTAATCAGGATAAGCTCATATTAAGCTTAATATAGATACAGAGAAAGGTACACACACGTA
The DNA here is from genome assembly GCF_018345385.1 of Vulpes lagopus. Lineage (NCBI taxonomy): Eukaryota > Metazoa > Chordata > Mammalia > Carnivora > Canidae > Vulpes > Vulpes lagopus. The sequence continues at coordinate 3,444,103 of NC_054845.1, forward strand.
TATATGTAAATACACATATATGCATATGTGCATAGGTTAGTGTAGGTTAGTATACACCCATGCATTTCCTTGCCCTCCCAGCTGTGAGAGCCTGGAAGCAAAGACATCTCAGTAGCAAGGAACACACTTAGTGACCAATCTTAGTTTCAAATACCATTGTCCAATAAAAGCAACCAGAGCCCCGTAGAGAAATGGGTGATATTAGGACTTGGACAGAGACTACATAGAATGAGCTTGGATCATCTTAGCATCTTGTACTGCCAGAATTTACAGGTACTAAAAATAAGAATAAAAACCCAATAACAATATAAGTACGTTGAAGGACACAAATGCCAACTGAAAGAGCTCCTAATTGCTCAAGCCAGAAAGTTTTGAGGAACAAATATTATGGGATTATAACCAAAAGTATAAAGTAAATATCTGTGAGTCCATTCAGATATGAATTATTAAATATGTAAATGAAGAGGAATAGACAATCCTCCCAAAGAGAATTACAAATAGTTTATACAGATGCTGCCCCTCTAATGAGGTGGAACGTAATTCCTTCTCCTTTCAATCTGAATTATACAGTGTAACCTCTTTCTAAATAGTATAGCCCTCCAAGGGAGTAGGGAAAATCATGGTGGAGACGCCTGACAAACCTACCTTAGCTAGTGGATCGAGGTTAGCATTAACAGTGATATCATGTTGATAGCGTATGACCTGGATGTCGTGTGATGAGAATGGAACTTTATCCCTGTTGCTTTTATTTAAAAAGACAAAACAAAACAAAAAGAAACATGATTCCTGTGCAACACTAGAAAAACATCAAACTAAAGTTGATAAACATTTTATAAAATACCTAATCAGTACTCTTCGAAATTGTCAAAGTCATCCAAAACAAATTCTGAGAAACTTTCACCATCTACAGGAGCCTGAAGAGACATGACAACTAAATATAATGCACATAACGGATGGGATCCTGGAATGAAAAACTCAAATTCAAGTAAAGAATAGACATTAGTTAATACAAATTCATTGGTGCTTGTTTGTTAATTATGATAAATGTACCACTCTAATGGAAAAATGTTAATGGGGAAATGGTGTGGGATTATATGGCAACACTGTACTATTCTCATATTTTTTCTATAAACCTAAAATTATTCTGAATCTAGAGTATGTTTTCCTACCTTAGTCATTTATATATACATATATAAATATATATATATATATATATACACACATATAAGATATAGATATGTGATCTCAATCAGTTAAAAGACACAAAAAGGTAAGGTATAGGCATACTTCATTTTAGTGTGCCTCACTTTAGTGACTTCACAGATATTTTTTTAACTAATTGAAGTTTTGTGGCAACTCTCCTCAAGCAAGTCTATCAGCACCATTTTTCCATTAGCATTTGTTTACTTTGCGTCTTATCGCATTTTGGTATTTCTCACAATATTTCAAAATTTTTCATCATTAATATATTTGGTATGGTGATCTTTGATCAGTGACCTTTGATGTTACTTTTATAATTGTTCTTAGGTGCCACACACCACACCCAGTAAAAACAGTGAACTTAAATGATAAACATTGTGTGTGTTTTGGCTGTCCCACCAACCAGCCATTTCTGTCTCTCTCCCAGTTCTTTGAGACACAACATTGAAATTAGGCCAATTAGTTAACGTTACAATGGCCTCTACACGTTCAAGGCAAACAAAGAGTTACACATTTCTCACTTTAAATAAAAAGCAAGAAATGATGAAGCTTAGGGGGAAGATCAGGACGAAAGCTGAGACAGGCCAAAAGTGAGACCTCTTGCTCCAAGACAGCCAAGTTCTGAATACGAAGGAAAAGTTCTTGAAGGAAATTAAGAGTGCTGTTCCAGTGAACACACAAATGATATGTGAAACAGTCTAACTGCTGATATGGACAAAGTTTTAGTGGTTTGGGTTTAGATAAGGACCGGACACAACTTTCCCTTAAGCCAAAGCCTAATCCAGAGCAAGGCCCCCTCTCTCTTCAATTCCATGAAGGTTCAGAGGGGTGAGGAAGCTGCAGAAGGAAAATTTGAAGCTTGCAGAGTTGGTTCATTTGCTTTAAGGACAGAAGCTGTATCCAGAATATGAAAGGGAAAAGTGAGGGAGCAAGAGCTAATGGAGAAGCTACAGCAAGTTATCTAGAAGATCCGACTAAAATAAGTAATGAAGGTGACTATGAAAACAAATTTTCACTGTAGACAAAACAGCCTCATGGTGGAAGAAGATGTCATCTCGGACTTTCAGATAGAGAGGAAAAGTCAATGCATAGGCTCAAAGCAAAGTCTGATTCTCTTGTTAGAGGCTAATGGAGCTGGTGACTTTAAGTTGAAGCCAATGTTCATTAACCATTCTGAAAATCCTTAAGAATTATTCTAAATTTACTCTCCCTGTACTCTATAAATGAAACAACAAAGCCTGGATGACAGCACATCTGTTTACAACACCACTTAATGAATATTTTAAACCCACTGCTGAGACCTAGTGCTTCAGAAAAAAAAAAATGATTCTTTTCAAAATATCACCAACTCATTAACAATGCACCTGTTCACCCAACAGCTTTGATGGAGGTGTACAATGAGATTAATGTGTTTTTTTTTTCATAGCTTTTAACACAACGTACATTCTCTAGCCTGTGGATCCAGTAATTAGTTGGAATTCCAAGTCTTAATATTTCAGAAATATATTTTGTAAGACTATAGCTGCCATAGATAGTGACTCCTCTGTTGAATCTGTGCAAAGTAAATTGAAAACCTTCTGGAAAGGATTCACCACTCTAGATACCATTAAAAATATTCATGATTCATGGGATGAGGTTAAATTATTAACATTTACAAAAGCTTGGAGGAAATTGATTCCAACACTCATAGATGACTGGGAGGGGTTCAAGACTTCAGTGGAGGAAGTAACTGCATATGTGGTGGAAACAGCAAAAGAATGAGGATTAGAAGTGGAGCCTGGAGGGATGGCTCAGTGGTTGAGCATCTGCCTTCTGCTCAGAGCATGATCCCAGAGTCTGGGGATCAAGTCCCACATCAGGCTCCCTGCATGGAGCATGCTTCCCCCTCTGCCTGTGTCTCTGCCTCTCTCTCTCTCTCTCTCTCTCTGTGTGTGTGTGTGTGTGTGTCTCTCATGAATATGTAAATAAATAAAATCTTACTTAAAAAGAAAGAAGAAGAAGAAGAAGCAGAGCACTGATTTGCTGCAATCTCATGATAAGACTTCAAAAGGATGAGGAAGTGCTTCTTATGGATGAACAAAGAAAGTAGCTTCTTAAGGTGATATAAACTCCTGGTGAAGATGCTGTGAAGATTGTTGAAATGTCAAACACAAAGGGGGGAGAGTTTAGAATATAACATAAACTTTGTTGATAAAGCAGTGACAGTTTTTGAAAGGAACGGCTCAAGTTTTCAAAGTTCTACTGTAGGTAAGATGTTATCAAAGAGCATTGCATGCTACAGAGAAATTGCTCATGGAAGGAAGAGTCCATCGGTGTGACCGACTTCAATGTTATCTTATTTTTTTAAAGTTCCTACAGCTATTCCAGCCTTTCACAACCAGCATCCTGTTCAGTCAGCAACCATGAACATTGAGGGGAGACCTTCCACCAGCAAAAAGATTATGACTCACTGAAAGCTCAGATGATGGTTAGTATTTTTTTTAGTAATGTTTTAATTTTTAAAGCGTGAACATTTTCTGGACATAATGCATGTAAACATAACTTTTATATAAGCACTAGGAAACCAAAAAAAAAAATCATTTGATTCAATTTATTGCAATGGTCTGGTACCAAGCCCACATATCTTTGTGGTATTACTGTATGTCGATACCATATATTCTATTGTATAATTAAATATAGGGTCAAAAGATGTAATATTGATATCATTCCAGAGAAATATCTACCTATATCTTACATTTTGGATTCTTAAAATTATTTATTCACTTAGTCGTATGTATTAAAGTAGTGTAACCTTAAATACGGGATGGTTTAGTCTTCATGTTTCATATTTTGTTCTTTAAAATTTTATAAAGAAAATTGAAACTTTTAGTCATAATTTTTTGCCCAAAGAGTCAAAACTTTATATTTCCTTCAATTATTTTTGGGTTTTATATACTTTGACTTTTTATGGTGCTGTTGTGATGGTTAATTTTATGTGTCCACTTGAGTGAGCATTAGGTGCCAGGAATAAACTATCATTTCTAGGTAAGTCTGTGAGGGTGTTTCTGAATGAGATTAGAATTGGTGGATTCAGTGTGCCCTTCTCAATCCAATGAGGACCTGAGTAGGACAAAGGTAGAAAGAGAAATTTGTTGTTGTTGTTGTTATTTTTCTGTCCCATTGCTTGAACTAGAATATCTCATCTCATCTACAACTGAGCTTGGCGAAGAATTTACATCATTGATTCTCACAGGTCTTACACCTCTGCACTCAGGCTGAATTATTTCATATATATCACATATCATATTCCTGCAGATCATGGAACTTAGTTTCCACAATGGTATTGTCCAATTCCAAACATATCCAGTTGATTTTGTTTCTCTGGAAAACCCTGACTACTGACATGCTAGTGTTTAAAATCTCTTTTATTATAGTTTTAATGTGTATGCTTAGGGTTGTTTAGTTCTATAAAGCCAATAAAAAAAAGTTAGACTTGTCTAGAAATTTTATATCATATATATATATATATGTTTATGTCATATACATGTAGAAATTTAAAGACCTCTAATAACAGGCTGCATATAAAAATTAAAAAATTAAAAATTCAATAACAAAAAATATGACTATTTAAGATTTAAATTAATCCATTTTATATGCCCATTTTCTTATAATACCTAATATTAAATGATAATACGGTAAAATTATGAATATCAGATTCCTGGAATGTATTGGTTACTCAAAAGTAAATGGAAAATAATTTTAGAAATAGTTTAACTGGGGGATCCCTGGATGGCTCAGGGGTTTAGCACCTCCCTTCAGCTCAGGACGTGGTCCTGGAAGTCTCAGGATCCAGTCCCACATTGGGCTCCCTGCATGGAGCCTGTTTCTCCCTCTGCCGGTGTCTCTGCCTCTCTCTCTCTGTGTTTCTCATGAATAAATAAATAATCTTAAAAAAAAAAAGAGAGATAGTTTAGCCAGATGACACTGTATTTTCATCACTATATATAAACTGAACCAAACACAAGAAGCAACCTTAGGTTATATAGAATTTATTGTCACTAGAGAATTATATCTTTATTATTAGACTTACATAATGATATAACTGGAATAGGCAACCATTAATATTTTTCTTTTTTCACCATGAAATGACAAGGAGATTTACCAATATGTGTGTGGACAGGTATCTAAGTATCTACACAAAATTTGAACTGGGACACACTCAATGATAGTGTCTTTCTCCTCACTCTTATACCCTGGTTCCATAATGTTTTATTCTTGCATATTTATAGGCTATTTCATAGTGCAGGGGGAATAAATGTGGTATCAGTTATTCTTTTTTAAGGTTGCTTATACTTTAAAAGCATATATACCATATAGTAGGTAAACTTAAAAAATTACCATTATTAAAAATTATCATTATTTCCTTGCATTATGAATTGCAATAACTATAGAGCTACATGGGTCTGTATGAAGATATGAAAATCTAGTGTCTGCATATCTTTTGCAAATGTCTCAAATCCCTGAGCCTATTTTCTACTCTGTAATATAAGGGAAATATTATGTCATGAATCCTTGGGAGAATAAAAGATATAACACATATGAAAGCACCAAGTACATTATACATATAATATGCCTACTGTTTCATAGATGTCCAATAAATGATAATGATCACATTATCCTTAAAAATCTAGATTGTTTACATAATTGTGAGCATCCGAAGATCATTAATTGTGATTCATTTTAGCACCTGCCACAGAAGTTGGCAGTAGTCTGTATTTATTTTAAAATTTCAAATGCTATGGAATTGAAAGTCAGTTTATATTGTAACAATTTGCTTTCTCTAATTCAGTCCTGAGGACTATCTAATACCTATAATTTTACTTACATAAAAATCTACCTTAGTATGCATTGCCACTCACAATTCTGAGGATAATATTTTTGTATAATGAGCATAAGAGTTCCTATGTATATTTCATTTGTACTTTGAAAATTTTCATTTTGCTACTTCCCAAGTAAAAGTTAACTTTGAAAACTATATTTCTTTACAATGCATTCACTCGCAAGAAATCTCTAATAATGTTTAAACAAGAGAGGAATAATTGCATTATTAAAATCACATACAATTAAATATTGTAAATCCCTAGAATATCAGTCAGAAGATTATTTAATTAAATAATTCTTAATTTTAAAAGTTAACGTTGTCAAGCTGATATATCCTGCAAACATTTTGCTGCATAATTCTTCAAATGAGTAATTGTTTTATGCCATTATCTGAGGAATGCTGATATTTATATTCCTGGTATTTTGTAATGTTTAGTACATAATTGTAAATAACACAGCTTTCTTGGGAAAATCTTAGTTCCTTTTACCTATAATGTCTGAATCAGCATTTCATATGTTTAAGACATCAATCAAATAAAAGTATAATCAAATGCATCTCCGCCTTGCTATTCTATTGACTGTAGTCATGTTACTTATTCCTCTCTATTCTCATTTCTCCATATGTCACTCAAAAAATCAGGTGTTTAATAAATCCTGGTCATCAGAATACTTTTCATAATTTTCCTTGTATTCTCCATAGAAATTTCAAATTGATTATTTGAAAGAAAAATATGTAAGTAGGATAACAATTAGCATACTCTTGCATGGCATATATACTCTGAGAAAACACTTTGAATGATACAATTAGGATTTTGAAGGTCATATAATGTGTTCTAGTTTTTTAATTTTTGTAATTCTACAGATATTGGTGCTGTATAATAGCACAATGCTGATTTATAATGCTCTGGGATGTGAAATGTTCATGCCACATACAATGTTTATTAACATCTATGTGATAAGATTATAGGCTTTTCAGGCAACCAGAATATATTATCTAACTGGACTTTTATAGAGTTTTCTCCTTCTCTCTTTCCTAATAATTATATCCACATGCCATGTCTGCCCGTAAAATTAGTAGAGATTAAAGATTCAAATGCTAATATTACCAATAATGGTAATTAGCTTTTTCTTAAATAGCAATGTGAATCAGCTATTTGATTATAATAATTTTAAACCTTATGAGTGGCAGACATCAGCTAATTAGAATATCAAGTTCCTGGCTCAGTTGGTTAAGGATCCAATTCTTGATTTCAGCTTAGGTCTTGATCTCGGGGTTGTATGATCAAGCCCCACATGGGGCTCCACACTTAGCATGGATTCTGCTTGAGAAACTGTCTTTCCCTCTCCTTCTGTGTCTCCCCTCTCCTCTTTCAAATCGACAAATAAAATCTTAAAAAAAAAAAAAAACTCTTTTGATTAAGTTGCTGTGCAAAATGGAATGATGAAGTTAAGTATGTGTTTCACCATCTACCTCTCAAATAAATAATAAGCACAGAATCCTATTGTTCAGGACTATTTTTCTATAGCCTAAAATACTGAAGGAACTTCTGTTTAAGGCAATGCTTATATTTTCAGTTTGAAAGAGCATGCGAGGATTAAGTAAAAACAATCCTCATCAGCCCACATGAGGTTCAAATTTTCCTAGATTCCAAAAGAGGCTTGATTTCATAAGATATGGATCTTACCTGAGTTCTAATAGGACTGTCTACATTCTCTATACCTATAGTCATGTTCAAGATATGCTCTGTACCAGTTCACATTCCCACCAACAGTGTAAGAGGGTTCCCTTTTCTCCGCATCCTCTCCAACATTTGTGGTTTCCTGCCTTGTTAATTTTCCCCATTCTCACTGGTGTGAGGTGGGATCTCATTGTGGTTTTGACTTGTATTTCCCTGAAGGCAAGTGATGCAGAGCATTTTCTCATGTGCATGTTGGCCATGTCTATGTCTTCCTCTGTGAGATTTCTCTTCATGTCTTTTGCCCATTTCATGATTGGATTGTTTGTTTCTTTGGTGTTGAGTTTAAGAAGTTCTTTATAGATCTTGGAAACTAGCCCTTTATCTGATACGTCATTTGCAAATATCTTCTCCCATTCTGTAGGTTGTCTTTTAGTTTTGTTGACTGTATCCTTTGCTGTGCAAAAGCTTTTTATCTGGATGAAGTCCCAATAGTTCATTTTTGCTTTTGTTTCTTTTGCCTTCGTGGATGTATCTTGCAAGAAGTTACTGTGGCCAAGTTCAAAAAGGGTGTTGCCTGTGTTCTCCTCTAGGATTTTGATGGACTCTTGTCTCACATTTAGATCTTTCATCCATTTTGAGTTTATCTTTGTGTCTGGTGTAAGAGAGTGGTCCAGTTTCATTCTTCTGCATGTGGATGTCCAATTTTCCCAGCACCATTTATTGAAGAGACTGTCTTTCTTCCAGTGGATAGTCTTTCCTCCTTTATCGAATATTAGTTGACCATAAAGGTCAGGGTCCACTTCTGGGTTCTCTATTCTGTTCCATTGATCTATGTGTCTGTTTTTGTGCCAGGACCACACTGTCTTGATGACCCAGCTTTGTAGTACCACCTGAAATCTGGCATTGTGATGCCCCCAGATATGGTTTTTTATATACTGTGTGGCTTTATATTTATTAACTGTTTATTCCAGCCTTTGTCATTCTCCAGCTTTATATCACAGATTAAAGAGATCTAATGCACATGTAAAATAATAAAAAAGTAAAACCTTAAAATGACATTAGATTGGAAAAGACAATATAATAATTAGTTCCAATCCCACTTAGAGTCTGTGCCATCCCCCACATGGTTCACAAATTCAGCGATTTTATGCTTCTTAGAGCTTCCCCAACAGCTCCACCACCTGAGCCCATTGAGCTTACACCTGCTTTATAACACACGACTGCCTGAAAATTAGACTTAAATTTCCCCCAAAAAATAGAGTGATATGAATAAATATGAAAAATTATTCTTTACTAACAATATTTGGACTGAGAAATTTAAAAATATTTTCCTTAAAAATATGAAATTCTGCATAAAGAGTGCAAAACATTATTTACATAATTGAGTACCCAAAAGAGAAAAAAATGTCCTGGAAGCTCAATATTAAAATGATATTACAAAAGAGAAATCTCAGAGGGTTAAAATCATGAGTAATTGCTGTCTAGTAGGGATATGGGTGGGGTAGGGTTTGGATAAGAGATGTAACATGTGGTAAGAGTTTTATTATCCCCCATAGTCCCAGGAGTCAAGGCCTTGGATCTTTATACAGTAAAGGATTGGAACTAACATTTCTGCAAAAATTTGGAATTCTCAGGGTCATGGTGCAGTAGTTTTAAAGACACCTAGCAGCAAAGGGAGATGATGGGAAAATGTCTTTGATTATGTATGAACTCTGAAAGAATGAAAAAAAAATCTCCCCTGATATTTTGAAGCTATAGGTTTAGGATTCCTACAAATTTGAGATTCAAATGTACACTACTCAAGTATTCAGGAAACATCAAACTTTGAAACTGTATTAAAAATTGGTCTAAGACCTAGAGTATATGTCAGGTGTCAAGCAAACTAATGCAAAATTGATTTAGGGATGCGGTTCTACAGACAAAGCTCAAGGTTTTCTTATAGAAAAAAACGCCATAATTTTGAAATACAAAAGATTACAAAAGAACAGCAGAAATAGATCAAAAAAGGCTTAAAAACAGAATTACAATGTATAAAACATTTAAATATGTTAAATCCAAAAGGAAAAAAGTAATTTGCCACAGAAAAATGAGTGTTTTTAAAGAAGCAAATTTATAAAAATAAAAAAGACCATCAATTCAATTAATTCTATTAACAGATAATACAGTAGGATAAAATAAGCAAAACAAAGCCAACATACTGGTATAAAAACAACATGCAATGAAAAGTGATCCAATTTAAGCAGCTTTTCTTTTTTTAAGAAGTTTGTAAAAGCATAAATTCAGTTAAGACTTTATTAAGACAAGTACACCTGTGAAAAGTATAACTATTCACTCAAAGAGTAGAGTACAATGGAAAACTTAACTGTTAAAAGATTTAAAAAAGAAAATTTGATCAAAATAATGATGGGAGAAAATATGCATGTTTTAAGAGCTTGGCAAATGTAAAGATATATTATTTTAATATATAACATATTATGAGTTCTCATGGATAGGAGAACTATAGAAGTATTCATAGTAAATATAATCTTAATGTTCAGGGTGGAGGATAATTTTGGAAGATAGCATTGAAGTTTTAGTCATAATCCATAATTCTTAAAAGACATACCCATATGTGGGAATGCCAATTGGTGTAGGCACTATGGAAAAGAGTATGGAGGTTCCTCAAGAAATTAAAAATAGAATTACTATATGATTCAGTAATTCTATTGGGTATTTATACAAAAAAAATAAAAGCATTAATTTGAAAAGATATATGCACCTCTATGTTTATTGCAACACTACAATAGTCAAGATTGGAAGTAACCCAAGTGTCCATCCATAAATAAATGGATAAAGAAGATGTGGTGTGTGTATATACACCCATACGTGCACTAGAATATTGATCATTCATAAACGGAATGAAATCTTGAGATTTGCAACAACATGGATTACCTACAGGGTATAATGCTAAGCCAGCCAGAGAAAGATAATGCCATATGATTTCACCCATATGTAGAATTTAGGAAACAAAACAAATGAAAAAGGGACAATCAAATAAACAAAAGACTATTAAATACAAAAAAAACAAACTGATGGTCACTAGAGGGGAGTTACATGGCAGAGTGGGTGAAATAGATAAAGCGGATTAAGAGTATACTTATCTTGATGAGCAATTATAATTGTATAGAATTGTTGAAACCTTCTATTGTACACCTGAAACTAAAGTCACACTGTAAGCTGATACCTCAACTAAAAATGCATATATCCAAAAAAAGGAGAGATAAAGACAATGTATACTAAATAGGACAAAAGGCTAATATTAAAATATGATAATGAATATGTAGATGTCTATATTATCTTTTTTGTATATTTAAATATTTTATGATTTTAATAAAGTATTTTTAATAAAGTATTTTCTATCTAATTCCCAAATATGTTCATTACACTGCCACCAGAGCCAGATAAAGATATCACTTGGGAAGGGAACTGCATGCTAATATCCTTCATGAATATAGATATAAAAACTCTTCGCAATATGCTAAGTGAAACAAGCAAAAAAATATAAAATACTATGTATCATAACTAATTGGGATTTATCTAAGGAATGTAAGAATTGTTTAACTATGGAATTAATAAATGTAGTACGTCATGTTACTAGAATAAATGATGCAAATCGCTATCTTGATAGACATAGAAGTAGAATTTGTTAACATCCGGTACCTTTTCTTAATAAAAACAAATAAACCCTCAACAACTAAGACTGAAATGCAGTAGATTCAACATGATCAAGGGTTTCTACAAAAAACCCACAGCTAATATTTTTAAAGTTAATTATTTAATCCTTTCCCCCTAAATTCAGGAAGGACATAACTATTCTATTCATCTCACTTCTATTTATCCCACTTCTATTCCTCATGTCCTGGGTGTTCTGACTAGGAGAAAGAAAAAAGGAGAAGATATTGAGATAAGAATAACTAAATCTGTAGTTTCATGTGACATAATACATAAACACATATATTTTTAAGGAATAAAACAATATACAAATAACAAATAATTGTATCAAGATTGTGAAATATAAGCTCAATAATCAAAACTCCATTGAAGATTTCCAGGGGACAATATGAGAAGACCCACTCTTCAGGGAAATTTGTGAAATTATTAAATAAAAATGAAAAATAATTTAAATAATCTAGAATGGGGTCCAGTGGGCATATGGCAAATGAAGAAATATTTATTTAAGAAAATCTACTAAACTTTAGGAAGAACTTTGAGAGTTTGCTGTATTTGAAGCAAGATGCATACCCTCTCTCTTCCATCCTACCTCTATGAGTTAAAAACTCTGCTCAGGACTGGTGTAGCCAAGGACACAAGCCTCTCTCTTCCCCAAGCCTTAGTGGTGGGCGAGCTTCCTGTGAGCGGCAGACTGCCAACATCTATTATTCTACCCCAGCTTTTTGTTGTTAAGTCTATATTTTGGTGACTGCTGAGAGGTGGGGGGTCTCTGATTCTACTTGTTCTCAAACAAGAAACAGAGGCTCTACGTTGGTACACCACCACCAAGAATTCTTTGTTTCCAACTGTCCCAGCTTGTGGCAATGGGGGTTCCACTCCAAGAGAAGAAAGGTAGGGAAATCTGCATCTGCTGTCCCTCATCCACCAAGCCCTCATCTCCTAAAGTGTGAATGTCACTCAGACAGAAGTATGCCGTTGACCCACCCATGCAAAAAAAAAAAAAAAAAAAAAATCATGGCCCAAAGATTTGCCTAGGGTAGAGGAACAGATTTATAATGAGAGAGAGAGAGAGAGAGAGAGAGAGAGAGAGCGTGCTCCAAGTCCCATGCAAAGGAATTTGCAATAGAGTGTAGAAAAGGTCAACCCCAAGGGAACTCAAAAAACAGTGGAACTTGTGAAGAAAGAAATTGGAAGATATTCATAAATTTATGTTAAGCTATAGATTGCCTATTTTTCACAGTGATAGATGGGAAAATAAGTCTGTGGAAATCATATTCCTGGAGTCAGAAAAAGCAATTTCAAACACGGACTTAGGAAACTATTCCTTAAAAGGAGTGCAAATTAAATTAGCCTGTGAAGTACTTTATGATTCAGGATTCTGCTAAAATGTAGATGGGTATGTGTGTGTGTTTGTGTGTGTGTGTGTGTGAGAGAGAGAGAGAGAGAAAGAGAGAGAGAGAGAGAGAGAGAGAGAGATAGAAATTAGCTGGCTATTAATAGAAGTTAACATATTTCCAAGGAAAGAGATGGCTAAAAAAAACTCTACCAAAATTACCATTATCCCAGAGTGTCTTGGAGCGTACACAAACCTGCACTCCCCTGAGGAACAGTAATAGAAGCCTTGACTGTACTGGGTGGGGAGTATTTTTCACTACAATAATCCAGCTGGCCACTAAATAATTAAATAAGCAAGTAATAGTAATGAACTCTGGAACGGGTACACCCATACCCAGATTATCTATTATGTAAATTAATTGTCCATTATGCAAAATGTCAAGTTTCTAACAGCAATATGAAAAATATGAAAACATGCCTTGCAGAATAATAGGAAAGTATGACCCATATACTACTGAAAGACAGCCAATCATAATTGGCTGTGTCACCGGATGGTGGATTTAAAAAAGACTTTAGAGTATATTTGTATAACTAAAGGAAACCATGATTGAAGATGAAAGATATAATAACAATGTCACATTAAATAAAGAATATCCTTTGGATACTTGGGTGGTTCAGTGGTTGAGCATCTGCCTTTGGCTCAGGTTGTGATCCCAGGGTCCTGGGATCAAGTCCCACATCAGGCTCCCTCTGCCTATGTCTCTGCCTTCTCTTTCTGTGTCTCTCATGAATGAATAAATAAAATCTAAAAAAAAAAAAAAGAATATCCCTTAATTATAAAAATTATAATAATGAACCAATTGGAAATTCTAGAGTTGAAAATAATAATAACTAAAATTAAAAATTCACCAGAGTTCAACAGTATATTTGAACTGGTAGAAAGGACAAGCAAACTTGAAGATAGACTGATAATTGATTTGCAAGCTAAAAGCCAGAGAGAAAAAAGAATGAAGAAAAATGAACAATGTATCAGAGAAATGTGGGATGTTGTTAAAGGAACCAAATGAGCATAATAAGAAAGCCAGAAGAAAAAGAGAAAGTAGCTGAAAACAAATAGGAAGAAATAATGGCTAAAAACATCATAAATTTATAGACAAACACGAATATATCTATCCAGGAAGCTCAGCATACTCCAAGTAAATAAACTATAAGAGATTCACAAACAGAAACATAATAAAAATGCTGAGGGCTAAAGATAAAAATAAAATCTTGAAAGCAGAAAAAGAAAAATAATTTATCATTTACAAAGAAATCCCAATAACAGCTGACTTCTTATGAGAAATGGAGGCTAGAAGGCAGTTTTAAATACTAAAATCAGAAATAAAATAGGTAATATTTCTACTGATCTAACAAGAAGCTTAAAAAGCACATAGAAAGGAATTCTATGAATAACTGTATTTAACAGAAAAAAATAGTAACTTATATGAACTAGCCCAATGCCTAGAAAAACACAAACTACCAACATTGACTAAAGAAGAAATATAAAATCTTAAGTGGACCACTAACAGGTCAAGAAATTGAATTATAAATTAACACCCCCCCACACACACACACCAAAACATAGGCCCAGATGGCTGTGTTCATGTACTTTGGTGCTCGGTATTTTATAATTTTAAGAATTATCAACATTATTATAATAAATTCACCAAGAAAGTATGAAAATATATACTTTAAAAATTTCAAAATATTGTTGAATTAAGAAAGACACAAATTGGGAAGATGGTGGAGTAGGACCATCTGAGGCTTACCTCATCCCATGAAGACACCTCATTAACACCCACATGAGTGAATAACCCAGAAGAATATCTGAAGACTGGAAGAATAGACTCCACAGCTAAATGGAGAGAAGAAGCCACATCGAAGAGGGTAAGAAGGGTGAAGCCATCATCAGGAACCAAACTAACCTGCTAAACTGTCCAAGGGAGACAGGGATGCCACAAGCTCAGAGAGCTCATAGGAACAGACTCCACACAAGTCGCCCCAAGTATGGAGGACCCACATGGGGAAGATGCGCCACCTTGACATTTGGCTTTGGAAACCAGAGGGGTCTAACTTCACGAGTCCCTAAAATCAGTAGGGCTTTGTATCTGGAACTTTAAAAATCAGCAGGTTCTGCACTGGCTGAGCCTCAGGACACAAGGAAATGGAGTTCTCGCCCTTTAAGAGAAAGCACAACAAATATCCCCACTGAGATACAGTATACAGGGAGCAGTTTGAAAACTGCCTAGGTCAGACCATGTGCTGGAGGGGCAGGGATATTTGGGAGAATTCCCCAGTAACAAAAGAGTAGATGGGCACCATTTCCTTCCCCCAGCTTCCAATCAAGATGCAGGGACACTTGTGGGAGCCAGCATAGCACTAACACTCTCCACCTAGCTTGTAACAGCCTTCCCTGCCTTATGCTATCCTGAAGACCCACCCCCTCCAGCCCCTCCTCTGCAGGAGTTTTTCAGGGCACCTACAGGTCCCCTCCTACAGTGGACCAGAGCAGCTTTGCTGGCATGGCTCATCCATCACTGTGTCCCCCTATTTACCCACCCCAATCTAACACGTCCTTGGTAGGAGTTCGTCCAAATTAGTACCACAAGGATGGCAGTGGGTGAGCAGCTCCCCACAGGGACCATCACCAACCCCAAAGTTGTCCCTGCTCTGGGGAAAGGAAAGGAAGCCACACGTACCAGTCTGACATTGCTGAGTCTGCAATGAACTGGGAGCAAATACCTGGTCTGAATGCAAGCCCTGCACGCCAATGAAAGCTTCTCAGGGGATAACACAGGGTGAGCGCCCTAGAACCAAGCTACCAGAGCTCTGGCAAACACTTGGTGTGAAGATATTCACAAATAACATATTGGATAAAGGATGAATATCCAAAAAAACAAAGAATGCTTGAAACCAAGAATGCAAGAGACAAGTGTTGGCAAGGATGTAGAGAAAAAGGAACCCTGCTGCATTGTTGGTAGGAATGAAAAGCTGTGTAGCCATTGTAGAAAACAGTGTGGAGGCTTCTCCAAAAAAAATTTAAACGTTAGAATTATCACACAAGGGGTGTGTCTGGGTGGCTTACCCAAGTCTTGATTTCAGCTCAGGTCATGAGCTTAGTGTCTTAAGATCAGACCCAACTGCATCCTGCTTAAAATTATCTCTGTCTCCCTCTCTGTCTCTTTCTCTCTCTCTCTCTCTTTCTGCCCCACCTCCCCACTCACTCTCACTCTCTTTCTAAAAAATATAAATAGATAACTACCACATGATCCAATAATTCTAGATTCACTACTGTGAGTTTACCCAAAGAACATGACAACACTAATTTGAAAAGATATATACACCCTTATGTTTATTGCAACATTGTTTACAACAGCCAAATTATGGAAGAAATTGAAGTGTTCGTTGATAGATGACTGGATGAAGATGTGAGATATATATAAGGGTGTATATATCTTTTCAAATTAGTGTAGAAAGTTTTGAAATTACAAATTTATATAAATATATAAAATTTATATATATATAAAATGGATATATATATAATGAAATATTATTTGACCATTTAAAATAATGAAATTTGCCATGTGCAACAACATGGATGGACAGAGGGTACTATGTTAAGTGAAATATGTCAGTCTGAGGAAGACAAATATCATGATTTCACCCATAGGTGGAATTTAAGAAACAAATATATAAGAAGACAATGAACAAATGAACAAAACAAATGAACAGAAAAAAAAAAGAATAGAAGAGAAAAAATAAATAATAGTCCTATGTATCCATCAAACTGATGGTTACCAGAGTGGAGGTAGGTCGGGGGATAGGTGAAATAGGTGAAAGGGATTAAGAGTACACTTACCATGATGAGCCCTGAGTAATGCATAGAATCACTGTATTGTATATGAAACTAACACTGTATTTAATTATACTGGAATTAAAATTAAAAATAATAGAATAAAAGAATCAAGTATGGGAAATTCATCCATGTTCATGGGTCACAAAATCTATTGTTGAAATGGCAATAATCCTTCCATTGATCTTCAGATTCAGTGCAATCCCAGTCACAGTCAGCTTCTTATAGAAACTGACAAGTTCATCCTAAAATTCATAGACATACTCAAAGACCTAGAATAGCTAAAACAGTATTGAAAATATTGAAAAACAAAAGAGAATTGGATGACTTATACTTTGTAATTTCAAAACATTCTACAGAGTAACATTAATAATGTGGTATTGGCATAAGGATATACATATCAGTCAATGGAATAGAATTTAAAAATCAAGATATAAGCTTTCATATGTATGGTAAATGGAATTTTGACAAGTGTGCCAAAGCAATTCAATGAAGTAAAAATATTTTCATGTAACAGTAACAGAACAACTTTATATCCAAATGCAAAATATAAATTTGGGCATCTACTCACATCATACATCTTACACAGAAATTAATTTAAAGGCCTAAATTTGAGACATGAAAGTATAAAACTCTTAGTTGAAAAAAACAGGGAGTATTTTTGAATTCATTAGACAATTGTCTCAGATATGACACTGAAACAAGTGACAAGGGAAAATCTTAGATAAATTGGATTCATCAAAATTAAAAACCATTGCGCAATAAACAATACCATCAAGGAAGTAGAAAAGCAAAGCCAGAAAGGGAGACTATGTTTGAAATCATATACATGATAAGGAACTTTTACACAGAATATAGAAAGAAGTCTTGCAATTGAATATGAGAAAAATAATCTGATTCAAAAATGGGCAAAGGATCTGTACAGACTTTTCTCCAAAGAAAATTACCCAATAAAATACAAATGAAAAGATGTTTGACATCAATAATCATTAAGAAAAATGCAAAAAAAATGTTTGCAAAAAAATGCAACACCTGGTTGGCTCAGTGGCTGGGTATCTGCCTTCAGCTCAGGGTGTGATCCTGGGGTCCTGGGATTGAGTCCCACATCGAGCCCCCCACAGGGAACCTGCTTCTCCCTCTGCCTATGTCTCTGCCTCTCTCTTTGTGTCTCATGAATAAATAAATAAAATCTAAAAAAATAAAGAAAAATGCAAAACTAAACCACAATATGTTATTACTTCACGATCGCTAGGATAATATAATTAAAGAGCCAGACAATTAAGATGTTGGCAAGGACATAAAGCAATTGGAATCCTCACACACTGCTCGTGCTAATGAAAAATGATGTAGTCACTTTGGGAAATAATCTGGCAGTACTTCAAAATGATAAATATAGAGTTACCATAGGACCTAATAATTTTACTCCTGTGGAAGTACTCAAGAAAAATAAGTGATATAAGAGACTAAATAATAATCAATAAAAATGAAAATAAAAATACATGCCTCTCAAAAACATGTTCACAGCAGCATTATTTATAATAGTCAAATGGAAATAGCCTAAAATGTCCATCAACTTTTAAGTGAATAGATACATATGGTTATATCTGTACAATTGAATAGTATTTGCCAATAAAAAGAATGAATTATTAACATACGCTCTGCATGATTGAACATGGAACACATTATAGTAACTGAAAGAAGCCAGTCACTGTGGGAATCACTAAACAAAACATAAAAAATATAGATTCCCTATACTCTGTCTACAAAAGTGTACAGAATAGGCAAATCTATGTGTAAGGAAGTTAGTTGAATGGGGTGGACTGGCAGGGAAGGGTGTGGAGGGTTATGGCTAATGAGCATAGAGTTTCTTTTGGGTGATAAAAATGTAGATTTAGATTATAGTGGCAGTTGTACAACTCTGTATATATTAAAAACGTTTAAATTGAACACATCAACTGGGAAACCTTGGGGATGAAAGTATCATATCTTAATAAAGCTGTTAAAATAGGACCTAGAATAAAGGGCCAATATATATAGTGATGAATTATCAATTGTTTTTTTTCTTTATTGTGTATTTAATTAATATAAGTACTAAACTATAATATATGGATCACACTTAAAAAATAAGTGCTAAAGCCAATTGGATAGGAAAGGATTTTTTTGAGACACTGTATATGAAGAGGAATATTCGAACCAATTATCAATTCATTTCACTTTAACAATATCCTCTCTATGTGCATGTTTGATTTCAGAAGTCTGAATGAATTCATTTTACTAGTGGTTGTGTTTATATATTGAGATGTTTATTTTTATGTACTTTTGCCAAGTATTATTGATTGTCACTATATTTTGTGATGATTTTTCAATAAAAAAAAACTATTGCATTAGGTCGTACTTACAATCAATACACTTTCTGGCTAATCACTTGATCACTTATACAAAGTGTTAAATAGCGAAAACATGACACACCAAAACCTTTCACTTAATGGAGCTGTGCACTATGTAAAGAAATCTATTCATAGTTCATTGATTCTATTTACTGGTAATAGTTAAGATTTTACTACAAGCTCCAAACTGAAGCAATGGATATAGTTTTGCTGTACTTACTAATTATGTTCATATTCCTCATCTCTAAGTTTCCTATAATTTATCATTCAATGTTAGGATAATGAGAAAGAACATCTCCTTCACTTAAAATTAAGAAATAAGGAGTAAGTTTAGAAAATCATGGAAGAGAGCAAAAATGTTTCTATGTGTGTGTGTGTGTGTGTGTGTGTGTGTGTGTGTGTGTATGTAGAATGTAAAATAAATATAGTATATAGGCCAGATTTGTAAAAATGTTTACTTGAATATAATTTGTCATATTAATTAATATTAACCTTATTAAATTGCATAGCAAAAGAAATGTCCACTCTATTCGTCAATATGTTCAGGCATAAAAGAGACTGTAAGCAATCTGTTAGCTTAAAGTCAGTGGAATAAATTTGATTTTCATGTGTTCAATTTGTTCATTTATTCTATAGGTCAGTCATTTCTTCCTCCCTACCTTCCCCACTCTCCCCTCTCTCTAATCTATCATCTATTACCTATCTAATATGTTCCGAATACCTACTGGGCACCTGGATATTGATTTGTACAAAATACTCAATAAATATTTGGAAGACCTGGTAATTTGATTTTAGCATTTATCACAGACTCTATGTGGTACATTTATTCTTTTCTTTGAGCATATGATTTCTCCTGTGACTGTGACTTCCCAGAAGAATAGTAGCTTTCCTGCTGAGTCAGGTACAACCTTGCCATCATCTCCTTCTGGGAATAAGTTTTATAGAGGCGTATTTCTCTTCTATTATTTGCTCCTTTCCAGAAGAGTGAGTGAACTGTCATGTATTACAAATTACTTCTAACCTTCCTGTATTTTACTTGGAGTTACCTTTGTAGGCAGTAGATACCCATCAAGACTAACAATTAACTAAATAGATGGTAACACGGGTGTTAAACTATAGATAGGATCAAAAATGTTAATATTCACTGCATGCATACTACATATCAGCCACTGTTTTTAACTTTTTACATGGATTGAATTTTTATTCAATTCCCATAGTTTTATGAAATCAGGAATAATATCCAAACTTATAGATGAAGAAGAATTCACCTTTCATTTCCTTTTCATAACTCTCATTCAACATTACACACCAGATTTTGTCAGAACCTAAGACTATCTACATGCTGAAATTTAATATTGTATGCCCTAGTATCTTGTCACCTTTCTCGGTTTATTATTTTCCAAGAATTAAAACATTAAACCCAGTAGGAGCACCCAGCTTATTATTCTATTCTAAGTAAATACAGTGATTGAATAATACTTTCCTCTCTTTATCTGCATTTCTATTTCCATACATAATCTCTTTTCACCACATACTATTTCTTGTCATTGTTACATTTCAATAATCATCCTGAAAAACCCTAAGACCTTCAGAGACCTGCCTTCAGCTCAAGGAAATAGACTTAAACTGACAAATTTTCTACAGCATTAGATCACTCTGTTTCCCAAAAGTCTCACTTTTCTAGTTTGCTGTGCTTATTCTTTGGCTTTTCCCTCTCCTCCACCCCCATATTGTAAAGTCTTATTTATGTATGCATTTTTTTGATAATACCTTAAATACCTCAAGAGCTAATATTTTAGCTATTGCCTCTTGCAAATTACATATTCTCTTAGACATTTCCTCTAAATCCATTGTTTGTCCTGCCCAAGAAACCAGCCTGGTATAAATGGATACTCTACTTCTTAGTACACAATCCAGATTTCCAACAAGCTTTTCTTTTGTTTTCTAGTGATAACAGAACGTGTGAGTCTAAAATTCTCACTAAGCTCCAGATAATTATATTCAATTTTCCAGTCGACTTTTCTACTTGGATATGTCATAGCTACTTATAATTAATATATTTAAACTTTAACTTTTTGTACATTCTACACCCCCCTCAATTATATCTCCACTCCTTTTCACTGGTACCATCACCTGCACGGACAATGGGCCTTTGTCCCTTTTTTGCCACCCCTACAAATACATACTGTGATTTTTCTTACTGGGGTGTATGTATTCCCTTCATCAAACTTCTATTGGCTGATCCATTAGGTAATGCATTTCTCCTTAGAACCCTCAGCTGGACTCCTACGCTAGACAGTTCTGTATGTTCTGCTTCCACTCACCACTGTGTATCGTCAGAGCTCTATGATCTTTTTCTTCGCGATTCCACCTTGGAGATAGACTTCCAAAAATGTGTGAGTAGCCAAAGAGCTGCCAGGAACACTGCTTTACCATTTTTATGGATTTTTGGTTTTGTGAGAAATTTCTTGAACACTCAAAATTTTTACTTTACCAATTTTTTTTTTCCCGTACAGAATTTAATGGTACTCCTAGAGAACAAATTCATAGATTTAGATAGGTGATCAACACAGTAAAAAAATCAAGATATTTCATGGAAATGACTAATATTTGTTACAATGTTAATAATTTAGATTTTAATAGTAACAATGCACTCATTAAAAAATGATTGCAAAGTATATAGCATGACGCTTGGCAAATGCATGTTTTATTTTAAAATTTATTTAATATCTTTCCTATTATGATATGGAAACCAGTTTTGTTCAGTAATAATAGGCTAGCCTTTCTAAATGTGTATCTTCCTATGGGGTGTTTAAGCATAGTATGTAATTTGGTAAAATTTTTACCATTTTTTTTGTCATTTCAATCATTTTACTTATTGTGAATGGGAAAGATGGACAAAAAATATTTGCTTTTTTTAACAAAGATTTTATTTATTTATTTTAGAGAGAGAGAGCATGAGTGTGGTAGGGGCTGGGAGAGAAGCAGGCTCCCTGCTGAGCAGGGGGCTTCATGTGGGGCTCAATCCCTGTACCCCAAATTCATGACCTGAGCTGAAGACAGATACTCAACTGACTAAACCACCGAGATTCCCAACAAAAAATACTTCTATGAAACAAAATATTTCCCTGGGAAATATGCACCCTACGGATAGATAGGGTACATGTAAAGGTTTTGTTTATTCAACACTAAAATGCCAAAATATTCTGAAGTAATTGAGAATGCAATTTGACAGTCTTGATATAAAGCTGTACTATAAAACTTTACAGTTTTCCAAAGAAAGAACAACACCGAGAAAATGTTTTACTCACATCGCAACTTAAATTTTTACCTTGCCCTCTTCAATGTGGTTCGAGATTTACAGCTTCTGACATTCTCCCTACAATACCTATTATATCCAGCCAGTGAGCGCTTAATTGATAATGATGAAAATCATCTCTCTATCTGCGGCATATGTTGAACATCTGTTTCAGGCTATAATTTTAAATTTATGCCTTCTGTTTAAAATTGAAGCATTGGAAAAATACCTATTCACTTTTCAGGTTATGTTTTTTAATTGTTGGTTGACCAGTGACTGCAGCTATAGTAGAGACTTTTACTCTTGAAACTGTATCAGAAGAATACAGAAGAATCATAAGCATAGTCCATTATAAAAACTGATCTACAATATATTTGTTTTCTAATTTATGTATATTCTCTAAATATTCATCTCTTCAGTCATGTGAACATGTATATTGATGTGTTAAGCTTCAGGCATCTGACCAGAGCTTACTGTTAAATAAAATGTTCAAGGATGCCTGGGTGGGTCAGTGGTTGAGCGTCTGCCTTGGGCTCAGGTTCTGACCCCAGGGTCCTGGGATCGAGTCCCACATCAGGGTCCTGCAGGGAGCCTGCTTCTCCCTCTGCCTGTGTCTCTGCCTCTCTCTCTCTCTCTCTCTGGGTCTCTCATGAATACATAAATTAAATATTTAAATACATAAATTAATTAAATGTTCAATTGAGGTGTATCTGCTAATCTTTGCCTCATAAAGAGGTATTATGAAAAGGAAAACAGTGAATTCCTACTTACAGGCTGTTTTGCCTTGACCAAAATTTAATGTACCTCATCTCTCTGAAACCGGTAAGACTCACCTATATTATGGATATTTTCTTCTTTTTTCCATACCATAGCCTTTCCCCTGCTTTTAGTAAAATGTCCCTTATTTCCAAAAGGAATTTTTCATGCTTCATCCTTTATGGTTCTGTGGAAGATTCCATTCATAGAAACTTTCTCCTCTTGCTTACTCCTACCAGTGTGGATGGGCAAGTGATTCAATCACAGCAATAGGCTTTAGCTCCTGCTTAAGTTCAATGTGAGAGCAACGTCACCTTGAGATAATACTAAACATGAACATCCACAAAAACCACAGACCATGTGTTCCTGATTGAATTTTCTAGAGCTGTGAAAAATCCTGCCCTTTATTTAAAATAGTAATTAGCTTTTTCTTCCTTTCTCTAAGATGTAACTATTTGTTAAGCTGATTTCCTTTTATTTTTATTTATTCATTTATTTATTTAGTTAGTTAGTTAGTTAATCAGCTATTTCTCTCTTAAAAATTACATTAGTGGGGATCCCGGGGTGGCTCAGCGGTTGTGCATCTGCCTTTGGCCCAGGGCGTGATTCTGGAGTCCCCAGATCTAGTCCCACATCAGGCTCCCTGCAGGGAGCCTGCTTCTCCCTCTATGTCTCTGTATCTCTCTCTGTGTCTCTCATGAATAAATAAATAAAACCTTTTTGAAAGTAACTAACTAACTAACTAAATAAATAAATAAATACTAATTACATTAGCTAAAGTGGATTTCTCTTCCTTGAGATGAAAGAATTCTTACCAATTCAGTACTCCATGGTTATTGTAATAATTAAACTTCATTAATTAAAATAATATGTGAAATTGTCTATTTAATAGGTGATTCTAATAGAACAGGCTGAATAATAATTTTTTTACCACCTTTGTTACCTTGGCATCTTCCCTAATTACTATTAACTGCTTTTATAATTTCTGTAAGTACTTGATGAGTTTTGTTTTAGTAGTTGGGAATCATGGAATGTCAAGCCTCAGGTTTTGCCCCGTCTGATTTAGGATTTATCCAGACCAGTATTCTCACCTAACAGAAATGAAAAATCAATTAAGGATTTAAACACCTGTCCTTGTATTTCAAGAAGTTGGCCATGACCATGATTCCTGCAAATGCCTTTTTCAAGAGAAAAACAGGAGTCATTAAATTCATAGATTGTACTAGAGATTTGTTTGTGACCACATCCTGCAAATCCTGAAGCATTATTCTAGTATCTTAAATAATGTGTGTCACACAATAGGTATTGGGTAAATCTCTGTTGAGGGAATTATCTTTGAATTTTTTTTTGCTTTTGTGATTCTACTCCTTAGGTATACAATCATCACAATCCCTTTGTTTTAAATGAACCACAGCCTTCTTCTCTAATTCATAAATGTAGCAAATGAACTTAGGTTGGCAAAGACATGAAAGAATTGATGTGTAAATAAATAAATAAATAAATATGTAAATAAGTAAATAAATATGGTTTAGGGATGTGTATGTGTGTGTATATATATATATATATATATATATATATATATATAGACAGAGAGAGAGAGAGAGAGAGAGAGAGAGGGACGGAGGGAGGGAGGGAGAAGGGGGAGGTATCTATTCCATTAATGTGGTTCATGATGAAAGATCTGTTCAACATATCTCTGGAGATACATTTTATTGATAATTTCTCAATTTTAAATGGCATCTCAATGCAAAATTTAGAGTACTTTTCCTAAAACATGCATAATATTAAAATGAAATTATGCTTTTAAGTTGGCTATTAGGAATCTGTAATTTTAGAAATAACTCTTCTTTTTTCTTTTCATATGGACTATATAACCAGAGGGGAGTAACAGCATAGATGTAAATATTGTCAGGTGGAATAACATTAACATTGTAAATGAGGATAAACGCATGTACCATTGTCATTATGTCTATGAATTCTAACTAATGCATCGAAGTATAAAGATTTGCTTAAAATTTATAACACTTCCCATAAAATATATGGCTTATATCACAGAAATCTGCTAAGGGCCAATATAACAGTCTCACAAATAAACTGAGGAGTAAGGAAGAGAACAAACACCTAAAGTAGATGTCCAATATGTTATTTTTCCCTCCAAACTCAACACTCAGACTTATTGATTGATTCCCTGCTTACAATTACAAGACAGAACCACAAAACTAGTTACACCAAATGTAACGTCATGGCAAAGCAACTAACTCCATGGGATTGCTACCTCCCTGAGCATTTTATCTGGCCAAGTAGTGGGCAGGTGCACTGAGTAATGCCGGCCGGCACCCTGTGCAAGGGTGTGCCCTGTGTGGCAGCCTCAGAGTCACAAGCAAATAGGAGTTGATGCTACGACTGCCCAACAGTTCCTAGAATCACCAGGCTCCACAGACCCTCCCTCCATGTGCCTCTTAGATGAGATCCATATGGGGCTAACAAAACCCTACTCTTTGTTGTGAATCAATGAATCCAGCCTTGGCTCAGGAATCCAAAGCACTCCACTCATGGACCCTGATAAAGTCATGCCCCAGCCACTAGGGCTCTTTCCCTGTGCCCTGCCTTGACTTCCCTACATGGCCCTCCACGCCAGCCCTGGACTGCCTCCAGGACCTGTGAGGCACAAACTGCCCCATTTTAATTTTTCTTGTGGTCTCTTATTGAATGGCAACTCACCATCCAGCACCCTGTGCTCCACTAGACAAATGTAAAAACAACCAAAGGAGATTGTTTCCAAAGATTAAAAAATATAAAGAAGACCGTTGGCACTGAGATAATATAATAACAGCCCAGCTCACTGTAGATCAAGGAAATTGAGGCGCAGAGCCATCATGAATTTGCTTAAATTTGCACAGTTGGTTATTTGATAAAAGAGGGCTTATGTCCCTTCCCCCGGCTTTGTCTCTGTTTCTGGGCCTTTGCCCCTGGTCATTCCTTTTCTTGAGTAATTTTCTCCACAGATCAGCACATTCATTTCTCAGATGAAGCATCAAATCTTTAAAAGAGATCCTGGTCAATTAAAAGTAACCCTGACTTCCCCTCACCCCACCAGCATTTTGTTGTTGTTTTTGTGAAGCTATTGTTTTGTTTATCTCTGGCTCTATCTCTGTCTTTCAAGCTTCTTGTCTACCTCCCTCATTTTTAAGGCCATGGAACCTACAACAATAACACATAGGGAAGTAGTGAATAAATACTGTCTGATGACTTGTTGCATGTTGCTCACATCTGAAATATCAGCTCATCAGAGGCTTTTTCTCACCATCCTGTCTGAAGTAGTAGCCCCCAGTCTATCACCAAGCCCTGCCAGATGCTACTGTAACTGAACAGCCTATTAATAGAAAAATTACTAAATCATGTAGCACATTATATATTCACCATGTGCTGCACACAGTTTGACAATTTTAATCAAATCAGTATGTGCAAACTAATAACCTTTGCTATTAATTATATATACTTACTCTCTATTGATCAAATTAGCTAAACAAGTTCTCTGTTATGTAGAAATACCTCAAATAAAAACTGGAAAAATAACTCATCAAACATACTGCTGATATTGAGATGTACTTTCTGTGCCTCCATTTCCTTATTGAAATGATGACAATAGGATCATTCTTATAAGGTTATAAACATTGAATGAGTGACTAAAAATAAAGTGCCTTGTAGATTGGCACACAATAAAAACTGACTAAGCATTAGCAAGTATTTGTTAAAATGTAATTCCCATTTATATTTCTAAGGATGCTTTAAAATTTAAATGTTGATTGTATTCAGTCAATAAACAGTTTTACTTGTGTTTTTTTAAAGATATATTTACTTATTTGAGAGAGAGAGAAAGAGCATGTACTTGACTGGGGGGAGAGGTAGAAGGAGAAAATCTTCATGAAGACTCTCTGCTCCCTCCTGAGTGCAGAGCCCCACTCCGAGCTCCATCTCATTACCTATGAGATCATAACCTAAGCCAAAACCAAAGCCACAGGCTTAACTGACTCAACCACCCAGGCGTCCCTTACTTGTGTTTGTTTTTGGGCCATGAGTACCTCTAACTAACCATGAAGCAAATTTATTATTTTACCAATGACCACAGATTTTGCGTTCATAATATTTAATACACTAAATGCATTCCTCCCTATTATCTGTTAGGCTATGTTTCAGTGTTGTTATCCAACACACACCTCAGCAGAAAAGATGATATGGCTATGAATGGCAACCACAACTGTTTTTATAAAACTCATTTAATGACCTCATTTTATCTCCACTATTATTTTATTGGCTAAATCTTCTTTATTATTATTATTTATTTTGGTTGTGCTCTAGAGCATCATGTAGAAAAACCTGAATATGTGATATAGACTGTATGTAGCCTACAAATTCTAAAATATTTTTGTTTGGCTTTTGTCAGAAGAAAGAAAGAAGGAAAGAAAGAAAGAAAGAAAAAAGAAAGAAAGAAAGAAAGAAAGAAAGAAAGAAAGAAAAAAAGAAGAAAGAAAGAGAGAGAGAAAGAGAGAGAGAGAAAGAAAGAAAGAAAGAGAGAAAGAAAGAAAGCGAAAAGAAAGGAAATAAATTTGCCAGACCCTCAAGAGCCGCCTCTGATGATATCCTTTTATCCTTCCCTCTCTTACTCCTTTTTTACCTCAACCTCTCACTCTTTTTGCTGTTTATTCTTTTCCTATGGTAAAAGGATAGACAGTCGAATACCTACCTTTGGTAGACTGATGATAGACAGACAGACAGACATAGATATAGGTCTTTAAAAAGCAGAACAACATCCCGAGAAACTAGGGCACGACCAGCTTGCCCACTGCCTCAGACCATAGTTTGCTAACACTTAGTCTAGATTTTACAATATATATATATATTAATTTTATCATAATCTACCTTTAAATTATACTATATTGTTTCTCCAAATAGTTTACTAATATCATAATTGCACACTTCCATCCTCTTACATATCTTATACTTTCCAAAGAACATTGTTGTATTGTTATTATTTTTGCTTTGGATGGTAAATTATTGTTTAAAGATATTTAAAATAAGAAACAATATATTTTATATTTATTCAAAATTGACCATTTCTGGCTTTCTTTATTCTTTTCATCTAAAGCCATATGTCCATCCTGGGGTGTTTGGGTGGCTCAGTTGGTTGAACATCTGACTCTTGATTTTGACTGGAGTCATGATGTCAGGGTCTTACGATGAGTCCCCTGGCAAGCTCCACACTCATCAGGGAGTTGGCTTGAGGTCACTCTCTCCGTCTTCCTCTGCCTCTCCCCCCAACTCATGCTCTTTCTCTCTAAAATAAATTAATCTTAAAATAAATAAATAAAGCAATATTTCCATCTGTTTGTTTCACTTTGCATTTTGTCTGAAGAACTGCCTTTCCCATTTCCTCCAGTGCCATTCTTTTGGCTGTGAATACTTTCAGCTTTGGTTTATCTGAAAAGTATTTAAAAAAAAAAAAGTATTTTCATTCTTCAAAGAGATTTATTTATTTTTTAAGAGAGAGGGCATGTGCACAGTGAGGAGGGGCAGAGGGAGAGAAAGATTCTTAAGCAGACTCAGCACTGAGCTCAGAGCCTGACAAAAGCCTTGATCTTACAATGCTGAGATCACGGCGTGAGCCAAAATCAAGTCTGACACGTAACAGACTGTACCATCCAGGTGCCCCATGAAAAGTAATTTGACTTGGGTTTTGAAAAATATTTTCTTGGTATATAAATTTCAAGCTGACTGCTTTTTGCTTATTCCTTCTTGGCACCTTTTAAATATGCTGTTCCATTGCCTTCCAGGTTCCATAATTTTATTATTTTCTATCTATATAATTTTTAAATTTGCTACTTTTAATTCTCTCTTAATTGAGGTTTTCAATAAATTGATTATGATATATCTGTGCTTCACTTGATGTTTACTATTCTTGAGTTTAGTTGAGCCTACTAGATCTGTGATTTATAATTTTTTTTTACTTTGAGAAATATAGAAGAATTATTTCATCAAAAGGTTTTCTCTTCTCTCTTAACTCCCCATGGAACTCTAATTGCCCAATTATTAGGCATCTTGGTATTTTTGCACAAGTTAGTAATGTTCTGTGCAATTTCAATATTGTCTTCTCTGCTTCATTTTAGATAGTTTCTTTTTCAATATCTATCATCATTGTCCTTTTTCCCTTTATTGTCTGGCATGCTGTTGATTCCATCAATTTTATTTTTTGCTTCAGATGTTTCATCTTTTTTTTTAAGATTTTATTTATTTGAGAGAGAGAGAGAGAGAGAGAGAGTGCATGCACAAGCAGGAGCAGAGAGAGATAGACAGACTCCTCACCCGACACAGGGCTCGATCTCAGGACCCTGGAATCAGGACCTGAGCTGAAGGCAGACTCTTAACTGCCTGAGGCACCCAAGCACCCTGAGATGTTTCATTTCTCATCTTTAACCGATTTATTTAGAGCTCTTTATATCTTTCATTTTTCTTCCCCTTATATTTTCTTTCCCTTTCATCTCTGAACATATCTGTAATAAACATAATAACCTGTATTAAAATGTTTCTTGCTAACTCATCATCTTTGGTTTATCTAGTTCGATTTCTATTTTTTTTTTCTGGTTATGGGTCCTATGTTCTTGCTTTCTTGCATACGTCCTCATTTTTACTGATGTCTGACATTGTGATTTTTATATTGTGATTACTAAGATTTATAGTTTTTGTACAACTGTTAAAGCTTTGTTCTGGCATGCAGTCAACTTCCAAATCAGTTTGATCACCTATATTTTTAGGCTTTGTTAGGATACAGAAGAGATTTTTACTCTAGGGCTTTTCAATGAAGGCATGAATCTTCTGAGAATGCTACCTAATTCCCTTCTATTACAAGGACTCTATTCTGACACTTGGGGACACGAATGATTTTAGTTTTACATCTGCTCAGACAATTGTTCCAGCCTATTGCTGTCTAGTAGGTATTTTTCAGCATCAAGAAGCATCACCATGCATAAAGGCAGATCAATGCAAAGCCAAAGCATTTAGGAGATTCTTCACACCTCTAAGTTTTCTACAGTCTCTAATCATTGGTACTTTGTTCCATGAATTATAACTCCTGGCTTCCCCCCATCTACCCAAGTCATTGAATCATTGGGTCCTGTTTGTATTTCCTCTCCATTCTATAGCCTTGAAACTGTGTGATCAGTGTGCTGGATAAAGTTTAGGACTCATCTTATTAGTGTCTCTTCCTAGGGCAAAAAGTCCTAGGCTGATTCTAGTTCAATGTGTGAAAACTCTTGTTTCATTTTTTTTTCTAGTTCTCTAACTGTTTGTGAAGGGAGGACAATCTCTCTAACCATAAATCCTTCATCGTTTGAAGCAAACATCTTGACACAATTTTTCTTTAGTATCTTGGCCTATGAGAAGGTGAATTTCAGAGGTTTATTCTTGTGTTTTTCACAGCAATGGCTATTATCTGACAGGCCATGAAGAGAATGTATGCATTCAGTCCAGTGTTTTTGACAGGCACATTAACGTTGGTATGTAGACCTTCTAGATCTACTGTGAACTGGACCTAGTCCAGAATTCAAAATATTATCTATCTCCTCGATGCTCCATTCTAACACAAGGTCATGGCCATGTCTGAGTCCTTGGATATTAAAGCTAAACTAGGCCTAGTATTCAAAATTCCACAAAACATCATTTTT
The DNA here is from genome assembly GCF_018345385.1 of Vulpes lagopus. NCBI lineage: Eukaryota > Metazoa > Chordata > Mammalia > Carnivora > Canidae > Vulpes > Vulpes lagopus. The sequence goes on from NC_054845.1 coordinate 3,474,939, forward strand.
TTTTTGTCTCCACTATATTACTCATGTTAATCAACATAGGCTCCCTAAGGAAGGAATCAGAGAAAAGTTATCATATGCAATCGCTATGGTGATACAGGATCCTCCATCTTAGGGACTCAAACTCTCCATCTGATAATGATTATGGAGCTGAATATATACTCAGGACTAGAAAGTAGGGAAGATATCGTGACTCTTTACCTGTATCTCTGTTCTAAGTTTCCCAGTTTATTTTGTAAATCAGGTAATCTTTATTTTCATTACGTAGATTATGAAATTTCTTTTTTTGCTACCCATCTGTCTTTCCAGTAGGGACACCATGTTCCAGTAGCCATCCTGATAACTCTGTACAACACAAGATCTCTGGCTGCCACTCTGTCATTGTCACTCATTAAGTAACTTACTAAGTGTCTCCCCTTTTATTTCTGATGATTAAAGGCAATTAGATGAATGCTATTATATTGAGATCCTAAGTTCACCTTTACTATTAAGGACCCAGTTCTTAAACTCTCCTAGCCTCAGCCTGAAAAAAAGGAGGTATCATTGATTCTCAAGTAGGCACCAGGATTCTCAGAGTAACCTTGTCTCTAGCACACTTCTTAGCATTGTAGTAATAGAGTGATTTCTGTTACATCACATAGGACGCAGGTGACTTGTATATTTTCAGTCTTCTAAGAGACCCTGCTCATTTTACTCAACTTTTTGTTCGAATTTTTCACTGACTTCTACAGAAGGTCTGGGGTTTATACTTCAATTACTATAAGTCCTTTACTATTTCTAAGCTTTTAAGAATCAAAACAGCTGTGTATGTGAGCAGCTCTCCCTCCTGTTCTACTCCCACCTTGACCAAGTTTTAATTCTTATATCCAAGGAGAGTGCTCTCATAATGCTAATCAGTCCCTTATCAAACTTTATTTACAGGCCCAGAACATGCAGGGGGATCCTTAATTTGAGATTCAAAGTGCTTTAATTCAGGGATCCTCATGACATATTACAAGTTTAAATTCTATCCAACCAGTCCTCTGACATTGGCATACCTGACTTAAATTAATAAAATGTTAGCTTTTTTGGAGCTTTGCTTCTTCTCTAATTAAGTCCTAGGTTCAATTCATTGCTTTTAGTACCCTAGAGTTGAGGTGTGGAATTTTTTATATGCTACTGAAGAGGCCCTCTGGCTATTACACTTCACCTAAATCAATGATTAGTCACCCTCAGCCTTTCATCGTCTTTCTCCAATGCACTTATTGTCCCCATAACAACTATCAAATGCCATCCTTCTTGTAATTACTACTTTCCCCATACATCTCAAAGTCCTGATATGTAGTATCCATTAGTGAATTAATTTCCACTGGTATCACATTCTAGTTTCCCACCTTATCACTCATGAAATTTAACAATGGCATTGCCGCAGCATACCGGTACCTGTCCATATTCATCATATCACCAGCAATGTGGACCTCGTTGCCAGTTGGTGTAGAATGGTCCATGGTGTAATTACATGTCTGTGTTGCATTCTTAGGACCCTGAGGAATGAAATGCCTCAGGTATGAGTACCTGAAAATGCTATTCTGTATGCAGAAGGCTTTATGGGAAGGGCTCACAGGAAGAGTTTTGAGAGAGCAACTGAGGCAGATGGTCAGAGAGATGTGGTTGCTGTTAGTGGCCTCAGTCCGTCTCACAGACAGTGTGAAGGTAGAATGGTCCTTAAGAAATGTCCTCCAAAGAGGCAAGGGGAGTCACATATATTCCCTTTTTGAGCAGATAAAAACTTGGGAGAAATAGCTACCTTCAGCCCAGTAAGCATAGGTCATCAATACTCAGCATTTCTAGCAATTAGAGTATTTAACAGAAATCAAGATGGTGCAAGGATACCAATTAATTAAAGAATCACGCACAATAAGTCCTCATAATGTCTATGAGGGAGAATTAGAGTATGTTATGACTGCACAATTTGTCTCTTCAAACAAATCTGGGGGACAAGGGAATTCTTTTGTGAGAAAAACCTGTTTCTGTTGAATGCCTACAACCAGCATTTCCTAAGACATGGAGAGAAGATCATATGTTACAGATTCCATGAAATGGTGTAAAATGTTGATGGATTAAATAATACTCAGGCAAATAACTCCATTATTTTGTCACCACTGAATATAACACAACTACACAAAAAACTTGCATGCATTTTGATTTTCAGGAATATACATTTGAATATAGAATTCTGATTTTAATAATTTTTATAAGTTTAATATATCCAAACTAGTATTGCCATAAGAATCAACATAGGGAGCTCCATAAATACTGAGCAACATTGGCATAGATCAATACAACTCTTCTGGTATTGGCTTGTGAGATACAATAATATCATTTTTTTAATTACATCTCAAATTTTGCCAGAGACCATATACTTTGAGTGTTGGGTAGGAATCTGAATGGGTTTGAGACACATGCAATTGTAAGGTTCTGTTAAAAAGAGGAAGACATTGGCCATTATTGAGGCCAATACAGATTGATGCACTAGGTTTTGGGAATTTCATTCAGATCTCATGAAATTCCTAAAACTTACTGTATCTTTACAATAAAGGAAATGAATCCCAGTGTTAATAGTTTCAAACTCCAGCACTCTGGGCAGTATTTTCAGTAATGATACAAATTCATCTCCTTGATGTAGCAGCTTTACTGTATTCTCTCTCTTCACATATTACCAAAACATCCTTCCAGTTTTTCCATCAATATTCTTTAGATAACATTCCTTATTTTTGTATTGCATTAATGGATTTATAGCAGACTATTTTAAGAACCAGTTAAGTGTGACAGCAGGTGTTAGAAGAAGAATAAGAATGAAACAACTTATATATCATTTATAGAATAATCTATATTTATATAAATAGTAAGATACATTGTTAAATAAATGAACACATAAAGTAAAGGGATTTGGCACAGGATATGTTGGGTTTACTTAAAGTCTCCTTATGATCTGAAGCCAATGAAAATAAATGAGTAAGAGTAAGAAGCCCAACCTTACCAGCATCAGATATCTTTTGTTGTCTTCCACATACTGCCCTACCCATCCCCACTTTCATCAGGAAATGAGTTTCAGCGGTTAAAAGGATAGAGGAAGGGGAAGTGGAAAGAAGAGTCTCAGTGGGGAATGAGTATAAATCTATGACTAAGAGGGAATAACTAATCCAATGGTTCAGTGGCATCATCTTTATATGTGTAAAACAACATATTTCCCCTGACACCATCCTCTGACACTTTAGAAACAGTCAGCAGGTTATAGTGGCTGTGCTGCCACCAATAAGTAAATTATGGGATCAAGCTGTTAGGAATGGATATCATCATTCACTTTTGTCTTCTAATGTCACATTTTTAATTATGTCTTAGGTACACTGCAAAGATGTATCCATCTCTAACCTTCATGGCACTGAGTAAAAATAAATGTGGATTTCAGTAAGTGAAGAACAATATTTCATTGGCAAAAGTAGCCTTTCAGTTTTAATGATAACTAAACATTTTGACCCTCAAACCGGCTTTTTTTCCTATACATTTTCAAATTAGAAAGGCTATATTACTAGAAATTATGATTACTAACTTTTAAACCATCCCCCTAAAATATCACCACATATGTAGTACACACATATACATGTTACATTTTCTTGAAGATAAAACTATTTTCAAAGTAATCATTATGTTATTTGACTTTTTTCAATGGTTGACATTTGAAATGTTGCAAGATCAATGTTGGAAAAAGTTCCCAATATCTTAACATGCATATCAGTAGTTACTCCAAAACGTTCTAGTGGTCACTGTACTTTTCACTGCCACACATAGTTAAAACAACAAGAAATCTAGTTCCAACTAAAAGACACCCTTGTTTAAACAGTAAACATCGATTTTATTAAATTAAGGCATTTGATTATGTATCTTAATATTCTCTCTGACAAAATGGTAAGTCTACTTGAAGCATATAGAGATGCCATGGCGTTCTTGAGAAAAATCACTTGGGAAGTTGAGTTGCAAGCTGAACTAGCCACTTTTTTATTGAATAGAGTTTTTACCGGAAGTCATGATATGATTATTCCAATACAAGTATTTGGCAAATACAATTTTGAAATATGTATATTTCATGATGAATATAATCTCATTAACATATGCATAGTTAATGTTGAATATAATCTCATTGCTCTGGTTGGATTTATTTGTCTAGTTGAAATGTGTTCTCTGTTTTTCCTCCTACTTACTTAGTGTATTTTGGTACACTGTTTCAGTTTACCTATTTGTATTTTATAATTCCATCTCATCATTTTTTGCACTCTTCTTCTTTAGATTAATTTCTATCACTTTACGTTCAAATTCATGGATTCTTCCTATCACTCCATGTTAAACTGTTAAGTCTACATTCCACTAAGCCCACTCTATTTCTCCTTTATTTCAGGTTTCTTTTTATTGTTGTTTTTTTAAAAACTTACTTCTATAATGACTACCTTTTTTATATTTTATAGTTCTCCGCTGAGATTTTCTGGTTTTTCATTCACTACAAACATAACCACCCTATAGCTGTTTGAACATAGTTTCAATAGGTTATTTAAATTTTTAGTTGGCTAAGATCACCATCAAATTATTTTGCCTTTTATTTCTTTTTGATTATGGCTCACATTTACTTATTTTGTATATGTGTTATAATCTTAGATTATACCTTTTACATTGTGAAGAATATGTTTTAGAGATTGTAAGTTCTGTAACACTCATTTAAAAGTATTTTAGTTCTTTTCGGTAATTTAATTTATTTTTAAAATTTATTTAATTTTTTTTTCTTTAAGTATAGGTGATGCCCAATGTTATATTAATTGCAAGTGTACAGCATAGTGATTCCAAGACTCTAGACATTATGCTACATTCACCAGAGTTGTAACTATAATCGTCACCATACAATGCTATCACAATACCATTTGTTATATTTCTCTGTGCTGTACCTTTAGTCCCTGTGACATATTTACTTCTTAAGTCAAACTGGAAGCTTTTATCTTCCAGTCCCTTTGCCCATTTTGTCTATCCTTCTTGCAACCACAAGTTTGTTCTCCAAATTTATGGGTCTGTTTCACTTTGTTCATTTGTCTTGTTTTTTAGATTCCATATATAAGTGAAATCATGTGGTATTTGTCTTTTTCTCTGTATGACTTATATCTTTTAACAGAATACCCCCTGGGTCTCCCCATGTTGTTGCAATTGGCAAGATCTCATTTTTCCTGACTAATATTCCATTATTTATATACATGTATATCTTCTTTATTTATTTATCTATCATGACAATAAGGTTGCTTCCAGAGCCTTGGTATTGTAAACAGTGCTGCAGTAAATAGAGAAGTGCATATATCTCTTTGAATTAGTATTTTCATTTTCTTTGGGTAAATGCCTAGAAGTGGAATTACCAGATTGTATGATATTTCTGTTTTTAATTTTTTGAGGAAACTCCACACTGGAGTTTCCCACAGTGGCTGCACCAGTTTGCATTCCCATCAACAGTGCAAGAGGGTTACTTTTTCTGCACATACTCACTAACACTTGTTTTTTTTCTTTTTTTTTTTTTTGCCTTTTTAAAATTTTAGACATTCTAACTGATGTGAGGGGATATGTAATCGTGTTTTTCATTTGCATTTTCTTGATTATTAGTGGCATGTGTCAGGTGACCATTTGTAGATCTTCTCTGGGGCAAAACAAAATCTATTCAGATCCTTTACCCATTTTTAATCGCATTATTTGTTTTTTGATGGTTGAGTTGTATAAGTTCTTTATGTATTTTGGATATTAGTCCCTCATCATAAATATCTTTTGCAAATATCTTTTCTCATTCACAAGTTGCCTGTTTATTTTGTTTATGGTTTCCTTGGCTGTGCAACATTTTTTGTTTGTTTGTGTGTTGCTGGTATAGTCCCCGTAGTTTATTTTTGCTTTTATTTGTCCTGTTTGAGAGGATATAACTAGAAAATGGTTTCTAGGACTGATTTCCAAGAGATTACACCTATGTTTTCTTCTAGGAGTTTTATGGTTTCAGGTCTCTCATTTAGGTCTTTAACCAATTTTGAGTTAGTTTCTGTGTATAATGTAAGAAAGTAGTAAAACTGTCACTATTTGCAGATGATACAATATTATACAAAGAAAACCCTGAACACTCCACCAAAAACTATTAGAATAAATCAATTTGGCAAAGCTGCTAAATACAAAATTAATATACAGAAATATTTTGCATTGTTATACATCTCTATTAAAGTGTCAGAGAGAGAAGCCAAGAAAACAATTTCATTAAAATTTCAACAAAAATAAGGAAATAAAATACCTAGGAATAAACTTAATCAAGGATATGAAAGAGTTGTACTCTAAAACTATAAAACATTGATGAAAAAATTAAAGATGACACAATTAGAAAAGTATTCTGTGTTCATGGATTGGAAAAATTAATATTGTTAAAATATTCATACTACCCAGAGCAATCTATAGATTCAATGCAATCCTTGACAAAATATCAACAGCATTTTTCACAAAACTAAAATTTGTAAAGAATAACAAAAGAACCCAAATAGCCAGAGCAATCTTGAGAAAAAAGCTAAAGGTATTAAAATCACAGATTTCATGATATACTACAAAGTCATAATAATCAAAAAAGTATGGTACTAGTGCAAGAATAGACACACAGATCAATGAAAAAGAACAGATAGCCCAGAAATAAACCCACACTTATATGGTCAATTAAACTATGACAAAGGAGGCATGAAGACACTCTTTCAGTAAATAGTGCTAGGAAAACTGGAAAGCTGCATGCTGGCAAAAGAATAAAACTAAGGTATTTTTAAAATGTATTTTAATATCAAATTACAATGAGTGATCTAAAAACTCTCTGCATGGCCTTCTTGCAGTATGTGGCAAGAGAAATCCCTCTTTGGTTATTTTATCATTAGCTGGTCTGATTAGGAGTCTCTCTTGCACCAGTATAGTTTTGAAACTAGCCAGATATTTGGGTAGAGATTATATATAAAATATAAGTTCTATGTACTATTCTGGAATTTCACCCTATGTGCCTTTCTGGAATTTCCTCTTAATCAAGTTAATGTGGTGTCTCTGAGCTCTGTTTTATTTCTTCAATTCAGAAAGATTATTATTTTTTTTTTGCCCAGCAAAAATCCATATAATATAGGAAATATACAATAAAGGAATATTGTCTAATGCCATTCTATTTTCTAAGTGTAGACTAACCTTTAATTTCTCCCTATTCTGGACTATTCTCTAGTGACCTCCCGTTGTTGGTTATTTATTTGCTTGACTATTTCTTAATTTATTTACAGGAATGAGACCTATTACATGTACATGATTGATCTAATAGGTGCTGCTTGGAAATTACTGGAAGTACAGCCATCTAAAAGTAATTTTGTGATGCAATATTAGGAGAAATCAGGATGTAAGATAGTTTTATTAAGTTTAGAATAAACACCAAATGTACGCTAGAATTGTATAGAGATCAATGATTAACTAGAATACTGAGAAAATATCAAGAAGGGCATAGTATTTGACTTTGGATTTTTTCTTTTTTTATGAAAAGTTACTTCATCTTGATGCATATAAAACTAAACTTTTTTTTAAATTTTTATTTACTATTTATGATAGTCACACACAGAGAGAGAGAGAGAGAGGCAGAGACACAGGCAGAGGGAGAAGCAGGCTCCATGCACCGGGAGCCCGACGTGGGATTCGATCCCGGGTCTCCAGGATCGCGCCCTGGGCCAAAGGCAGGCGCCAAACCGCTGCACCACCCAGGGATCCCTAAAACTAAACTTATTTAGAAAAGAAGACTTATTCATATAAACTTGAAACTTTCACATAATATATATCAGTTTTATAGAGGTACAAATCAGTATTTGTGAGTTTTTTTTTTCTTTTGAGATAAACTGAATTGATTCACAAAATAATGTTATCATTTTCTTTGAAAATTTTGAATGTTGAAGGTGTTCTTTGAAATAATTATTTTAAAATGTATAATCTAAAAATAAGACAAATCAACAACCTTTTATAGATTAGTGACTAATACTTATACACTTAGAATTGGCTCACATGTTCTATGGAAGAATGAATATTCAATTTGAAATTAAAAAAAAAAAGAAAGAAAACAATTACAAGTAAAGAGGTGATTTGTAACTATGAGAATGATTATGTGTCTCCTTTTACTGATCTTACATATTATACTGTCTCTCCCCTCTACCTTTAAGAAAATTTTTCAGGAAGTCAGAAATCATTAATCTTCTTATTACAATGTCATATCTTTGGCTACATAAGTTAAATTTAAAGTCATCATTGCTAGTTATTGCACTATGTAAAAGTAGGATTCTGAAGTGTGAAATGTGTAATGAGATGAGAGAAATATATGCCAGAAAAAAATAAGGAAGAAGTTTTCACTGAAATATAATGCCATCAACAATGACAGCCCTTCCTTTATATCAAAGTGCATGTTTAGTGATAAAAAGAGATAAGAAATAAAATGTTTTAAATAACTATAATGTGTCAACTTCACATTTTTTCATTTAATTTTACAATAAAATTTAGAGATAAGTTTCATGATGTGTATTCAGAAGAGGAAAGAGATAAATTGTAAATATTTCCTGAGGAAGGGAAGGTGCTAAAATTCAAAGACATATGCTCTCTTTCCACATTAGTCTCCAAATATTTAATTCCAAGTCTATACTAGACAAATGATTTAAACTATTGGACTCATTAAATTGAGAATTAAAAGTAATTACTTGCTTAACTGATTTTTAACCAAATTGACTCTTACAGAAAATTCTGCAATGATGATTATGTTTTGTGTGATTTACATATTGGTGCAGATATTATGTGTTAAACTTCTGTTTACAAAATCATGATTATAAATAACACATAATTAAGATATGCTGTAATCAAACAAAAATTCTGAGCAACAAACAATAGTATGTGTGCACTATTATTTGCAAAACAAGAGAAGCTGATAATGTAACAGTAGAATTACACTGAATGTGTTCCAGTCTTTTTGATTATGTCAAAAACACTTCATGATACTGCAATGATTTGAAGTCTTCAACATGAATATCAATTACATTGTGATGGTAAAACAAGAAAATGACAACTAATTGTCTCCTGTTAATAAAATGACAGATAAATTAAGCTAATTTTCTATTTTCCCCAAATAGGGTCTAGTTAAGTTCAAAGCTCTCCACTATATAGACTCTTAAAATATCTTTGTTAATTTGACTTAGAATCCTTAGCTTTCACTTTCTTTCCCTCCCACTTCCTTTACAGTAGTCAGCTTATGATAAACAGAAATAAAGGGAAAATTTTGATCATCTTTGCCTCCTAGGAGATCTACTTGAAATTTGCTTCACAGCATAGTGTGCCCATCTTTGTCACTTCCAGCTGTGCTCAAGGAGTGCTCCTTTTTTCACACCTGGCACTCTATATTATCACTTCAGAAGGCTGAAAACTGTAAATAACTCTTATAACTTTGAGACTGCTAAAAATTAAATATAAGAGGAAGTCACCAAAATTTAAAATCTTCCAAATAGAAGTCTTTTGTTAAAAGGTCTTTAATTCCTAAGCTATCTGTAATGCCTTAAAATGGTGAGGCTATACTAAACAGTTATCAACAGCTACAGTAAGTGCCAAGAGAATCTTCAAAACCTCATTGCCTTCATACTAGAAATGTATGAGCATCAGTTCTTGGGACTTTTAAGACCACTCCTTCTAAATTTTTACCATTAAATATACCACCTGCAATATCCATAAATCCGCATCCTCTGAGCTAACATTTATAACCATAGATATGAGAGGATTTGGTTAAATATTTAGCCAATGGCTCTCAATTTCATTATTTTCTCTATTGGAAATGGGATGAAGTGGGTATTATATTCTTTCAAACACGTCACATTTTTCGCCTATTGAGTAAGTGTTATATTATGGACTGGATTCCATCACTTTGATATTTTCCTGGTCTTTCCTCCCCAAGCTTCGATATACAAATGGATTTCCAACTTTGGGTGTAAATAAACCATGATTCATATTTATGTGCATCCAAATGAGACACTCCTAGTTTTTATCACCAAATACTTCAACTGGTTATTTCTTCCTTTTTGCCCAGTTAAAATCTATAGTAAGAGATGTGATACATGCACACACACACACACACACACACACAAAACTCAAATAAAATCATTAATGATTTTAAAGCATAGAACTGATCATAGTAATTATCTAAGACTAAAACCATGCAGCAAAGCTAAACTGCCATACAGCAACAATATTTTCTACTGAGTCTATTCTGAAACAAAATGTATCATAGCATAGCATTATAAACATTGTTTATCTAATTTTGAGTTCAAAAAAATTATGGAAACTGTCATTTCAGCAAAAGCATAGTTTAGAGATTCATCATATTGATACCAGCTCTCATAGTACAAAGATAGTACAAAGAGTGAAAATTAATAATTATGTTATAAATATTTTATACTCATTCTGTTGGACAGTATAGAGGGAAGATGTATGTGTATAAAAATGGTTTTAAAACTATTGAAAATCATTGAACACTACATCTTAACTAAGTATGTACTTTATGTTGGCTAATTAAATTTAACTTTAAAAAAGTAAAGAACTGGAGGATGCAAATTTTTTAAAAATAAACTATTAGAAGAAAATAAGTAGAAGCAATGTCTTATTCATTACCTAGTAGCAAATTTCAGAAACAAAAAAGTCACAAGACATATATAAATAACTAATTCATTTCAGTGAACAATTTATTAATATCTGATAAATTTGTAGGGAACAGTCAGAGTTATATAGCCCAAAACAGAGGAGTCAGTAATGCATTTTCACTTTGTAGCTTTCCCCTCCGTATTTATATAGAAAAGGGCTCTGTTATGAAATATATTTTACCACTCAAATTTAACTTATTTCATAGTTACAGTAAATGCATATGGCTTCTAGAAAACCAAAAGTTCCTTGTATTCATTTAATACTTTTTTAAAGGTTTTATTTATTTATTTATTTATTTATTTATTTATTTATTTATTTATGTATGAGAGACACACACAGAAAAAGAGGCAGAGACATAGGCAGAGGGAGAAGCAGGCTCCATGCAGGGAGCCCAATGTGGGACTCTATACCAGGACCCTGAGATCATGCTCTGAGCCAAAGGCAGATGCTGAACCACTGAGCCACCCAAGTGTCCCTTTCATAAATTTTCTTGTCAATCAGGCAGATAATTGTTTTTAAAAATGTTAAAAGAAGTTCCTTGTGTTTAGATATTTCTTTTCAATTTGTTTCAATGAATGTATTGATTCTTGATCAATAGGAAATTTTTGGATTAAGAACTTCAATATGCCAAATATTTGGGAGAATATCTCTCCCCAACTATCATTACCAGGTATTTATATCAGTACAGAATTTTTAAAAAATTTTTAGTTTATGTAATTATTGGCCTTTTATTTGCAATTCAGAATTCTTAAAAATACAAACATAAAACTGCTCATACATTTGCACAATTTCACTTCCCAGTGGTTTCAATACAGTTTAGAAATACTGACTGCTAACTTCTCTTTTTTTTTTTACTGCTAACTTTTCTTAGTGCATTCAAAATTTTATTATACCCACACATACTTATTTTAATTTTTTGTAAGCAAGTATGGAAAAAAAACAGGATGCATTAATTTCTTATTTGGAAGACTTTCATTATTTTAGTTCATTTTGTTTTCATTTTATTTGTCCAAGTAATTTGACTTACAACTTGCAAAACTAAACAGATTTCACTGCATCTGATCCCCTCATTTCCTTCTCATCTATAACAGCAATCACTCTTCTCCAAGTTCCAACTTCCTCTAAAATATTTCTCATCACTTTTCAAAAACAATCTAAAACATCTCATCTTAAAAGACACTACCAAAATATCGGTTCTATATCATGGTAGATACTGTCTTTGCTGAAGCCATCACTAACTCCCCCCAGTTTAATTTGTCTTATATATAATTTATATTATCATTTAAAATTTTCTTACTACACTTCCACTTTATTTCACACAGGAACATTTCTTTCATTTTAAAGAGGATCTTCAAAAAATCCAAAGTGGGACAACAAATCAAATCTTGATATTAATACTACTAATGCACATTTCCTTGGTCACTATCTCATAGAATCCATCAAATGATTGGACAGTGATGAAAAAAGGAAAGGATTATATTAAATTTAAAAATTATTATCTTGCATATTTCTCATAAGAAAATAGTGATAAAACACATCAAAGGTAAATGCTTTTAAAATATAAATTAATAAAAACAACATTACTATTAAGAAAGACTTGAGTCCAAAGTTTGAAAGGACAGAAATTATGAGAAAAAACTAATAATGGCTGATGGTAGCTGAACAAAGGAAATTCAAGGTCAATAATTATACAGGTTTCTGAGTTGTCTATCCCACCACTCCCTCACTGAAAATCATCTCTAAGAAGTAATTTAACTGGTTTAAAACTTGTATAAAGTAATGTTTAACATATGGATACTTGGGAATCTCTAAGTCTTTGTGGGAAAATGGAATCCAAACATTCAAAGAATTTCAGTCCTCATTCATGTATATAAAAGGAAAAAGACATTGTTAAACATGCAGATACAGAAAATAGTTACCATAAATTTGTCTTTACAGATGATAATAGTAATAATAATAATATTGGATCAGCTTCACCAACCCTAAAAATAAAAAAAAAATTGATTAAAAGCCTGTTTTGTTAAATTCATTTAAATCTGGACCTAATATTACAATACATAATGTAAATATTATAAGCTACTGTAATTAAAAATTTAGTAACATAATGAACAAGAACAGGGAAGAGTAGAAAGCAGAAAAAAAATGAGTAAAAAAAAACCCATATAGATTACCTTCTTTATGACAGAGGAAATAAATTGACACTTTACAAAAGTAATAAAAAACTGGTTAGATTATTAAAAGTAAGATAAACATTAGATACAGGACTATAATAGGAAAACCCAAATAAAATTGCTTCTTGGAGGAAAAGACTTAAAACAAGATGAGTATAAATTATGAATATTTTTAAAAATTGGAAATGAGAACCCAATGGAATGATTATATAAAGTTATCCATGCATCCCTGGCTAACTGAATAGCTATATGCATACATAAAGAGAACTTGAAAGAGCCCACCACAGAGTGAAAGCCAAGTTAATCTTGAGAATTGGTTGAACTTTGAGTACACAACCAAACCCAAATTTCAGTTCTTACATAAATAAAATGAGAAGTGAAGTTACAGACTGAAAAAAAACATATTTGTAAATCATATACCCAATAAAGCATATTTATCCACAATATATAAAAATCTCTTAAAACTCAATTGTAAGAGAAATAAAACACCTAAATAGGAAATAGGCAAAACTTTTGCATTGAAATTTCCCCAAATGTCTATTAAGTACATGAAAAGGAGTTCTACATCTTTAGTCACTCAAGAAATGCAAATCAATCCACTGTGCGATGCCAGGAATAACAATTATAATGGTGGTAATCTCAAAGATTGACAGTACCAAGTATTCTCAACAATTTGGTAGGTAGCAAAAGCTAAGGAGAATTGCTGGATCACATGATAAGTCAAAACCTATGTCCATACAAGACTTGCGTGCATAAGTTATATAAATAAATATTATTCATAATACCTCCAAATCATTATATCCAATCAAACTCGCATTGACTAATTTGTGGATGAACACAAAGTCCTATATACGTATAATGTACCCCTCAGCAATAACAAGAAATAAAGCTATTGGGGCACCTGATTGGCTCAGTTGGGTAGGCATCTGACTCTTGATTTCAGCTCAGCTCATGATCTCAGGGTTATGAGATCAAGCCCTTTATCAGGTTCTACACTCTGCAGGAGGTCTACTTCTCTTGCTCTTTCTCCCTCTCCCTCCACCCCTTCCCCTGCTTGTGCACTCTCTCTCTCTCTCTCTCTCTCTGTTTCATAAATAAGTAAATCTTTAAAGAAAATAAAAGAAATAAGCCTATTGACACAGTCAGCAAAACAGATAAATCTTAAAAACATAATCTCAGGTGAAAGAAGCTAGACCCCAAATAATATATAATTTAGGGTTCCATTTATAGGAATTCCAAGAGGCAAATCTATAGAGATTGGTGGTTGTCTGAGTCAAGGAAAGAAAGGGAATTGATTATATAAGCAGGAGTAATGACTTAAGATGTCAGGTCGAATAGCATCCGGATAATGGAACAATAATAAGTCAACCTGCAATTAAAGATTCCTATTAAGCACATGCTGTGATAGTTATTAATGTATATTTTCATGAAATTTTATTTTTATGAAAGTATTTAGAAAACTCTGATAATATTTTATGAAATATATCACATATTTCAATGAAGTTAGATAAATAAGACTAAGCAGCCAATAGGATAGTGGTATAAGTAAAACAAAATATAATTGTTGATAAAAATGTAGACATACTCTTCATTCACTAATATGTTATCTTTCTCCAGACATTGTGCCAAGCTTTTACATTTGGCCATACATACATAAACTAAGTACACATACATATATGCATGAAACCATAAAAACTATACATTTTTCCTTGTGAAACGTCTTAAAATATGCAGGCAATGACATTTATAATAAAGTTTTATTTTACATATTTTACTATATATTTTACAAATTATATATTAGATTCAATTGTATATATATTTTTAAAGATTTCATTTACTTATTCATGAGAGACACAGAGAGAGAAGCAGAGACATAGGTGGAGGGAGAAGCAGGCTCCCCATTGGGAGCCCGATGTGGGCATTGATCCCGGGAGCCAGGATCATGACCTGAGCCAAAGGCAGACGCTCAACCACTGAGCCACCCAGGCGTCCCAGATTCAATTATATTCTTAATTAACATATGTAATATAATTTATATGATATGTTATAAAATATATTAACCCTAATTTTAAAGCCAGAGTTATCTGAAAATATAAAATAGACTGTTATTAATTTTAATAAAAAAACAATATTTTACTTTAAATTTTATGCAAATGTATTACTTCAGAATGCCTTTTGCCTATTTTCGTTGCAATGTCAATACACTTACCCCTGGATGGAATATTAATGAGATCAAGGATTATGTCCATTTTATTCTATTGTAATTTATTTTATTTTTTTTAACTTTTTTTATTTATTTATGATAGTCATACAGAGAGGGGGCGGGCAGCGACACAGGCAGAGGGAGAAGCAGGCTCCATGCACCGGGAGCCCGACGTGGGATTCGATCCCGGGTCTCCAGGATCGCGCCCTAGGCCAAAGGCAGGCGCCAAACCGCTGCGCCACCCAGGGATCCCCTGTAATTTATTTTAAATGGTGCCTGACATACCATGAGCTCTGAAAAAAATGTTTTTAAGCTATTTCATAAGAAGTTGCATGTGTATTTGTATATATTTAACCTGCCTGCTGTATATAATTGCTCAATTTAAATACTATACACTTTTCTGTTTAATCCTTCCGAAGCAAACTTCTGTTTGTGTGATACCCATTTTCTAGATGCTAAATACATATAGCTTATATGGAAGGTGGAGGTTACCTCACTACTGTATAAATTAGATATACTTAGAATATGTATCACATGATATTGTAAATATATACAATTCCATATAAACATTAGAATTGTGACAATTATTTGATAAGATATTTTATTCAAGTTGTATAGTTACAAATCTGCAATTTACCTTTTTTTCTGTTCTCCACTAAAAATGTTGACCTCAAAAACAGCTATTTATCATGAATTGCTTTCATTTAGATATTTTATCACTTAGATATATTTGGTTTTCTCAGTAAGTTCAACTTATGTTTTTGTAGATTTCTTTTAAGGATTTATTTATTTTAAATAAGCTCCACATTCAGCATGGAGTCTAATGGAGGGCTCAAACTCATGACTCTGACATCAAGAATTGAGCTGAGTTCAATAATTGAACACTTAACTGAGTCACCCAGTTGTACCAGATTTAGTTATTTGTGAGAAAGAAAGAGCGAGAGAGGGAATGAGCACATGAGCATGGGAGAGGAGTAGAGGGAGAGGCCAAGAATCTTAAGCAGACTGCCAGCTGAGCACAGAGCACAACATAGGGCTATGTCCTACAACATGAGAACATGACCCCAGTAGAAATCAAGTCACTTAATTTACTGAGCCACCCTGGTACCCCTCCAATTGTGTTTTTATAGTCATGAAGTCAATATTTATATGAATTTTAGTATTCAAATATGCTTCCTCCTTCATGTTCCATGGACTATGTCTTCTAGCATGGGAGCTGACAGTTTTAATATTTTTCTCGGTCAAAAATAGAAAAGAGGAAATCATATTAAGGAATAAAACCTGAGGGACGCCTGAGTGGCTCAGTGGTTGAGCGTCTGCCTTCGGCCAAGGGCGTGATCCTGGGGTCCCGGGAACAAGTCCCACATTGGGCTCCCTGCATGGAGCCTGCTTCTTCCTCTGCCTCTGTCCCTGCCTTCTCTCTCTATCTATCATGGATAAATAAAATATTTTTAAAAAGGAATAAAATCTGAGAATATCTTGTGATAGATATTGACACTTAAAAAAATTTATGTATTTTATGACTAGCAAGTTTTGACTAGATAGTTTTAGTGATACACCATAAACTACCTTGAACTACTAGTGTTCAAACTCTTGAAAAACATCAATGATCATTTTCTTTCATTGAATAATCATTTAAAAAGTTGGCAGTGGAGGCAATTTTGTGAAATCCTACCATACATATAGAATATTATCACTCTACTTTTATTTCATATGCTTGCATTTTTTTGCCATATCTAAGAACTTTAAATACCAACATGTAATAAAAACCATAGAGATGGCCACATTGTTGCATGTGTATATATGAAGATGGTAAAGCTATCCTTTGCTTAATAGTTAAAATTAATGTCATGAAAAACTAGAAAACTTGACTAATATTTTATAGTTTATGCACTAAATGAGAAAAGGTTAATCATGAGACACATATCTATCTGGTGTGTAACAAAAATATTAAATCTAACACTACTGCTTTACTCTGTTAGCAGTATACTCATTTTATTTTGGCACAATTTTTATGATACAGTGAATTTTTTATTTGTTTCTTTAACAATGCTAAATTACTAGCATGTGGAAAAGTGACTCTTAAAATATATTCCCAAATCAGGCATTTATTAACAACCCTTAAAAATACACTAAAAATTTAATCCTACTTATAGAAAGTACATCAAGATAGCAAAGATCTAGCCCAGTTTATTTGAAATCAAAGGACCTATAGTCTCAGTATCATTTATCAACCAAATATTTTGAGCAATTTCTGTAGGAAAAAAGTGATGGCTGTATTTGATGGGAAAAAAAATGATGGAGTAAACTGCTCCCTAATGCACTATTGTAAAGTCATTTTTCTGCTAGCAGACTTATTCTGGACTGTGCAGAGTTCAGATTATAGAATCAAGATATGTTAGATAGCAATTTGAATATTTGGGCCAATTGAAAAAAGTCCTACAATGTCACCTATACTTCTGTTAGCAAGTGAAACCAGTGATTTATGACTGCCTTCACATAGCACTACATGTGGATATTATGATCAGAAAATTCATGTAGGATAGGAAATAACTAGGAACACTCAAAAGTGTAATCATTCCCAAAACACACAGCAAGATACTGAATCACAAGAGCCAACCAACAGTATATTCAGAACGTTTCACAAGATCACCAGGTATTTGAGAACACTGCTACAAAGATTCAGTGCAAAACTAAGAATTAAGTGTTTGAAGACAAATGAGAAACTCCAGAAACAAAGCAACTTATAGTTTCATTGAAGTAGTTAAAGGACCCATTTTAAAAGGCTGTTAGATATGTCTGCTCTGTTTAATGTGGTGGGATCTGAAATTATAACAAGAAGAGATAATAAATCAAGGTCAAGTCCTAAGTAGAGGAAACTGAAATCCTAAACTAGGAAATTCTTCCAAAGTATGTGGGTGATAAAAGTATAGAATGAGTAAAGTAAAATATAAAGTCATGAAATATAGAGCTAAATGTTTGAATATCTAACATAAAAACAAGAGGAAAAAAGACAGTTGAAAGATATTTGAAGAGATAATGTAAGAATTAAAGTCCTCAAAGCTTAATAATCCACTGAAAATTAGAAGGATTAAAACTCAAAAACAGAAATTAAACAAAAAAATTAAAAAAGGAAAGAGGAAAGAAAGGTTATAGTGAAACCTGCACATTTAGTTTGATAAAAACATTCAAAGGGGAACACAGAAAAAAAAAACTGACTGTCTATATAAAAAGGATTTACAGTATATTTCTCATTACCTACACGGATATTGATAATAGTTCAACATCGCCAATTACCGAGGGAAAAATATAAAACTAAAATACAACTGCAAAATAACACCACTTATGAACATTTATGAGCTTCTAAGGATAAGGAGACTAAACTCAGGTACTTTCTGAGGGTACAGTAAAGACTTTGTCTTATTTAAAATGAAAAATTAAGTCAGAAGGTCACATATGCCTAGAGTCAAGAGAGAATACCGAGTGCTTAGATTTATTCTCCTCTCTGAACAACCCAAAACGTGACACAGTGATTTTGAGATACTTCACATTGACCACAGAGTGTAGCACTCATTGCGAGATGGGGGAACGTGAAAGGAATTTCATGGGCTTACTGTCTCGTACAGGAGAGCTCCCTGCCCTGGTTGCCAGTGGACATGCCCGGAGAATGCATCTCTGGTGGAAAGACAGAGCTGTGTGTCTGGTACTAGGGCGGCTAGAGGGCACAGGACAGAAGAACAGAGAGGGGAGAGCGCCACAGAAAGCCTCCTAGAGTCTGCAATTAAGTACTAATCAGAAAGTTTGACATGAGGAAACCACTCAAGGTAGGGGAAGAACCACATTAAAAAATTAGTGCCTTTTATCACCACCCAGAATGGAACGATTCCTAATTCAGGAGGGATGTAGAAGAGTACTCAGGAAGGTGGTGTTTCCCTGGTAGGTCACAGTTAGCCTTACACGGGGCACTGCTCTAGGCCTGCAGGTCCTACCTTAATACAGAAACACCCAGAAAAATCCAAGAGAAAAATAACTAGCAAATGATGTCTCTCATGTACCTAGATATAAAAATTATTAACAAATATTTAGCAACTAGAATCCAACAATATATTAAACTAATAGTATATATTATAGCCGCTGGAGTTTGTCCCAGGAATGTAATCTTGATGTTACATCAGAAAAAAAAAAAAATCAGTCAATGCTAAATTCTATGTGATGTCTGCATTATTTACAAAGAGTAAAATAAAAATTAATGGAAGAATTAGAGAAATCTGTGTGAGGTCTGTAGCTTAGGTATTGCTACATACCAAAGATAATTTCTTACTTTTTACAAATATACCGTGGCTATATAAAATGTTAACATTAGGGATACTGGTGGGTGCTGTACTAGAACTCCATAATACCTTTACAACTTTTTTTCTGCCTTTTTTAAATTCTTGAATAGTTTATTTAAAATCAGTCAGTGCAATGGACAATATTAACAGACTATATGTGGAAAAAGAAAAAAAAACAACTTATGATCTTTTAGGGTTTTTGTGTTTTTTTTTAAGGCACCTTACAAAAATCCCTTATAAAAGCTCTCAGCAAACTTGGCATAGAGTGAGGTTTCCTAAGCTGAATCAGAGCATCTATGAAAAGTTTTACATCTTTTCACCAAATGGTGTTGGAACATATTGCTATCCACATGCAAAAAAAAAAAAAATCTAGATACAGACTGTATACTCTTCACAAACATTAATTCAAAATGGACCACAGACCTAAATATAAAAGGCTATAAAACTCCTAGAAGGTAGTATAGAAAATCTAGAAGACCTTGGGTTTGACAATTACTTTTTAGATATAAACCAAAGGCATGATACATGACATAAATGATAAACTGGATGTAATTAAAACAAAAAAAATCTGTTTTGCAAAAAACAATTTCAAGAGGATGAGAAGACAAATCCCAGACTGGGGGAAAATATTTGCAAAAGACATACCTGATAAAGTAATGCTATCTAAAATATACACAGAACTCTTAAAACTTATCAATAAGTAAATAGACAACTCAATTAAAAACTGAGCCCAAACACTTAACAGAAACCTCACAAATGAAGATATGCAGATGGCAAATAAACACATAAAATGATGTTCCACATCACATGTCATTAAGAAAATTCAAATTAAAACAATGAGATACCGTTAGACTGGCCCAATATTAGAATGGCCCAAATCTGGAACACTTACAACCAATTGCTGGCGAGGGTGGGGAACAACAAGAATTGTCATTCATTACTGATGGGAATGCAATGGTACAGCCACTTTGATCGGTGTCTTGATGTTTTATTTAAAAAAAAGGGGAGAAAAATAAAAGAAACATACTCTTATTATACAATCCAACAATTGTGCTCTTTGGTATTTTCCCAAAGGACTTGAAAACACATGTCCACACAAATGCTCACAGTACCTTTATTCACAATTTCTAAAACTTTGAAGGAATCAAGATGTCCTTCAGTAGGTGAGTGAATAAATAAACTATGCTTCATTCAGACAATGGGATATCATTCGCAAAAGAAGTGAGCTATCAAGCTATGAAAAGACATGAAGGAAATATAAGTGCATATTACCAAGTGAAAGTAGCCAATGTGAAAAGGCTAAATACAGTATTCTTCAACTCTTTGACACTTTAGTAAGGGCAGAACTTATGGAAATGGTAAAAAGCTAGTGGTTTTCGGCATTAGTGGTGAGGAACAGATGAATAGATGGAGTACACAAGATTCGTAGGGCAGTGCAACTACTCGGTAGGACACTATAGTGATGGCGACATGTGATCATATATTGTCCAAATCCATAAAATGCAAAACACCGAGAATGAATTCTAATGTCAACTATGGACTCTGGGTGATAATGATGTGTCCACGTAGATGTAACATTCCATCAGTTGTAACAGATGTACTACTTTGGTGGGGGGTAATGATAATGGTGGAGGTTATGCATCTGTGGGGTCAGAAGGTATATAAGAAGTCTCTCTAACTTCCATTTAATTTTTTGTGAACCTAAAACTGCTCTAAGAATACAATCTATGAAAAACAGGATAGATCTTAGAAGTTCTCTTTGCAAGAAAAAAAATCGTATAACTATGTCTGGTGACAGATACAACTAGACAAACTAGACTTACAGTGATCATTTAACAATATATACAAATCACTGTTGTGTTGTATATCTGAAAATGTTTTATATCAATTATACCTCAATAAAAATATGGAAAGTGCATATCAAAATATATAACTAAAAAACAAAACCAAAAATCTTCCATTAACATCACATTTAATGGTGCAAGACTGAACTGTTTGCTTCTAAGACAGAAACAAGACAAGGATTTCTATTTTCACTACCTTTGTTCAACATTGGTTTCGAAGTCTAGCCAATATAATAATGCAAAAGAGGTGTACAAATTGTTTTAAAGATTTATTTATTTATTTTAGACTGGGGAGGCAAGTGGAGAGAGAGAATCTCAAACAGATTCCACACTAACTGCAGAGCTCAACTCAGAATTTGATTTTAGGACCCTGAGATCATGACCTGAGCTAAAATCAATAGTAAGATTCTTAACTGATGAGCCACTCAGGTGCTCCAAAAAGATATACACATTTTAAAGGGCAAATTAAATGTAGTCTTTACTAATAGACAACAGGTTCTTTTACAAAGAGAATCTAGTAGAATTTACAAGAAAACTATTAAATGTTATAAATGAGTTTAGCAGGATTTCACAATGCAAGACCAATATACAAAAAACAATCATTAAAAACCAATAATCAGAAATTTAAAAATATTTAAATCCATCAATATCATCCTTTACAATAGCATCAAAAGTTTAGATGTACTTAAGGATAAATCTGATAAATGATATGAAATACCTCTGTCCTGAAAACTACAAAAAACATTGTTGAGAGAAAATAAATATTACCTCAAGAAATGGGCAGATTCTTTCTGTCTGGAAAAGTAAAAACTTCCTGAAATTGAGTTTTATCTTTTTTCTTTTTGAAATTGACTTTTAAATTCATGATTTTCAATCAGATTATGTTTTCTTTTTAGAAACTGAAAAATTAATTATAAAATTCATCTGAATATTCAAAGGACCTAGTATAATCAAAACAACATTTAAATAGATAACCAGATTTGGAGGACTTATATTCCTGAAGCTATACTGATCAAAATAAATTATCAGTCAAGACAGATAAATATGTCAGTTGAACAGAAGAGAGTGCAGAAAGAAAAGACACATGTGGTCAATTATCTTTCAACAAAGGCATAATAAGGTCAATTTGATGAAAAAAGATACTCTTTTCCATAATTTCAATATCTATAAGCAAAGAAATAACCAGCCCATAACTCATAATATACAGAAAAATTATCTTAAAATGGTCATTGATTTAGATGTGAAATTTAAAAATAAAAGTCTAGAATAGATTATGAGGGAAGTTACTTTTTACTTTGGGTTAGGAAAAACGTCTTAGATAAACTCATAGAGGGAATCCAAAAGAAAAGTATTATAAATATGACTTTATCCAAATTAAAAATATTTGCTTTTAAGACAGGAGAATGAAAGGACAAGCCTTTATTAAAAACATATAGTTCACATTTTTCACAAAGGACTTTATTCAGAATATATAAGGCACTCTTAAAACTTGACAATAGAAAACAAAATAAAAAGCCTAGCAGAGATATTAAAATTCTAAACGGACACTTAACTAAAGCAGCTGCATGCAAGGCAATCAAACACATAAAATATGTTCAAAATTATTGATAATTATTGCAAAGCATCCTATTATGATGTCAAAAATAAGAACCACATTGTGAGACCTATTAGAATGACTAAAAAAAAAAAAAAAAAAAGATTGGCTACATCATATATTGGCCAGAGTGTTGAACAACTTGAACTCTCATATATTGCTAGTGGATATGTAACATGATACCAAACACTGTCAGAAAACAGTTTGTCAGCTGCTTCAAAATTTAAGCATGTGATCTTGCCATTCCATTCTTAAACAAAGGAAAATAAATATCCTCACAAAATAATGTACATGTAATATAACTTAATTTGTAGCAGCCCCAAACTCAAAAGAACCCAATGTCCAACAGGTAAACATATATAGATTTTATGTATCAGCAATTAAAAAATGAACAATATGTGCAACACGGATGCATCTCAAAGTAATTATGCTTACTGGATGCTATTCAAAACACTACAGAAAACAATGCACTTGGATGTAGAAAGGTTTTTTTTACATACTTCGGAGTCATTTGAGGCTATAAAAATACACCATTTTTGTAGTTGTCTAATCTTCAATAACATATCTAAGAGAAAAAATGTTAAAAATATCTTTAATGTTGTTTTAAGAAGCAGTGACACAATATTTTTTATCAGGTTATTATGGCTAGAAGTCTTCTTTGGCATGCCTTTCGTACATTAGGCACTTACGGCTACATAAAAGTTCTTTATCATATTTGTAATCTACTCTAAAAGGGTTCATTCGAGTCTCCAGGAGATTCGCTTTTTAAACCTGTATTATGATATAGTAGATATAAATATTGCTGAAAAGTTTTACATTACTTTCAAATAATGTCATATTGAATTACTTATATGGAATCATCTATCTATTTTATCTATCTATATCTTAAAATTTGAATAATTGAAGCTAAGACAATTCTGCATCTTCGGTAGACCATTCTACGCATAACAAAGCAGAAGGTTATGACTACATTCCCTAGTCTTTCTCATTTAGGTAGGTCCAGGTGACTAGTTTTAGCTCATGAAACTTTTTTATTCTTGGGAGAGAGATAGAGAGAGAGAGAGAGAGAGAGAGAGATGTGAGTGCAGGTTGGGGGTCGAGGAACAGAGGGCGAGAGAACATCTTAAGTAGGCTTCATGCCCAGTGCAGAGCTCAGTCTACGGACCCTGAGATCATGAC
Organism: Vulpes lagopus; assembly: GCF_018345385.1. Taxonomy (NCBI): domain Eukaryota; kingdom Metazoa; phylum Chordata; class Mammalia; order Carnivora; family Canidae; genus Vulpes; species Vulpes lagopus. The sequence continues at coordinate 3,499,019 of NC_054845.1, forward strand.
CTAAGGTGAAATCAAGACTCTGATGCTCAATGGACTGAGCTACCTAGGTGCCCGGAGCCAATGAAACATCTAAAAGTGATGTACCACACTTCTTAAACTGCCCCAACCCTGAACCAGGTCATCCATGTGCAATTTTCTTTCTTCTTTTTGTGGAGATTTTATTAACCATCAACAAAAATAAGTCATCAGAGCTATAATAGAAGGTATTGGTATTTCTGAATCACTTCTTGTAGAAATTCTGCATACAAGAAATATCTGCAGTGTGTTTTGCATGAAGTAAAGAACGAAATCATTCTTGTGTAAATACATTGCGACTTTATTATTGTTTATTAAAGCAGGAGGCATTTTTACTAGATTTTGTAGTATTTATCCTGAAAATTTTGTAGATATCTTGAAGCAAACAAAAACTCTGCCTTTGCCCCCAAGCCTGGAAAGGGATAGCTGCCTATGAAAACATTTTGATTTTGAAAATTATTTTTTACATAACCTTTAAAATAACAATAAAGGAAGCAAAAAAAGAAAAATTAAGCTGTGTGCCCTGGGAATAAATTGCCTCTTTTCATATTCTATGTGAGGTAGGGTTAAGAAAAGGCTAAAAAGCTATAGGAGACTATAATATTATGTCAGAAGTGAAAAATAAAATGAGGAAGTATACCCACAAAGTACAGTAAACTTGTAAATTAAGGGGTTTTTACTTATTTATTTGCCCTTGTTGTGGTATTGACTGCCTTGAGGAAAATGGCTAACAAATTATGAATTCTTATATCTGAGTAGTTGAAAAGAGGTATGGGTCAATTTAAAAAGTTGCATTGGTTTTTAATAACCTGTTTTTTTGCCCTGATTGATAATTATTTAGAAAATCCTAATCTATTTATTCTGATAGTGCTCCAAATAAGTGTCTAAATGATAAATAACATGAAACAGTGTTATTTCTGACTCTTAAAACTATTTATAACTCAACCATCTTTCAACTCTAAGGTGCCAGTTCCTCTATGTTCCTCTTTGGCATGGATTTTATGTTGACTTTAAACTGACTTTACTATAATAAAAAGCATTTTTGGGATGCCTGGGTGGCTCAGTAATTGAGCACCTGTCTTTGGCTCAGGGTGTGATCCTGGAGTCCCAGGATCAAGTCCCACATTGGGCTCCCTGAATGGAACCTGCTTCTCTCTCGCCTGTGTCTCTGCCTGTCTCTCTGTGTCTCTCATGAGTAAATAAAATCTTTTTTTTTTTTTTTTTTAAGTATTTTTAAGGAGGTAAACAAAAAAGAAAGGATATGGTCTGGCAACTTCTTTTTTTTTCTGATAACTTTTTTTTCTGATAACTTCTGTGATCTTGATTTGAACAAAATTTTAGAGGATAATAATTTAATAAGTGAAAACAAATGTAAAGTGTTAAATGCATTTTTTAAAGATTTTTTTTTTTTTTGAGAGGGAGTGAGCCAACAAGAAGTAGGGGCAGGGACAGAGGGAGAGAATCTTTCCAGTGGACTCCCCACTGATCGGGGCTAGCTCTCCGGATCCTTGCAATCACAACCTGAGCTGAAACAGAGTCAGATGCTTAACCAACTGAGCCACCAAACACCCCTATTAAATGTATTTTTAAAATAGAATATATGCTAAATAATTCCAATATTATTAAAAATGGAATTTTAGCTAATTGCCTTATGGTGGTCATAGACTACAAGTTAGGTAATATTGCAATATACAGTGTTGTGAAACAATTTCCATCTAAAATAGAACTGGAAAATATAAAATGGAAAATCTCATGTTATTCAGGAAAACACAACTTAAGGGCCAAGAAACTGATTCCCTTAAGTGCTTGATTTATCAAAAATGGATAATACTGGAATTTTCTTAAATGACAATGAGGTATCCAGGGGTTGCCTTATATCAATTTTGGGAAGTTTTTCATAACATTTCCAGAGGCATAAACAAGAAATTACCCAGGCCAGGTTGACCTTGCAAAATGAACCAAATTTGTTTGTATGACTGGACTGGTTTTGTCTGCTCAGGAAATCTTCAAAGTGTTTTCCATTTGTTTTCATTTTAACAGACTTTCTGAACTCTCCTCTCTTTACATTCCCTGTCCATGAGTATAAACTACCCCCAAACCCTCAGCAGACTCACCTGTCACTTCCTACATACAGTTTGTGTGTATGGAATTATGATTTTTCTGCTATTCTGAATAAACTCATTTTTTTTCAATGAGTTTGAGCTTGTCTCTTTAGATAGGTTAACAATGTAAATAAACGTAAAAACTTGAATATCCACATTCAAATTAGAAAAAAATAGGCCTGTGACTTAAATGATTATTCTTGTCTAAAGTTAAAGATTTATTTCTTTTAATTATAGAAAAGCTAATCTTATCACTTGATTTTGAAAAAAGGAAATATGGATCATGAAACCTGATTACTTACTAAGTGATATTTTGTAATTCTCAATTTACTCTAAACATCAGCAAATATTGAATGTGTCACCACCTAGCTAGAAAAAATGTATTTAGAGTTCCTAAGTAAACATTTTTGTAAAGTGGCAAACATGATCACATTTCAGGAAGGAACTATGTCACCAAACATCTAAGCTGTGATTGGTACAATATACAAGAAATCCAAATTAACATGCAACTAGTAAGGTTGCTCTTTCCTGATCCTTATCATCAGAGTCATATACTCTTGACTTAGTCTTGGCTCAATTGATAATTAATAATAATATTTTTGAAAGATGATAAATTGTTTTTAGTTTCTCTTCCTATCTATCCCTAAGCCCATTTCTGGAACACCTATAGTAAATAACTGCTATTTCAGTTTTAGAAGTTGAATACCAGTTTACTAACTGAAAGAAGCTATTTCCCAAGTATCTTCATTAATAACATGATTTATATTTTTCAAGTTATAAATATACAATGTCAGAAAAGGAAACAAAGTAACTATCTTTGAAGGGAAAAACATGTATTGTGACAGTTATAAAAATCCTTTCTATAACAATACATATTTTCTAAAATTCTATGTGAATGCACATGTAAATATTACATATTTTTCATACAGACTCTGAATTCCAAATTGTCAAAGAAAAAATATTCAACAGCCTTTGTTAAAGATGGTAGGGCAACCTTCTTCCGTGACGTCATGCTACTAGGTACAGGAGCCTCTGCAATGGGATTTCATGGTGGGAGAAAGAGATCAATCAGACTCAACTCTGAAACAGCACATGCATGTGGGAATTTATAGCCAAAGAGCAAAATGGAGGTCAGTGGATGGAACATTATTAGAAGAAAACATGAGGGGTGAAAGGCATTCTGGCTAAACCAACCTAACGGGATTCTTGCTGAAGAAAGGCCAGGGTCATTAAGACATCACCTAAGGGATGATGAATGATAAGAATCACTAATCAAATGTGATCATATATCAAGGGTACATGCCTCCAGTTAAAGGACTTAGCAGATTTCTTGCTAAAACTCAATTTTTTAAGGAAGTACACAGATGAGCCCAGCAGAAGGTTCAGGAGACTAAGTTAGGTCAGGTGAAGAATCTTTGACAAAGTGAAGGGTCATGTTTTAGCTTAAAGTATAATTTTTTATCTGACTTGTTCAATTGATGAGACATTTATATCAAATATTAGTCTAAGAATGCTTACAAGTGTTTATAAATTTAATTAGATGTGAAGATACATTAATCCATATACAGATAAATTAATATTTACTTGAGTGAGCTAAAAACAAGTAATAGGAAAAGGATAGATGAGAATAAAAAGACAAGGCTAGAACTGGGAGAGTCAAAGTTTGGTCAGAGAGGTAGGGGATGTTTATGCAATTAGGGAGAGGTTATTTATATTGTGTGGTAGGAAGCATACTATAGAGAGTAAAAATCTTATTTCAAATAGAAATAGAAATCAGAAAGATGTAGTAATGCAAAATCAATAGTAAAATGAAAAAGAAAATTAAATCCCTGGAGAATAGAGTAAAATAAAACACTTTTAGGATACATTTGGAAGGCAAATGAGAAAAGAAAATGAAGATGGAAAATGTCAATTACTGTCAAAGTTCAATCACTTGAGGAAGGAAATAGGAACATGAATAGAGTGTGAAGCCCATGTCAGAATGGTGGTAAATAACACCAAATCTATTCAGTAAAATTGGAAACTAGAAGCCTGAGGAATTTTTTTTTTCTGTTAGAGTTCTAAAACTAACACAGCTTCTAAGTTTAAAAACTTTAACCCTCTATAAAAAAGTTGCCAAGTTTGAAAAAATATATATATACACACAAAATTAGTCTAGAAGGTTATCTGAATGCAGCTAGCTTACAATCACAACAGGTACAGGAGGTAACACCCAAAATTTCACTTGAAGCACAGAACTACTAATCACGTAGTTGCCCAGAAACAAAGGTAGATATATGTGGGTACTGGGTTATTAGAATAGCATTTTTAAGCCATACATGTGTAAGAAAGTTAGATGCATTTACTAATTTATTAATTTTAATTAAAATTTATATTTTAATTAAAAGAGGTGGCTTTGCTATCTAATAGGTAGGAATGACATAAGACATAGGTCTGCATGAACACTAAATTATTTTCACTTTTATATCATGATATTTTAACTTTCTCCAATGTTTCTGCAGCCCTATTTCTTTGGCTTCCATACTGCATAGCCATTACTTTCATATTATATAAGAATCCATTATAAATTATAGAACATTTGCCTGTTCTGCCAAGAGAATGATTTGATTAAAAAATAAGCAATGTCTTTTCAAGATAAATGTCTTTTCTTAAATTTGCACAACTTTTGAACTCTGTTAGAATTTTATTGTGTTTATTTAAACTAAACACATGGATAACAAAAACATTTCTTTAAATAAGTCTATTTGTCCAGAGTTCAGAAATAAGATTCAAGTCTAATTGATTTTGTTTCATTTTATACATATAACTATGTTACCATCAGAATAAGAAGTGCTTAAAGGCCCAAGGTGATGAAATATTTCAATAAGTAAGAGCTAATGTACAGAAAACTAATGCACAGAATCAATTTTATTTAGCTTAGAATGAAAGACAGCAATAAAATAACACTGAAAAATAGGACTTTACTTCAAGGTAGTACAGTTTACTGAAACAGTAAAAACATTTCACTAAGCTATCCTTCCATCCCATTTTTCTGCTAAGTATAAATAGAAATATATGTGTAGAATGCCTCATTTTGTTTGTTATATAATTTATTTTCTTTATAAATATATGTAGGGCATCTGTATTTATATCCCTATGTTTAAGTAAAATAAGGTTGCTGGCTTGGAATCAGAAAGTAGAGCAAGCTAAAGTGCAATATGAGAAAGTAATACAAAGAGGCACCACAAGACTCTAAAAAATGAGAAATATGTATGTTTGTAAAACATGTATTTTGAGGAATAGGTAAATGTAAATTTTATAAATATAGTGAAAGGAAAAGCCAATAATGTACACAATTTCTAAAATCTAAAGGTTTTTTTTTTTTTCCATCACTCTGATGGAGAATAACTTCCTGATAATGGCTGAAAAAAAAATATGATCTCATAGAAAAGGCACTATGAAATTATCAAACATAATCTCAGAAACTCTCACACATTTCATAGATAAAATAATGAAATTCATTGTTTCTTATGGGACTTCTAGCTATAAATTCCAGAGAATTTTTAGATGACAAAAAGAGATCTACCAAAACAGTTGCCTTAAGTCAAAGAGAATTTTCATTTTCCACATGCAGTTGATAGACACAATGAGGAAAACTGGGGAGAGTTACTTGTGAAATTTGGTGGGAGAAACCATGAATATACTGAACATCCTAAGGCATTAGATCAGTCCTTCTCAAGGGAGAATTGTCTCACTCAAATTATCAATACTGCCTTGGTGAGAAACTTGATGTCTAAACCCTTCCTTGACCATTCATTACCCTTTGGACTTTGAACAACTATTAATCCATAATTTCCACATTTATAGATTAAGAAGTAGTATGTCGGCATGTTTTACAGTGTTGATGCACTATTAATTAAATTATATAAAATATTTGAAATCCTATGAAACTATTCCCCACTGTACATTATATTCTAGAATTACACAAGATCAGAAGTCAGTTAAGTCTCTTCAATCTCTCTCAAACTATTCCTTTAGTAGCAAAACTATAATTTAAAATTAATCTTGAAAAATCCAATGGAGCCTAATCAGTAGTGATTCTGATAGGATATCCTGTAAAATAAACCAAATCTATCAGGTTCTCTTCCACATATATAAAAGGTTTATTTTCTTTTAAAATCATCACTTATTTAAAATAATCCCTGGTTATGGGATTCAAATACTGTCAAGCTAATTAAAGCTTATTTTATATCTCATATCTGTTTGGAACAAACAACTTTTTAAAATTAAATTGTTTATTTTTGTGAGAGAGAGAGAGAGAGAGAGAGAGAGAAGAGGAAACCATGAGGTGGGGAGGGGCAGAGGGAGAAGCAGACTCCCCGCTGAGCAGGGAGCTTGAGGACTCCATTCTAGGCCCTGGGATCATGACCTGAGCCAAAGGCAGATGCTTAATCAACTGACGCACCCAGTCATCTGACCAAAACATTTTTAAAAGGACAAAAAAACCATTAAACTCTGTGAAACTGTGAAATAAAACTTTCTTTTTTTAATAGAGTACAAGACTATCCATTAACCATAACAACTCTACTGTTTAAAAACAAAAACAAAAAAACAAAAAAACTCCACTGTTTCAAGCAATCTGTAGATTCAAAGATATCTGCCTTTCCATCATAGGCATCATGAAAAAAATAATTTGAGGTAACTAAGGCTTTCACAACTAATTCTAAACTTCGAACTCCAGACTTCATGAAGTGGCATTCTGTCTCCATTGGATAGCCCTGCAGTCTTGCCCTCAGCTTAAGACAGTGAACTGCTGCACCATCGCCATTCAGATTTAGTAATGAAGAGTGTGATGATTTAGTGTGAGTAACAGATCTGAAAGGAAAATAGACAGCAATACAACAAGAAGCAAAGGACTTCAGTACCTCACTGTCCACAACGGATAGATCATCCAGACAGAAAATCAATAAGAAAATAATGGACTTAAACTATGTTAGACCAGATAGACCTAAAAAGTACATGCAGCATGTTCTATCCAACAGCAGCAGAATGCACCTTCTTCTCAAGCACACATGACACATTCTTGGGATAAATCACATGTGAGTACACAAAACAAGCCTTAATAAGTTTAAGGCATTGAAATCCTATCAATCATGTTTTCAAAAGATACTCATCTGAAACTAGAAATCAGTTATGAGAAGAAAACTACAAAAATCACAGAAATAAGGAGGTTCAACCACATGCTCTTAAAGAGATGATAGGTCTAAATAAAAATCAAAAAGGAAAATGATAAAATATATTGAGATGAATGAAAATGGAAACAAACATACCAGAACATGGAATGCAGCAAAAGCAGTTCTAAGAGGAAAGTATATAGTGATAACCTACTAAGGACAAAAGAAAGAAATCAAATGACCCAATTTTATACCTCAAGGAAACATAAAAAGAACAAGCAAAGCCCTGTTAGTAGAAGGAAGGAAATAAAGATAAGAGCAGAAATAAATGAAATTGAGACGAAAAAGACAAAAGAGAAAATCAATGAAGTTAAAGCTGTCTTTTTGAAAAGATAAAATTGACAAGATTTTGGCTAGACTTACTAAGAAAAAAAAAAGACTCAAATACATAAACTTAGAAAACATTATACCTGATGCCACAGAAATACAATGATAAAAAAACTACCATGTGAAAGTATCTACCAGCAACTTAGATAACCTAGAAGAAATAAATTCTATCTACATAAAATTCATAAAGATTTAATCATAAAGAGAAAATCCCAACAGATTAATAATGAATAAAGTACTGAATCAGCAACCAAAAGCATCCCAACAAAGGCAAGTTCAGGACCAAATGGCTTCTTGGCGAATCCTACCAAACATTTAAAGAAGAAATAATGCCAGTCCTCAAAATCTTCCAAAAATTGAGGAGGAGAGAATACTTTGAAACTCAATTTATGAGGCCAAGATTACCCTAATACTAAAACCAAACAAGAACACCAGAAGACAAGAACATTACAGGCCAATATCCCTGATGAACTTAGATGCAAAAATCCTCACCAAAATACCTGCAAAGCGAATTCGACAGTGTAATAAAAGGATCATACATGGAATTTATCCCTGAGATACAAGGATGGCCAAATTATGGAAATCAATGAACGTAATATACCACACTAAAAAATAAAGTATAAAAATAACATGATTACCTCAATAGACTCAGGGAAAGCATTAATTAAAATTAAATACTTTTTCATAATGAGAACTCCCAATAACCTGGATATATAAGGAATATGCCTTAAAACAAAAGGCCATCCATGACAAGTTACAGCTAACATCAAGCTAAATGATTAAAAGCTGAAAGTTTTTTCCTGTAAGATCCAGAACAAGAGGGTACATCGTCTCACAATTTTTGTTCAACATAGTACTGAGGTCCTCAGCAAAGTAATTAGGCAAGAAAAAGAAACTGCTGAAACAATATTTAAAACAATGTTGTAAGTTTCTTCTGTTGTTTAATATTTGCAAAGGCAAAATACTAGACTCAGTCACATTCAGCAACATCTTAACCCTAAAGAGAGGCATTCAACACTTCCTCACAAGACTTGCTAGCATATTCCCAAGCACATCTTTGGGCTGTCAAATACTTTATTTGCCTGAGATAATTTCAGTTCTATACCTGTGATCCTAGTGTAACCTTTAATTCCATAGGTTAGTATAAATTATCCTAATTAAAGAAAAGTGGTAGAAGAATAAAAAGATACAGAAAGTATTTTTTTAATTTATTTTTTTATTTTATGATAGTCACAGAGAGAGAGAGAGAGAGAGAGAGAGAGAGAGGCAGACAGGCAGAGGGAGAAGCAGGCTCCATGCACTGGGAGCCGGACGTGGGATTCGATCCCGGGTCTCCAGGATTGCGCCCTGGGCCAAAGGCAGGGGCCAAACCGCTGCACCACCCAGGGATCCCAAAGATACAGAAAGTATTTAATAAAGAAGTGGGACAGAGTAAAAGATTGAGAGTGTGTGTGTGTGTGTGTGTGTGTGTGTGTGTATCCCAGGAGGAAGCGGGGTGGGGATCAGACATAGAGAATTATTTACTCTTTTTTAAGACTGGTCTCAGCCCACAGAAGTAAGGAGATTGGTAAACTTCAAACAGGATCAATAAAAATAAAGTCAGACACATCATAATCAAACTGCAAATCACTAAAGTTCAAGTGGAAAAAATATTATGAGAAGCCAAGAAAATAGACTTGTTTTCTTTTTTTTTAATAGACTGTTTTCATAAGAGCAAGAATAAGACCTTTCTCTGATAGCTTTAAGATATGAAAGTCAGAAGATAATTCAATGGTATATTTAAAGCGCTTACAGAAAGGACCAAAAAAAATCCTAAATTCAGTGTTAATGTGCTTCAAAATTGGGAGAGAATTGAGAGTATGTTTAGACAAGCAAATTGAGATAATTGTGTACCAGCAGACCAGCGCTACTACCACTAGTACTAAACTTATAATGCAAAAACAAGCAACACAGAGGGAAAACGAAACAAAAAAAATTGCATTAAGGAGTGTAAAGGAAAGAAAAATTTTTAAAAAGATATTTGGTAAATATTAAAAAAAAACTTGACTGTTGACTCTACAAAAACAATGAGGTTATATCTTGTAGATCTTAAAATACATAGAAACAAATGTTCAATGACAAAAGCAATACTTTATATTCAACCATAATAAGTACACTATTTGTAATCGCAAAGGTAACAGAAGGTTTATAACAATCATTGACCTTAATACAAGTACTGAATAATAGTATAAATGGAGGCACGGATTATACATTCACATGTGTACTCGCTTCTATATATGTTTCAAAGTTTAGGTAAAATCAGTTTTTTGATAAAGAGGTGCCTCCTCAAGGAACTGAACCTGAAGAAGTTCACGGATATTGATATCCGATGATAATTAAAAGATCAGCGGTTTTAAGTTTGATGGTGTAATTGGGTGAAGCTTTAGGGATTATTGAGAGAGGGTATTAATTCTCTCCATACAAGAATAATGTAAAGCATTTTGCTCAGAGCATTGGCTAGGGAAGAATGGAAAAGTAATGGTCAAATCTTCCCAGATCTTTTCAAATGTGACTCCATCAAGAAGTGAAAGCCAGGTCTCCAGCCCTTGAATTTAGACTTGGTCAGGTAAATTAATTTGGTTACAATATTAATAAATGAATGATGTAAGTGTAATCATGTGGTATGTTCTCATTGGAACTGCTGTAGAAACCCACATGCCAGGTGAAGAAACCCATGCTAGCCTGTTGGATGAAAAGATTCATAATCCCCCATTGCTGCTATTGTCCTAAACTACTGTTGGACACGTGAGGGAACCCAGTGGGATGAGCTAGTCCCCATATAACCTGCCATGTGACTGCAAACACTTTTAAGTTTGATTGGTCAGCACAAAAGACAGTAGATGAGGTACATTCTCACTGAACCATGCCTGAGGTTCCATCCCAGAGAATCACAAGCCAGTAAATAATATTTTAAAACACTATGGTTTGGGATGATTTGATCTGCAGCAAGATTGGATTTAACAAGCACCATTTGAAAATTATCCAAAAGTCATCACAGGGACTGAAGAAACTGGATTTATATCATGCAATTCTATGTTGCCATGTATATGAATAATCTGCAGCTACAGAACAACATAGAGGAAACTTATCTGTCTAAGATACAGGAAAGAAGTCAAGCACCAAAAAAAACAAACAAAAAAAAGTGATTACATAAGGTTAAAAATAAAACCCAAAAAAATAGATAAATCTAATCTTTATGATAAAAATAAGAACAGTAGTTGCTCATCAGGAAAAACTAACTAGAATGATCATAAGAAACTTTTCAGGGGCGACAATCATATTTCATATTAAGGTTTGCAAACTTTTCCATCAAAAGTCAGATAATAAATGTATTAGACTCAAGGCTCACCACCAGGCTGCCTTTAGAAGTACAAATTTGGAATCATGTTTCCACTTCACTTTTGTTTTATTAATTCTTCCTTTTTTATATCTTCTCCTATATATGTAAAGTTGATCCTTTGAGATCCAAAATTACTTGTTAGGTAAAAGTCACCTAATCATTCATATTACATATAATAGAAGTCAGTTCTTTCATTTCTAAAATAAACCACTTCCTCTTATCTATCCTTGTCTAGAACCTCTAAGACAGCATGGAAACTACTGTTTTCACAGAGATCTTTGTATTTTATTTTGATGGATTTTTTTTAATATTTTGCCTATAATTGAGATGTTTTCTGGATATTTCTTATTCAATTTTAAGATATTTTGAAATTGGTAATGTCTACTTTTGTTAAGACAGAGTATAGGAGATTGACCCTAAGAATAAATATTTGTGTCTGTAGGTTTTTCAATATATATGTGTGTAGGGGAGAGTATTAAGGGAGGGTATTGAGGTTCTATGGGTTCTAAGGTTCTATGGGTCTCATCAAGAGGAAAAAGTCAGGGAGTTGAACTTTCAATTCAAATGAAGGTTTTTTTTTTTTTAAGATTTTTATTTATTCATGAAAGACACAAAGAGGGGCAGAGACACAGGCAGAGGAAGGAGCAGGCTCCCTGTAGGGAGCTCGATGCAGGACTCGATCCCAGGATCATGGGATCACTACCTGAGCCAAAGGCAGATGCTCAACCACTGAGTCACCCAGGTGCTCCATCAAATGAAGTTTCAAAGGAAGGAAAAGTAAGTGTACGACAACAACTGTACTCCAAAGATCCTTATTATTCATGCAAATTGCCAAAAATTACAAAATTTTAAATCTTAAAAAGAATCCATTTTCATCTAGTCCATTTAATTGCCACAAGCATTGAGGTCTGAATGCTTTATGTGATTTCATACTTACATATGTCATATTTACATATGTATTCACACACACATCGTTCTCAGTGATTTGTGAGTATATTTTCCTAATGGTATTCTTCACAAAAATATTTTTAAGTATCCGTTCCCAAAGGTTAAAAAGGTTTATGATTATATCAACCTTCCATTTAATAAGAAATTAGCCCAGAGTTATGATTATATCATGAAGCAAGCATTCCTTCTAAATAGGAAACAAACAAAAATACTCTGGAAAGTGTCCTTTAGAAATTCTACTTCTGTATTCTTACAAGTAAGTATTTTTTTTGATATTATATAAATGTCTTGGGTGTTTAAGATGCTCTTCTATCCATTGGACAAAGTGATCATAATTATGTAGTATGTATTTTACATACTTGGAATGGTTCTTTTCAAAGAAGGATAATAATTCCTCCCATTTTATAAAGGGCAAATGGAAAGAGAAATAATTGTGGAGCTTTATGTATAGGATATGTAGACAAGTCATTCAGTTCCTGTTCTTCTTCATATGTATTAACTTTGAGGTATAGCCATTAAATACGTCCAAAATTATCACAGCTATTTGTGTTTGAAAACTAAGACTAGAAAATCAGTTTATGAGGCCGAAAACAGACTATTTTCCCTTTCAGTTGTACCAGCAATGGATGCAAAATTTACCTGAAGGAAATGATGTTTTGAAGTAGCCAAGGCCTATTAAATTAGAACAATCTAGGACCAAATTCCAACACCTTCCCTACAAACTGTGCGATGTCAACACATTGATTTGTCATGCCTTGTGTACTTATGCTTTAAAATATGACAATTAATTGTTACTGCTGTTATGATGATAAGGACAAACTCTGTGAAGAGCCTAACAAGAATGTGGGCCTTCAACAAATTTGATTCACTTCTGTTATGTCACTATGGCATTTTTGTCACATGGTACTCTAGAGCTTCCTCCCATATTTTCCACATTCTGAAAGATCAGGTCATAATGATGTCTGTTACATATTTTCTTCTCTCTTCTTATTTGTCCTATGTTATTTAATTTTATATATATTACAAAAATGAAACTTAAAGGAAATTAAACCCACTTTAAGTAATAGTTTCGTTTTCTTACTCTATTCAAATATCCATTCGCTAAGTTGTGCTTAAAAACTCTTTACTGAGTTAAATGGACTGGAAAGTATTAAAATCAGTACAAATGCTAGTAACCCTGTTCAGTAAAAACAAACAATGTTACCCTTTGTTCAGGTCAAATATACAATCAATTTACACAAGATTCTTGAAACAGATCCTACTGTTAAGGTCAAGCTAAAATGTCTGCTTTCTGTCTAATATATGTTATCCATGAACATAATATATTATGTGTGCAATTACTCATTATATTTTCTTCAGAAACCACTTTTATTTGGAATCTATTTTCCAGTTTCTATATAGGAAACATTCTAAAAATTCCTGGATTAATAAAAATTGTTAGGAATATGTTGACATTATTTTTAGCGTGCTAATTTTTACTATAATCTGGATGTCAATATAAATGATAGAAAAACAAGGATAACCCTCTAGTCATATACTTCTATTACTAAAAATTCTATTAGGAAGTGGTTTCTCTTCTCTCATTTACTTGCCGTTTATTAATTTAATCCAATTTGAATTTCTGGTCACCCTTTGGTTATTGTTTATGTTGCTTAAAAGTAACACACTCCTTGGATTTCAACAGCTTAGAAATAATCAAAGAAAATCTGATTTGAAGAAAATTGTGAAACATCTTCATGTTGTGTGTAACCATCTACCACCCAATTGCACTAGTTAACAAGGTAAATTAAAGTTATTATATACCATTTTTAAGCACCAATCACATCCCAATCAACAAATGTGTTGAATAACCAAAAAGATATTTTTAATAATGTGTGTGTTATAGAAACCTCCAAAACTTATAAATCCCTTTTTACATTAAAAAGCACTATTGTAAATTAAAAATTTACAATGATGGCTAGTCTCCCAGGATATCTTTCAGTGAATCCTGTACTGATAAATGTTTAATGATTGGTTTTCCAATATAATACAAAATAAATTGAAAATTCTTAATTTGTGATGTGTGTGGATTTCTGTGGTTTATTTCAGATGGTATCACAGAGCCCCAAACTGGAAAGATATTATTATACATATATTATTATATGTATAATAACCTCTAGAGAGCCAAGAGTACTTTTTTTTTTTTTCTTTTTCAGATAGTGCACGTGTTGAGTGGAAGAGTGGGAGGCCAGAGGAAGAGGGAGAGAGAGAATCTCAAGCAGTCTCCACAGCCAGTGCAGAGCCCATGTGGGCTCGATCTCATGACCCTGAAATCATGACCTGAGCCAAAAAATCAAGGGTGGGATGCTTAACCAACAGAACCACCCAGTCACCACTACATTTGTTTTTTAATTCATTTAATGAATAGTGTAGTTATTGCTAGTATATTTATTTCATGTAACGTGTAATTATTACCGGGTTTAGCTAAATAGCACATTAAAGATCCAGTACTCATAAATTGATATGCACTTTTCCGTCAATAAGGGAGTTATCAAAGCCTTTCTACAATTGTATTTACATAGCTAATGAGATTTTAAATGAGTTTAATTGCCAATAATCTCTAGAGGAACAATACTTTAATGTGTCACTTTGAATAAGGCTTTTTCAGAAGCAGTTTTCACTGCATTCTCCAATAATTGTTTTAAAATTGATACTAATTAAAATTCTTAAATTATGGTAACAAAACTACATGATATAAGGTATTAGAGATTATTGATTAGATGATTAATTACATTGGTTTTGTTAGATATCTATGGTTATGTTATTTTTTATCTATTTTAATATCATGCCCGTTTCTCTATTCTAGGGTTCTAATAATAGAGTAAGTACCGTATTCCCTTATGATCCTTAAAATGTTAACATAACTTTATATTTCCATCCTTAATATTCCTATGTTTAATCAATTCCCATCCCATTTCCTTGAAAGTGTTTTTGATATTCAAACGGTATCATTCATTGTCTATTTAGGAACATAGAAGTTTCTCTAAATATTAAAGATAACACAGGTTTAATGTATGTAATAGGATCTTCCAAGCCTTGGCAGACTTGGGGGAGCAAAAGTTAAGGAACCCAACACTGAAGTCCTCAGTCTGAAACAGAAAATTCTCAAAACCAGAAGAACATCTGTATTTAAAAAAATATATATTTTGTTTTGAAATAAGTTTAGACTTACTGAACAGTTGCAAAAATAGTAAAAAGAATACAGGGTTATTTCACCTAGCTTCCACTAATGTTAACCTCTCATGCAATCATTATATGATTACTAAAACTAGGAAATTGACATTGATATAACACTAATGACTAATCTACAGATCTTATTCAAATTGTACCAGCTTTCTAACTCATGTCTTCACCCCCAACCCCCCCTGCTCTGGTTCACAGTCCAATCTAGGATTTCACATACCATTAACGTTGCTATGTCTTCTCAGTGTTCTTTACTCTTTACATATATTCAGTATTTTTTGTTTGCTCCTTGAGACATCTTGAGTCTTATGGAATCCCAACAGGATGCCTCTGAATCTGTTTGCCTGATGTTTACTCATGATTATATTGAGGTTATACGTTGTTGACAGAACATCACAGAACTCTCAGTGCATCACACCAGACGGTACACCATTTTGATAGGTGTTATTGCTGGCAAAGTTAACAGTGTGCTACAATTCTAAAGCAGCTCTGAGAAGCATCCACCAAATGCCTTTCTTTGCACCGCTGAAATGACAGATTCTCAGGAGATCATCAAGAAGCTGCTGTTAATTTCATGTCTGCTCACAGCAGCCTGCAAATGCTTATATATATATATATATATATATATATAAAATAAAAGATGGGCTCTTTATAAAAAAAGATGGGCTCTCTCTCTATATATAATTATATATATATTATATATATATAATATAAATATTATATATATATAATATATATAAAATGGCATTTCTCCTTTTTTTGCCTTTCCAAATTTGTACACGTTTCTCACTAGGATTTTAAAGTAGAATTATGTGGTAAGGTGATTTTGATATATGTAATGCCTACATTTTCTCATGTAATATAATAGAGAGAATCTAGAATAGGTAGTGATGGCATCCATTTTTGACAACAAATAAATCAGAATGAAGCCCTACTTATGTGTTTACCCTATGTACTAGGAATTTTAAATGGGATATTTTGAGCTTAAATGATAAGGCAATAATTTTTATAACCCATGCACACTTTTACATTAATATCCTTGTTTATGACACAGTTTGAAATTAAGACAACATGTTCCCTATATATTCTTTAATGAACCACTGTAACCAACTTGGAAATTAGGCAGTAAAAGGATAGTTCCTCCTATCTTCCCAAAGAGGAGGACTGTTAACACAATATACTTAGGAAGTGGGATAGTTGTAAATTCTAGAATTAATCTAACACCAATCTAGTGCTTTTTAATACTTCCTCTAACTCTTGTCAGATAGTGACACCTACTTTATAAAGCCATGATACCTAATTTCTCTTTCTTACCAAAAAAATAAAAATAAAAATAAGATCTATAAATATAACTCTCTATATTTGGAATTACAACATTTTTGGAGGCACTGAAATTTACTAAAATGGAAGGACACTGAAAATGAAAATCCTAAGCCCATAGAGCAAACGAACTTACAACTTTTTGTGCTACTTAATACAAAATATAAAATGGTATATGTTCTTATAGTTATATAGGATGTGTCATATATGAGTGTACATTATATAATGTATAGGTATATATATGATATATGCATCTATTAAATATGTACATTTATAAATTTAAATATATACTTATTCAAGAAAACTTTAGTTCTACATAATGACCATGCAATGAAGCGGAAAAATGAAGCTCAATAAGAAGATTAAAAGGACAAAGAGAATAGAAATGGAAAAGCGAGTTGAAGAAACACAAACCAAATGCAAAAGACAAAAGACGGATATAGAGCTTACTGAAGAAATCAAAGGCACACAACTGAAAAAGCATATTCTGTGTTCTAAAGACAACCTAATTCTTCTTACAACAATTTGTAATTCATCTGCATGCTAAGCTTCTAATTACCATTATTGTTTGTTTTCCCGCTGCTATAGTAATGGTTTAAACATTGCTGCTATTTCCCATTGATCATCTGACTGGGTTAACAGTAGGCTCAGGGCAATAAAAATTGCTCAGGAGGCTAGAGAAGCTGTCAACTGAATGCCTTCATTGTGAAAGGGTTAGAAAGCAAAATTCAGATTTGTTTCCATCATACAGTGTTATATCAAGTTGGATACACAAACATTATCATTAAGATATTTTCTAAAGCTGCAACTCACTTCACCAAAATTAGATTTTCTGGTCTTTTATTTATATCTGTACATTTACAGGAGAAGTAAAAAAGATAGTGTGGATAATATATATTTTAAAAGTACTAATTTTGAAACATGCATGAATTGTCTTCACTAATGACTTTAAGCTCATTTGCTGTTTTAGACCTGCCATTTAGTGTATTTGTTTGATGGGTATCAAATTATTTTGTATTCCTAAATGGGAGTTATGTATTCTTCAATTTCCCCTTCAAGCACACAGTGATTCCTTAGTATAAGTTTTTGACCTATAGATAGAAGGTGTATACATTTGCAGAAATGGATTAAGATATAAATTACAGGGAACCCTGGGTGGCGCAGTGGTTTAGCGCCTGCCTTTGGCCCAGGGCGCGATCCTGGAGACCCGGGATCGAATCCCACGTCGGGCTCCCGGTGCATGGAGCCTGCTTCTCCCTCTGCCTATGTCTCTGCCTTTCTCTCTCTCTCTCTGTGACTATCATAAATAAATAAAAGTTAACAAAAAATTTTTAAAAAAGATATAAATTACAAATTAAAATAGATTTAAGATTACTAATATATTTTGTTTATATTATAAACAAGATAAGACAATGCTTTGTATGTGTACCTAAAATTTAGTGACCTTTGTCCATGCAAATTATTTAATTGATACCATTTTTAAGTTTGAATATTCATATCAACACATAAATTTTTACATGGAATAAATGATTTATAGATTTAAGAAGCTATTATGAACATAAAGATACTACATCAATTATTACTGGTAAATACTGATAAACATTTTTATTATGTCATCCAGGAAACACTACCAGATGTATTATAATAATAAGTAAAGAGAGAAAAATAAAATCTCAGTCTCATAAGACTGTAGAAACACTTTTAAGAAAAGATTTTGAGGATACAATCCTAAAAGGATGACTAAATCAGGGTGGGATATTAATAAGAACTAATGATATGAATGTTAGTACCTAAAATGAGTCATTAGAACATATTATACTTTGATTTGTTTAGCTATTCTAATCCACTGAATTAAATTTTCTCTTCATATTGAATTACTCCAATGATGAGTAGTACAAATATTTAGTATGGCAAATGTTTAATTGTTAAATGTCATTGGCATTAGTTTCCAATTAATATTTTAATAAGCTTTATCTTACTAACCAGGCATCAGCCTTATGTTAATCTCATTTATAGTAGCTCCAGTTTTCATTCAATTGCCCTTAAATTTTAAAATATTTAAATAGTCTGAGGAGAGGTTGGGAAGATGGTGGAGAATGAGGATCCTGAGGTCACCTCATTCCAAGGACACAGCAAGACAACAACTATGTCTGTACAACTGACTCTGAAAATGACCTAAAGACTGGCAGCACAGATCTGCAACTAATCATAGAGAGGTCAGAGAGAAAAGGAAAGCAGGGCTAGAGACATGATTGGGAAGCAAACTCCCAGTGCAACTAACTGCAAACAGGAGGGATATCACAAGTATGAAGAAGTAAGAAACAAACCCCACACAAAGCACGACCAGCTCTGAGGACCCAGAGTGGGATGACAAGTCCCTATAATGTCTGGGGTTGAAAATCAGCAGGACTTTAACTCCAAGAATGTTAAAAATCACAAGGGCTTAATTCAGAAAGTTTAGAGGACAGAGAGGAACTGGAGTTCCCACTCTTCAAGAGCCAGTGAGCTAAATAACTCAGCTCAAAACACAGCCCAGAGACACTAGTTCAAAAGGCACCAGGAGTATAAAGGCAAAATCAAAGAGAGACAAACCATAAGAGACTCTTAATCATAGAAAACAAACGGAGGGTCACTGGAGAGGAGGTGGGTGGGGGATGGGGTGACTGGGTGATTGGCACTGAGGAGGGCATGAGATGTAATGAGCACTGGGTGTTATATAAGACTGATGAATCACTGACCTCTACCACTGGAACCAATAATACACTATATGTTAATTCAGTTTATTTATTTTTTTAAAGATTTTATTTATTCATTCATGAGAGACACAGAGAGAGAGGCAGAGACACGGACAGAGAGAGAAGCAGGCTCCACACAGGGAGCCCGATGTGGGACTCGATCCTAGGACTCCAGGATCACGCCCTGAGCTGAAGGCAGACACTCATCCACTGAGCCACCCGGGCACCCCTGTTAATTCAATTTAAATAAATAAAAGAAAAATAACACTCCAAAAAATAAATTAACTAAAAAAGAAAGAAAGAAAAGCACCAAGAGTATATGTGAGGGGCACTGATCAACCAATATTAGGATGTGTGCATGAA
Source organism: Vulpes lagopus (assembly GCF_018345385.1). Lineage (NCBI taxonomy): Eukaryota > Metazoa > Chordata > Mammalia > Carnivora > Canidae > Vulpes > Vulpes lagopus. The sequence goes on from NC_054845.1 coordinate 3,518,643, forward strand.
GGGTAGGGATATGCAGGAGATGTTTCCAAGAACAGAAGGGCTGGCAAGTACCATTTTTCTTACTCTCCCCCAGCCTAAGTACCCAGATGCTTGTAAGATTCATAACACTCTCCAAGAGTTATTACACTGCATGCTTTCCTTGGTGTTACCCTGTACACCCACCACACCTAACCATCCCACCTTGGAAGGTATCCCTTCAAATTGGCTCCTGCCCTGCTACACCAGGCAGAACAAGTTTCACTCTAAAGTGACTCTTGCCCTGGGGAGTTGGGGAGATCTACTCTCTACATCAGCCCACCCACAGCTCCTGCAGCCAGGCCTCTTAACTGGCAGTGGAATGAACAAGCCCTGCCTTTTGGTATACCTCCAATTGTGTCAGAGGCTAACTGCACACAGTTAGACTAATAGTAAGCCATGCTCAGCACCAAGTCCACAGTAGACACAGCTAAGTCTCTCAACAGTACTGGGAGCAGACCCTGCCCAATGTGGACACAGTAAGCAAACTAGATATTATAGGTAGCAGCTGGACTGAAGGCCAGCCCCATCCACCAGCATGCCCAATAGTCATGGCTCAGCCACAATAGGAGGATGACCATGGTCCACACAGGGAACGACCCCTGATTTTGTTGATCAAGTGGAATTGCACAGTGGTGCACCATGGGATCTCTCCCACACAAAGCAGATGCTTTCAAGACCAGGAGATATAGACGACCTACCTAGCCAAAAAACCAACACATGTTAAGCAAATGAAGAGACAGGAACATATCCCAAATAAAAGATTAATACAAATTCAGAGAAAAAGAGCTAAATGAAATGGAGATAAGCAATAGGCCTGAGCAGAAGTTCAAAGTAACAGTCATAAAGCTACTCACTGGACTTGAGCAAAGAGTGGATGAACTCAGTGAGAACTTCAACAAGACAACATAAAAGAAGAATCATAAATGAAAAATACAACTTAAATTATAAATACACTAGGAGTCAACAGATTTGAAGATGCTTAAAAATGGAAGACAGGGTAATGGAAAGTAATCCAGCTGAACAGCAAAAATAAGTAAATAAGTAAATAAATCAAAATAAAAAATGAAGATAGGATAAATGAATTTAGAAATATTGATAAGCATAACAACATTCCCATTATAGAGATCCTCCAAGGAATGAGGGGCAGAAATTTTATTCGAAGAATAATTGTTAAAAACTTTCCAAGTCTGGGGAAGGAAGCAGACATCAAAATCCAAGAAGCAGAGAGACTGTAACAAAATGAACCCAAGATGGTTCACACAAAGACATGTAATAATTAAGATGAAAAGTAAAGAAAACAATTTTATTTATTTTTTATTTTTTTATTTTTATTTATGATAGTCATACAGAGAGAGAGAGAGAGAGAGAGAGAGAGGCAGAGACACAGGCAGAGGGAGGAGCAGGCTCCATGCACCGGGAGCCCGACGTGGGATTCGATCCCGGGTCTCCAGGATCGCGCCCTGGGCCAAAGGCAGGCGCCAAACCGCTGCGCCACTCAGGGATCCCAAGAAAACAATTTTAAAGCAGCATGAAAAAAATTACGTATGAGGAAAACCCTGTAAGACTATTAGCTGTATTTTCAGCAGAAATTTTAAAAGCCAGATGGGAATAATATGACACATTCAAAGTGCTGAGATAAATTTAAAAATAATAAATAAATAAATAAATACATACATACATACATACATACATACATAAATAAACTATAACCAAGACTACTCTACCCAGCAAAGTTATTATTCAGAATTGAATGAGAAATATTTTTTTAGACAAACAAAAGTTAAAAGACTTCATAACCATTAAACTGACCTTACAAGAAGTGTTAAAGAGAATCTTTAAGTTGAAAGAAAAGGCCAAAAATAGGAGTAGGAAAATTGTGACAGGAAAAATGTTCACAGGTAGGAGCAAACAGATAATAAAGGTAGTAGATTACTTAGAAAGCCAGTATGGAGGTTAAAATTCAAAAGTAATGAAATCAATTATCTACAAAAATAAGTCAATTAATACACACAAACACATAGATGTAAAATGTAACATATATGTAAAATGTGGGGGCGAAAGGGAGTAAAATTTCAGTGCTTGTAGAATGTGTTCAAATGTAAGTGTCCAACAACTTAGTATAGATAGCTATACACAAGGGATGTTATATATAAATGCAATGGTAACCAGAATAAAAAAATGTAATAGAAAAATAAAAAAGATAAAGAAATCCAAACATAACACTGAAGAAAGGCATCCAACCACAAGAGAACAAGGAATAGAAAAGAACTAAAAATAGCCAGAAAAAAATATGAACAAAATGACAATAAATATATAAAAACAAAACAAAACAAAAAAACAAAAAACAGAAACAAAAACAAGACCCATCTATTTCCTGCCTAGAAAAGATTCACTGTAGACATAAAGACACATAAAGACTGAAGATAAAGGGATATAATGACTGAAGATAGAGGGATTAAAAAAACCATGCAAATAAAAGTGAACAAAAAGCCAGAGTAGTGAAATTTATAACAGACGAAATGGATTTTTAAACCAAACACTATAGCAAGAGATAAAGAAGGGCATTGTGATATAGAAAAGTGTCAATTCAACAGGAGGATATAACTATTGTAAATATCTATGCACCAACCCTGAAGCACCTAAACACATACAGCCAATATTAATAGACATAAAAGGAGAAATTAACATTAATGCAGTAATAGTAAAGAGCTTTAACAGTCTATTTACAAAACAGGATAGATTATCCAGAATGAAAATAAACAAGGAAACAATTCTTTAGACTAGCTAGACCCAAGAGATATATAGAGAACATCACATCCAAATATAGTAGATTACACATTCTTTACAAGTGCACTTGGAACATTCTTCAGGAAGATCACATATGAAGCCACAAAATTTAAGATTTGACGACTCAAATTTAAGATTTGGTGGCTCAAATATAAGATTTAAATCATATGAAGCATCTTTCTGGACCACAATGTTATAAAATTAGAAAGCAATTACAAGAAAAAACAAACAAACAACCCCCTCCCCACAAACATGTGGGGGCTCAAAAAGAAAGAAAAGAAAAACATGCTACTAAACAATCAGTGGATCAACAAAGAAATTAGAGAGGAAGTAAAAAAATATGGAAATGAATGAAAATGGAAACAATGATTCAAAATCTTTAGGACAAATAAAGGAAGTTTTAAGAGGGAAGCTTAATAATAATATTGTCCACCAAATAAAAAATCTCAATTGATAATCTAATCTTAATATTACACTGAAAGGAACTAAAAAAAGAACAAAGCCCCAAACTAGTAGAAAGATGGAAATATTAAAGATTGGAGCAAAAAATAAATAAAATAGCAACATAAAACCTATAAAAAAAGTTTAATGAAACCAAACAATATTTTTTGAAAAGGAAAATAAAATTAAATCTTTAGTCAGGTTCAACAAGAAATTATTTGCAAGTGATATATTTGTGTACAGTAAATTTAAGAAGCCAAACAACATAAAAACTATAGCATAAATGACAGAGCTCAGTAATACAGACATAGATAGTCATTTAGATATTAAAACCGTTCTGAAAAAGAATTTGAAGGATAAATGAAAGAACAAGTGCAGAATCAGGAAGCAGAATTTAATATCTGTTAAATAAGATGTTTTAAATTGTTGACCAAGAAATAAATTAATAAATAAATTTCACTGTACTAATACACTAATATCTTCAAAACGCTAGATCTCTATTTCACAAAATATAAAAATTTTAGTCTGTATGAATTATGGATTAAATACAAAAGATAATATACAGTATAGAAATATTTTATAATATTATGTGGAGAAAAGCTTAGCATGATGCTATATCCATAAACTATAAATGAAAAAAGAACTTCATAGCCACAAAAATATAAACTTTTTATAAACTTATAAAAATGTTTTATACTTTTACAAAGTAAATTATGAATGATGTAGGAGTAAAATATTCACCATTTTCAAGACCAATAGATGCCTAAATTCATTATTATAGCAGGAGTTTTGATAAATGAATCACAAATATTATCAACATAAAAAAATGAGAAAGTGACCCAAATAAAATAAGAAATGAAGGAAAATAACAACTGACACCAAAAGAAATACAAGTAATTATAAGAGCATATTATGAGAAATGATATGCCAACAAATAAGATGACCTAGAAGGTATATAATTATTTCCTAGAAATGTCCAGTTATCTAAAATGAATTAAGAAGAAATAGAAAATTTGAATAGACGGATTACTAGCAATGACATTGAATTGGTAATCAAAAACTTCCCAATAAACTAAAACCCAGCATTAGATGGCCTTAAAGGTACATTTAAAGAAGAGTTAATACCTATTCTTCTCAAACTATTCCAAAATACAGAAGAGGAATTAAAATTTCCAAATTCATTCTACGAGGCCAGCTTAAACCCTGATACAAAATCAGACAGACACTACATAAAAAGAAAATTATAGGACAACATCCCAATGAACATAAATGCAAAAATCCTCAATAAAATATTAGCAAACTGAATTACAATATATTAAAAGGATCATTCACCATGATTCAGTGGGATTTATTCTAGGGATGTGAGGGTGGCCCAATATGATATGTAAATCAATGTGATATATCACATTAATAAGAGGAAGAATAAAAACTATATGATCATCTCAATAGATAACAAAAATTTTAAAATGAAATAAATATTTGACAAAATACAGAATCCATTCTTGATAAAGACTCTTAACAAAGTGTTTAGAGGAAATACACCTCAACATCTTAAAGATCATTTATGAAAAACCCAGAGGTAATATGTTCAATAGTGGAAAACAAGGATGTCCCCTCCCAGGTTTATTCACCGTAGTACTGGAAGTCCTAGCTGCAGGAATCAGTCAAGAAAAAGAAAAATAGTGCTTCTAATATTTTAAGGAAGTAGATTGTCACATGACCACAGTACGAAATATGGAAAACTCTTTTTTTTGTTTTTTTTTTTCTGAAATATGGAAAACTCTAAAGAATCCACCAAATAATATTCCAACTAATAAACTAATTCAGTAAATTTGCAGTAATTACATTAACATACATACATCTGTTTTTTTGATTTTTGTTTTTTTTTTTAAAGACAGATCATGTTGAACGGCCAGATCCCAGGAGGCTAAGATAAAAAATCAAGGTCCAAGCATCCTTCCCTGCCCTCCTCCTGGAGAGAATTCATCCCTGAAGGCAACCAGAACTGAGCAGCCCTGTGCTGGAAGGTGGGTAGTCTATACCCACGGGCAGTAAGAGCGCTTGAAACTGGGGTGGCCCTGCAGCACGGCCCTAGGCTGCACCCCACCCCCAAAGTACAACAGTTATAGCATCCCTGCTGGGGACACACACGCCCTCAGCTGCCTTTATGAGCTCGCTCTTCCACATAGAGCTCAGTCTTTAAAATGTAGCAGAAAGAGAAATTAAGAAAACAATCCCATTTCCAATTGCACAAAAAAAGAGTATATCTAGAAATAATTTAAAACAAAGAGATGAAAGACCTATATTCTGAAAACCATAAGACACTGATGAAAGCAAGTGAAGACGGCACAAACAAATGAAAAGATATACCATATTCACAGACTGGAAGAATTCATATTGTTGATTCATAGATTCAATGCAACCCCTACCAAAATTCCAATAGCGCTTTTCACAAAACTAGAACAAATAATCCTAAAACTTTGTATGGAACCACAAAAAATCTGAATAGCGAAAGCAGTCTTAAGAACAAAGCTGGAAAAAAAAAAAAAGAACAAAGCTGGAGTTGTCACAATTCCAGACTTCAAGTTATACTACAAAGTTGCAGTAATCAAAATAATATGGTACTGGCAAGAGAACAGATATATAAATTATTGAGACAGAGTAGAGAGCCAGGAAATAAGCCCATGATCATACAGTCAATAATCTACAACAAAGGAGGAAAAACTATGCAGTGAGATAAATACAGTCTCTTCAATAAATGGTGCTGAGAAAGCTGAACAGCTGCGTGCAAAGGAAAGAAACTGGATCACTTTCCTACCCTGCACCTAAATGGAAATTCGAAATGGAGTAATGACCCAAATGTCATACCAGAAAGATTCCTGAAAAAGAACAGACAATAATCTCTTGCACATCAGCCTTAGCAACGTATCTCCAGTTATGTTTTATATACATATATACACACATACATGTATAAATACATATATAATATTACTCATCCTTAAAAATAATGAGATCTTGCCATTTGCGATAACATGGGTGAAGCTAGAAGATACTACATGAAGTGAAATAAATCAGAGAAAAACAAATATGTGATTCACTTACATGTTGAATGTAAAAAAGCAAATAAAACAAACGAACAAACAAAAAAACAAAGCAAATGAATCAATAAACAGAAGCAGACTTTTATATACAGAAAGTAAACTGGTATTTGTCAGAGGGGAAGTAGGTGGTTAATGGGTGAAATAGGTGACGATGGAGGTTACGACACACAAACTTTAAGTTCTGAATTAGTCACAGAGATAAAAATATAGCATAGGGAATATGGGCAATTATGCCGTAACAATGCTGTATAGTAAGTAGGGTTATTATGACGAATTTGAGGAATATAGAATTATAGAATCACTGTTGTAGGCCTGAAAGTAATGACACCGCATGTCAACTATGCTTTGATAATCAAAAATGCAATATTCTATACTTTCAAATATAGTGTAGACAATTCTGAGTTTATGGGCAAACATATTTATCTGGACTCAGCTCTTGTTTGTGTCAGAAATATCCCCACTTACCAACTTTTCCTTCACAGTTTTATACCCACAGTGAGAGTCACCATATACGCTTAAGTATTATATCCAACATGGTTGTGAAAGTTAACATAAATCTCAGGAATATTCCGCAATGGTACAGGTCATTTTTAGGATGCTGTTTGCCTAACGGCCACTGCATATGTCTTCATAAAATAAAGCTTTACCCTCTTCTCCCCAGTCAATAATTTTGCTGGAAGATTGGAATCAACTAGCCTAGAGAATGTTCTTTCAGGACACATCTAGAGAGGAAACTGCTGGTGAGCATTACTGAATCTTATATTACATTTATCTTCAAAATCAGAACACATAGGAAATACATTTATTAAAGGATAACAAATATCCTTCCAGAAGGGCCAGAGAGGCTCTGAGACTGCTCCTTTGGGACCAGCATCCAAGCACCCTCCAGGGATGCATTGATACCACTTGCCAGAGGACATTGGGAAGCTTCCAGGGCTGCGCCAGAGGAAGCATCATGTCCATCTGGCACTGCACTGGCCAGAAGATTGATGCTCCAGCGGGCAGACTGCTCCTCACTTTTTCCCTTTCTGAAGTTTCAGACAAATTAGTCTGATTGGCTAGGCCTACAGCTTCTTAGATGGAGGGTAGTCTGGAAAAGACAACTTTTCTGTTTCTACCTTTGGGTGATAAAATCCAAAATGCAGAGAGGGAGTTGAAAGGGGTTTGGTGTCTTCAATCATCACAATCCCTACAGCGAGAGACCACAACTCTGAGACAGATGCAGAGCGGTGTGTGTGTGTGTGTGCATGTGTGTGTGTGTGTGTACGGGCAGTGAGGTGTGTAGGGGGTAGGTAGTTATATTAGATTTGGGTGCAAAGGGTCTCTTGGAGAAACTAGACAATTTGGAAGTGATTCCAGAGCAAACTGAACACGCTGTTTTTTTTTGTTTTTTTTGTTTTGTTTTTTTTTTTTTACCTCTTACCTAGCAAGTCTCCAAGAGAAATGCTGGCATTTAGCCGGAAAAGGAAAATGAATAAAAAAAAAAAAAAAAAAAAAAGAAAAGAAAAAAAAAAAAGATGAACGACCAGGCATAGTGATTTGACATTTGAAAGTGTGCAGAAGGCTACAGGTAATTGTCAGCTTCTCAGACGTAGGGTAGAATACAAACACTGGAGTTATTAAATGTTTCCGCGTGTTGACTCTAAAGCCTCAGGAGCTAAAGGAGTAACTAATATCATATTATTTAGGAATTTCAATCATTTGTTTTAGTATTAAAATTGGTATTAAATGGCACTTTCCTCATATTAATCATATTAAACAAAATTAATGTAAATATGAAACTCATTAATATTCATAGGTCAAATCTATCACGTATAATTACTATCCCTTAGGATATTTTCTCACTTATTGGAAAGTATTTTCTATATCCCCTCTCTTATTGTGATCCCTGCTTTATTTAAAGTCCTGCTCATCTTGCTTCTTGAACCTATTCCTAACAAACTTTTCTATCTCCAAGAGTGGATATCTATTCCGATTCTCACTTCAAGGTAGAAAACCTTTCTGACCTCCATTACCAGTCTCCAATTTTTGATTATGCGGCTCAGCCCTCTCTAGAGGCAGGTTCACTATATCACACAAGAGGATGATTCCTTTGTGTTTACTAATCATGAAATTAGTCTGGTTGATGTCTTCTTGGCTGTTTACATGCTTGAGCAGTCAAAAATCTGTCTTAGGTAGTAAGTAATCTTTCATAGAGAAATGCCAACGTACAATGCCTTGTGCAGAATTAAGCCATATTACCTAATTTTTCCAGGCAATTATAGTTACAGGCATATTGCTCTCAACAAGATCTGCACAGCCTTTCATAAGGTAAGAATTTGGGGACTTGAATGACTTCATAAAGATACTTCACTTTCCAAATAGATAAAGTTTTGTCTTTGATGTGTAACTAATGTGTCTGAAAGGCACTTCTTAAAAGGATCTTTAACCAACTCAAGGCACCTGATTTTTCTTAGCAGAGCAATAATGGTATGTTCAAGTTTCAAAGGCTGTTAAATGTAATTTGGAGGCAGAAAAGTTCCAAATATCCTGGCTTATTTAAATAACTAAAGACAAAAAGGCTATTATGGAATCACATGCAAATAGATCACCTCAACCCTTTAAAAAGGTATGCCATTTTGGATGGTCTCTAAAAGAGCTGAGGGGGGCATTGTACCTAAACACATCAGGGACCCTAAAAATGCTCATTAGTGTTTCAACAAAGACTTTTTCCACAACAGCTGCTCATCTTAATTTTCCTTTTTCTGTTCATTTTCTCATTACTCTCTCCTTCACTCCCACATTCATCCTCATGCAATTTCTGAATATTCCTCAGATCTTTCTCCTACAGTAGATTAATTTGCAACCTTGGCTTTTTTTGTCATGTTCCTGAGACTCACTTGATCACAGATAAAATCATGAATGGAAAGAGAACTGTAAGCCCATGTACACAACCTGGACAAAATTGTCTATCACCTGCTACATACTTGGATTAAGGATTAAACATTCAGTTATTCATCATTCTATCTTATGTATATAACTAGTTATGTGTACACTTCATATTCTGTGTATTTACTATTTGTTTCATACCATTAACCCCCAACATATTGCTTTTTAACCTAATATTAACCAATTATGAACAGTTTATAAAGATTCATCTTATTAGTAATTCTTTTCAATTTTATATATTTCCATTGATGTTAAGTAGAAGTCTTCAACACTCAAAGTGTCACTTGAAGCCAGTTATGTAAGAACTATTTAACTTAATTGAAATTCATACACAGAAATTGCTCAAAATACTTTGTTCTTTATAAGAAGAAAACAGTTTTAATTTTATATTGTCCTTTACCATGTGAAGGAATTTACAGAACATTTTAATACCACTACGTAGAATGTTGTGGATGAAGATAACAGTTTTTAAAGGCGTGTATGTCAGAAGCAACAAGGATATAAAAAGTTAATAGAAATTGCCTTTTCTTTTTTTTTTTTTTTTTAATTTATGATAGTCACAGAGAGAGAGAGAGAGAGAGGCAGAGACACAGGCAGAGGGAGAAGCAGGCTCCATGCACCGGGAGCCCGATGTGGGATTCGATCCCGGATCTCCAGGATCGCGCCCTGGGCCAAAGGCAGGTGCCAAACCACTGCGCCACCCAGGGATCCCCGAAATTGCCTTTTCTTAATATGAATTTATGATTGTTTAATCAAACATGGAATTCTAAAAAAAAACAAAAAACAAAAAAAACAAAAAAAACATGGAATTCTAGGCGCCCTGAGGCATAGGTGATCAAAATGTGCTTGGTCTTCAGAAACATCGAGATTATAATTTTTCTTATTTAATGGCAATTTTATGATTGTACTCTACAACAGCAGATTTGGGACTCAACAATCTTCCTAGATTTTCAATTTCCTAAAAGATTTTTATTAGCTATGTGACTTGGTGATGCCTGTGCAACAGAGCTGTTTTAGCCCTAGCTGCTCATCCTTCTGACTTGTCAGATTCACAAAAAGCTCTTGCTGCCGGTGTGCTGTTGCAGTGGAGAATCTTCCTGAGCACTTGCTCCTATTTCCACTCCTCAATTTTCTTTCACTTTGCTGGTTCTTCATTTTGATCCTGTCCTTATTCTCAGAGCACATGCTTGAGTGGATACTCCTACCTCCTCACCACACACACACACACACACACACACACACACATACACACACACAATGCTTTCCATGCCTGGAAACTGGATGTTTATGTTACATCCAATAATCAGTCCACCACTCACTTACCATACCCACCTGTAAGTCACAGCACCAAAAAGTGATCAGATTCCGGTCTCAGTTTAGATTAAGTACTTCAATGTTTGAGGTTATTTTTTAAATTTATCCTGATTATCTGATGTTTGAAAAAAAATAAACACATAGGTTTCTATGGACTGAATTGTGTCCTTCTAAATTCATACATAGAAACCCAAACTGCAAATGTGACTATATTTGGAGATACAACCCAGGAGGTGATATAGGTTAGTCATAAGAGGAGTAAGAGACTTGGAGCTAGCTTTTTACCATGTGAGGACACAAGCAAAACGGTGGTCATCTGCAAGCCAGGAAGAGATTCCTCACCAGAATCTGAATTGGCTGGCCCCTTGATTTTGAACTTCTTAGTCTCTAGAATTGTAAAAAGTACACTTTCACTATTTAAACCATCTAATCTGTAGTATTTCGTTATGGCAGCCTTAACAGACTAACACATAGTAATATATGCAATCCTCTGATGTAGAAATTCTCTGTAAATAGAATAGGTATGACCTTGGGAAGATTATTAATTTTACTTTTAAAATACACTTTATAGTGTATTTGGGTGGCTCAGTCAGTTAAGCAACTTTCTTTAGCTCACAACATGATCCCAGTTTCCTGGGATCCCACCTTGTGTCAGGCTCCCTGTTTAGTAAGGTGTCTACTTCTCTCTCTCCTTCCACTTACACCCACCCCTTCCCATGGTCTTTCTCTAATAAATAAAATCTTTTTAAAAATAATCAACTTTACAGTGTGAGTCACATATCTGAGTGTACTATAATATCTTTATTTGGGGGGGAATCAGGCAGATTATACAGTATTTTATCAGCCTGAAGTCTCTATATAAATACCTCCTAGGCTGAAATTATCCAACTGGACTTTTTCATTCTAATTTAGAGACGGAAATAAGTAGGTCAAGATATGTTCTTAAGCAATCTCTGAAACTGGACTAAGGTCTAATCAAATAAACACAATCATTGACCAGTCTTCCTTTGTAGTAATGTAATAACTGAGGTAAAAAATGACAATGTGGGGGTAGGTTATATACGTATAATTTAAATATATTTTGCGTTTATTCATACATATACAATTAAAGTCTAACAAGATTATTTGTCATTATTTAATATTCACCCCTTTCTTCTTTAAACACATTTATAGAACATCTAATATTTGCTTAATATAGAATGATACATTGCACATATCAAGAGGAATCAAGCAGTAGTCTGTGACCTCAAGGAATACAAGTTCAATTGAATAATATCCAAACAAGTCAGGAAAGGTGTAGTCAGGACATGCAATCACAGGAATGCATGGATGAAGCCCTGAAGCCAGAGTAGGTTTAGCAGAAAGAGAAAAAAAACAGAAAAAAGCTATTCACCATTCACCAATGGAGACAAAGAAAGTCATGCAAAGCAGCAGAAGAGAGAAGGAACAGCACAGCTATGCCAGGATTTGGAAGGGCAAGGCAAGATAATGAAAGACAGAGGGGATTATAAACATATCAGGAATCAAACAGGTGATAATTGTCCGTAATATGCAAAAAGTCAATGGGGAATCTTTGAAAAGTTTTAAGTCATTATATTGTCAGATTTACACCTTATGCTATTTACTGTGATCATTGTAGAAATTGATAGCAGTGTGATTATGCTGGAGGAAAAGGAGTCTCTTGGAGCTACTGTAATAGGATGGGTGAAAATTAGTTACGGCTTTATATAGGAGAATAATAAAGAGGATAACATTAGTCACATTAATGGTCATGGGATAGATAAAATGTTAGAATCAATTAGAAATATAACAGATGGAAAAAAGAATAGTCAATGACTAGGTAACTCTTCTGTGGTTTCTGTGACATAAATAAAGCAGAAGAGAAGAAAATTTCATGTTATCAATAATTGGTGTCTTGTACTTTTATGATGTTTGAAATTTTAATTGATATTTCAGTCTAACACAAGATATTTAAAAAATCCAATATAGTGGAATTTTCTTTCATGACATCTTCCATGATGTGTATATTGAAATGTTTGATTTTTGTTCTTGTTAAATGTTTATATGCCCCCACCTTTAAATATAAGTACCACACCTTCTACTTCCCCCTTTACCATTTCCATTTCTCAGAGGCAAGATTTTCTAACCTCTTCAGCTTTTTTTTTTTAAACCAAAGATTTCTAAGTGTAGCTGTCTTGTAATCACACCCCTAAAAAGAGCTATGATTTCATCTCATCTCTTCTCCTTTTGAAACCGTGATGTATGGAGAGATTTTTGTTTTCCAAGGAAAACTAGAAGGAAATCAATCCGATCAGAAATACTAGTTAGAATCACCTCAACCCTAATTAGACTCCCCTCAAAGTCTTCAATAATTGAAAAAAGGGGTGACAATAAGAATTGAGGACCAAGACCCTAAGCGACTTAATTATCAGCTCTTATGTGAGTCTATATCCAGTACTTTCATGATTGTGACTATGTAAGTGTTGACAGCTGGTCAACTAGTAAATTAAAAATACATTTCCTAAGTCTTGTTGTTGTTCTTGTTGTTAAAATAACGCAATCATTAATTTCAAGAGCTCTCTTACTATTAACCAACTCAAGGCACCTATTTAGCCTCATCACCTATTTAGCCCATCCCCTCTGGTAACCACCAGTTTCTTCTCTATATTTGACTCTGTGTCTTGGTTTGCCTCTGAAATTGTTTTTTAAATATCAACACTTAATTCTTCCCAATCAATTATATAAATAAGACATATTTTAATAAATTTTCATATGATTAACCATAACAGGGAATCTCTCAGATTCCCATAACCATTGCCCCCTCTTCCCATATCCTGCTCTGCCCTCACACTCTACGAATTCCTTCTGGGCACTCCGTCTTCTGGCTCAAGTCTGGACTGTTTTTTTTCTGAAGTGGTTTCTTTCACAAAGGTAATCTCCCTATGTTTTATATGTATAAGTATCATATAAATATAGTAAATTTAAATTCTTCAGTATGGCAAACTCAGATTTTTTTTTAACATGAGTAAGATTTCATATATTCAAGTATGTAAGTGAAGATGGCACTATGCATTTTGAATGGCAAAGAAACATTTATAGCTAGTAATTCTAAGCATAACGAACTGGAGTTACTGTTTTTCAAAAGACAAAAATCAAGTGCAGTCTCCTATATGCCCCATCTTTTCTGAATTTGGGATTAGACTTTGATATTTTCTGTGGAAAATACTGGCTTTCAAGCATCCAATGGAAGGAAATCATTCTTATCTCTCTCAGGTAAGAATGAGAATTGGAACCATCTTTTATCAGACTCTACTTGGGGACTTCAATAATTGAGGAGAGCCAATGAGAACTGAAGTATTAAGTTGCCAGATTCATTTAGAAGCTAGAGAAAGGAGCATGTTGAAAACATACCAGTACTTAAGTAAATAAGAAATCAATAGAAGTCTAGAGTTTCCTAGAAGGAAGAAAGAGAGCATGGCCCTTTGGAAATGAAAACACAAGGCAACACAAGGTGTGAGAAATCTTAGGAGAGAGATTTTAGGAGATTTGTTAAGAAATATCAATAAACCCTTTATTTATTTAAAGTTCTAAGTCTGTACTATATTAAATGATGCCCCCTGTCCCCAAGGTATGTTGAAGTCCTAACACCTAGTACCTTAGAATGTGACCATATTGTGCACAGAGTATTTACATAGAGAATTTAGTTAAAGCCAAGTTATTAGAATGGGTCCTGATATAATAAAACTGGTGTTCCTATAGAAAAGAGAAATTTGGCTATAGAATCAGATATGAGTAGAGGAAAGATTAAGTAAAGAGATGGGGAAAGTGTCACATGAAAGCAGAAGATTGAGGGACATATCTACAAGCTAAGGGATGCCAAATATTACTATAAAGGGACCAGAAATTAGGAGAGAGACATTGTACTGATTCTCCACCACGGCCCTCAGAAGTAACAAACCCTAAAGACACCTTGACTTTTGACTCCCAGCCCCTACGACTCTGAGACAATAATGATTATTTTAAGTCACCTGATTTCTAGTACCAACCCTAAGAAATAAGTCTGCAGTGTATCCTCCATCTTGTATATTAAAGTAAGAATATTCTTGAGGTTTAGCTGATTCCTTGATACCTGCAATCCCATTTCAAGTAAGACCGCTTTTAAACAGGTTTAAAGATTTTTCTGATAGTTTCATAATTTTAATACAATTTTCTTCAACCATATTAATTTTAGACAGTTTATTAATTCCAGCTATAGAAAATGTGTAATTAGCATACAGTGCTCTTTCTTCGTTTCTCCCTAGAGTTTGCTTTACATATTATTATATTCATTTTAAAGTCAATTACCTTGTAAGTACTTTTGTTCTAATGACTTCAGGCTTGTCAGCACATATCAGTTTTCTTATCTTTCATTCTAACACTCTTCCACATGTTTTGTTTGCATTTTCAGTTAGCTATATATTTATTTTACAATGTGAAGATTAGTATCACTTATGTTACAACAAAATCTTCTTGGTTTTCCGTTTATAGAAATATAAATTATAACATCATTTTAATGTTGTTACTATTATAATTTGGGGCCTGAAAAATATAGGGATATAACACTTATTTTCTGTTGGTTCCAGTGACTCTATAGTTTTGCCACTTAGAAGAAGCACATTGGTCCTAGCATCAAGACTAAGTGGGTTCAGGAAACAATATCAATTACAAAAAGATATACCAAAATACCACAAGAAAAGTTCAGAGGGAAAATACATCACAGAAACTATATACAGCATAAAAATAGTCATGTTTACAAAGCCACGACCTTAATAAACAACTGGCCATAGACGCAGCATTGCATTTATCAGTCCTAAATCCCCTCACCTGTGTTGGAAGGGCTGGCTTCCAATGGTAATACCATTCATGAAAGCTCTGCCCTCATAGCCTAACCATCTTCCAAACGACCACTTTCTTCCTTTTTTTTTAAGATTTTAATTTATTTATTCATGAGAGACACAGAGAGAGAAGCAGAGACACAGGAAGAGGGAGAAGCAGTTTCCTCAAGGGGAGCCTGAGTGGGACCCATCCCAGGGCCCGAGGATCATGACCTGAGCCAAAGGCAGATGCTCAACCACTGAACCTCCCAGGCGTCCCCAAAGGACCACTCTCTAATTCCTCACTGAGCATTAGATTTCAACATAATACATTTTGGGAACAAATACTCAGTCTCTAAGATATATTTTAAAATGATAAATTTGCCTTTTGGTGTCTATGTCATTTTATACAGGTATTTTAATCACATAGGTCAGTTGCTCATAGATTTATCTTTTACATACATCAAAAACACTAACCAACAACACATGATGAAAGAAGGCCTAGTTGCTGAAACTCAGAATCTAATCTCATTTCTCTTGAAACTATTCACTTAAATGAAATAACTACTGCTTTCCTTCATCTCTCATTTTTCAAATAATTTCTAGAGTAAGAACCTATGCCTTCAAGACTGATATAGCTAAAAAGAGAAAGCTCACTAATGTATTGATTTTTTTACAATAAATACTTATCAAAAGTCATTATGTACCAAGTACTGTTAAGCACCACAAATAGAGAACAATTAAATGTCCTGACTTCATGAACATCACAGTTTAGCAGTATATGACATTAAACAAGCAAAAATAAATGTGATATTTAGAAGAAAACTCTAGTTCACAATACTGATTTAATGTAGGGACAAACCTAAGGGTGGAGGTTAGATAAGCTTTCCTTGAGGAAGTGATTTTAAGCTCAGATTGACTACATAATTATGAGTAACCTTGATGAATTTTCGAATGGTGGATCTTAAGTAAACAGAGAACTTGTAGACATCCTCACAGCACCTATAAACAAACCACAAAATGCAAGAGAAAGTATTTTTTGTTGTTGTGATTGCCCTATTAAGATACACCTCTGATTCTTATTGTAAATGTATTGTCAATGTAAATCTACATTGATGGAATCACATTGACGGAATCACCATCTTTCTCATTTGTGCAGTGAATGGGTGAAAAGTCTACAAAACCACATAAAAGTTGCTGAACTGGCCTTCTGTATTGACTGAAATAAGAGAGACACACAAGACCCTGACAAAGCAAAATTTCAGTACACTACATTGAAGTTGTGATATTCAACCACAGAAAATATGGGCACTTCCTTTTTCAGTCTGCAAAATAATAAAAGGGTTTAACTGACAGAAAAAAATATATATATACTTTGTATGATAGGATTTTATTGAAATTAGGCTTGAGACAAATGGACTTACTCTGCTAGGAACCTAATTAGGAAATAAACTCAGAGCAATTCAAAGGCTGTAGATAGATTTATACTTTTGAAAATGCCACTCTCCCCAAATAAAATTATTGCATTGTCTTACTAGGAGAAAATAATCTTTACATAAAGCCTTATGTGGCATTTCCCAGAAATCAGAAGGGAAAAAAATAGTTGTTAAGCTATAAGAAGGGAGTTGAGAATTTGTTAGGAAAGTTGAAAATGAGACTAGCAGATTATAAAGATGACTTGGCAAATAACTTTAAAATTAAGCACTCACTGTAAAACTGAAATAGGCCTCCCAACTTTCATAAAACATATGTGACAAAAAAAAAAACACACAGAAAATGACCCACTTAGAATAAAGAAAAGACGATCTGCAATGGTTCTTTCATTTAAGATCTTTCACAACTAAATTTTAGATTTCTTTTTAGAGTTACAGTGAGTGCCCCTGAAACCCAGCTCCCCCATTAGCATATTGCCATTGTACATTCATCAAAACTAAGTAACTGACATTGATATTACTAGGAACTAAATTCCAGATTTTATTTGTATCTCAGTTTTCCATTATATCATCTTTCTGTTCCAGAATCCTACCCATGTTATCAAACGTTTAGTTGTCTGGTCTCTCTAGTCTCTCTGGTCTGTGACAGTCCCTCTTTCCTTATTTTTCAGAATCTCTGTGGAGTACTGGCTGAATGTTCTGTACAGTGTTTTTCCATCTAGAATTGTTGGTGGTGTTTCTCATGTTTAAATGGAGGGGGTATGGGTTTTGGAGGAAAACAAACAAACAGAAAACTTAGAAGTGCCTTTCTTTTACTACCATATCAAGGAGGAATATCTCCATAACATCATGGGTGATATTAACCTTCATCTCTCAATTAAGGTGGTACAGGAACTAACCAAGGGACTTTGGAAAAATGGTGTTTAAACCATTTACACCAACGGTCTTTTGATCACATGTTGTAAGATTCAAGGAAAAGTAACTATAAACAAACATTCTAGTTAAATTTCTCAAGGAGGTTTGGTTAACAATTCTGAAAATACTTTATCTGTTTACTGGGATTGAAAAAATAAATGGTGAAATAAATGTTTCTCAGGGTCACTTAGAGAAGACAACTAAGAATGGATGATACCAATGAAATTTTGGGGAATGATTAGAAACAGAGACATTGTGTAAACCAATATACTTATGATATCCCACAAATTCTGGCATCAAATTATTTTTATATAATTAAAATACTAATTTCTCTTTTGATTTATTATTTGTCACTGGGGTCAATTATAAGTGTTTTAATTCCAAATAGAGGAGAGATTTTCCAAAGTTCTATTATTTATTTCTAATTTAATTTCACGGGTGCTCAAGAACATACTTTAAAATTATTAAAGCTGTGCAGATGGTGATCCCTGGGCGACTCAGTTGTTTAGCACCTGCCGTCGGCCCAGGGCATGACCCCGGGGTCCCGGAATCGAGTCCCACATCAAGCTCCCTGCATGGAGCCTACTTCTCCCTCTGCCTGTGTCTCTTCCTCTCTCGCACTGTGTCTCTCATGAATAAATAAATAACATCTATAAAAAATAATAAAAATAAAAAAATAAAGTTAAAAAATATATTTTATCCTGGACAATGTTGCAGGTGCGCCTGAAAAGAACATGAATTTTGCTGTTCTTGCTGCTGTATTATAACAATGTCAATGAAGACAAGTTGGTTGATAATGTTATATTCTTCCTATCAATTTTTGAAAGATGTATGTTAAAGTATCTAAGATTAGAAATTTGTCTAGCTCAGCAGTTATATCAGTATTTTGAATTCTTATTATGTTCATAAACTTTCAAAATTATTACATCCCCCTGATAAGTTGAGCCCATCACTGTTTTGAAATGTTTTTTTTTTTAACCCTGATAATGTTCTTTGGTTTGAAATCTATGCTCTCTGAGATGAGTATAGCTATTACAGCACTTCTTTTAGTAATCTTAGGGTGATATAACTGTTATATCCATTTTTTAAAATTGTATATGATTTTATATTTAAAATGCATGTGCTATATGCAGATGTAATAAAGTGTTGCTTTTCATTCTGAAAATCTGATTTTTAAATGGAGGATTTTGAAATCATTTACATGTAATGAGACTATTGATGTGGTAGGTTTAAAGCTACCATCTTAATATTTCTTTCATACTTGCCTCTGCTCCTTCCTTTTTAGTTTTCTGCCTTTTTATTGTTTTTTCTTCAAATTATATTTAATTTCATATTTAATCTATTAGCTATAACTCATTCCATTTTAGTGATTCATTTGGGAGGTTAGAGTATATAACTTTACTTTTATTAAAGTGTACTTTGAAGGATATTTTACTGGTTTATGAATAGTATAAGAATCTTTAAAAAGTCTATTTTCATTTCTCTTCCCCCAAGCACTATGCTATTACCTAGGGTAAATGTCAGACATTTTTATTATATAGTTTGTAGAGACACAAAACACATTGCTATTTTTTCCACTTAAAGTCAATTATATTTTAAATATATTTAAATAATTTTACATTTTTACCTAATATACCATTTCTAATGTAGGTAAATGGAACAAATAGGGAAAATATAGACAGGTGAAATATATCAATGGAATAGAGCTTTCAAAGGTAGAACCATACAAACATAAACAACTTGACCAAGTAAAAAGGTACTTTACTGGAGTTTGTTTTTCATTTGTTTTGTTTTAAACAAGGACCATGATTTTTGGCTCTCCATATGCAAACAGAGAAAAGAAAAAAACTTTAATCCGTACCTATACCATACGGGTTCAAAGTGTTCAGGGATATGAATGTAAAACGGAGATATAAAACTTTCAAAAGGAAACAAGACAATCTTTGTGATCTTTGGTTAGGCAGATTTCTTAGATACCTCGCCAGAATTATGATCCATAAAATAAGAAACCAACATGTTGAGTTTCATTGAAAAAAATAGTATATTCTTTCAAACATTGATAAGGGAAGAGAAAGACAAAACATACATTAAGAAATATTTGAATTGCAGGGGATCCCTGGGTGGCTCAGCAGTTTGGTGCCTACCTTTGGCCCAGGTTGTGATCCTGGAGTCCCAGGATAGAGTCCCACGTCGGGCTCCCGGCATGGAGCCTGCTTCTCCCTCTGCCTGTGTCTCTGCTTCTCTCTCTCTCTCATGAATAAACAAATAAAATCTTAAAAAAAGAAATATTTGAAATGCATATTATTTTATAAAGACTTCTATCCACATATATAAATTTTTTTATATTCAATTTAAAAAGCTAGTAAACCAAGTAAAAATGGACAAAATATGTAAACAGACATTTCAATAAAAGAAACATAGATGACAAAGATGCACCTAAAAGATATTTAGTACAGTAGTTAGGAAAAAAATTAAAACCAAAATATGATACAACTCCACATTAGAATGACCAAAATTAAAAATCTGCCCCTATCACATGTTGGTGTACTGAGAAGGAAATGAACTTTCATTCACTGCCAGTGGAAACTGAAAATACTACAAATACACTAGAAAACAATCTGGTAGTTTCTTACAAAAGTAATTACAAATCTCTCATGCATTCCAGCCACTCAAACCCTAGCATTTACCAAGGAAAAAGAAAGCTTATGAGCACTCAAAAACTGGAAACACAAATATATATAAACAGGTGAACAAAGAACTTGTTGTATTCACACAATGCAATACTGCTCAACATTAAGAGTTAATAAGCTATTGGTGTAAAATACATGTGATCCTGACTTAATCTCAAAATAATTATTTTGATCAAAAGAAATCAGATGCCTCTACTGCTTCCAAAGTACGTTCATACTATATAATTATATTGACATAAAATTCTAGGAAATCCAAGTTGATCTATTCTGATGGAAGACAAATAACTGATTAGAAGGGGGGGGGGATGGAATAGGAAGGGGTAGGAGGAAGGAATTATAAACTGATCCTAGAAAATTTTAGGGAACAGTCTGTATGCTTATTTTATAGACTAAGTTTTAAAACATACATACACCCAGGAAACTATCAACTTTTATACTAGAATATATGCAAGTTATATCAATTATAGCCTAACAGTTAAATAAAATCTGTTGAAAAAAAGCATGTGAGTGGCTAATTTATTTTCAACACTATTATCTACTGTGCTTATACAAATATTTATTCAGCCAAAATATAGAAAGATAAGTACTAACAGCTGTTATTATTTTTAAAATATTTTATGTATTTATTTGAGAGAGAGAGAGAGGGAGCATGAGCAGGCAGGGGAGCAGAGGGAGAGGAGAAGCAGGCTCCCCACTGAACAGGGAGACCAATTCAGGACTTAATCTCAGGTCCCTGAGATCACTGACCTGAGCCAAAGGCAGATACTTAACAGCCAGAGCCACTGAGGAGCCCTGCTAGTGACCTTTAGATTTAATAAGTGACCTGATAATCTCAAATGATACCATCAACTTGGGGAGACTTCTCAGCTCCCCAGAATCAATTTAATCATATCAGAGATAATAATTTTAGGCAAGGAACACAAAGTCTTAATGAAATTTCTAACAGATTTGATATTTGCAAAATTAGAAATTCACACTATTGTCAATTTGTAAAATTTCAACTGTTTCCATTTAAAGTCAGTATGTAATTTTGTGCATACATCACAGAAAACTAAATATATATTATGGCTCCCAATTAGATTAATACAAGGGGATATAAAAAGAGTAAAAAACTATGTATCCAGTGCATTCTATCCTAGACAAAATCAATATTGGGGGACAAAGTTTGGCATTTTAAATTCTCCCCATATGATAAAGATATTCAATCAATATTGAGAGGTATTGTGCAGCCCAGGTAGCTCAGTGGTTTAGTGCCTCCAGGACCTGATCCTGGAGACCCAGGATCGAGTCCCACATCGGGCTCCCTGAGTGGATCCTGTTTCTCCCTCTGCCTGTGTCTCTGCCTCTCTCTCTCTCTGTGTCTCTCATGAATAAATAAAAATATTAAAAAAAAAAAAAAGAAGATTGAGAGGTATTGATGAAAGTTGCTTGGCTCAGTCATCTTTACTCCTGTGCCTACCTGTGAATCATAATCCTGTTGCTAATGTGGCTTGTGAAAGTAACCTGATAATTTGGTAAGGTAATAGAACAGCCTGTCAATATGTATAGTAATAGAGTATGCACAAGACAGTTTTGACTATACTGAATAATGTACACAAAAAATACAAGCACCCTGTCAGCCTTGATCTTGAAAGGTTTAATCAATATTAGTTCACATCCCCAACTAAGTACAGTTAACATATATTCTAATATTAAATGACAAAGAAATATTTTAAATATTCATTATTTCTAAAATTCGCATTTACACATGCATTTAAACTGCTATCAAATAAAAATTACTCTAATCACTTTAAAATGCTCTCAATGTTATAGTTTGTTATTACAGTGTCTATAAATTGAGTAAAATTAACTATATTGCCAGTAGAACTGTTCCTCAGGCACTATCTTTAGCTCCATAAAAGAATTTTAATTACATTTTTATGTGAAGTTGGTTTATTTTGACATCTACAAACTATGATTTTCATGTAATCATTGGGATAATCTTCCAGTTCCTAGTAACCACTTATAAAACATGTTTCAATAATGTCTGTCTAGACTCTCCAGAATTTATACCAAATAAAATCATTATGCAGCCAAAGTTTGGATGTCTTGGATACCTCAGGGTCCTTCTCAACATATGTTGCACGATAAATAAATAAGAGTAAGCTCATGATTAAGGCATCAAATTTTCCCAGATGCCACGGAGATCTGGTAATAGCCAATTACTCATAATGCTTTTCAAATTTACCAACATAAGAAAAACATTTTATTCTCTCCCAGTCTCACAAGTAAGGTTTTAGGTACTATGAGGAACCCAGACAAGTTTCACAGTAGTTTACACAGTTACCAAAAATAAACAAATAAATTATTTATAAGA
Organism: Vulpes lagopus; assembly: GCF_018345385.1. Lineage (NCBI taxonomy): Eukaryota > Metazoa > Chordata > Mammalia > Carnivora > Canidae > Vulpes > Vulpes lagopus. The sequence goes on from NC_054845.1 coordinate 3,541,479, forward strand.
ATGTAAAAATTTATGATGTTTCTTAATTTGAGCAATTTGGCATGAGACACTTCTAGGTCAAAGACAATAAGATGATTTGGCAATTTTAAATTGCAGATATTCCAAGAGACTAAAACAGCACAAGAACACTCCTAGCAAAGAGAAACAATGAAAGAGCACTCAGCATTTCCATAAATTAGCACGACTGAAAAAATAACTCACACAAATAATACTAACCCTGCTGAAGAATAAATCAATTATAATTTAAAAATTCAATATGGGAAACCTGTTTCTTATTTGATAAAAAGAGAAATGGGGGTTGAAGTAAAAACTTTTAGGGAATTGAGATACATGGGGGAGGGAGATATGCTCTGCTTAATTTAAAGAAAATGGTTATTAGAAAAATATGTTTTTGTTTGCTCATTTAAAAGTAATATAATTTTGGTAGAAATTATTTTAATTGGTCGTAATAACATGCTGAGTTTCTCTCAGGAAGTTCAAATATCTCTACTAATTTTTGCATTTTCACAAAATCAAATTTACCCTTGTACTACAGGACATAAAAGGAACTACTACTCTATGTATCATGGGTAAAAACAAAAACAAACATTTTTAGATACTTAGCTGAAATATATGGAAGTATTACTCCATTGAAATAAGAAAAAGGATGTACTGATGTATGATTAGCTTATCTGCTAGTAATAATGTTATTCTAAAGTAAATATATTTAAACTGAACTGGTTGAATTATGATAAGAATTTTTATGGTGACATTCCTGAAAATGCCTACACAAAACAGTTTACTGATTCAGATGATCATATGTGGTATCATAGCTTCCTATTAAAATAACATCATCATTAATTTAATTAACTGAAATTTATTGAAATAAGAACAGCATTCAACTTAAATGAATGCAGTAAAACTCACAGAACAGCAACCATACACACACAATTTTCCTTTGCCTTTTACCAAGTTATCAGGCTAGAGTTAAATGAAAAAAATACTGAAACTTGAAATTTTCTAACTTTTCCTCACCCCAGCAGAAAACCAAAATCAAAGGGAAAACAAGTAATCTGAAACCTGGAGAGATGGGCCTTTGCAGAATAAGCAGGATCCAAGCATTTACTTCCAAGGGATGGACACAACTGAATACATTCTGAGTCAGTAAGAACATTATTTAACTGGAGATTTTTAAAGAATTGCTAACAACTGAGTGTAGGCTAGCATGAAAGTGGAGTACACAAACTTAAGAGAGTGTGCACCTTTGTACAAGCTTCTTCATGAATCCTATAAGGTACTCGCAGAGAAATTCAAAGAGAATCCCAACAAAGCTTCCCACACAGTCCAGGGTAAGATAGAGAATAACAGCACTCCCCTAACTCTGCCCATCCCACCTCCCTATATCCACTAGAGAACAAGAGTCTTAATATGCCAGCAGAGAGCACAAGAAAGTTGAAGGTGAGTGATTGTGGAAAGTCAGGATAGCTAGGTTTAAGAATCTGCTGTCAAAAGCTTAAATTGTGTTCCCTCATTGGTGAAAATCTGCACCTGATTGATGGCAATAGGCCTAACCCTGAGGGAGAGGCTGCATTAGGTGCTAGCTTGTAGAGGAGAGGTGGGGAGCCTTGTGAAGGCTAAAATTCTCTAGAACTAAGTTCTAGTGATGACATAAAATTGATGCGAAATCAGAACTTCAAAGAGCGTCTGCATCCTTGTCCCTCATTACCAGTCAAACATGTGTCAGGTGGGAGAGCTTCAAGAAAAAATAATCTTTTTTGAGAATAGCATAAAGTAAAAACTCTAAGATAAGTAGGGAGACTCAAAGCTAAATGGAAACGTACTTGTGTGGGAATTCATGGCTTTGAGATTATTAGTACCATCTAAATGAGTAATTCTAATTTAAAAAAAAAAACATTCTTTCACAAAAATTTTATGTGGATGGCTACGCAGGGACAGGAGGAGATGGGGGAAATTGGTTGCATGTCATTATTATGAATTATGTGGAACTTTGTAGGTGGACAAAGGAAAACTGTAAACTTTAACAATTCAATTCCTAAAAGATTAACACCAACTCACAATAAAGGCCTCATGGAAGGAAAGACATGCTGCTATTTAAGCATGAACATACTCACCTTACTTTATTTACTATCCAATAAAGCAAGTCGAGCTTTCAACAAAATGTTTACAATACATACAGACAGGAAAGAAAAATCACAGTGTGGAGAGAGAAAGCAATTATCAGAACTGACAGATCTGACACAGACGGGACACCGAGACAAGAATTTTAAATAACAATGTTAAAGGTTCTAATTTAAAAACTAGATCACTTGCAAGATCAGATAAGTAGTTTCATCAAAGAGATGAAGTTTCTAAGAAATATTCAAATGAAGTGCTAAAAGCAAAGTACAGTACTAGGGATGAAAGATGCCTTTCAAGCATTCAGTACACAACACAGCTGACGAGAGATGCAGTGAGCTGGAATAGAGGTCGGGAAAAATTACTGAAACTAAAACACAAAGAGAGGGGCTCTTGGGTGGCTTCAGTCCACTAAGCGTTTGCCTTTGGTTCGGGTCATGATCCATGATCTCAAGGTCCTGGGATGGAGCCCCACATTGGGCTCCCCATTCAGCAGGGCATCTGCTTCTCTCTCTGCTCCCCCCCACCCCGCTCACATACTCTCTCTCTCCCAAATAAGTAAAATATTTTAAAACAAAATAAAATAAAACACTAAGAGACAACAGAGTGGAAAGCACAGAACAGGGAATCCAAGATATGTAAAAAAATATAAAATGGTCTAACATGTGCGCCATTGGATTCCCAGAAAAAAGAATCATGTAAAATTAAATTTTGAGTAAATGATAGTAAATATTGTCTAAAACTAGTGACCAAAATTAAACCATGAATTCAAGAGCTCAGAAAACATAATAGTGGATAGATATTAAAACAATGAACATATTTATGACAATAATAAAGATGAATAATAATTATGCATGATAATAACAGGGTCAATTTAAAAAAAATGTGCATACCATAGTCAAACTTCAGAAAGCTAAAGAGAAAGCCTTGGAGTCTGCCAGAGTAAAAGACACACAACATGAGCAAAACCAGAATATGAACTCTGGGAGTCTTCCCATCAGAAATCATGCAAGCAAGAGGATTATAAAATTTCATTTTTAAAGTGCTGAAAGAAAAAAAAAAGTCAACCAACTATTCTACAAACTCAGCAGTAATATACTTAATAAGTAAAAAGCATATAAAGACTGAGGGAATTAATTTCTAGCAGTCCTATATTACAAGAAATATTAAAAATTTCAGACAAAAGGAATATGATATAGTGAGAAATGTAAATATACATGAAGAAAATGAAGAGCTTTGGAAATTGAATTGATGAAAGTTGGATAATTTTTTTTATTTGAATTCTTCTAAATGCAAGAAACTTCAACAGTATAGATTTTTTGTTTTTTGTTTTTTTTGAATCAGTATAGGTTTATAGAATACGAAAATGAGAAATTTTTGACAATAGTGCCACAGAATACAAAAGGGAGAAATTGGAAATAATCTTGTTATGAGGTTTTTATATCACACATGAAGTGATAGCATATTATTTAAAGTTATCCTCACATTGTTTTAGGTTGTACTTTGTAGTTACATGTTATTAATGGAGAACATAGATGGAAGGGATTATAAGGAATGTACATAAAAAGCAGAAAAACATAAACAGAAAAGATGAACATGAATATAATGAGGTGATTTCAATATGAACATATCAATAATCATTGAAGGGTGAATAGCTCAAACACACCCTAAATCAATTTAAAACCAATGACAGAGTGAATAAAAAGGCAGGACATATAATCTGCTGTGTATAAGGAAACACTCTATAATACCTAAATAAGTGAAAAGAAATGAGTTGGAGAAAATACACACTAACCAAAATAAATATAGATGAGCTATATTAATTCAGACAAAGTAGACATCAGAACACTGAATATTACAAGGCATAGAGGAATATTATATGATAATAATGAGGTCAATTAAAGCAAGCACACACACTCACATCACACACATACAAAAAAACACATTAAAAAAAAAAAACTAGCAATGTGTGCACCAAACGGCAGAGCTTGAAAATACAGGATGTATAATGTGATAGAAGGACACTAAAATAAACAAATCCACAAGTAGAGTTTGAGGACTTCAAGAGTCATCTCTCAGTAATTGATAGAGAAAATAAGGAGAAACCCAAAAAGGATATAGGTGACCTGAACAATACTACCAATTTAATTGACCTAACTGAAATTTATAGAACATTTCCCCAACAACTATAGAATATACATTCTTCTCAAGAACATATGGAATTTTCATCAAAATGCATATTCTGAAAGGATGCCTGGGTAGCAGCTCAGGTCATGATCCCGGGGTCCTGGGATGCAGCCCCACTCCCCACGGGGATCCTCCTTCTCTCTCTACCTATGTCTCTGCCTCTATCTCTGTGTCTCTTATGAATAAATAAATACAAGCTTAAAAAATGTATATTTTGAGTTATAATAGAAACATCAATAAATTAAGGTAATAAGCTTTACATAACTTATGATCTGAGACCATAATAGAATTAAATTACACAACAAACATCAATATTTTGAATAGCCAAATGTTTAGAAATTTACTTCTACATAACCAGTGAGTCAAAAAGAAAATTTCAAAGGAAAGCTTTTAAAATTTTAAAAATGACAATGAAAGTTCAATTATCAGAGTACATGGGATGCCCCTAAATCAGTATAAAATGTAATATTATCTTATTGCTCCACTAGGAACATTCCAAAAGCAAGATTTCACCAGACGTTTTTGGTTTTCTGAGGACCTAGCACAGGTCCTGAAAGAAATAAGTATTTTTAACTGAATACCTCAAGCAAATCACCAAACAAAAAACTAAATGCTGTATGTATATTCAGTATAACAGGTGTTCAGTGCTTGTGATTTTGTAATTTTGTTTTGGAAAGCATCACATAAAATGCAGAAAAATATTTATTTATTTGTTTGTTTGTTTATTATTTTTAAATGCAGAAAATTTAAAACAGATCTTCACATCTTTAAAAAATTTTTTTGCTCAGTTCTTTTCTTAAAAACTAATATAATGGCATATTTTGTGCTCAAATCAATCAATGAAAGAAAAACAGAAGCACAGATACATGCTCTGATATTTTGTCTAACTCCTGGATAGTATGCAAAACTTCATTTATACCGCATAGTGAAATAGACAATTTGAATAGATATCTCTACTTTTAAAAAAAAAAGTTAGTAAGGTCCCCTAAAATTGGCACCATTTCATTGTTCTTTTAGAAGCAAAGGTAATGAAAGCTTTGGTAAAGTTCTAGCAAATGCAATTATGAAAAAAATACATTTCTATGTTCAATAGAGCAATGACAAGTAATTAGTTGATTCTAAGAGAGCGAAGATTTTTTTCTAAGACTGAATAAAGTGGTAGCTACTTGAAACTAACAGAATCTGATTGATAGAAATAATTATTAGAAATTTTAATTGATATAAAATATAAAATGACACACCTTATTATTTATTTATTTCAAGTATATCTTTTGCAAGAATAAATTTTATTTTATTTTTTTAAAGACTTTATTTATTCATGAGACACACACACACACACACACACACACACACACACACACAGGCAGAAGGATAAGCAGGCTCCATGCAGGGAACCCGATGTGGGACTTGATCCCAGGACTCCAGGATCACATCCCAGGCTGAAGGCAGGCACTAAACCACTGAGCCACCCAAGGATCCCCAAGAATAAATTTTAAATAAAATTTCAGATTCAATATTGGACATTTAATTATGCATATTTTCCAAAATCATTTTATTAAATTCAAAACAAATACTTATCAATGCCTAATAAATTCATATGTTTACTTTTTAAAAAGAAGCTACACAATGAAGTGCGTTTGGTTATAATGATAGATCTATTGAATCTATTTTCTATTTATTTAATAACATATTAATAATTTGGCATGATTCAATAGGTAAAGAAAGAAAAGAGCTAAATTAATTTATCAGCTTTTTTGTTAAAATAGTTTTTATTTTTTTATTAAAATAACCACATATTTTAGTAACACATGTGAAATATCTACACAAAAATATTCCATAATTTTAATTCACTTTGTTTTTTTTTTCATTTGCTGAATTTTTTTATTTTTATTTTTTTAAATTGAAGTTCAATTTGCCAACATATAGTATTACATCGAGTCCTTAGTTTTTAGCGTAATAACCATTGCTACTCTTGGTGCATAAGAGAAACAAATTAAGAAATGGCATGACTGTGCAGAACTTCTTCGCTCTGTGAATTATGATTTGAGGCTTCATTAACATCTATTGCTTCATTTCTGCAGTTAAGAATCTTGAAATGTTTACCATCAATATTCTAAGAGCACTTATTGATATCCTCTTTGTGGTCTGTGGTCGGTTCCCCTCACCCCCCACGCCACCCCATTATCAGAAGGAGAGGGTAAAGCATGAGTGCTCCATCTGAATGGTGGTGCAAGTAAGAAAAGATGAAGGAAGACAAGGTGTGCCAAATCTTACTTGCCAATACAGTTGAGAGAAGGATTCTCTTTCTATCAGATACCCACTGTAAGTGCCTGATATCACAGAGTAAGATTACATTGAAATACACAGGATGCTAAGAAGATAAATAGTTCAAACTTGGTCTAAAATTTGCCTCTCCCCTTAGATATTTTGGAAAAAGAAATTTGCCTCGAATTAAAAAAATTTACATTATTATATAAAGCATTTACCTATATTACATATAATTATTATATATAACACATAATAATATGCAATACATAATACACTTCTGCAATATGTTTCTTTAGCAACATTAATCCTTTATATGAAATAAAAGTAATTAAAGATAAAGGTAATCTTTAATATAATCTGCCTTCGAATATAAAGTATTTAAAACTAATTTTTAGATAAGCATTTAAGTTAAAATTTACATAAAATATTATCCTTTCATTTTCTCCTCCTATTTTAAAATTAAACTAATATGTTCAACATGATTTGAAAATCTTATATCTTTATAGGATGTTTCAAAATATGCAATAGTATTACTTTCTATGCAAGTAAATGTGAAGGGAACTGCTTTCCAATTAATTTTTTTAATATCAAGGATGAAATTTTTATTTCACTATATGCTCCTCTTTCTTCTAAGATGAAGCAATTTAATCTTCATTAAGTTTGCTTTCTTAATCAAATGCCAGAAACACAATTAGGAGATGCTGACCACAATCATCTCTGAATAATTAAGTAAATCTCAACAGGGGAAGTAGTAATTTATAAGGAAAAATAATTTCCAGAAAAATCTTGTTGAAGCCATTGCAGAATATTCAGTTAATTTTAGTAAAAACTAAAACAATAAAATTTGGCCTAGAAAAGTACTATAGAGACTATATATATATAAGAGCAGACTATATATATATAATATATATATATATAGAGAGAGAGAGACTATACATATAAATATATATATAACATTTTTTGCCTTACACTAGAAGGCCACCCTTAAACATATAGGAATGCCTGGGTTATTTTGGTTAGAATATTTATTGCAGAAATGAGAGAAACGTGAAAGAAAGAAATTGATAGGTTAGTTCAATCAGTATATTTCATAGTCCCTTTGTGCTGCAAGTAAGCTCTGATTTGAATTTTTATAAGCTATTATAACTTTAAAAATCTTAAATCTATTATGGCTGGTGTTTGTTTTACACGTGCTACATTAATTAATTTAAATTCTATTTATAGAATGAATAGTATGCTTGTTTAAAATAAAATAAAATTTGGAGCTATATAATGGACCTCTATAAAGTATATTAAATACATAATAATGATAGACTATAGATAACTAATTAAGGCATAAATCTTTCTCAATAATAAAATATATTATTGATAGAAGAACAAATTTACATAAGGTTTTAATGTTATGAGCATGCTATATTTTTCTATACCTGTAGTTCTCTGTTCTTTTGTAAAGGCCCTTAAAGTACATAGTTCTATATGTGTATATAAATCATAATGCATGATATAAATTTCTAGTAAAATACTTCATATCTTAATGCTTCTTACGACATTTTTTTCTTTGTGGTACGCAGATATTATAACTTCTATTAGGATTATTTCAGCTAAAACGAAATGCATTACAGTCAGCCTCTTGAAGGGTAAACATTTGAACTGACCCACAGGTTTATTTATTTTTATCATTATTATTTTTTTACCCACAGGTTTAATGATGACACTAGGTTGTTTTGTATTATTGGCCTAACTTGTACCCAGAAGAGTCATGGAAGTTTCTTTCCCCATTTTAAGATTATTGTCATGGCAGTTAGGTTAGTAGATTTCCCTATTGATGTCCAATTACAAAGACAGAATCACTTCCTGTGGCTTTTTTCCCCAAAACCCCCTGCAAGACTCACTTTTCTCACTGCTCAAATTGAATTAGGCCCATCCATTCCTAACTGATTTATTTGATCAATGGCATTCATGAAGTTCCAGACCATACTGTTTAAGCCAAGAACATAAAAGTGACAAATTAAAATTCCTTTGTTCATGGAGCTTACTGTTTTGGGGAAATCAAACAATTTAAAATATATATAATACAACATGTTACCAATAGGTACAATGAAGAGGGAAGAAAACACACACAAGCTCACACACATGAAGAGGTATTCAGAAGTGACAACCATGAGGATACAGGTATCATGGATGAACCCTCTAAGAAAGTGATCTTTGAGGACAAACCTAATGGAATCAAGTGAACCCCTGGCAGTAATTCTTTATCTTATGTATCCACTCCGAGGAAAGGAACCCCAGGACATTCATGCCTCACAGATACTAATAAAATTAAGGTCACACATGTCTCTGCACATTAAAAGGACTCAATAAAACATTTCCAAACCCCTTTGCATTTCCAACACTCTTGATGGTGACTAAGACACTCTTTTCACTTCACAATTTACACAGTGCTGGCCTCCAATAGAACTTTCATCTCCCTTTTCAGCCTCAGGCTAATGGGCTTCTAGGGTACTTGAATGGCTTACTTAAGTTCAAGTTCAATCTAATTAACTCCCTTCCATATCAGTCACCAGTCTAATCAAAGACGAGTTTTAATTAAATTTTGACTCTATATTTGACATTTGCTGACAGGTGTTAAGCATCACCCACCCCTCTTTCCTTGTTGCCCCATGTCTGGGAAAACCAATAAGAAATCTTTATGTTCCTTTACTGTGCATTCAATAGAGTTCAAACCACTCAGCCCTAGCCAGTGTGGAAACCCTTACCCTTGCCTCATGACTTAAGCACAATAAAACCCAAGTCAGTATCGTTTTCCATTCTCTCAAGTTATTTTTTTTCAGATCTGCTTGGGATCCTGCCCTTCCCTCTATAGAAAATCTTATTATGCAACAAATCACTTCAAACCTGATTGGTCTAGGTATGGCATCATCCAAAATCAATCCTATATTTTGAGAGACTATACTAATTCTATAGAATTCTGACTAGAAAAATAATATACACTAAGCTGTTTATGTTATAATTTTCTTAGCTCTGTTTTCCCAAAATTTCTTTCCTTGTTTTCAGCACCACTTCTGTGCTCATTCAATTTTGACTTCTGAAAAAACACATCTTGTTATCATTGCTGTTGATGTGCATTTGATATATTACATCTTTAAATACTTCCTTATATCTTTTGCTAAAAGATACAAAGTATCGGGATGCCTGGGTGGCTCAGTGGTTGAGCATCTGTCTTCCGCTCAGGGCATGATCCCCATCCAGGGATCGAGTCCTGCATCAGGCTCCCTGCAGGGAGCCTGCTTCTCCCTCTGCCTGTGTCTCTGCTTCTTTCTCTGTGTTTGAAATAATAAATAAATAAATAAATAAATAAATATCTTAAAAAAAGATACATAAAAAAAGATACATAGTATTTACACATTGGATTGCTTACACAAATGAAGTCATGAAAAACCCAAAATATTAGAACTCTTCAATAAATTGATCTTCCTCTCATTATTTCAGTTAGCCATACTCTATAATGTCTCAAAATGTCCTGCTGAAATATATGCTGAAGGAATTTTTATATTATAAACTACAATTTTCTGTAAGATTATATATTTTCTATTTTCTTATTTGAAGTCTATTCAAGATTTATAATGAACAACAAAACTTTTGTAAAGACTTCAGAGATCATACTTATATTACTTATTTTAAATACTTTAGGGATCATACTTTATTTTACTTAAAGTTGTGTTGCTGTTCACAAAATGTTAACAGTTTCAGAATAAGATCCCCTAATTATTTTAAATGTATAGATAAAATTCAGATAAAATGACCCTAAATAAATTTTGCTACACAATATATTTACCTTCCACGATTGTCCACTGTAATACTTTCATAGTCCAAATTCCGTTCTTGATTTTATTAATGCATTCACAAACACACATACACACACACACACACACACACACACACACACAGAGGCTGAGACGTAGGCTGAGGGAGAAGCAGGCTCCCTGCAGGGGAGCCAGATGTGGGACTCGATCCCAGGACTGGATCATGCCCTGAGCTGAAGGCAGATGCTCAACCACTGAACCACCCAGGTGTCCCTCGTAGTCTAACTTTCTTAAGCAAAACTAACTTTAACTTACATATTTTAAAGGAAATTAAGGGATATTGTAATACTGCTTATATTGTCAGTTTGCTACAATTAACCCAACAACTTAAGCAAATATCTGGTTAGATAAATCGCATGACCAATTAACATATGAATTTTGTTCTTTCTTATTTTTGTCGGATTTTGTACAATTGTTCAACTCTACAACATCCTGGGAAAATTCGCCTTTTAATCAGGTATGTGTCCCAATCCACCAGTAGAGACAGGAACTAAACCTAATTTATTCTACATACAGATTTTTCTGTATATATATATATATATATATTTGGGTAAAAATCAATGTGCCCAAGTGTCCTCACATAGGGAGTCAACCATCAGTCTCTTAGATGATGTGAATAATATACTCACATAGAGGCCTAAAGAGTTAGATTTAGGCTCACTTATTTTAAATGATTCTTTCATTTTCTATTCACAACAAATTTGTCAGAAATAAGTACCATTATTAAATGATATAATGTTATTAACTTCTATTTTTCTACTGTCTTCTTTTCCTAGTTATCCTGATGTAGGAGAGATAGTTGGAGGAATATCTAAAACTGGAGACTCTTAAATTGTGGTAAATCCAGTAACAGTGACAATGACTAGAGAGAGAAAGTAATGTAGAAAAATTTGGCAAATATACTATTTTCAGTAAAATATGATTTATACGGCAACCAAATTAAGGAAACAATAAGATATTGATTAAAAATAAATCCTGTTTCCTTTACAGAATATATATTATTAGTAGTAATTACTTTTTATTTTCCAATATGTCAAGTTTTGTGCAATAAGCCCAATAGACAAGTTAATATATGCAATATATATTAATATCTGAGTATGAATATGCAAAGTATTTTTAAAAAGTGATATTATAAAAATGTAAGTCCCTGAGCATATGTTGGTAGATCATTTGTCTATCATCTCATATTGAAAATAGTTATATAAATGTTAAAAACATGATGATTTCCTCCAAATCTTCCATAAACATTTTGACTTATTTTTAAATTCCATGATTTTGCTTCTGAACTTTTCCAAGAACTATAATAAGAAATACAAACTTAGACAACATGAAACAATAGTTCGGATGCCAAAATATAAAATACCCTTTGAAACTATCTTATATTTAAGGGATTGAGGAACACTCACGTCTCACTGGGGTTTTCCCATAAGCAATGTTGAGATGCAGAGACTACCTCAATGTAACCTATGCCCTCCTAGGAGGTCACAGATTCTGGTAGGTCCTGGGCATACATACTTTTTTTTTAAATCCTCAGGGAATTTATTTAATTAAATATCATCATTCGTATTTAACTGATGTGGAATTGATATTTAGAGAAGTTAATGCCTCTTGCCTTTAAGAAGATATCTCCATGTAACAAAATTGCAACTGGGCACAGAAGAGTGTAATGACTGAAGGTCAGAGCTCTGGAGCGCCCCGACATCCTCCAGCTTAGTTTGCAAGGAGCCCAGTTCTCGTTGATCTACTTACCAAGCAACTAGGTTTGCCTGGATTTATTTGTTCTTGTCAATTCCCTATTTTTCCGCAAATTTATTATACATTTTAACGTGATAAACAATGTATGTGTCCTGACTCAGAAATCCCTCTGAAATATCTCAATAAACTGCTGGATCAGCTATGTACGCCCACATGTGTGTGGCATTGCCCCTGCCCTTTATGCCTGACTTTAACATACTATCCACACAGCATCCCAAAAGGCGAGAGCTACGGCCAAACACACAGCCGGAACATGTTGTCATTTTTTCTGTTCCATTTTGGAGGGAACTGCACTTTGATAAAATGAAACTTAGGGAAGTTGCAAATATAGCATAATGGACCTCCAAGAATTCTTTACCTAGATTAACAATTTGTTAATATTTTGTCACATTTAAACTTTTTACTTTATTTTCTTTCCCTCTGAATCATACACAATGTTGACAGCAAAATTATGGTTGATTTAGAAGGCTAGAACAGTGTTCCTACTCCAAAAGGTTTCCTTGGTTGAAAAAAAAATGTATTACGTCCCCTTGATGCAAAATTTTATTTTTGTACACAAATGCCTACAACTCTTCATCATTTTCAAAATGTCATAAAAGTAGTCATTCTCTGCTTGAGAAGTTAAGTCTGAAATAAAATATCAAAACAAGGTGCTAATTATTTAGCTGGGAAGATTATGTTCAATTTAAATAAATGTTCCATTGGTTTTATTTCTTTTATATAACCTGTGGCAATCATTTTAAAAGAAGACAACTTAATAGGTACCAAACTTTTATAGACCTATTTAGAAAGAGGTAAAATTTAAATTACTACACTAAGATTGATGAATGGAAAATGCTGATGCCTTGTTTTCACTGATGCTTTTGGAATCCTAGAGCAATCCGTTTTCTTTATAAACAAAATATATTTAATTAGCCTCCTGTTGAAAATTAAGCATGAAATAAAAAAGAAAATGAAATAGAAATCTTTGCTTGACTCTCTAAATCATTTATATGTGAGCCATCCAAATTTATTTCCAACTGGGCTCAGACGTATTTAAAAATAAATAAAGCAAGAATTCATCATATGGTGAGGTCTCCATCATCCTAGGAACCACAGGAATGTCCAGACTGTAAGAATTACTTAGAAAAAGATTGTGGTTAAACAACTAACAACAGCTGGTTAACACATTTTTTCCTCCAGTATTAAAGAATTTATTTATTTATTTATTTATTTATTTTTTTTTTTTTTAAGACAATGCAGGAGCTAAGATGTGTAGAATTTGTGAATTCTTTTTTTTTAATTTTATTTATTTATGATAGTCATACAGAGAGAAAGAGAGAGAGGTAGAGACACAGGCAGAGGGAGAAGCAGGCTCCATGCACCGGGAGCCTGATGTGGGATTCGATCCCGGGTCTCCAGGATCGCGCCCTGGGCCAAAGGCAGGCGCCAAACCGCTGCGCCACCCAGGGATCCCAGTATTAAAGAATTTAAAACAAAATATAATTTTCCAAACTTTTCACTCTTTCACTGTATTTACACAGGAAACAAAAAGTCCTCGGTGACAGAATAATTAAACCACCCATTTGCAGAGAGCAAAATGGTTTGGAGAGCACTAGAAGCAATGGTATTCACTTATTTTCCTCAAAGAAATCAGGTGGAAAATTAACAAGATGTTTGGAAATGTTTTTTCAGGGCAAAAAAAAACTCAACCACAAGTTGAATTAAATTTCAAATTAACAGAAAATTACTGCTAATGAGTGGCAATAATTCATCGTAAAAAGCATTATTATTAGTTTACTAAATATTTATTAGAGACTTCATAGTTCTTATCAAATAATTACCTGGTACTAGAAAAAAAATTCGAGAGAAGTCTGCAAAAGAACCTGATGAGCTAATTTTAAGTGTACCACCCAGTGATTTGAAGTGAATAATGTTGGAAATATTTTGGTCATAGTCCCCAAGTACATATTTTGATTCCAAAGAAATGTACTCAGAGATCTTTCCCTGTCATACAGTCATACGTGCATGTTCAGGCACATATATGTACATGTATGCATGCATACCAATACACATGATAGAGATAATCTGGTTTCATTTAATGGTAATAGGTTAAAGTCATGTGACATGATTTAAATATTGCCGGCATATATTCACTTTCCCTTTTGTCATTCGGCATATTTATCCAAATTGTTGCTTGTATCAATAGTCTTTGTGCATAGTATCTCATGGTAGGAATGTATGAGAGATTACACATTCCGCCATTATAGGGCATTTAGACTTTTTCTCATTTTTAGCTATTACGATTAAAGCTTCTATGAACATCTATATTTATTTTGTGTGAACATAGTTTTATTTCCTTAGAATAAATGTCCAAGAGTGCAATTACTTAGTTATAAAATAAATGCATGGTTAGTTTTGTAAGAAACTGTCATATTCTTTTCCCGAGTGGCTGCAATATTTTGCATTTCCACCAGCAACTTAAGAGTGATCCAGTTTTTCCACATCCTCAAAGCATTGTCGTCGATTTTATTTTTACATTTTCAGCCATTATGATAGGCTCCTGTAGCAATATCTCACAATGGTTTTAATTTGCCTTCCTTTAATAATTAATGATGGTGAGCATCTTTCATGTGTTTATTTGCTATCTATAAATTGTTTTGGGTATAATGTTTCTTTATGTATTTTGATAATTTCCTAATTGGAATGATCTTTACTGTTCAGTTTTAATCTATATAATCTATATTCTCTTCCACTTTGGAGCCTATCTTTTGGTATTTTAACCAAAAAAAAGGCCAACAATTGCAGGCCAACAATTTCTTAATTTTGATAAGGTCTGATTTGTTGATTTTTTTTTTTCTTTTAAGGATAGTGTTTTTGGAATAAAGTAAAAACTTCTGCCTATCCCTCGATCCCACAGATTTTCTTGTATTTTTTTCTAAAAAATGTATAGCATTATGCTTCACATATATATCCATTATCTATGGTTCCATGTGTAAGGGTGAGATCCAGGTAGTTCTTTTCGTTCAATCAGTAATTTGCCTTTGGATGATGAATTGCTTTTGCACAGTTTATTGAGAAGGCTACCCAATATACATCACGTACCGTTTGCCCCTTTGTGAGTAATCGGCCAGGCATATTGTATGCATCTATTTCTGAGTTTTGTTGATCAATATGTTAATCCCTCTAAGAATACCATACTCTTGATGGCTACAGCTATATAATAAGTCTTAATGAGGAGGATAATTCCTCCAATTTTAGTCTTCCCTTTGTTACCTGTGAGACAGGAACTGGAAAGAATGTGGCCACTCCATCTTGGCTGAAATCAGAAGTCTGCACAAGATTTTGTTAATTAATGAGAAACAAAACCAAATCCATTTTAGGAATTAAACCTACATCAGATGTTCTTTTAAAATCAAGTACTTTCAAGTTAGTCCTGGAATTTAAAATTTGTTTATCTTTTCCTAAACATTAAATTCCAAATCATGTTTTTCTGCATAGCAAAGGCATTTTCTACAATATTACATTAAAATATATCTACATAAATGGCTCACATCTGTGCAGTAGGTATTCAGTTAAGAACAGAAGGGTTCAGCCTCTATAAAGAATTTTGGAAAATTCCTTGCAATTAAAGCCGAGCTATTTCACTTCATGTTTACTCACATAATGTTTCCAGTGTATTTCACACATTTCATACCTATTTAGTTAAGCAGTTCAACAAATTTTTGTTTTTGATAGCCCAGATATCATTAATTGTCTAATTTCCTTAGTATTTTAGTGGACTTAAAATATTAATCAATAAAGTGCATTTAATAAGTGTGGAATGGTCTAGGATTTTATTATGATAATCTGGAATATTTAGACTGGAAGATGACTATTATTAAAGGTACAATATCAGATTGGATATTAGTTTTCAATATTAACCTAATAATATTCTGCAGTATTTGAAGAACTGGTAAATGTAAAATTTATGTTTTTATAAATATCTTGGCATATAAAATTTTTATGAATTATATACCAAGATAGACCTGGTAATATACTACAAATTATTAAAAAAAAAAGTCTTCATACTTAACCAATACTTATGGAAAGCCATAATTTTACTATATAACAATAGGAAGACGATTTTATAATCTTTGTTAAAAATATTCTGTGGTAAGTAACATATTAATTCTGAGGGACATGAATATCATTAAATGAATAAAGTTAGCTATTGGATATGAAGTCATTGTTGTGCACATTCTCTAATTCAAATTTCCTTAAAGAAACTGTATACCATCTAGTGATCTAGTGGCAAAATTACAACTTTTAATTCGGCATTTTTTTTATGCAAGTATCCTCATTATCAAACTGATGTACAACAACAACCAAAACAACTTAATTAAGTTTGAATTGAACATGTTTGGTAAAATAACTTTCTGGGAAAATTTCCAAATGCTCAATTATTCCTATTAATTTGCATCTAGCAGATGAGGTGAATTCAAAAAACAGGGAGGAGTCACCATGAACTCCTGTAACCTCACTATTTAAAAGCAATACTCGTGTAAATACTACAACACATGCTCATTTTTGTCACCTAGAAGTATATATATATATATATATATATATATATATATATATATATATATTATTTCATGATCACTATATAAATATACTAGATTTAAGCACATTTGATATGCTCATATGCTTCAATTTCTACTTCATATACATTCATATAAGTATAGATTGGGTAAACTATTTTCTAAACAGAAGAAAGGTTGGAGAGTTGATATTAAAAACATAATCAGAATAGCGTAAAAAAACAAGGTGATTTAATGTATTCTTACTTCCATCTTTGTCTTTTACATAGTTTTAGTGGATGCTCTACATTGGCTGCCAGAGATACATCATAACACAATTCAGATTTCCTTAGGGTTTATTTCAAACATCCTCAGAACCTAACAAATTATTTTTACTTTTTTTTTTTCTAATTGACTTATAAAATATACCTGGATCCAGAGTTCCCATACAATTTACATTTCTCAAATTCTTAATCTAATCCTAATCTCTTCACTTTCAATAAATTGTCTAAAAAAAAATCAGGTTTCTATGATAAGGATGATTATTCAATTGCCAGCCTCTTCTCCTCAAAATGTCCCTGTGTTTTCATTCTTTATATCTCCACTGTAACATGGGGAAAGAATACCAACTCTTCCTTCTTTATGAAGTTATCATCTTTCTCTATTCTGTTCTCTCCCGATACTCTGAACCCCAGTTCTATCAAATTTCCCATTTCTCTTTATAGTATCAATTTCTGTTTCTTTATGTTCTTCACTTGGATTCAGTCTTCAAGGAAACAATATTTAAAAATAATAACACTTGGGGAATATAAATAATAGTGAAAGGGAATATAAAGGAAGGGAAAAGAAATGTTGGGAAATATCAGGAAGGGAGACAGAACATAAAGACTCCTAACTCGGGGAAACGAACTAAGGGTGGTGGAAGGGGAGGAGGGCTGGTGTTGGAGGGGAATGGGTGACGGGCAGTGAGGTGGACACTTGACGGGATGAGCACTGGGTGTTTTTCTGTATGTTGGTAAATTGAACACCAATAAAAATTAATTAAAAAAATAAAATTAAAATAATAACACACTCCTTGATCATGGTACCCAGTATTTTTCTATTTTCTCTTAATCTATCAGAAACTCTCTAGATAAATTATTTCTGGTAAGCAAAATCTAGTGTATCATACAACCACTTAATTTTTAATTTTCATTTTATTTCTGGGGGATTGCACTCTTTATATTTAAATTAGATAGAGAACTATTCAGAGAAATCTAGTTTCATCCTATTATCTCCTTTCTATTCTGACTCTCCAATTCAACCTTTTTTTTTTATTTATAAATTGCCCTTCAATATTTTAATTTAAAAGTTTATGCTGTTAGCTATTGTTCATGTCCTGCCTGAGATACCATGAATGTTCATGAAAAGTTTCTTTAATTAAAGCTGGTTACAGTTTAGCTTGGGGAAAAAAAAAAAAGAATGTATATGTGTTTCTATGATAGAATTCACATTATTCTCCTTCATCAAAATTTTCATTTAAAATTTTATCCTGGTGTTGATATCATAGCAAAGAGTTCTCAACCTTGTCACTACTGACATTTGGGGCTGAATAATAATTTATTTGGAGAGCTTTCCTATGCTTTGTAAGGTAACTAACAGCATCCTCGGCCTCTGCAAAACTGTGTGTCAGCGGGAACCCCAAGTAATGACAATAAAAATCATCTCCAGATATGAATCCAGATGTGGACAAATATATTTTAAAAGTGTTTTTAAAATTGATTTTTAGAAATGACTCTAATAAAAAATACAATTATGCAATGTTGCTAGATGTTGCCAAAATACCCTTCATTTTGCATTCCTACCAGTCATGCATTGTTCAGCAAATGTTGAATGTTATAGGTTAACTGAAAAAATAACAACCTATTTTCTGTTTGAAAACAATGATCCTTCATCCTGATTACACCCCTTTCTTTCTTGTCACACTTTGGTGAATATAACATTTATTTTCAAAATTCTATATCTTATTGGTCTAATATTTTAATTTATAGCTAATTAATAAAAATATATGTTTAGAATCTATGTTAATGCTGTAATAAAGAGTAGTTTAGTTCTACAAGCCCCCCCCCCAAAAAAGCGTTAGTAGTACTACACAAAATAAAAGTACTCATATCAATTGCCATTTCCTATTTGTAAATTTAAAATGACAAGTACAGAGCATGAGCCATGTAAAAGACAACTTATCTTGGAGCCACTTTTCTATTACCCAATTCATCTTTTCCTTTATGCTCTTTGTCACAAAGAGAAAAATATACTAGCTTACAGAAGTATACAAAATGAATATGAATATCCAGATAGAATTTGCAACATGAAATTATAATTGGAAGATCGTTTGGCTTCTAATATGTCCTCATGCTTTAAGTTTTTCTTTTCTTTTCTTTTTTTAAGATTTTCATTATACTTTTACATTGTATAAAACAGTACCTCTTATCTGGAGGAAGTTCTTAGGATTTCCACCATAAGATCCATTTAATAAAAATTTTACTAACTTATTTACACAGACTTATTTTAATGCAATTAGCATTCTGTGGCGGCAAGCTTAGTAACTTTTACTATAATCCAAAGCATTTCAAAAGAAATAAGAAATAAATTCTTCTAACCTTTTATTTTTTTAAAGATTTTGTTTATTTATTCATGAGAGACACAGAGAGAGAGGCAGAGACACAGGCAGAGAGAGAAGCAGACTCTCTGCAGGGAGCCCGATGTGGGACTCCATCCCGGGACCCCGGGGTCATGCCCTGGACCAAAGGCACATGCTCAACCACTGAGCCACCCAGGCATCCCTCCTGTAACATTTAAAGCAAAATAAAGCAGAATATTGAATCTCTAAGACAAGTATTGCTTAAAATTTCTCTTATAAATGTAGATTTTAGCTTTAATTTCTTATGAAAATTAGTTGAGATATCCTCAAGCATGCTGTAAGACAATTATTCTTTTGAAAGTCCTAAAAACAAATAGCTACTGAAAAATTATCAGGTTCTTTTGATAATTTTGGACAAACTTAAAAATCACTTTTACTCTCTAGATTTTCATAGGCATTAGTATTTTAACTAAAATAAATTTTGATTTAGTCAGAAACATGAAACAACCCTAGGATTTTAAAATGAGAGCATCAATACAAGAAATTGATAATGTGGGATGGAACAGGTGAAGCACAGTTAGGATACTCCTATATTGTCAACACGGAAACAGCTATTAATCACTGGACTGAAGAAATAATGAGAGAAGGAGGTGGACATAATCCAAAAGCCTATGCCTTCCTGGGACTGTGGGACCACAGCCATATAAAACACTGCTTCAAGAAAGCTAGAAATGTAAAATAGGTTCTTCACTGGCAACCAGAACCACAGAAAATAGAGAAACTGCTATGTTAGAGACCATACTCTTGATTTTCCCTTCCTCCACCTCCCAATCTTCCACCAATCCCTTCTCTCTGCCAGTCCTCGTTGGTAAGTGCAAAGATCATCAAGCTCCTCGTTCAACACAGTGGAACCAAGAAATGAGAAAAATATCCAAAATCAATGAGGAAAGTGACCTACAGAAAATTCTTTTTCATTCTTGTTATTAATGGCCATTAATCAGCAGAGAGACTCTAACTAATTGAGAAGTAGCTTCTTTGCTGCTGATGTAATTGAGATTTTTTTCTTACCATGACATATCACTCAGACATGAAATTCCATGAGAACAGATATGATCTTTCTGTTTGTCCACTGCATGTGTCCCCTGATACTTAAAAAGAGCCTATACCACATCAGAAGGTCAACACAATGTAGTGAATAAATAGATGAATGAATAAACCCTAATTCATTAGTGAAACAAATGGGCAAAATATGACATTCTAATATTTAATTTAAAATAACATGTTCTGGCTGGCTTAGTTTTTTGTTGGAAGTTTAAAACTCATTATTTCAATGAGGATGAATATCAAATAATCAGAAAACTCATATGGCATGCATATATCTCAATATTTTAATCACCAAAAATATTTTACTTCTAGGTTTATATCACCTTCATTGACATCAATGTATATTATCTATCAAAATTTATCCAAAATATTTTCAAAGTAATAAAAGTTTATGAATCAAAGATTCTCTGTACGTCTTTAGCCTTTGTTGTATTAAGAAACTTAAAATTCCATTTAAATTTTTGACATTATGCATAATACGCAAATAGCTGAGTTACCAATAGATGATCTATAACATAATTGATTGTTTTTCATTTTAACTAAATAATGATATGAATATAATTAAGGTCATCATATTCCGAAACATATACTGAGGATAAAAGAAAGATTTTCTTTTTTTTTTTTTTTTTTTTTTTAAATTTATGATAGTCACAGAGAGAGAGAGAGAGAGAGAGAGAGAGAGAGAGAGAGGCAGAGACACAGGCAGAGGAGAAGCAGGCTCCATGCACCGGGAGCCCGACGTGGGATTCGATCCCGGGTCTCCAGGATCGCGCCCTGGGCTAAAGGCAGGCGCTAAACCGCTGCGCCACCCAGGGATCCCAAAAAGAAAGATTTTCTAAGTAGATTTACAGATAACACTAGAAAGATGAAAGAGACATCCAAAAATAAAAAAATAAAAATAAAAATAAAAAAAAGAGACACCCATATGTCCAAAATAAAATAGGATATTTCTAAAAGCTTTCTGCAGAATAATTAAAATAAACAGCAACTTAATCTTTAAGTTACTGAATTTAGAGCAGAATAAGTGGTAATAGTTTGGCACGGGAAGACTAAAAACAGACTCACTGCAATATGAACTCAGAAGCGATGTGTATATTTAACATGATTGTGTTGACTATGTTCAATTGAACTTTGAGAATCATGTTTTAATTAACAGATTGATTACCTCTGATAAAGCTACAGCCATGAATGCCAAATTCAGTTTTTCTGTCCATGACAGCAAGATATTTTATAGCAAATGTAGTGCTGAACAAAATGTGATGTCTCATGGCTATACTTTCTCCATTATCTCTCAGAATATTTTGGAACAACATTTTCCAACCATAAACAATTTGAGAATATATATATTTTCTTCTTCTCCGCATTTTTGCAAAAGCTGCAGGACACAAATATACATAATTAAGATAGTTTAATTTAAAACACATTAAGTAAAAAAAATAAAAAAAATAAAACACATTAAGTTACCCTTTATTGCATATTCAAATAGAAGAATTATGTAGTTAACTTGACATTTATCTAGATCTCTGTTCCTAAGTGATTAGTAGTTATCAATAATTTTCACAGTAATTCAGTTGCATTTAAAAAAGCTGTTATGACTATTTCACTTGATCTGACTGTAGCAAATCAATATTAATCTAATTATAGGGGGAAAGACTATTTGACACAGATTGTTAGTCTTCCAAGATAATATTTAGTTCAAATACTAGAAGAAAGTAAACATTAAAAAATCTAATTTTAACTAAATTAACCACCTTTGACTTTGACTATAATTTAGCCAGCACTGATATAATGAGAAACTATAATTAATTTCTTTCTCAATTTGATTGTATTTCAACAGATATTCCTATCAATAACTCAGCTTTTTTTTTTTCTGATTGAAATGATTCTTTGGTCAGAGAACAATCTATTCATTTCGAACTATCTACAAAAAAACTGATAATAGTTCAGTTGTCCTTTAGAGACAGCTTGGTACTCATTCATATTCACAAAATTGGCATTTTGTGTTTTATTCTTGAGTTTCAGAAGGCAGATGACTTTCTGACTCATGTTCTTAACAAAAAATAAAATAGAGAACAAGTTATAACATAAATTAACTGGTGTTCTTTTCAAACGCAGCCACTCCAGCCTGATGTAAAATATATCTTAGCTTTATGGGCTGACATATAAAATATTAAATAAATCAATCTGATCATATGTGATATAGGTAATGAAAACTTTTCCTAATACATTTATTCTTTTTCATTTAAACATATATCGATAAATTAAAAATAAATTTCCTATTATCTACCCTCAAATATCTTATCTTTAATTATCATATTATCATTACTAAATGTTATATTTTCAAGTACTTGAATATTTTTTCATATTTCTGCCCTCAGGCAACATTGAAAACAAATCTCAGATCACATTAGCTTGTGATAACTTTAACAGAGTTCTCTGTCGTCGTCTTCAATGTTCATGCAGGCAAAACTAAGCCTTAAGGCAAAACAAAATAAAATTTAAAAAAAATTAACTGTGACTTTCCTAAGCTTTTGGAAACTTAAAGAAGAAATATTAGTAGCCAAAACAATACATGAAAGAGTGTTCTATCTCACCAGAGTGCAAAGAAAGAAAAGTCAAATCAACATTGTGACATGATTCCTTATTTAAACTTATGACTTAGAAAACGACTCCCAGCTTATTGAGACTACAGGGAATATTAACTCCTTTTATTGTTGGCAACTCTGCTGAGAACAGTGTGAAGACTTAAAAAACTATTTATACCCTGATAAACAATTCAAACTTTAAGAAGCCACAATAAAAATAGTGTAGTTTACCTAAAAAATGTTGGCAATGTTGTTCATTATAATATTATTTATGGTTAGAAGGGCATGTGGGTGGCTCAGTCAGTTAAGCATCAGACTCTTGATTTTGACTCAGGTCATGGGATCTGGGATCGAGCATTGTGTGGGACCCATGCTCAGCAGAGTCTGCTTGAGATTTTCTCCCTCTCCCTCTCCATTTGCCCCTCCCCCTGCTTGTACTTTCTCTTTCTCTCTCTGAAAATCTTTAAAAATATATATTGTTTATAATTACAGTGAATAGGAATATACATCATTCATATTTCCAAGGTGTCTCAGTTTGCACTATAGATTCATGGTTACTATATTTATAATGACAATACTTTAAAAAATGTAAATCACCTTAAAATATAGGTAATCTTAAATATCAATTTACATTTAAAATCAAATTACCCTGATAATTTGTTCAGGGTAATACAAAGTACTATTAAAGTAGCTATATTGTATCAAGGAAAATATTAGCATTATAGGCTAAATTATCTTTTAAATGTGCATATGTACACAGTATAAAAATATCTAGATAATCTCATTCAAATAATAATTGTGGTTAATCAATTATTGAAGTACAAAAATTAGGTCATTTTTTACCATTTTTACAAACTACGTTTATTATCTTTGTAAAAGATCAATTTTACAAAGAAGGACAAATAGGAGAATATTTAGAAATATTATTTGTTAGTTAATAGTCGTGCTTAATAATGATTGCTCAATTAAAATTAAACTTTAATAAGAATTAATAGAAAATGGGATCCCTGGGTGGCGCAGCGGTTTGGCGCCTGCCTTTGGCCCAGGGCGCGATCCTGGAGACCGGGATCGAATCCCACGTCGGGCTCCCGGTGCATGGAGCCTGCTTCTCCCTCTGCCTGTGTCTCTGCGCCTCTCTCTCTCTCTCTCTGTGACTATCATAAATAAATAAATATATTAAAAAAAAAAAGAATTAATAGAAAATCATTTGCGTTCCATCCTGAATTAATGATTTGAGTACCAAATAACCGATGTTAACTGATGTTCGTATTAACTCCTGCTACATTCATGTATTTAAGACTTGCCATGTACTTACTTTACAAAACCAGAAGGAAATAAGAATTCAAAGAATGAGCAAGACTTATGTCTTCAAGTATTTCAAGAAGCAGACTTTGAAAGACATCTTTCATTGAGATAACATTTAGTTGAGAACTGGAAGACATACAACCTCCTCAAATAAGAATTCCATGTGGGAAAACAGGTTAGTCATGGCTATAGCAAGAGCAAGGTAAGTTGCAGGATGGTTGAGTGAAATACAGACTGTTTTCAGGATGTGGGAAGAAATACATTTGGCAAAGTAGGTTCGCTCTTAGGGAACGCCACCTATATACTGATGATTATATAAAGGAAATGTACGCCCTGGAGCTCAGTTAGTAGAGTGCAATGGAAGCAGAACTGATTTAATGAAGATGGGTCAGCTTCTTGCATATCATGGAGGAAACTGAAACAGAAGAGTCTCCTTGGACAGCCGTTTAGAACTTTGGCAAATGTTGAGTCCCTAAACCAGGAGTGTGGAAATTAAAGGCAGGGCTTTGGTTTCAGAGACAATGCATGGATGGACTATGAGATTGTATAACCATCTCAATTTTGGAGATTAGGGGAAAAGAAACAAAAGCTCGTCCCTGCTTTAAAACTACAAGAGTCATTTGAAAACCTAGGTGTGATTTAGTGTCTGCAGTCATAGGAATGAGAAGGATTTGTAACGAAAATTAGAAATCTGTCACAAGAATGCAATGGTTGAAGATACAGAATTATATTAAGAGAGATATAGCCTGAGAAATGCTGGAACAAGATAGCCAAGTATTGAAAATAATAGTGACCCGACTTTAGAATCGGTAGCATGCACGACTTATTCCCTCCCTAAATAATTCTGAAGTCTTTTGCTTTCTATTTCTCTGCTTACAAACTGGAGAAACACTTTATGGAAAAATAAAGGAAACTGATGAGGTTGGTCACTCCAATTAGTTGAAGGTTTCTTTAAAAGTACCTGATGCAATGGTTTTGTGTAATGATATGGCTGCCACCAATATTTTTTAAAAAATCTAATGAGTCAAGTTTTATTTATTGTAGTGTGCTTCCGTGGACACTCCAACATTTCTATTGCTCTTTGAGGTTATTCCTGGGTACTAAATATCTCATGAGTCAGAATGCAGATAAAGGAATCAGTCAGTAGAAAGTAGTTTGAACTTAGAGTCTCATGATTTTATTATGGTTCTCAACGTCTTCTGTTAAGCCTAAGAAATTTCTCTAGGTTATTCCTCCTAGAAATTTTGATGTTCTAGTATAACGAAAGCAAAGTTTTATTCTTTTAGTTTCACCAGGGCTGTCACGTCAACATTTTTTTTTTCGTGCCAACATTTTTAAAAAGCTCCTAGTTTAGTGTTGCTGTTGTTTTTCAGTTTTGTATGCTCTTAATGGTACTAATTACATATTCTACTTCATTGCTTTGGTCCAAAAAATTGGAATTCATAATTATAAATATTTTAATGTGTGTGTAACTTGGCATGCTTATT
Organism: Vulpes lagopus; assembly: GCF_018345385.1. NCBI lineage: Eukaryota > Metazoa > Chordata > Mammalia > Carnivora > Canidae > Vulpes > Vulpes lagopus. The sequence goes on from NC_054845.1 coordinate 3,567,306, forward strand.
ATATTTTGGATGCTTTTCTTGGATATTTTCTGTCACCTACCTAGAGATCCATTTTTTGTAATAAAAGCAGAGATGAGGATTATTTATTATGCATTCGGGTATCTTTTATAAATTTATTTTTTTCACAATGGATTCTTATGTACAGAATATAGTCTAGGCAGCATTTTGATAAGTTATTTTAGGTCTATATATGGCTGTTTTTGTGAGACAAGTTAGTAGTAGGCCTTTTGAGCCTACAAATAACAAAAGGTGTGTTCTGCAAAGAAAGATGTAGTTTGGAAATTTCCAGGAACATTTTATTATTAAGTATGGATGCAAATTCCAGAATGACTCTTATCTTAAAATATCAACTCTTCCCTGATGGCACTGGAAGTTAGTCATAAATACACATATTGAGATATAAAAATGAACACAATTACCTATTAGAAATAGCATAAATTATGCCATACCAAGACAATGATTATATATACAGTGATTTTTTATTTTATATATGTATATATAAACATTTATGTACACATATATTTTTATATATGAGTATATGAGTGTGTACATTTTATAATAAAATACAGAGTGTATATTTTGACATAGGCATATGAAAAATATATGTTTAAATAAATTAAAGCAATAATCAAAAATGTATTTGTAATTAAAAGGTCTTAAATAGACTGAAAATACATAAAAACTAATAGTGGTGGCTTTTGATGTATGACTGACAGAAATATGACAGAGGATGGAGAACAAATGATATCTCATGAAAAGGAAAAGATTACCACTCAATATTTTAGAGTTTACATGTAAATATATCCTTTAGGGTATCTAAAAAATAGAATACAAATTTATTTTCTCTTAATCAAATTAAGTAATATGTATCTAAAATTAAAGTTTTATTCAAAAAATAAACTTTTATTCTATGTATTTAAAAGTAACATGCATAATATATTAAGATATATATATTAACTTTACATGGAATCTAACCATCTCACTCTAATTTTAAGATATCAATTTAATGTGGAAGGAATTTAAAAACTATATTTTACTCTCAGTAAATCTTGAACTTTTCAACTAATTTTGAGTTACTGTTTTCTGAAACCTCTGCCATGACAAACTCATTATCTTGGGGATTTACAGTACGTTATTACAAACTTAATCCCAAATTCCCAAATTTCTTTATATTATATATTTATTTACATAAAATAAGGTTGAAAATAGTAATACATTTTATAATATTGTAAATTTTATCAATCTAATATCTTAAATCCTATTCAAATAAATCACTAAACCTATTATAATAAGTATCCTTTTTTTGCTTATCTCTCACTTTCTTTTCATTCCAAAGATTTACTGTGCTATAATTTTATTGATGTATCTTTTTATTCAAATATGTATGAATTAAAGCATTTGCCTCTATGCATTTACTAAGAGTAAAATATACCATGAATTTTCTATTTAGATATTTGTCAGTTTAATTTTTACATATCTATTATTTTGTTTTTGAGAATTTTAGTGATTATTTTCTCACAGAACCTATTTTTATATGAGTTATAGTGTAATAGATCATAATTGGGCTCTTGAATTAAACAACCCTGTTCAACTTTTGCTTTTCTATATGCTAATAACCATGTAATCTTTAAAAGATATTGTGATGATTGAATGAAATAATCTGTGAGCCATTTAATATTATTTCAGTTTCAGTATACATACAATCAGTGCCCTTATTTTTAGTAATAATAACATTACTTTTAATTCATGAGTATGATTTCCATTTAAAATAGATATTTCGTAGAATAGGTGTGATTTCTTCTTTAAACGTTTGATAGAATTCCCCTGGGAAGCCATCTGGCCCTGGACTCTTGTGTCTTGGGAGGTTTTTGATGACTGCTTCAATTTCCTCCCTGGTTATTGGCCTGTTCAGGTTTTCTATTTCTTCCTGCTCCAGTTTTGGTAGTTTGTGGCTTTCCAGGAATGCGTCCATTTCTTCTAGATTTCCTAATTTATTGGCGTACAGCTGTTCAAAATATGTTTTTAAAATCGTTTGTATTTCCTTGGTGTTGGTAGTGATCTCTCCTTTCTCATTCATAATTTTATTAATTTGAGTCTTCTCTCTCTTCTTTTTAATAAGGTTGGCTAATGGATTATCTATCTTATTAATTCTTTCAAAGAACCAACTCCTGGTTCTGTTGATCTGTTCCACAGTTCTTTTGGTCTCGATATCATTGAGTTCTGCTCGAATTTTAATTAACTCTCTTCTTCTGCTGGGGGTGGGGTCTATTTGTTGCTTTTTCTCTAGTTCCTTTATGTGTAAGGTGAGTTTTTGAATTTGAGATCTTTCCAGTTTTTGAATGGATGCTTGTATTGTGATGTATTTCCCCCTCAGGACTGCTTTTGCTGCATCCCAAAGATTTTGAACGGTTGTATCTTCATTCTCATTAGTTTCCATGAATCTTTTTAATTCTTCCTTAATTTCCTGGTTGACCTGTTCATCTTTTAGCAGGATGGTCCTTAACCTCCACGTGTTTGTGGTCCTTCCATACTTCTTGTTGTGATTAAGTTCTAATTTCAAGGCATTATGGTCTGAGAATATACAGGGGACTATCCCGATCTTTTGGTATCGGTTCAGACCCGATTTGTGACCCAGTATGTGGTCTATTCTGGAGAAAGTTCCATGTGCACTTGAGAAGAATGTGTATTCAGTTGAGTTTGGATGTAAAGTTCTGTAGATATCTGTGAAATCCATCTGGTCCAGTGTATCATTTAAAGCTCTCGTTTCTTTGGATATGTTGTGCTTAGAAGACCTATCCAGGGTAGAAAGGCCAGCATCACCTTAATTCCGAAACCAGACAAAGACCCCACCAAAAAGGAGAATTACAGACCAATATCCCTGATGAACATGGATGCAAAAATTCTCAACAAGATACTAGCCAATAGGATCCAACAACACATTAAGAAAATTATTCACCATGACCAAGTAGGATTTATCCCCGGGACACAAGGCTGGTTCAACACTCGTAAAACAATCAGTGTGATTCATCATATCAGCAAGAGAAAAACCAAGAACCATATGATCCTCTCATTAGATGCAGAGAAAGCATTTGACAAAATACAGCATCCATTCCTTTTTTTTTTAAATTTTTTTTTTAATTTTATTTATTTTATGATAGGCACACAGTGAGAGAGAGAGAAGCAGAGACATAGGCAGAGGGAGAAGCAGGCTCCATGCACCGGGAGCCCGACGTGGGATTCGATCCCGGGTCTCCAGGATCGCGCCCCGGGCCAAAGGCAGGCGCCAAACCGCTGCGCCACCCAGGGATCCCCAGCATCCATTCCTGATCAAAACCCTTCAGAGTGTTGGGATAGAGGGAACTTTCCTCGACATCTTAAAAGCCATCTACGAAAAGCCCCAGCAAATATCATTCTCAATGGGGAAGCACTGGGAGCCTTTCCCCTAAGATCAGGAGCAAGACAGGGATGTCCACTCTCACCACTGCTGTTCAACATAGTTCTGGAAGTCCTCGCCTCAGCAATCAGACAACAAAAAGACATTAAAGGCATTCAAATTGGCAAAGAAGAAGTCAAACTCTCCCTCTTCGCTGATGACATGATACTCTACATAGAAAACCCAAAAGCCTCCACCCCATGATTGCTAGAAATCATACAGCAATTTGGCAGCGTGGCAGGATACAAAATCAATGCCCAGAAATCAATGGCATTTCTATACACTAACAATGAGACTGAAGAAAGAGAAATTAAGGAGTTAATCCCATTTACAATTGCACCCAAAAGCATAAGATACCTAGGAATAAACCTAACCAAAGAGGTAAAACATCTATACCCTAAAAACTATAGAACACTTCTGAAAGAAATTGAGGAAGACACAAAGAGATGGAAAAATATTCCATGTTCATGGATTGGCAGAATTAATATTGTAAAAATGTCAATGTTACCCGGGGCAATTTATACGTTTAATGCAATCCCTATCAAAATACCATGGACTTTCTTCAGAGAGTTAGAACAAATTATTTTAAGATTTGTGTGGAATCAGAAAAGACCCGGAATAGCCAGGGGAATTTTAAAAAGAAAACCTTAGCTGGGGGCATCACAATGCCAGATTTCAGGTTGTACTACAAAGCTGTGGTCATCAAGACAGTGTGGTACTGGCACAAAAACAGACACATAGATCAATGGAACAGAATAGAGAACCCAGAAGTGGACCCTGAAATATACGGTCATCTAATATTCGATAAAGGAGGAAAGACTATCCATTGGAAGAAAGACAGTCTCTTCAATAAATGGTGCTGGGAAAATTGGACATCCACATGCAGAAGAATGAAACTGGACCACTCTCTTTCACCATACACAAAGATAAACTCAAAATGGATGAGAGATCTAAATGTGAGACAAGATTCCATCAAAATCCTAGAGGAGAACACAGGCAACACCCTTTTTGAACTTGGCCACAGTAACTTCTTGCAAGATACATCCACAAAGGCAAAAGAAACAAAAGCAAAAATGAACTATTGGGACTTCATCAAGATAAGAAGCTTTTGCACAGCAAAGGATACAGTCAACAAAACTAAAAGACAACCTACAGAATGGGAGAAGATATTTGCAAATGACATATCAGATAAAGGGCTAGTTTCCAAAATCTATAAAGAACTTTTTAAACTCAACACCAAAGAAACAAACAATCCAATCATGAAATGGGCAAAAGACATGAAGAGAAATCTCACAGAGGAAGACATGGACATGGCCAACAAGCACATGAGAACATGCTCTGCATCACTTGCCATCAGGGAAATACAAATCAAAACCACAATGAGAAACCACCTCACACCAGTGAGAATGGGGAAAATTAACAAGGCAGGAAACCACAAATGTTGGAGAGGATGCGGAGAAAAGGGAACCCTCCTGCACTGTTGGTGGGAATGTGAACTGGTGCAGCCACTCTGGAAAACTGTGTGGAGGTTCCTCAAAGAGTTAAAAATAGACCTGCCCTAAGACCCAGCAATTGCACTGTTGGGGATTTACCCCAAAGATTCAGATGCAATGAAACGTCGGGACACCTGCACCCCGATGTTTCTATCAGCAATGGCCACAATAGCCAAACTGTGGAAGGAGCCTCGGTGTCCATCGAAAGATGATGGATAAAGAGGATGTGGTTTATGTATACAATGGAATATTACTCAGCAATTAGAAACGACAAATACCCACCATTTGCTTCAACGTGGATGGAACTGGAGGGTATTATGCTGAGTGAAATAAGTCAATCGGAGAAGGACAAACAGTGTATGTTCTCATTCACTTGGGGAATATGAATAATAGTGAAAGGGAATATAAAGGAAGGGAAAAGAAATGTTGGGAAATATCAGGAAGGGAGACAGAACATAAAGACTCCTAACTCTGGGAAACGAACTAGGGGTGGTGGAAGGGGAGGAGGGCGGGTGTTGGAGGGGAATGGGTGACGGGCACTGAGGTGGACACTTGACGGGATGAGCACTGGGTGTTTTTCTGTATGTTGGTAAATTGAACACCAATAAAAATTAATTAAAAAAAAAGAAAAAAAAAGAAAATAAAATAAAATTGATATTTCTCTTTCATGAGTTATTCATGAAACATATGTATGTCTGATTAATGGCTACTTTAAGGTAGAGACAAAAATAACATTATTTATAGGAAAAGGTGAATGTACTACTTTTAAAACAAGACAATTACTTTAATAAAACTCTAAGATATGTCAGGAAAATAATTCAAATTGTGCTTTATCATTTGTTTTTATCTCTTAAGTATTTCCATGATGGGTTACAATGAGAAACAGTATAGCAATAAGAAAATGTTTTAATATTTACTTTATTACTAGTCACCTACAAGATTATTCTTGGAAACCATGATGTTGGACAAAAGTTTTAAAGAACAGGGATATCATCCTACACGTCTCTGAAATACATCATTGCTTGTTGGCTCTTCATCTGTTTGGGGTTTTAATTCTTGTAATATTTGCATAATTTCTTATCCTGCTTTTTGATCAGTTGGAGAGTTTTTTCTTGCATGTTATAGATTAGCTTTTTTTTTTTTTTTGACAGATTTCACTGGCAAAAGATTCAAATTTAAAGTCACTTGTGTGGACAGAAAGACAACAGTTGACAGAGCAACAAACTATTGTTATTGTGCCTAATATGTACACATTGAGAGGAAGACTGTACCTGCTTCCCTAAAACAGCATTATTTTCTTGTTACGACTAATCGTATAATTCTTGTACTTCCAAGTCTTGATGGTGGCTTCCTGTATAAAGAAACTGTGTAAATGTAAGTTGTGGAAATGACTAAAATCTCTTGTGTACCTTTGAACAACTATTTAACCTACCTAAGAAACAATTACCTCATTTGTAACTGAATTAATTTGAGTTAAATGATCTGTAAATTCTTTTTTGGTTCCAAAGTTCTAGAATTAAAAAAAAATGGATTAAAGGGCTGCTCTTATGAGCTAGTATGCTGATTGGCCTCTGTGGTCCCATTCTAAAAAATAATTATTTAAAAAGATGATTTTTGAACTTCATTAGAAAGTATGCATAGGGAATGAATGTGAAAGTTCAGTATACATCAAGTTATAATCCATATCTACATTGCTCTTCCTCAATTCTCTTAGAGTCTTTTGAGTATATACTAGCTCACTATGTAAATAAGAAAAATAGCATTCTTCGATCTTAGTGGGGTCTTTTTGGTGTGTGTATGTTTATATTTTTAATACAGAATAATGCTTATTTTTGGAAAATATTTACCTTTACCACTTCTTCAAATAACAGACCACAGACCATCAGTTTCTCCTAATCACCACAAAGTTGTATAGTGGGAATAATAAGACAAAAGATGTCAAACAAATGCCTCCAATAAAATTTCTTCTAAAATTAATGAGAAAAACCCTCTGGACTCTGGAGCTATGATACTGAAAGAACATGAATCTGGTTTCTGTTCATTGCTCATGTTGTTTTTGTCTTACAAGAAATTTTTGGAGTATCAAATATAAGGCCAATAAAAGAAAAGATGAGCTAGAAGAGGAAACAACAGAGATACATAATTGGGATAATCACATTTAAGCTCTGGATCCAATTTTTCTTAAAAACAATCACATCAACTTCTATTCTTCCATGGTATATTGAGATAAGTTTTTAAATTTTATGGATTATTTTTTAGCATGAGTCTATTTGGGTTAGAGCTCCAGTAACTAAAGGAATTATAATTCTCCCCAGTATAAATTATGTACATGTACACCAGGTATAAATTTTGTTTAAAAGTATAATTTGTTAATTTCAGTCCTTCAGTCCATATGAGCATATGTTTAGAAGTTTGTTAAACAATTATCTATTAGGACAACAATCTTAAATATTAGTTTAAATAGACAAGTACTCATGTTATGTGGAGGGTGTAGAAGGAACAATGTACATTTATATAGAGATGATTTTTCAAGTTGTTCAGGGTTAAAAAAAAAAAAAGAATCAATCTCCCGTGGTATCTTTCACCTGTAACAAATCTAAAATTGTATTTAAAAAATAAAAAAAAAAACGAGAAAAATTTAATATAGATAAACTTTTCTATCCTCCACAAATCTTTACAGATCATGAAGCAGTTGCAGTAATGAAAAACAATGCTCTCCTAGCTACATAAATCACATATTCCTTCAGGGAAGAGAGACATACCACTATTTAGTAGTCTAATATCACCCTCTACATTAGTGATTAATTAATTATTTTATGACCACCATGATGGAAATAATTGCTCCAAAGAAATTATAGCAAAGTATGTTGTACATTTTCATAATATAGTAATTTGAAAGGGTAGACTCAGCTGTTGACTGAATGGTCTCCCAGGTGGATAGTACCATGTATCTAAATGTATCAAAGACAGCAAACACATTAATTGATAAGTAAGTTAATATACTCTCAGAGAAACATGGAGAGCACAGCATGTTAATATTAAAGAATATTTATTCTGCTCTCCATCTGTGACTATTTTCTTAAATAGTCTTTATCCACATAAGTAATATATTGAGACCTCATAAAACAAAATGTCTCTCTTTTTTTGTAATTTACCCCCTGTGTGCCTTCGAAATAGAATATTAATTATGATGGTTTTACAATTCAGAGTTTTAAAACTGAGGAATCAGAATATGTAACACTTAAAGCATATTTTTTCAATAATCCATATTTAAATAATTCAGTAATGAAAAACTGCAATGAAAATTCACAGATAAAAAAAGAAAATTCACAGATTATGTTTAAGAAACTACACATGTTGGGATCCCTGGGTGGCGCAGCGGTTTGGCGCCTGCCTTTGGCCCAGGGCGCTATCCTGGAGACCCGGGATCGAATCCCACATCTGGCTCCCGGTGCATGGAGCCTGCTTCTCCCTCTGCCTGTGTCTCTGCCTCTCTCTCTCTCTGTGACTATCATAAATAAAAAAAAAAATTAAGAAACTACACATGTCATAGGTTAACAAAGGGATTCATAATTAAGTTAGAATAGCTGAAATCAATTAACTAAAGAGAAATGAAAAATGTGGTTACTAAATCTCTCGCTAAATTAAAAATAAAAAATAAAGTGACAGGTTGTTTGAAGATCAAATTATTCATAGAAAAGATTGTTGTGGGTTTTTTTAAAAAGATTTTATTTATTCATGAGAGACTCAGAAAGAGAGGAGGAGACATAGGCAGAGGGAGAAACAGGCTACCTGTGGGGAGCATGATGCAGGACTTGATCCCAGGACCCAAGGATGATGACCTGAGTCAAAGGCAGATGCTCAACCACTGAGGCACCCAGGTGCCCCAACCCTTTATTAAGCATAGAAAAGATTGTTAAAAATAAAAAAGTCTGTGTGATAAAGAACATTTAGCATAGCAATCTAGAGAAAAGAAGAACTGGATTATTTTATTTAGACAAATTTTATCATGGTTTTTCTTTTACTTAGAAGAAGGCTTGGAAATTCCTGGTTCCATCACACCACAAAGAAACCCCATCCCTGGTAAGCAGACACTTTCTGCATCTCCCTACCCTAATCCTTTGGAAGCTACTAGTCTGCTTTCTGTCTTTACAAACATACATTTTCTGCATATTGCATTATAAATGCAATCACATAATATGTGCTCCTTGATGTCTAGATATTTTACTTAGCTTAATGTTTTCAGGGTTAATCATGTTGCAGCCTGTAGCAGTATTTCATTGCTTTTTATGGTTGGATAATATTCCACTGTACCACCATGTTGCTATCTGTTTATCCATTTATCAACTAGTTGATATTTATTTGGCTCGTTCTACCTTTAGGCTATTGTGAATAGCATAGCTATGAACATTCTTTTACAAATGTGTGATCAAAAATCTACAATTTTTTAAAGCATAGACTAGAAAGAAAATTGCCAGGTCATACGGTAATTCTATGTTTCACTGGCGGATTCTAGAGTGGCTATGCCACTCCCTCTCCCTCTTTCCCCTGCTCTTGTTATCTCTCTCTCACTCTCTCTATCTCAAATAAGCAAATAAAATATTTTTTTAATACTGGTATAAATTCTTCTATAAATGATTTAAAAAATTGTCCAAGTAAACCATCTCATCCTGGGTTTTTTTTTTTTCCCCCTGGGGATTCTGAATACTGATTCAACCATTTTAATTTTTATGTCTGTTTAATTTTTTTCTTTTTATTCTTAAGACAGTTCTGACAGTTTGTGTCATTCTACATCTTTTTTTCTGTTTCTTCTAAGATATTTAGTTTGTTGGTATACAAGTGTTCATAGTAGTCTCTTCCAATCCTTTCAACTTCCATAAGGATAGTGGTAATGTCCATATGATTATTTCTGATTTAGTAATTGGAACCTTCATTCTTAGGCAAATCTAGCTAAAGCTACAACAATTTGTTGACCTTTTCAAAGAACAAACTTTTGCTTTCATTATTAGTATATTATCTCTACTGTTCTAGTGTCTATTTCATTTAGAGTCTTTATTTTATTTTATTTTTGCTACTAGCTTCGGTATTAATTTTGTCTTTCTTTTTATAGGTTCTTATGAAGTAAAGTTAGGTTATTGATTTGAGCTTTCTTTTTAGAAGATTTTATTTATTTATTTGACAGAGAAAGGAGAGAGAAAGCCAGCATAGACAGAGGACTGGCAGAGGGGGAGGTAAAAGTAGTCTCCCCACTGAGCAGAGAGCCTGACCTATTGAGGATCAATCCCAGGACCCTGGGATCATGAACTGAGCTGAAGGCAGACGCTTAACTGACTGAGCCACCCAGGTGCCCCTGAGATTTCTTTTAAATGTCAGGGCTTATAGCTCTGAATTTCTCTCAGAGCACTACTTTTGCAATGCTCCATAATATTTGGTATATATTTTAGTTATTATTCATTTCATAATCTGTCTTTTGATTTATGCTTTGACTCATCATTTGTCTAAAAGTTTAACTTCCACATATTTGTGACATTTTTCAGTGTTTCTTCTGTCCTAAATTTGTAGTTTTATTCCATTGTGTGTGTGTGTTTGTGTGTGTGTGTGTGTCCTATCCTATGGTCTATCCTGGAGAATGTTCTATGTATACTTGAGAAAAAAATGTGTATATTTTCCTCTTGTTAGGTAGAGTGTTATGTACATGTTTGGTAGAACTGGTTAGTTGGTGGAGTTGTTCAAGTCCTTTATTCTCTTAGTGATCTTTAGTCTAGTTTTTCTGTCCATTACTGAAAGTGGGATGTGGAAGTCTCTGAGTATTATTTAACAGTCCATTTCTCCCTTCAAGTCTGTCAACTATTGCTGCATGTATTTTTGGGCTCCATTGTTTGTGTACAAGTTTAGAATTATTATATTTTCTTTATGGAATGGCTCTTTTAGAAGTACATAATATCCCTTTCTGTCTTTTATAACTATTTTAACTTAGAGTCTCTTTTGTCTGATATTGGAATAACCATTGCAGGTCACCTTTAGTTACCATTTTCATGGAATATCTTTTTCATTCATTCACTTTCTATCTATTCATGTCTTGGCATCTAAAGTAAGTCTCTTGAAGACAGCATAGCTGGATCAAGTTTATTTTTTGGTGTTTTTACTTTTTTTACCCCAATCAGCCAATTTCTGACTTTTGATTAGTTTATTCCACTTGCATTAAAGCAGTTGCTGACAAGGAAGCTCTTATTTATGCCATTTTTATATTTTTTCTATATGCCATTTTTTGTTTGTTTCTCCATTCCCTCATTATTTTCCTTTATGTTTAACTGATTTTTAGTTGAATTTGATTTCCTCCTAATTTTTTTCTATATATATTCTGCATAATTTTCTTAGTGGTCATCTAGGGGTTACAAAACACATCTTAAATTTATAATGAGCCACTTTAAATTAATACCACCTCACTTCAATAGTTCATAAAATCTCTGTTCCAGTGCTTTTTCACACTCCCCTGTGTACCACTGTCAGAAATTACAACTTTATATATTGTGCATGTAGTAACACAAACTCATAATTTCTATTGTATTCATTTGCTTTCAAATCATGTAAAAAAGTCACAAACCAAAACACAACAATACTGGCTTTTATATTTACTTATGTAGTTACCTTTATCAGGGTTCTTTATTCCTTTGGCTTTAAAATTCCATATTTGCTCTAGGCCCAAACATGAGGTTCATTTTGTTGAATATACTTGTGTACTTGAAAAGAAGGCATGTTGTTTTGTTAAGATTAGTGGCTCATAAACATCAATTTACTAAAATAGTTGGATATTTTTGTTCAGTTATTAGGTATTAATAATGTGTTATTTTGCTGTTCTATTAATTGCTAATAGATACATTGAAATCTCCAACTAGATTATTTAATGGTCAATTGTCCCCTTGGCTTTCTTAATATATTTTAAAATCGCTATTGGCAAAAACACAATTGTGATTGTTATGTTTTTCTAATGGACTTAGGTTTTATCTTTATAATATATACTTTTTACTTCTAGCAATTACTGCCTTGAAACATAATTTATCTCACATAAATTCTTCTTTCTTATACTTCTCTTTGCATGGTATAAGTTTTTCCATCTAGTTTTAGCCTATATATATGTGTATATATATATATACACACATATGTTATATTATATATAATATAAAATATATAAAACATATTCTTACATATGTAAAACATAAAATATATAAATATTGAAAATATAGAGCATATTATCAATGCCTCTCTTTAAATAGTCTAGATCTATATTTCATTCATTTAAATCAATTGTTTAATTCTGCCTTCATTGCCATATAATTTTTAATATGTTTGGTTTCAGGTCTACCATTTTATCATTCATATTGTACTTAACCCTTCAATTTCATGTTTCTACAGTCCTCACTCCTTGTCCTCTTTTGGATTATTAATTTTTTTTTTGCTGTTCTTGTAATTAAATTTTGAATTATCTTTAGCATTTATCTATATGTCTTTGCACTACTATTTGACTGATTTAGGGATTATTATAAACATTCTAAATTCTCATAATTTCTCTAGAGTTAATATTTACGAGTTCACATAAAATTTTAAAAATTTTAAGATTCTAAAATTTTAAAAATTCTGTGCTTTATAAGTCTACCTAATCTCCTCTCCATTTTTCATTCAATAGTTATTATATGTCTTAAATCTGCATGCAGTATGTACCTTATAATTCACGGCTGTAATTTTTGGTCTTAAAAAACTTCCAAAGACCAAAGACTTCCTTTCTTTCCTTTTGGTCCAAAGACCAAAGACTTTTACTTTCCTTTCAGTCAAGATTTCCTTTAAGTAAAAAAAGAAAATATATTTTAGTGCTCTTTATTTTTTATGAGGATTCAAGTGTCCATCTCATTTTATTTCTTGGCACCACAAGAATTCTCTTTAACATGTGTTTAGAGGAGCTACTCTATGGGAATTCTAAGCATAAACCTTATATTTCATTTAGTCTCACAAAAGATGATAAAAGTGATATTTTAAGGTCTTATGCTTATAATGCAAGTGTTCTAAAATTCAATATTAATATTTTAATATCTTTGGCTTTTCCCACCAAATGTGACATGCAACCTCAATAAATATTTGTCCTCTTCAAAACACAGGCATGGGTGCACATATGTATTACTAATCAGAAAGCACTGTCTATGTCTTCATTTACACTCACTTGTTAAAGTATTGACAGAAGTTTTAGTTGGAAATGTCCATAAGGTCTTGAGCTGACTATATAAGGCATGTATATTTACAAGTATAATTTGTAATGTGTATCAGAATTTTTAAAATTTGATTTGCAACTTTTTTTTTTCTTTGTTTAAAGGATTTCATTTATTTATTTAAGAGAGAGAGAGCACAGGGGGAGAGAGAGTGGGAGAAGCAGACTCCCTGCTGGGTAGAGAGCCTGATGTGGGGCTCAATCCCAGGACCCGGGGATTATGACTTGACTGTAGCTGAAGGTGGGCGCTTAACCCACTGAGCCACCCACCTGCCCTGATTAACAACTTTCTGATAAGCAAATAAAGTAAAAGAGCAGGGTAAGGATATCTATACCTCCATGGTTGTTTGGCATATATTAGTAGAGCAAAAATTCCTAAATGACAATGACAAACTTGAGGTCAATAACTTTAAAAGCAAAATAAAGTATTGAAAGGAAAAAGAAAATTTAGGGAATGGGGAAATGTATTGGTAGAAAATAGAATTCTGATAAATGCTTAGTAGAAAATAGAGTTCTGATAAATGCTTAACCACTCACTGAAAAAAAAGTGCATATTTTTGCGCAAAGTTTATTATAAATGTTTCCATAAGGATATATGGTGCATAATTTTAAAATATATGATGTTCTATATTTTAAACTTCCTATAGCCAATTACTACCAAAGTGCTTTTGTGGAACTGAATTATATCTGTAGCCAACCTATGGTTGCAATTCAACCATGATTTGACAAATGGATCACCTCCCAATACGTTAATCTTCTTCTAATCAAATGTGATATTTGATTTTTTTCTCAACTATTTCTCATATTCTACAAATTATATTCATTAAACAAGTCCTTTTAGCCTAGCACTAATTATAAATTCATATAATTTGATTTTTATAATGACTGTGTTTAATACTTGGCTCACGGTATTCCTGAAAATTTAACAGTCAGGTTGCGAGCTAGTACAAACTAACTTCAGCACACCACTCATCTAGATCACCTTATGGATTGGAGAAGAAAACAGAAGTGTATTTATATACTTTTTACTTCCATTCTCAATATCTCCTTATCGGCTTATTTCTTCACCTCCAATACACTCCAAAGAACTGTTTTCCTGCCTATTTCTATAATTTCCTTTTTCCTCTTAGTCCGTAAACATGAAAATGGTAACTAATAGCAGAAAACAGGTATTATCTGAAAGAATAGCACTTTTGGGGCAGGGGGATATCCTATAATATTTTGGTCTCTAGGGACACCTGGGTGGCTCAGCAGTTTAGCACCTACCTTCAGCCCAAGGCCTGATCCTGGAGACTCGGGATCGAGTCCCACGTTGGGGTCCCTGCATGGAGCCTGCTTCTCCCTCTGCCTGTATCTCTGCCTCTGTCTCTCTCTGTGTCTCTCATGAATAAATAAATATAATCTTTATTTAAAAAATTTTTAAGATTCCATTTATTTATTCATGAGACACAGAGAGAGACAGAGGCAGAGATACAGGCAGAGGGAGAAGCAGGCTCCATGCAGGGAACCCAACGTGGGACTCGATCCCGGGTCTCCAGGATCACACCCTGGGCTGAAGGTAGATGTTAAACTGCTGAGCCACCAGGCTGCAATTAAATCTTTAAAAAATATTTCAGTCTCTAACTTTATTAAACAGTCAACCCACATTTTTTTCCTCATTTATATATTATGTGGTTGTGTCTTCTAGTCAATGAATTTTAATCTATTTATAATTCAGTTGAATATGGGTTAATGTTCAACATATCCTTTAGTTATTGGTGGTAGAGCAAGGAAAGACACCCATATGGCAATTGCCCTCATGGGGCTTTCACATGGATACAATTATTCTACACACAATAACTAAAAGTGTGATGGTTATAAGGGAGAAAAAGTGCCAAGGATAGCATTAAAATGTTATCTAGTCAAAGGTGTCAAATGCTCCCTTTTGGAAATGAGATATTATGTGAGATATAAGATGTAGCCAAATTTTATAGAATAGTACTTCTGCGCAGAGAAAACAGCATACTTGGCAATGGAGGGAGCTTAAAGTGCCTAGAGTGCTTAGAGTGCCAAGTAATATCCTAAGGACATAATAGCAATGAAGAGTAAAAAGAATAACTAGTTCACACCAATTAACCTTCATTTTCCAGGAATCTCAGACTCTCTTTTCCATTCTCTCACCATCCCTCCTGACATGAACACATGGATACACACATACCCAAAATAAAACTTAATTCCTTCCTGTCAATAATAAACTTATGTTCTGAGGTGTATAAGGCTGTAATCAATGTGAAAAGTAACTGATTGCCTTGTACCACGATGCAGATTATGGAAAGGGTGTCAAAATGGAGAAATGATTCTTCCTCAGCAAAATAAAACTTAGAAAAAATATTTTCTCTTCCCATATTCTGTGAAATAATTATTTCCCATTCCTGTCGTTAGTTTTGATGAATCCTGGGTTCCTAGTTCAAAAGTAAAAGTCTTGTACAAGTCATACCTCATTTGCTTACTCATGTTTCATGTAGTCCAAGCTCATTCAGAATTGCCTCTAAATGGCAGAAGAGGTCACCATGTTCAAATTCTTTCCTTCTTTACTTCTTTTTTAATCTATTCTCTTTCTTTTTTTTTTAATACTTGTTTACTTATTTGAGAGGCACACACACATACACACACAGAGAATGCGCGAGCAGGGGGAGAGGCAGAAGGAGAGTAGAGAAAGAGAATCCCTAGCAGACTCCCCACTGAGCAGGGAGCCTGACTTAGGGCTATCGACCAGGACCCAGAGATCATGACCTGAGCCGAAATCAAGAACTGGACAGTTAACTTACTGAGCTTCAGGTGCCCTATTTTAATCTTTTTTCTTCAAGGAAGAAATCCTTTTCAAGGAAGAGCAATGCCACTGAGCTCTTGCATTTGAATGTGGACTGAAATGACTTACAAACTTTCCAAGTCAGTCTTTAACTGATTATTATTAATTTATCCTTTTATTTTCATAGTGTAAAAAATTGTATTTGTTAAATATATACAAAAAAAATCTTCCGTTCTAGATTTTTATTTTTTGTATTATTCCATGTAATGTGCCCAACTTTTACTTTTACTTATAATAGAGATTTTCACAATGCTTATGATTATCAGAATAATATCTATGAAATTATTAAGTAGAATATCATCATTTTTTTTCTATCACAATTGATCAGTTTTATATGAGCAGAACAAGATAGAATGTTAGGTTTACTAAGTTCCTGGAATCAGTGCTTTTAAAAACCAGTCTAGATTAAATTTTCACTATTAATAATAAATCAAGAAGAGAACTGAATGAAAGTATTCAAATAAAATCAACATCATTTTGACCATGGTTTGTTCATTGCAGAAGATATAATATATGATTTGGGCTATAGTTATTCATCATAGCAAAAGAGCACTCAATAACACACACTACCCATAAATATTAGAGAGAAACTATTATCACTGCCTTATGTATAACTAATATGCATAGATATGTGAAATCAAGTAAAACAACTCCACAAGGAATGAACAAGATTTAAATTTTCTTTTTCAACTACATATAATACTTACTTTGGCATGACCTTCTATTAAAGGAAAATATTTTTCAATGAGATATTTATTTCAAATCGGTTATAAAATCATATGAAATGGCAATATTATACACAATGAAGAGTAGTCACTAGTCAAAGGATCTGTTACAACTTATTTAAAAGTCTTTCCTTAATCTTTTTCAGTGTCTATATTTTCCTTTAATATATCTTAGATAACCTAATCTTCTTAGCTTGTAATATCTACAAAGTAAACTATGGTTCAAAAATTTCATTGTTTTTTTAACATAAATCAAAATGTGAAATATTTCAAAAACATTAGTGGGACGCCTAGGTGGCTCAGCGGTTGAGTGCCTTTGGCTTAGATTGTGATCCTAGAGTTCTGGGATCTAGTCCCTCATCGGCCTCCCTGCATGGAGCCTGCTTCTCCCTTTGCCTATGTCTCCGTCTCTCTCATGTATAAATAAATAAAATCCTTTAAAAATTAGCATTTTTCATCCCCACAGAACTACTGAAAAATAGTAATTCATTTAACCAAATGAATATATAAATAACGTTCAAATCAACAATCGTGATGCCTTGTCTAAAACACTTTATAACTAGTCCAACAATTGTATTTTCCAAAATATAAATGTAATTTAAGGTTCTTGAGTGCAGGTTGAACCATCATTCCAAACTCTTTATATAAAGTATCAAAAACTCTCAAAATTTGGGAGCAATTTATTTTTTTTTTTTTTTTAATTTTTTTTTTTTTTGGGAGCAATTTATACTTGAAAACTTGAGTTCTCTAGGCAGGTTTTGAGAAGGTTACTTGTAAAGTTTTTTGGACATACAAATGAGAGTAAGTATGATGTATTGCAGCTTTGCCCTTATATTTATTGACAGCCTGCTGGGCAAACATTTTAATAATTAATAATAATAATAATAATAATAATAATAATAATAATAAAGGTAATGGGATTTCACTATAAATACATAAATAATTTTCATTGGACTAAATAATTAAAATATTCATTATTAGAATGGGGGACGTGCAGGGCCCATTTATAACAGAATTATGTCAAAACAGTTAAGAGTAAGTCTTCACCCCTCCAGTAAGAGTGGCATTAACTAAGATGGAAGCATGAAAGCAATAAAAAAATCTAAGAAAGAAAGATTATATAAGAAAGAAAATGTGTGATGAAGAGAGAAATAAGAGAGAAATGTGTGATGAAGAAATCCTATGCAATGATCAATGAAAAAATTAAAGAAATATATATACCAGAGAAAAATTGCAAATAATCTCACAAGAGACCTTATCCATACAATATTAGAGCAAAATTTTCTAAGTTAATATTTTCTATGGTGGCATAAGGTGTGTTATAATTAAACAACATTTATGTTCATATTTCTTTAATGGAACACCAACTTTTCTATTTTTTTCATCATAATTCAAAGAAACATTTGGATCTGAATGAAATAGTTCTCCCAATACATAGCAGCACAAAAGAGAAATTGACTATGAAATCGGAAGCCAGTCAATTCTCTTTAAATTCTAGTTCCACCATTTCTTTCCTTTGTATGATCTCCAGAAGTCATTTACCATCTTATACTTCAGTTTCCTCTTTTGCGAAATGGAACAATAATTCTAACTTCCTGTTGGCATTATGATGAGCAAGATATGAGGCAATATTTATGAAGGATTTAGAGCAGAGCCCAAACCATAGTTAGGGTTCTGGGTTATGTAAGTTGTATTTTTAACACTGAGAGCAAGATTACATATCTACATATACTAATGTATGTGCCAAACATACACATCAAAATTAGATCTGCTCTAATTCATAAACTGGAATGTATCTGGCTAATTAGCCCTTTTTGTTCATTTGTTTGTTTGTTTTTTCCTGAAAGTAAATATCAGAAGAATTTGGAATTCAGTGCCTGAAATATCCTGATGTATATGTCTTCGAGACTTTTTCTATATTTCCATTATCACCAAAAGGGTAACAGAAAAAATTATATTATGAGATAAGCTAAAGTTACTGTAATCTTAAAGTAGCACAGAAAACACAAAAAGTCCTGCAGACGAATATATGAGACAAAAAGGAGTGAGAATAAGTCACACCCCTGCTTTGCCATGTTGGTAGGAGGCAAGGTCAAGATGACTATATCTATTTTGAATATCATATATAAATACTCTATATGTGTATATACATTATACATGTATCACATTGTATATATATATATATGTATGATACCGAATATACCCTTAAAATATGAAACTTTTCATCACCATTTTTAAAATTCTCTGCTGCCAAACCACTTGCTTTATATTACATGCTTCCATAATCCAGATAGAAGTAGCTCTGTGCTTGTAGCCCACATTTCAAGCCCTACTACTAACACTCTTAATTCTTGGAAAATCTTACTCTAGATCTCACTGGTATAAGGGGAATTAAATACTGCCCCTGCTTTAGAGACCAAAGTCTGGCTTTGAACTATTAGGACTACTTATGGGCTTTAAGTATGATATGATATATAGATCTCTATTAATTTTAGTTCTTTTGCACCATATTTTAAAAAATCAGAGCCAAGAGCTACATAATTCTTTTTTAGTTTTGATTTTCAGATCAGAATTTTTGACAGTGTCTCCCAGCTTTTGCCTGACACATAGCTAAAAAACGTCTGCAAACTTTAAAATTGATCTATAATGCTGAACAAGTTTTACACAATATAGAATATCTACATTTCTGTGTCTCCTGTTGTATGGATACTAGAGCTCCATATATATGTATACTATCCTCCATATAGTGTGTGTGTGTGTGTGTGTGTGTATGTCTCTAACAATGTCTTTGTGTTTATTCCTCTAGCAGATTTACTGACAAATTGTACTATGTAATACATACAAATTTACAGTAATAATGCTGTGACCTAATCATATACACTATTGTTTACAAATTAACCCTGTAACTTGGGAGACAGGAAGGACACATGTGATAATTCCCAGTTAAGGGGTGTCTAGAAGGCTCAGATGGTTAAGGGTCTGCCTTTGGCTCTAGGTCATGATCCTGGGGTCCTCAGGCTCCCTGCTCAGTGGGAAGCCTGCCTCTCCCCCTTTCTTTTCCCTCCACTGCTTGTGCTCACACTCTCTCTTGCAGACACTTTCTCTCAAATAAACAGACAAACAAACTCCCAGTTACATAGAAATAAAGCTAAATTGACATATTCACAGATTTGTAAATATCATACATCTTATTTACAGAGTTGGAACGCAAAAGAATTCCCTCGATGTGAATTTACGTAAACATCCAATATATATCTGTCAGTCAGGGCTCAGTTCAAGGAACAAACATTCCTCTAGCTCTTAAGAAGTGAAAGAGTTTTATCTATTTAGAAATGAGAGATTATCAAAGCCCCTTGAACATGAAAGTCATCCTTACCAGGAGGACAGGGATTTTCTCTCTCTCTGTTTCCTCACTTTCCAGAACATGGAATAGTGCTTGGCAAACAGGAAGTACTCACCAAATATTTGTTAAATGAATGAATGTGTAGCTAGCTATAAGACACCTGATACTATCTGCTAACTAAAGAACCTGCTTAACGTCAACTGTGAGAGTTGCTGGATGGACATTATCTGACTTCATGCAAAAAATGTTTAAGGCGGTTACTATTAGCCATTTATGGATGAGCAAACCAAAGCACAGATAATTTAAATGATTCTAAGACAACTTGGTTAGAAAATGAAGGTCTAAATGAAGCCAAAAGTCTTTCTATTTGCCAGTGTTTCTTGCTGACTCTAAATTAGCTTTTTTCTATATATCAGAAGATTTTACTTTTTAGGGTAGATCTAGGTTTAGAGAAAAATTGAGTAGAAAGTAAAGGGAACTCCCATTATTGTCTCAGCATCCCCTCTTCTAGTTTCTCTTATTATTAACATCTTGCATTGGTGTGATACCTTTGTTAGAATTAATAAGCCAATATTTATACATTATCATTAACTAAGGCCCATAGTTGACATTAGGGCTTACACTTTGTGTGGTACGATCTATGGATTTGGACAAATGTAGAATGCCATGTGTGGACAATTGTAGTATCATACAGAATAGTTCCACTGCCCTAAAGTTTTCCTGTGCTCCACGTATTTATCCGTCTTTCCTGTATCCCCAATCCCTAGCAACTAATTGTGTTTTTAGTGTCTCCACAGTCAAATTAATTTTTTCTAGCAATTCAGTTACTGCTCTTTATTTTATTAAATTTGGAAGTAATTGGGGGTCCCTGGGTGACTCAGTGGTTTGGCGCCTGCCTTCAGCCCAGGGTGTGATCCTAGAGTTCCAGGATCGAGTCCCACATCAGGCTCCCTGCATGGAGCCTGCTTTTCCCTCTGGCTCTCTCTGTGTGTGTGTGTGTGTGTCTCATGAATAAATAAGTAAAATATTAAAAAATAAATAAATAGAATAAATTCAAAAGTAATCAATTAAGGAAATGCACTGTTACATTATACCTTGGAATGTCTAGAAAATATTAAAAGCACTTTTTTCTGTATGTGACCCAAGTTTTCACAAAGTTCATGTTGAAGATAAAAAAGATAATGTAAATACATATGAATTCTCTTAAAATATAGCATGAAAAGTCTTAGCAAGTATATCATGAATAAAAAGGTTAATTAATTCGAAGATCATTATCATTCATGATTCCTGGTAGACTGGGAGAAGGTCTTTTGGGTGATGAATATTCTACAATGGAGAATGCACAATATGGCAACTGTGTAACTGTAAAGGCTTAATGGGATCATAATTTATATACACCGTAAAGAAAGAAGGCATAAATACTGGAACAAATTGAATATTCTTATGAAGAAATAGCTAGCATATGATCTGAACAACTTTAAGCTTATTTTTGGCCTGTATACTTTGTGCAAAACATAACTCGTGAAACTAAAATTAAGGGAAAATTAGCCACCAGAGAAAGTAGTAAAATAATGAAAAAGAAATTAACCCAGCATAGTCAATATATGCTCTGCTCTCTATCAGCAAGAACATAAAATAAGTGGCATTTAAAAAGTAATTTACTTCTTAAAAAAAAAATTCTGCAGTTTTGCATGACAACATATTGTAGGTTATGCTGCAGTAAAGAGTGCATCATAATGTTTATAACTCTGTAGGGTAAAATATAAAAATACTTTATTCTCAGCAATCTAAAAGTGACCATATTCTATAAGTGTTATGTTTATAAATTGACAATAATCCTTAAGTAAAACACTCCAATGTTTAAGTGTATAATAAACTTGCACCCCCATTTGCTAGTATTCACTTGTTCCTCAACTATAGTATCTAAGTTAAAAATACTTTCAATGCAAATTAAGTAAGAGTTGTTTGCTTTGTTACACAAAATTTAAAGAAATAATTCTTGGGAGATTCTATAATCTCTTCTTCAATAATAATAATAGACAATATTATACCAGTATGCAGTTGTTAAAATTTAGCTATCTTTTCTCATTAAACCCTGTTCTACAAAGATTATCCCATGTAATTCTATGGCAAAATCAAAATCCATAGTATACCCCAAATGTAAATACAGTTTAAAGAATCTTCCAATGAAACTATTGACAGATGTATGAATATCTAATTTACTCTTAATAGTTTCATGTAAGTAAAGTGTTATCTCCTGAGAGAAACAAGTGCCAGGATGTGAAGAATCAAACTGCTACATCCACAAATTTCTATATCTCCATCACCCAGTATATTTTGGAACTTCTTTAGTGCTTTAGAGGCATTAACTAATCATTCCACTCAATAGCTTAAGTTCTTATCCCTTTTAACACAACTAAAAGAAAGGGCAAGCTGGCACTGTAAATCAACAAAAGGCCAGGCTAGGAGTATTTGATGTCAGTGATATGAGTTAGATGACTAGACTTGTTTTTTCCAAAATGATGTCCCCAACGGGGTTACTTACCAATGGACTCTCAAGGAAAGGGCCAGGCAGTGGAGGTGGGAGAAACTCCAAAGAAAGAGCTGACTTAGTCACTAGAAATAATGCATCATTTCTCAGTAACATTTCTTTTTTTTTTTTTTTTAATTAACTTTTATTGGTGTTTAATTTACCAACATACAGAAAAACACCCAGTGCTCATCCCGTCAAGTGTCCACCTCAGTGCCCGTCACCCATTCCCCTCCAACACCCGCCCTCCTCCCCTTCCACCACCCCTAGTTCGTTTCCCCGAGTTAGGAGTCTTTATGTTCTGTCTCCCTTCCTGATATTTCCCAACATTTCTTTTCCCTTCCTTTATATTCCCTTTCACTATTATTCATATTCCCCAAATGAATGAGAACATACACTGTTTGTCCTTCTCCGATTGACTTATTTCACTCAGCATAATACCCTCCAGTTCCATCCACGTTGAAGCAAATGGTGGGTATTTGTCGTTTCTAATTGCTGAGTAATATTCCATTGTATACATAGACCACATCTTCTTTATCCATTCATCTTTCGATGGACACCGAGGCTCCTTCCACAGTTTGGCTATTGTGGCCATTGCTGATAGAAACATCGGGGTGCAGGTGTCCCGACGTTTCATTGCATCTGAATCTTTGGGGTAAATCCCCAACAGTGCAATTGCTGGGTCGTAGGGCAGGTCTATTTTTAACTCTTTGAGGAACCTCCACACAGTTTTCCAGAGTGGCTGCACCAGTTCACATTCCCACCAACAGTGTAAGAGGGTTCCCTTTTCTCCGCATCCTCTCCAACATTTGTTGTTTCCTGCCTTGTTAATTTTCCCCATTCTCACTGGTGTGAGGTGGTATCTCATTGTGGTTTTGATTTGTATTTCCCTGATGGCAAGTGATGCAGAGCATTTTCTCATGTGCATGTTGGCCATGTTCTCAGTAACATTTCATCATTTCATCTGCTCTATGATCACTAAAAATGGTTGGAAATTGGGAGGCATTGGGAGGTACACCCAAGAGTTTATCTAGTCATGTAAAGTTAGTTTAATGTGCCTGGGGAAAATGACCTATATTTTTTTACTGGATGTAGCACTTAGTAATTGCTTCTGACACTGGTCAAAGAGACACTCGTGATCATCTAGGCTTTGATACTTAACAAAATATGAAGAAGTTCACAATCATTATCACTCTGTTGTAGGATCTTAGGTTGCCTTGGTGTAATGGTCCCTAATCATTTCTTTGAGACTCCAAAAGATAAATAATTTATATTGGAAAAACTATTTTGGCTCTTACCCCACATTTTGTATAGTCACATCTCTTCTTAATGTCTACCAAGTTTAGGAACAGTTTCAGTGCGTAGGAGTTTTGCCAAAAGAACCAACTTGTAGGATTCAATCTCTGTCCGCCTTCTCCTCTTATGCTTGAATGGATCAGACATAACAAGCATAACAAGAATAACATTAATTTTATTCTCTCATATTCTATTTTTCTGACATTTTTCCTGTGTCTTAGATTGTGCCTAAATACGTGCTTTAATGGTTGAAAATACTTGCTCTAAAATTGCACCACTTACATATAATTATGGTTCCATCATTTATAACATGGTTAATCTTGGGAAAATTAACTCAATTCTCTGGGTCCCTCATGAATGAGATAAAGAAGTTCATTTCTTGTGCTGATTAAGTAAGGTTTTATATATAGATTGTTTAGAGTTGTGGGTTTTTTCTTTTAGTTTAAGTTTTTTAATTTAAATTCCAGTTATTTAACATACAGTTAGAACAGTGTTTAACATGTAGTAAGCCCTCAATAAATATTAGCTAATATTATTAATTTTATTATAATTTTAATTAATTTGATCTTATTAAGTCAGTATTTTCCATATTCTTTTGTTGAGATTTTGATACATTTTTACAAAATAATCACATTTCATGCCTAGGTAAAACTCCAGTTTGGAAAATGAAAGAACTAGTTTCTAGTTTTGCTTCTAACCCACTACTTTACCATGAAGAGACCATTTTAACTTCTCTAGTTTATTATTCTGCAAATATGTAAAGATAAACTATGTTTTTCATAAGTCCTTTTAAGTCTAAAATTCTACCAGTCAAAGGCATTTGTTTGGGTTATAACTGACCAGAGGTTTGAATATCTCCAACAAAATTTCTTACTCGGAAATAATCTACATGTCAACTATTTCAGTTGCATTACAATATGTTGTCATACTGACTTTTAAAGTCATTTCAATGTTTGAATATAATACGGGTGAAACCTTTTAAACATCAGAGATTCTGTATATTGTCTTGGGTACTAGCCTACATATAGATATATCCAAGACAATATCCTGGGTTAATACAACCTCCTCAAAATATCTTTGGCATTCAACATCTAAATTGCTAAAAATACAATTCATTAATGACATAATTTTTCTGGGGATATTTTTTATTTTGGAGAGATTATAAAGCATAACTGGTAAATAATGCGGGTAACCAAGCACATAAAATTGTCTAAACATAATATGTTCTGACAAATAGGTAATACTCTGTGCGTATGTGTGTGTAGTTTACATATGACTCTAAGAGAAATTTCTGAAGGTTTTTCAGGAAAAAAAGAGGGGGGAGGTATGATTAATTACAGTGACAATGAATTTAACCTGTGAAAGTTCGCAATGTTAAAAAGCAAGAATGAAATCAACTATCTGAATGAGAGAATGAATCTCATCCCTTGTTTTTATCTGTACTGTGAAGCATAGTATGAACTCAGTAAATGAGTGAAAGTATGATAACAAATTTATTTTACATTGATGATTTTATGAACCTATTTCCACATGGAAGGAAAATAATAATATCTACTTAATACATGTGATTGATTTATTGATTCAGTTTTATCTTATGGTATGTATTATTTATCTCTATCTGATTATTTCATACTTATAGTAAAAACCTTTTGGGGTGAGAAATTCCTTCATGGGTCTTTCAAGCTCCTACATATTTTACCTGACAAGTCTTTTAGCTGGCATACTTCTTAGGCATGGAAGTAAATAATTTCCATCAAGTAATCTTGAGGAATAAGATAATCTTTGCCTCTGGAACAAAGAACAAGCTTGCTTCCTAAATGGTGAATCCATAATTCTTGATGTTTCTCACCTGCAATACAAACCCTACCTTCCTTTGGGCCCATACTGCTTCAATCCTGGGGGATTTTCAGGTGACCAAATCAATGCAAACGTAGATTTACCTGTTTACTTGCTGTGCTCTGAATATTAATCTTTTGTCACTGAATCAGAGCCTTTTTCTCCTAACATCATCTATAAAATATTAATAGGTTAATGTAATGGCTTGTAAGTAGGCTTAATTCAAGACCTGACACGTGATGTTTTTGAGGATTTTTTTTCCTATAAAACTTTGAAGTAATATTTTACTATCTGATGCTGCTATCTACGATACAATGTTTAATTAAATTTATGGCTCTTATTAAATTTATTTTAAAAACATAATAAATAATAAAGGATAGGATTATAACAATTATTATATAACTTTAGAGTAAAATATGCTTTATTATTTCTAAATTGGTATCTGCCGTTTTATGATGGATTTTAGGAGACTAAAGAGTGAAGGTTAAAAGTACATTTTGTGATAAGGACATTCTCCACATGATGACTAATGATAAAGATGTAAATATTTGTACTTTTAGCCTCAGGCTCTGTCTTTATGACTGTAAATTATCTAGTCCATTTAATAAAATAAATTAATTAATCTGTCTCGTATCTTGTTTTATTAGCCCTACAATGAAAGTTTTAAAACCATGTCAAGATTAATAAAACTCTTTTAGAGATAAGAGTATAAGAAATATCAAGACATAAAAAACGAAATTAAATATATCTACAATAGGAAAATTTGCAGTTTTCAGGATAGTTTAAAACATTCACCCCACCATCCAGATGTTTTCCTTCCCAAATTTCAAAAATATGCTGTTTCAAGGCTACAATTCTTGAAATTTCAGAGAAACATTCTATTGAAAGGACCCAGAGATTGACCTCATTTGTATCTGAAGCCTATTGTTATTGGGTGGTGAGAGATGGGTCCAGCTACCACAATAGATTCTGACAGGTTAAAAAGATGTTCTCTAAATAACTGTGTCTATATAGTGGCTTGTTTCTTTTTCTCCAAGCAAGGAAAGGATAATCTAGATAGCAATTACATACTATATAAATCTTTTTCTTACAAATACAATTGATATCGATTTGTTTGGAGGAAACATTTTAATTCCATTTTGAGCAACACACAATCTCCTTCCAATATCATGTTATATCATCATGTTCTTTTATATTCCAATTATTCTGCTTCTCAGAGTATTCTATTAAAATCCTTTCTGATCATGAAAATATGCATTGGTAATGTTCAAAACGCTATTTAGAGACTCATCAATCATGGTATTGAATAATAATAGGTTTATCATATTCCCCTGTGAAGTGCCATTTTCAAGCATAAATTCATTAAAAATATTAGCTTAAATTTCATTTTACAGAAGAATGTCAAACCATTTGTTAATTAAGGACCACTTAAAATAAACTAAATAAGCACAAAGTGCCTCAGGCTGATGAAGGTACATAAACATGATGACATGAAAAGAAAGAGCTAAAAGCATTTATCTATGACAGGAATTTGAAGCTACCTGGAGAGTGCACTTCTATTAACTTAAGAAACAAATCATCAGTAATGATGTTAGGCTGCATAAAAAACACGTCAGCTTGTCCCTAAAAAAGGCTGTTTTTCTTTAATTAAGATGTCTACAGTTTACAATATTGTGATATTGACTAATACATTTGCCTCTTCTCCAAACTCTATTTATCCAATTCTGCATTCATAGTCTTTTAATTACTCTAAATTAGAAGTAATATGTACAAAGGGAAATAGTTTCTGTATTGAAAAAATATATATAACTTAAAATGTTCTTTATTATGAGGATTTTTTTGGATTTGTTTTGACTTCACAGCATATATCCACTTTCCCTCTAGCATCAATATCTAACATTTCCTTAGTCCTACATGTTCAGTTGTGTGATTCAGATAAGACTCATTATATACCCAACTCCAGGCATGATGTGGCTGTCACTGCTGGCTATGAACATATTACTCTACTTTGTTATTCCCATCAGAGTAATATTTGAGGGGTATATTATAGGAATTAAAGTTTATAGAGTCATCACAAACCCATTACATTCCCAGTAGTTTTTCTTTTTTCTCCATTTATTCATGTATGTATGTATGTATGTATGTATGTAAGTAAATTAGTTTTATGGCCAAGGTGGGGCTTGAACTCATGATCCTAAGATCAAGAGTCATATACTCTACTGACTGAGCCTGTCAGGCACCCCTCTTTTTTTTTTAATAGATTTCAACAAGTGATTATGTTGTGAGGAAAAGCAAATAAATAAGAGAGACAAAATAAAGATAGACAACTCATACTACTGGAGTTCAAGACCTAAAATAAAGCCAGGGTTGTCAACATGGTATAGTATTGATGAATGTATAGCCATGGACTGTACATTGCAAACCTTTATAAAGTATCACATATATGATCAATTTATTTGATATAAATATGCCAAGAAACCCAATGGAATAAATACATTGTGGTCAGCTAATAGTAATGGAACAATTGAGTATGATGTATAATCAAATGAGCCTCAAACTTATACATTGTGCTACATTAAAAGAATTACTAAAAGTGGATCATCAACCAAAATGCAAAACTTCAAATATAAACATTGTACAAGAAAACAATGAAGAGATTCACTGTGACTTTGAGTTAGACAAATATTTTTTGTTAGGACACAAAAGTGTAATACACTAAAATATTTATAAATTGAATTCATCAAAATAAACACTTTTACCTTTCCAAAGTCACTATAAAGAAATCAAAAAGTCACAAAAAAAACTATTTTCAAATACTTGTCAGGTAAAGTATTTATATTCAGAATATGTAAAAACTCGAAGCTCGATGCTAATATTTTGATTTTTTCATGGCTAGTTCATATTGGACTGTTCATTTCAGCACTTCTGTGATGTCAAGCTAACATAGGACTAAATGTCAAGTGGTAGAGGAGATGAAGCCACCCACAAATTTGAGCAAACTTCAAAGGTTGTTGGAATCAGGGAAAAGTCTATTGAAGGGAGGTCTTTGGTTCCTAACAATTCTAAAGATCTTATGGAAAAATTCAAAGTGTACAGATGCCCATTAGGCAGGAGAAACAGGCAGGACCGAGGAAGTGGGCTTTGGGAGCAGATGGTCTGCAGCACGGACAACTGGGCTGGAGACCCCTTTCCCATCCATCCATGGGATGAGGATGCTTTCCTCAGACAAGGATACTAATATTTAGAAATGGCAGATGCTTTTTATAGATACTTGATCAAAGAATATATATAAATGGGGAATAAACAAATCAAAAATGCTCATCATTATTCGTAACTAGAGAAATTAAAACTACAGTGAGATACCATGACACACATTATAGAATAACTGGAAAAAAATAAGAGGCAATTTGAAAATATCAGTTAAGGAACAACATAAACTCTCATAGTTGATACTGGGAATTTTATAGTAACTTTAGAAAAACAGTTTGGTAGTTTCTTAAAAATGTAAACATTCCCTAAATGTATGACTCAGAAGTCTCAAATATCTTAGATATTTGACCAAAATAATGAAATATATGTCCCCAAAAACATCAGTCCATGAATAGAAACTTTATTCATAATCGCCAAGGCTGAAACAACCTGTATGTCCTACAGTAAATATATAGAGAAACTGTAGGTCATCCATATTAGGGGATACTAGTCAGCAATATAAATAGGTGTACTACTGACACACAATCAAATGGTTAACAACCAAATGCATTATGATGTGTAAGAGAAGCAGGATCAAAAGGGTTATGCTCTACTGTTCTATTTATATACACTTGGAACAGGTAAAACTATAGGGACAGAAAACAGATCACTAATTGCAAGAGAACATAATGGGAGAAGGTTTGAATGCAGAGGGCACAAGGGAACTTTCTTCATTTATGGAAATAATCTAAGCAATGATTGTGGTTGCAATATGCCTTTTTTGTTGTTAGAATGCAGTGAACTACACACTAAAAATTTGACATTTACTCTATGTTAATTTGAACACAATAAACCTGACTTCTGAAAAAGGGCATGCTCTGGACTACAGAATGAATAGGAGACCATTGTCCCAGAAGATATCTGAGTTTAGTGCAAAGGTACATTGCTATAAACACACTACTGAGCTTAAAATGTGGTAAATGCCATAATAAAAATATAAGAGCTATTTAGAAGAGGGGGCAATTAAATTTGCTTGGAGAAACAAGGTGAAAATCTTTAAGACAGGAAAAGGGACTTAGAAATTTTTCCAAGAGGAAGAAATAAAAAAAAGTAGCATTGGAAGAGAGAATAGGATTTACAAAAACAGCAAACCCTAGAAGATAGGCTTAAATAATATTGAAAAGTTCAGAGCAAATTGTGCACGATCAGAAGCGGCAGTAGAGATGGTCGACAACAGATATTTGATAATAAAATTTCAAAAAGCATTTTTGATTCTAACCTTATCTTGTACCTGCTTACTCTTGCCCACTATCCTCCACAGAAAATGTCCTTCCATAAGTTCACAGAAACTGTTTTATAACATATTTTTTACGTGCTGCTCCTATATCTGCAGCACTGTGTCCTCTAAACGGTGCAAAGCTAGATCCTTCTCATTTCCTATTTCAGCCAAAATATCACTTCCTCAGAGAAATTCCTTTTTATAGAGGTGAGATCACATGGCTCTGTTTATTCTGTGTTTTAGTAACTCATTTGGCTCCTTTCATAATATTTGCCAAATTGGGTAATATCTCATCTGATTACTTACACTTTTTGGTTTTTTATCCCTCACTAGAATGTACATTAAAACATGAAGTATGATGGTTTTGTTCATTGCTTTAGTCCTAGTGCCTTGAAAATAAAGCAGTTAAAGTTCATTAACTGCAATCAATATTTAAAAAGAAGGAAGGAAAGAAGGAAAGAGAGGAGGGAATGAAGGAGGGAGGAAGACAGGGAAGGAGAAAGTGTAGAAGGAAAGAACAGAGGAAGGAAAGAGTGAGGGAAGAAAGGATATACAGAACTTCTGAAATAGGGCAGCCCTGGGTTTGAATTCTGCTACTAATTATCTGTTAACTCAATTGAAACAATCGTGTCCCTCATCTATGCAATGGGGATAATAATGCACCTATTTAATTTTATTGCAAGTATTAAATAAACTAACACAAGCAAAAAGCTTTCCATGCTGTACTTTTAATAATTTATACTGAAAACTATTTTACTGAAAGGAAAACTATATTAGGAGCAAGAATTACTTGGCCACGTAACTTACCAGTTAAGTAAGTCCCTGGAGTTAGGCTGTGTGGTTTCAAATTCAACTTATTTCATGTAACTTCTATGTGATTGAAGGCTAATGTCCCCCATCTTCATGGAATTTATACCTAGAAGGAGAGAAAGAATTTAAATGTATAAATCACCAATCAAATAATATACTTGCAGGGGGGAAATTCCTCCAGTAAATAAAATTAATTCACTATGGGGACTTTCTTGTTCCAGGAAAATTGTGGACTAGGCAATTCTCAAACTCTCTTGCTAGAAGTAATTAGAAATAAAGCTAAATTAAAAATAAAGAAAGAAGAATAATTAATTTGGCTGCCTTCCCAAGAAAAATGGAAAACTCTGAAGTATAAGGAAAAGAAAGGGGGAGGGGCAGATTTGCTCAAATAAGCAGAGAAGTAGACAGATAAACCAATATGGTACTAGCCCTAGGGAGATTATTATACCAGTGTTTGGATCTAATGTCCTCAAAGATGGTACAAAAAGTCTCTGGTTCATATCACTAGATGAGTTTGAAATGAAACTCATTTTTAAGTCATAGTCTTACAATCCCATTGTAAATGATCCCTACTGCCTAGACCTGTATCTCTAGATCCCTTTTTTCCTGAAGTCTTAGGAAAAGGCACTTCCAAAACCCAGCAGTCCTTCCTGAGTGGTGGGGAATTAGCCATCCCTGGGATCAGCCTCAATCAATAGAGACTGACTACGCCTACATATCTACGGATACAGCCTCCATCTCCGTCGATTCATGTGGGATAACCCTGCTGCTTAGAGCTTGGGTGGACCAGTTCTTTGCAGAGTTAAGTTCCATTGGCCCATAATTGATAATGCATTCTTGTATTGGCTGTATTTTCTGCAGTGGTCACATTACTTTCACTTGAATCGCAGTCTCAGTGTCTTCTGGGAAAGCAGAAACTATGAAAGCTGGAAGAGACAAATTAATGACTTTTTTCCTTTTAAACTTTTTCTTTCTTTCTTTCTTTCTTTCTTTCTTTCTTTCTTTCTTTCTTCTCTTTTTTTTTTCTTTTTGGCTTCTATTTGTTTTATCAAAATTTGCCATAGAGGTTTCAAAAATCTGGACTCAGCCCTGGCTAATTTCTATAGTAAGGATCTCATAAACGTATGCCAAAGGAAAATATTCATTTTATTCAGTTAAAAGAAAAAATGTGTATTTTAAGCCCCACCTTGTAATTTTCAGGCAACTAAATCCTTCCTGGCAGCAAAAGATATTTTCACTTGTTTTTCCCTCTTTAAAATGTCCCTGTGGAGCTTTTTGCAGTACCGGGCAAAAATATTTATTTGCTGAATTTATATACTATTCACCTAGGGCGAGTATTCTTTGCAGTTGGAGGTAGAGTGTTTCAGTTTGCATTGTTCTTCTCCACCTGCTGTAAATATCTGTGTGCACTCTGTTCAGTGTATTGCTTGAAAATGCTTCAGATATCTCGGGAATAATGTTGCTGAAGAAAAACATAAACAGTCTAGAAATGATGTGAATTTTAACTGTGTTCTGAGGAGATACACTATGTAAAATACGTAGGCTAGAGTCCATGTGATGTACATCATGCCAGATGCAGCACCCCAGCTAAGGTTCTAGCATGACTGAATAATTACCTTAGTTCAATGACAACTTGTTTCCATTCTTCAAACAGCCCTGACAAATGCTGAAGACCACTATAGAAAATATTTAACCTTCTCTGAAATAGAGGCCACCCTTTCAACTCAGATATTGCATTTGGCACCTAAATGCACGATTATTTCACTTCAGCAGGCACTTAGGCATGAAAATGGGTATGTGCTTTAGCTAAGTGTCAACAGGGGAACTTGAATGTGCAATTTTTGTATACCTTTTTGAGGCCAGGTTTTGAAAATTTCAGCCTGAATCTATTGACAAGTTGTGAAGTTTTATATATATATATAATGCAGTGATTTGATCAGGTCAAAAATATCTTTGAACATTGTGAAATTTTATTGAGACAACTCCTAAAGGACTGGCACAGGGGAAACACATGAACGTTAAAATTAAACACTCATTCCAATAGTGAGAAATCTATTTGAAGAACAGATTTATGACTTGACACAGACTAAATTGATTGTAAATTACTGCACATTGTGCCATTTTATTTTCCCATAATTTTACATTGTATAATTCGGGTCTCTTTATAGTCCCAGGTTCCAAGGTAATAAAACATCAGAGCTATTTTCTCATCCTTTCATTTACTCATTTAAAAAAATGTATAGTACAATTCTTACAAACTGGACTGTATTCATGTTAGAATTCCTAGGGGGAGATTAAGTGCCCTTTTTCATAATAATGTTGATGATGATGGTGATGATGATGATGACGATGATATTAATAATGCCTTTTTGGCTGCCAGAAGTCATACAGCATTCTAGTTGAATAATGGTGTGTGCTTTTTCAGCCAAATGTGAAGTTCCTTTGAGTATTGCAAATGGCACTTCAAATGAGAAATCCAATACATTTGCTGCTGTTTAAAGAACTTCAACTTTTTCCCCTATCAATCCAGCAAACTTGTTACTGGATCTATGTTGGAGTTAAAACAGGCTTGAAAAAATTTCAGCTTTTCTGAGTCCTTGGATAAATTATGTTTTTGATCCTTGTCTCATACCTATACTATAAAGAAAAATAGGTTCATTTATTATTTTTATATCACAACTTCTCCATCCTGCTTTCTCTGATAATATAACAGCATATCAATAGGTATTTTCATTGTTAGGATAATATAGGAATTCCTAATGAAGATTTCTCTTTTAATGCTTAATATCTTTTGGAGAGTTTGAAACACAAGAGGAATATGTAATTTACCTTGTTTCATTATTTAAGAATACCAATCATGCTGACCAGTATTAGTACAGGTGGTTTTAATTTTCTATGAAATTATCTGGAGGGAGAGGAAATTTGACTAATATTGACCCAGATCTTAATTTAGATACTTACATATGAGAAATAATTGATTCAAATAGTGAAATCTATTCATTCCTTGGCAATCTGCAAACAGGCACTTGAGAAAATCAATTACTTAATTTTGATCAAGAACATTGGTTAACTTAACAAATATTTATTTTGTGCATACCTGGTCTTAGAGACTGTGCTATGCCATGGGAGGGAGGTGAAAAATCATTTGTTCAACTTGGCAAAAATGAAATGAAATATCATTTAGAAAAATATTAATTGTACTTGTGAAAATTGCTTTTTAATGTAACTAATTGCAGTACAAGGATGTTTTGGAAAATATGGTTAAAAAAAAAGATGAGAGATTTTGAGTATAACAGTACATTTTCCAATGACTGAATGAAGTTAGAAATGTGGCATTATTTAAAAGATTTATTTATTTATTTATTTATTTATTTATTTATTTATTTATTTATTTATTTATTTCCGACAGTACACAAGCGGGGATGGGGTGGTGGAGGGGAGAGGTTGAAGCAGACTCCCCCCTGAACAAGAAGCCCAATGCTAGCCAATCTCAAGACACTGAATTCATGACCTGACCAAGCGCAGACACTTACCTGACTGAGCCACCCAGGTGCCCCAGAAAGGTGGCATTTTTTAACGATTGTAGAATTTTGATATTTTCAATGAATTCCAAACACCAGTGCATTAATTTTAATTTAATTATCAAGCTAGTCAATAGTACACTTTACCTGAAACATTATTGCCAAAAATTAAAAAGAAATTAGACTAATGAAAATGGTGAATATCTAGCAATTTCTTTTTAATCTGCACTATTGTTATCAATTTTAGATGTCATTTTTCTTCAGATTTATGTATTATTTTTTAATCATCATTGACATCCTTGAGTATGTTAAGAAACTATAAATTGGTAAATATCAAATATCAAATATCTTAAAAAGCATGTGCAATTATTGAGAGACAAACCTAAACCATTGGGTCCTGGGAATCCAACAGCAAGTCACACAATTTGCTTTGAGAGAATTGGTTTTGGCCACAGAGTTTATGTCTACTGCCAAAATTATTTGGACAATAATAAGTCAAAAAAAGTATTATTAAGAACATTTTTGAAACGATCTAAGCCCATAAAATTCTAGTAGGCTGTATAAGTATTTCTAATTTTTTTGAATCTCTTCTTCATAGAAAGCATTATATATTTGGAGACCCTTATAGTTTTTCAGAAATACTATGTTAGAATGATTGAAATACAGTGAATTATTTAAGAAATAAAATACACATCTGATACAAAAATGTCAGCCCACTTGCTTAATTTTTCTTAAGAATCACAGAGAACTAGACTAGTAAGGAAGTAAGAGGTTATCTACCTCAAAGTTATGTTAGCCATAAACCACCTAAGGCTGATACAGATTAATGTCACTATTTAAGTTTCAAATCACTACATACATGGCTATTATTTGTACTTATTAATTTCATTCATACTGATTTTTTTAAATAAGTCCTCTTTTAAGAAATTTAAAGCAAATAGCAAAGTAAGTCAGTTCACAGCACAATAACATATTTATGACAAACTCTTAAATTCTTATTTATTGTCTTGCTGACGTTGTTACTGAACAAGTTAAACTGGAAGTGCTCTCATTTACTTAAAATACAAATATTAGTGATATGAATTGGGTTTTATTGAAGCTTAAAGACAGATGTAAATGGTTACATGTTTGAACTATTCATCAAATCATAATGTTCTCCCAGGACCCCGAGATCATGACTTGAGCAGAGGGCAGATGCTTAACCAACTGAGCCACCCAAGCAGTCCACCTCCTTTGTTATTTATAATGCTACTTGGGTATAAGACAACATAGTCAACCTATGTACCTTTTTAGTTTCTCCAACTGCAACACTTTTTCAGAGGGTTCTACTCAAAACTTTTATTTTCTCACATGAAATTTAGGTATTTCTCAAATTTCTAAGCATTTTGTAAAATTCTCATTAATATTTTGGTTTAAATTGCATTAAAAGTGTTCAGCCACTTTTTCTGTGTTAAAAATAGTTTTTTTTTAAACAATATTCAGTATGCCTAATAAGGAGTATGGTATATTTATTCATTCATTCATTCATATTTTACCTCCTCATGAAGGACAGACTTTTCATATTGACTACTTATGGATAGTTTATGTATGTATATATGCTAATTTTAACAAGACTGCTTTTTTTTTTTTTTAAAGATTTTATTTATCCATTCATGAGTACACAAAGAGAGAGAGAGAGAGGCAGAGACACAGGCAGAGGGAAAAGCAGGCTCCACGCAGGGAGCCCGATGTGGGACTTGATCCCGGGTCTCCAGGATCATGCCCTGGGCCAAAGGCAGGCACCAAACCGCTGAGCCACCCAGGGATCTCACAAGACTGCTTTTTATTCCTATTTTTTACCCAGTCTGGATCTGAAACAGAGTATTTAAGCTCTCTATTTTTATCTTTGCCAAAAAAATATTGTTAACATTTTTGGGGTATTTACTGTCTTCTTTGCTCTTGAGAGTGGGACTGTAATTATTATGTGAAGATGAAAAAATTCAGAGTTGAAATAATTTACACATAGTCTGATGTCTAGTAACTTGCAGGACTAAAATTCATACCCTGGTTTATTTCATTACAGAATCCTTTAAGAAGGAATGGATATTGGTTCTAAGTATTCTTGAATTTTCTAATTCTTCATATGGATCATTTGAGAGGAGTATAACAGTATCATGTCATGTTATCATTGCCTCCTTTAAAATATTTTATTGCTTATTTTGTTCATGTATATTGTACTGCCATACTTCTAAAACAATGTAATTTAATTTTTATATATACTGAATGACATGGATAAGTAAACAATAATCTAAGAGACTGAAAGAAATTGCTGTAACACATATAACCAAAAGGTAATATTTCGTTTTCTAATAATAACTATAATACTATCTAATATAAAAATGAATAAGTAATATAAACAATTAATAAAAGATAAAATATTCTCTCTAATACACTCAAGATTATGAACATACAACTAGAAATTTAATAATAAAACAAAATAATCATAAATATTTATTAATTATGAGGCTATGAAAAGTGGTAAAATTTAAAATGATATTAGTGGTAATATAATTCCATAATATTTTAAAGAGTAATTTCATAGCAATATTTGTATATTAATTGCCTTGTTGCCTGTCATTCTTGCTTATAGAAAACTATTCTACAGGAAAAGCAGAGGCAACTAGATATATCAATATTGCATCAATGATAAAGATATAATTATAGATTTGTATACAAGTATAGTTGATGATAAAGATATATACATATATAATTATAGATGCAGATATGACATTATTTATTGCCAAATAACTTTATAAATTGGAGACATTTTGAAATTTCACCCTTTATGAAATGGATAGATAGACTATCCTAATACTCTTGCAATAGATAATTATAAAATTAATAAAATGAGTAAAAGAGAAATAAAGTTTCACCTGTATTCCTTTAGGAGAAATGCACATGTAAAAGATAAAGATACATCCCAGATATATGTAAGCAATATAGAACGAAATATATTTTTGTCACCAGGTTAACACAAGGGAATGAAATTAAATGGACAGAGTTTAATACATTTAGTCCTTGAAAAAATTAAAAAGAAAATGTGTATGACTAGATGCTTTTCAAAAAGATTGATTTTTTTTCAATTTTTTAATTTAAATTCTAATTAGTTAAAAAATAATGTAATACTCAGGACTAGAATTTAATGATTCATCACTTACATAAGCATCCAGTGCTCAGCACAAGTATCCTCCTAAATACTCATCACCCACTTAGCTTATCTCCCACCCACATCCCTCTATCATCCCTCAATGTGTTCTCTATTGTTAAGAGTCTTTTACGGTTTGTTTCCCTCTTCTCTTTTTTCTTCTCTTCTATATTTCATCTGTTTAGTTTCTTAAATTCCACATGTGAGTAAAATCATATGATTTTCATGTTACTGACTTATTTTCCTTAGAATACTACAATCTAGCTCCATCCACATCACTGCAAAGGTAAGCTATATAAGAATAAGGTAAGCTAATAATAGTATTATTATATATATATATATGTAAGATACATCTTTTTCCATTCATTAGTTGATGGACAGTTGGACTGTCTCCATAGTTTGATAATTATTGATAATGCTGCTATAACCATTGGGATGCATCTATTCCTTCAAATCTGTATTTTTGTGTCCTTTGAGTAAATTCCTAGTACTGCAATTGCTGGGTCATAGGGTAGTTTTATATTTACCTTTTTGAGGAACCTCCATACTGTTTTCCAGAGTAGCTGCATCCGTTTGCATTCCCACTAACAGTGCAAGAGCGTTCTTCTCTCTTCACATCCTCACCAACACCTGCTGTTTCTTGTGTTGCTAACTTAGCCATTCTGACAGGTGTGAGGTGATATCTGATCATGGTTTTGATTTGTATTTTCCCGATGATGACTGAAGTTAAGCATCTTTCCATGTGTCTTTTAGCCATCTGGATGTCTTTGGAAACATGTCGTCTATTCATGTCTTCTATCCATTTCTTAGCTGGATTATTTGTTTTTGTGGTATTGAATTTGACAAATTCTTTATAGATTTTGGATACCAACCCTTTATCACATATGTTATATCCTCTCCCATTCCATAGGATGCCTTTAGTTTTCTTGATTGTTTCCTTCATTGTGCAAAAGGTCAAAGAAGTTGCTGCATGTGTTCTCCTCCAGGATTTGGATGGTTTCCTGTCTCACATTGAAGCCTTTCATCTATTTTGAGTTTATTTTTGTGTATGTTGTAACAAAGTGGTCCAGTTTCATTCTTCTGCATGTTATTGTCCAGTTTTCCCAACACCATTTGTTGAAGAGATTTTTGTATACCATTGTATATTCTTTCCTGCTTCTCAAAAATTAGCTGGCAAGATAGTTGTGAGTCCATTTCTGGACTCACATTATGTTCCATTGACCTATGTTTTACA
Organism: Vulpes lagopus; assembly: GCF_018345385.1. Taxonomy (NCBI): domain Eukaryota; kingdom Metazoa; phylum Chordata; class Mammalia; order Carnivora; family Canidae; genus Vulpes; species Vulpes lagopus. The sequence goes on from NC_054845.1 coordinate 3,606,284, forward strand.
TTATGTTCCATTGATCTATGTTTCGTTTTTGTGCCAGTGCCATACTGTCTTCATGACTATAGATTTGTAGTGTAGCTTGAAGTGTAGAATCATGATTCTTCCAGCTTTGTTTTTCTTTTTCAATATTGCTTTGGCTATTCAGGGTCTTTTGTGGTTCCACACAGTATTTAAAATTCTTTGTTCTAGCTGGTATTATTATTATAAATAATACTGGTATTATTTTGATAGAGATTGCATTATATGTACAGATAGAAAATTTTTCCCATTCAGCACTTGAATATTTCATGCCACTCTCATCTGGCTTACCACATTTCTGTGGATAAATCTGTTACTTACCTGTTTTGTCTTCCCTGTTAGGCTAGGGACTTATTTTCCCTTGCTGCTTTCAGGATTCTTTCCTTATCTCTGTATTAAGGAAATTCTGACTAAGATATGTCTTGGTGTTGCCTGCTTTTGTTGATTTTGATGGGAGTCTCTGTGCCTCCTGGATTTGCATGTCTGTCTCCTTCCCCAGTTTAGAGAAGTTTTCAGCTATAATTTGCTTAAGTAAACCTTCTGCCCTTTTTTTTCCTTCTCTTCTTCTTCTGGGACTCCTATAATACAAATGTGATTATGCTTATGGAATCTCTGAGTTCCCTAAGTCTACATTCATGATCCAATATTGTTCTTTACCTCTTTTTTCCAGCTTCATTATTTTCCATAATTTTAGTCTTTGATATCACTTATTCATTCCTCTGTTTCTTCTATCCTTGTGGTCATTACATCCATTCAATTTTGTATCTAGGATTCTATATTTCTGCATTGTATCTGCATTTTATATTTCAGCCTGACTAGTTTTTAGATAGTTTTTTTTTTTTTTTTTAGTCTCTGGAGTAAGGGTCTCTCTGGTGTCTTCTATGCTTTTATCAAGCCCAGCTAGTATCCTTATGACTGTTTTTTTTTAATACTGGATCAGGCATATTACTTTTATCTATTTTGATTAGCTCGTGGCCATGACATTTCCTTGTTCTTTCTTTTAGGATGAATTCCTCCATCTTAACATTTAGTCTAGATCTCTGTCTTTTTAGGAAAGTTTGTGCCTGGTCCTATTTCCACTAGAGCTGAAGCTTCACCACATTCTTGATCAATAGATCTAGTGCATGCAGGGGAAATTGTGCTGGTCTTTGGGAGGGGTAGGGGGCTTGCTGCTGCTCTAGCTCTCAGTCACACTTGTCCTATTAAAAAAGGTATTTGCATAGTACAATGAGGTAGGGTTTGGTGTTAGAAACTCAAGTCTTTACTGGGTGCACTGTATCAGGCACTGAAGTTCATCAGTGCAGATGGGAGAGGTGAAAAATTGAGTCAGCTAGCTCTCTTCTAAGAAGAGGACAGTTCACACTTACTGGTATTCAGGTAGTTCAGGTAGTACTCACAAAAGAGTGAACAATTGCCCATCTTGTGTTCCAAGCCTCTGTGAGATTCTTGCTTTCACCCTGTCTTCAACAGAACTGTTTGCCCATCCAGCAGTGATTGCAGTGCTCCTGTGTTTTATCTCAGGCATCAGAGGTTTCAAAGCTCCAAATTTTAGGGACCCTGTGTGGCATGGACCTGCGCTGATCCTCTGGGGGATCGTCTCACCATGTTGCAGCTGGTACTAGTTTGTTCCAGAAAAGCAGTCATAGAACATGTAGGGAGTTGGAATTTATGGTAAAGCACAGAAAAAAAAAAAAAAAAAAAAAAAAACCAGCATCCAGGTCAGCTATCCCTAGGCAGGTGTCTCTGTCCTCACTAAATGGGGCAGGTCATTGTCACTACTATCATTTTTGTCCCCAGTGCTGCCTTTCACAAATGCACTCCTTGAAGAGGAACTGGTTCTTCCAGCATGATCCAAGGAATCCTCAGAGCATACTGTCCACTCCTGGGCATCTGCCCTCCTTCTCCTCCAAAAGCACTTCTACTCCTACCAGGCTCCACTTGACAATGTTGTGGATCCTAAAACTTCAGACTTTCAGCTTTACTACTTAAGAAAAAAAAAAAAAAACTTGCAATAATCAGTGCCTTTTGTTTTTGCAGTCAATCATTTTGGGGAAGTGTTTTTCTTATGCAATCCCCTGCATGCTGTTTTTTCTGTCTCTCTTTCTCTCTCGTCTCTTGGTGACCAGGCTCCTTCTTCTCCACAGCACCTGTGATTCTTTTCTCCCCCAAATCACATCCCACACCTCCTACCTTCCACAATGTGACTCTTTTTCTCTCTCTAGTTGTGCAATTTGTTCTCTCAGTCATCAGATCAATTTTCTGGGTGATCAGAATGATTTGATAACTATCTAGCTGTGTTTAAGGGATGAGGAAAGCATAAGGTCCTCCTCTCTCTGCACTCTCAACTCTTCAAAAAGATTATTAAGGAAGCATTCTATAAAATCTTGATTGAAAAATTAAAGGGAAGAGTAAGTCCATTTGGGAACATAGAAGATGCTCCATTCAGGAAATAGTTTTCAGTAAAATCTAAAAGCATCCTGAAATTTGAAACTCCATACCAAGTTGAAGTTACTGAGGTGTTCATTGATTATATACATATGGTCTGCTCTTAAAGGTAATATTGTAAACTTAATTGTGTACTCTAAAGGCAGGATTACAAATCTCTAAACTTTTAACTAGCTTTGGCTTTGCCAACACAAAAAGTAAAATTCAGATTTTAAAAATATGATGTCGGGATCCCTGGGTGGCGCAGCGGTTTGGCGCCTGCCTTTGGCCCAGGGCGCGATCCTGGAGACCCCGGATCGAGTCCCACGTCGGGCTCCCGGTGCATGGAGCCTGCTTCTCCCTCTGCCTGTGTCTCTGCCTCTCTCTCTCTCACTGTCTGCATATCATAAATGAATAAAAATAAAAAAAATAAAAATATGATGTCATTACTCTTTTATCATTTAGTTTCCAAGCTGTAAATCCTTTTTTCCTTTCTTATATCTAAGATTATAGTTCTCTACAATTCTCAAAGTTAAGTCATTTATTAAATATGCATGGTGTAATTCTCATGACTCTGGAATATAAACATTCTTTAGCGATCTTTTTTATTTTTCATCTAATCTATTTGGGATGCTGGACAGATACTAGGATTATATAAGTGGGTAAAACCATGATCAAAGTGACTTACAGTCTAACAATAGAAGCACGATCCAGTATAAAGCAATGTACTGTGTTTTATAACAAATGTATATAAGAATTACATAAGAACACAGAGCCAAGATCACATAGAAATCAGAGCATAAAATTCTGGCTCCATCACTAATCCATTATGTGATTCTGGATGAATTATTTAACCTTTCTGTGCCCCAAAATCTTTGTCTGTAAAAATCATTAGAATTGGGCAGCCCCGGTGGCGCAGAGGTTTGGCGCCGCCTGCAGCCTGGGGTGTGATCCTGGAGACCCGGGATCGGTCCCACGTCGGGCTCCCTGCTTGGAGCCTGTGTCTCCCTCTGCCTGTGTCTCTGCCTCTCTCTCTGTGTCTATGAATGAATAAATAAAAAATCTTTTAAAAAAATCATTGGAATTAAGTAGCATGGCACATAAAATAACTATATGTCACAGCTAAAAACAATAACAACCAAAAAAGTAAAACATCAAATAAAACATCTTACCAAAAGGATGTAAAAGGGAAGACTGAGCCTTGTGTTATTAACATAAGTACTGTTCTTATTTTGTCACATTATTTCCTTAAACTACTGACATTTCAATTTTTCAGTGATTTTTATTTTAATAGTTAAAAAGAATGGCTTAAACATGTTTAATTTCTTGGGACACCTGAGTGGCTCAGCAGTTGAGCATCTGCCTTCAGCTCAGGGAATGATCCCGGGTTCCAAGGATCGAGTCCCGCATCGGGCTCCCTGCAAGGAGCCTGCTTCTCCCTCTGCCTATGTCTCTGGCTCTCTCTGCATGTCTCAAATGAATGAATAAATAAAATCCTTTTAAAAAATGTTTAATTTCTTCTATTCATTCATTGCCATTAATGAGAACTCTTTCCTGGTCTCTGAACAACAAAACAAACAAAAAACAAATGTTTATCCCTCATTCCTTGTACTTTCAGCCATATTCCAAACTGAATCATGATCCATACCTAGGCCTATCTACAACTTATTAATCAATGTTAAATTCACTATTCTGTTTTAGTTCAGATTAAATATAATTCTAGAGACCCTTAATTATAAGCCAGAACATAGTGTTATTTTTGTATGAAATGTCATTCTGAAATCTCTACAATAGGTCTTAATTTTTGTGATATGTTAACCAGAACTGAGTTCCCCTGAAGCATAAGATCATTTATCAAGCTCCCTTGTTAATACTGACTTCAGGTATCTCAAATTCCATGTGTCCAAAATTATTTTTTTAATGTCCTGCAGAAATGTATTTCTCCCTTTGTTACCTACATTTCAAGAAATAGCATCAGCATTCATTTAGCTGATTAGGTTGTCTTTTTTCTTATCCCCATAACTATTCTATAAATACATCCTTTAGTTTCTTTAAGATAAAAGTTACATCCAGCTGCTTTGCATGACCACATCCAACTTCAGCCATTGTTCTCTTTCACTCAGAATTCAGAAAAATCCAACTGTTTCCCATGGTTCTAATTTTGCCCCTCAAAATCAATAGTCCATATGGCATCTTGAAGATCTTTTAAAAATGCCAATAAAATTGTGTTGTTTACATCTTTAGTCACCCCCAATACATTTGGACCTACTACATTTGGAATAAATACAAATACATTTAACCTTGGTATAATGAACTCTGTATCAATTGACCCTGAATAGCTGACTTAAAACTGCGTGCTCCTGCAATATTAGCTTTCTTGCTATTAGTTAAAATTTCCAAGTACAATTTTGCCAAGCTCTTCCCTTTATTCCAAATACATTTTTAATTTTCCCCTCAGGAAGCTCTTTCCTTCAATCTATGTTCTGGTTTTGCTTCTCCTTCTCCCCCACCCCACAAAAAAATATCTCTTTGAAGAAACCTGTTGGTTTACAAACTGGTTCCCCAAATACCAAAGGTAAGGAGAGATGGAACAACAAGACAGACCACTCTTGATTGGAAAGTGGCAGTTTTAATAAGCAGGGGAGCTTCTGTACAAGGCTGGTGTTGGCAGCTACAAGACAAGTAGATCTCCACAGCCTCCACAGTAAAGGATTTTACTGAGGCTTCAGTCAAGTACATCATCCAGATGATCTCAACATCACTCTACTCTCTCAAGGTTGCCTTCTTGAAAGAGCTCCCACTGTGGAAACAGTGGGTGGAACTTTAATTCCAAGGACAGGGGTGGAGGAGGAACCTCCAGTTGCCCAGGTCTTGAATTAACCAGAGGTCACATCTTCTCAATTACCTCCTCCAACACCTGCCCAGATCAATTTATCTAAAATAATACTTCCTGCAGTTCCCCCTGCCTTCTTATTAGAATAATAGTTCCAGTAAGGCCAGAACTTCCCTCTAGATACTAAATAAATACAAGTCAATTACATGAAACTAAAAATTTATACTGTTTCTATGTTTATAAATAAAGATGGCCATTTATTCATGTTTAATATCTTAATAAAGTAATAAAGTAAAAACGAGTCGTATTCACAATGCTTTTTTTTTTTTTTAGAGCATTGTACCTTCCAATTCTCTAAGGTTATGCAGGAAGATTGACTTTTTCAATTAATGCCTTTGGCATTTCAATAAATGCCAACATTTCATGGCATTTCAGTCAATGCCAACAGGGAAAAACTGATAGAAAATGGAAATGGAATTAATAGATTTGCTAATTAGAGATTTTATCTTTTTAAATATCATTGACACTGTGTTAACCCTTAAAATTATGCATAAGATTGAGAAGCTGGAAAATAAAAAATAATGTTTTGTTTAGGGAATAAATATTTAAGGAGTTTCCCTTCCTCCTTTTCCTTATGTAAATAAAGTATCTTTCAAGTTCTGCTTTATTTTTATAAAAACTTCTTGTTTTTAAATGGAATAGTTAATGGATTTCATTTTATTTTTAAATATTCTATTAATTTATTCATGAGACACACAGAGAAAGAGGCAGATATCTAGGCAGAAAGAGAAGCAGGTTCCCTGTGGCAAGCCTGATGCAGGACTCATCCCAGGACTCCGGGATCATGACCTGAGCCAAGGTAGATGCTCAACCACTGAGCCACCCAGGAGCCCATTATAAATTTTTTAAATCTAAGTAGACAACCACATTATCCCTCACAGACTTATTACTTTGATTAGCTACATAAAAAAGATTTCCTAATTTTGAGGAATTTTCTATCTTGGGATAAACTTCACCTGATCAGATTTAAATATTTTAAGTCTTTATAGCTAAATTAAATTTTATTTAAGATATTTTGCACCAATTCTAGAATGATCTGGTCTGTATTTTTCACTGTTTTGTTTTTGTAAAGATTTCTTATAAGTTATTCTGATTACACCAAGATAACAAAAATCTCCCCTACCTTTTATATCTTCTTGAAGAATTTAAATACCATTAGAATTAGAGTTTACACAAATATATCACTGAATACATCTCTGAAAATAGTCATGCCTGGTGCTTTAATGAAGAAAAATAATTCAATACTTTTCTATTATCCTTTAACATAATTTTAAATTGCTTTGTCTCCTGGTATCTGATGATTGTATTTGTTAATATATTTTCATTAAAGATTTAAAATAATTTCCATAAAGCTGAAAACACCAGTTGCATATAATTATTTTATTTGCTTTGTATGTATGGCTATATATTTTATATATATAGAATATATATATATATAATTATATATATAATTTTCACATAGGGTTTTGGGTCATTTTGCCTATTTTTATTGTTTTTGTGATGATCGCCTAAATTTATGCTTATTACTTCGTGTTTTTAAATGAATCATCTCTGGGATCTATTTTTCAATTCTGCTTTTAATTCAATATATTTTTTTATCACTTAGAGTTCAACTATTCACAGATCTTTTTGTGTTTGCATTTTGGATGATTTAAATCTCATTCTTTTCAGTGGCTGTGATCAAGAGCTGAAGTGCTGCTTGCCAAACATCATTTCTCTTCTACATGTTCCCTAAGTATATATTGCTTCTAGGAAATTTGCTATTTCTGAAAAGCAGGCTGCGAAAGTTTGGCTGAACACTATTTCTTAAGGATTATATTTGCCAAATGATTAATTTACTTTACAAAAAAACATATTTAATCCATAGGGTCTATGGTAATTTAAGAGTTTGCATTGGATGGGATTTCTTTAATAGTTTTTATGTCTGTTAAGTTTTTGTTTTTCTATCCTACACGGATGATATCAACAGATTCCTTTGCCTTCTAGCTTTTGGATAGAAGTTGTGAGTGAGGAGGTTTGCTACAAGATTGGAGAGCGGTATTATGGCATCAATATTTCTTCCTTTAGATTTTTATTTGTGAGGAGGTATCCTTGGGATAACTGTTTCCCTGATTAAAGGTCGTTTTTCTTCTCAAGAAGATTGACATTAAGGTATTCTCTCCTTGTAGTTTCTGTAACCTTTCAATATTTTTGGTACCAAATATCTAGTTAAGGTAAAAACAAGAAATTGAATGCCAGAAAAGTGAAAGTTATGCTGCTCTCTGAAAAGGAAGAAACCTATCCATTGGAAAGGGGTTAGGATTGAGCATTTGCTGTGCTAGAATTTGTGTGTGTCTCTTGGCTGGGTTATGGTAATAATTTTATCAAATTAATGAAGTTGTATGGTTTGTAGTTTATGCATTTTCAGTGGGTTTTTCGTTTATGTAAAACTGATTATACGTTAAAAATTATTTAAGTAAAAGTAACTTGCATATAGTAAAGAGAGAGGAATTGTATGGCAAGTTAAATATAGTTGCAGAGTATAAGTTTAGTGGGCCAAGAATGGAAATATTTTAAGTCTAGAAAAATCTAATTGCTTTTATAAACTACTTTAAAAAATATCTTTCAAAGTATGTATCTTGATTTATTTGTATTATGATCCTGTTTCATTTTAATACATTATGTATTCAGATATACTATTTGTAGAGCTTAGTATAAAAAGCAGGTATTTTCTAAAAATTATAGGTGTTCAGTCTCTGTAAATATAACTTATAGGCGATGATTTTGAGAATTGCAAACAAAATTATTTTTAGGTGTAATATAATTTATACTCTGTATAAAGAATAAATCTATATTTTTTTGTTTTCAATATTGAGTGTTTAAATTGTAACTTTTAAGACATCAGCAGCAGTAATTTTGTAATTGTAACTTTAATGTACAAGTGATTGTGTTTTATATTTTTTTGTGTGTGTTTAAGTAGTCTGACATAGACATCCTTTCTGACAAATTTACAGAGATAAATGCATATATGAAAGTATAAGTATAATATTAAGCAAAGGCAATAACAATCCAAAATCAGTAATTACAATATTTATATTGTGTAAAATTACCTATCAAAAACTTGAACTCTCTTGATAATATAATTCACAGACATTATTGCTTTGCATACAGGCAAAGAACAATCTGGTCAGGCCCAAGCAATGGCTCATGTATGCTAACAGAATGGAATAAATGTAGAAAATCATGAGAGGCTTCCTACAGAATGTTACCTACTGTCAGTTTTACTTCATCTGTATGTATATATTTTTTCTATACTTCTGTTGATGAGAAACCTTACAGTCTTGACTTTCCACATTATGTCTCAGTGTCTGCTGAATACTCAATACTCTGTATATTTAATGAATACTAGTCCACAATATGCATGTAAAATAACTTAAGTCATGGTACAAAAATTAGAAACAAAAATGGATTCATATAGTTAGGCTCATAAAAATACAGCATTTGGGTACCTGTATGGTTCAGTCATTAAGTGTCTGCCTTCAGCTCAGGTCATGATCCCAGGATTATGGGATGGAGTCCAGTATTAGGCTCCCTGCTCAGTAGGGAGTCAGTCTGTTTCTCCCTCTGCCCTTCCCACAGCTCATGATCTCTTTCTCTCACTCTTTTAAACAAACAAACAAACAAACAAACAAACAAAAATACAGTGTTTATATATGACACGAATAGACAAATTGCAAACTAGAACATATACTTACATGACAGTATATAAAATATTTTCTTTCACTTATTAGGAAATTTTAGAAACCAAATGAAACATTGAAAGAAAAATAGAGAACATGAATAAGCAATTAAAACAAAAAGAAATAAGTAAATTAAAAAAATAAAAACCTTTCTAACCTAACTTATCTTTATAGAAATGTGTATTAAAACATTGGAACATATTTTTATATATCAGGAGGAGGGTTAAAGGGGAAATGATTGTCAGTATGGAGGAAGGCATGGGGAAAGAGACACATATGCATTACTGATAGATCCTTATAACAATTCTAGATAGTAATTTGGCCACTTGTATGCACTTAAAATGTAATACTTTATAACCTTTATAAATGTAAATACTTTATAACCTTCCATTTGTGGCAATATGTAATAGGCATATCATTACAAATATGCATGGATTTATCTCCTTCCGAGTTCTCTTTAAAATAGCAGCCACAATCACAAAAAAGAAATAGTCTAAATGAAGATAGTTACATTATTGGTCATAAATAGAAAGAGCTTCACAGTATTTTATTAAGAGAATTATTATCTTATTATCTTAGAAGGATGTAAAGAAGGAAGAGAAAGGGAGAGAAGAATATTTTCTATAAATACCATGAGTATGATCTTTAAACATTGTATGTGTCTGTGTGTAATTTTTATTTCAAGTAGGCTCCACACTCAAAGTGGGGCTTAAATTCATGACTGTGAGATCAAGAGTTGTATGTTTTGTTGTTGTTGTTGTTTTTGTTTTTAAGATTTTATTTATTTATTCATAGAGACAGAGGCAGAGACACAGGCAGAGGGAGAAGCAGGCTCCATGCAGGGAGCCCGACGTGGGACTCAATCCAGGGTCTTCAGGATCACGCCCTGGGCTGCAGGTGGCACTAAACCGCTGTGCCACCGGGGCTGCCCAAGAGTTGCATGTTTTACTAACTGAGCCAGCCAGGTACGCCAATATTTAATCAGGTTTATGTTTCTATGTTGTCTTTAATGAATACTGCAAAAAGTGTATTTAAAGTAAGTATTAAAAGTGTAAGTTTAATACTCACACTTACTATGTAAGTATTGAAGAGCATAGTTACTTTGATTGTAATGTATGAAACTTGTGCAATCTTTAAGGGAGTGACATTACAACTATGTTGACTATTTTCTTTTTCTATTTCTGTGTAAAGTGGTAAATACTAATAATGGTTAAAAATAAGATGATGCTCTCTTTTGCACACAGTTCTAAGAGTACTAAGATATTATACTTTAAAAAAATAGAATGAAAAATGATGACACTTCTCAAATTAGACTTCTGCCAGAAGTCTTCAAATTTCCAAATTATTATTCATAGTAGAGAATTGGGAAACATCATGTTAAATATCACCCATGTGATCTACATTTTATAGAATAAGTGGGAAAGCTTATGAAATATATACATGATACTAGTTAAAATACATTTAAAAGTTACTAAGTACCAGAAAAACTTCATGCATTCAGTTATTTAATATTCACAAAAAGCCAGGGGATTGATACAGTTATTACATCCATTACACATTTCAGAAATATGAAAACAGATAGGTTAAATAATTCAAAGATCACAAAGGCAAGAGTGGCCAAATCGGGATTTGAACTTGAGTCTCTCTGACTCAGTAACCCATTGTCTTAATTATGGCAACTCTATGGCAAAGCTAATTTATTATGAAAAAACAGAAAATCATTTTCAAGGAGTAGGTATCACTTAACAAAATACATTGGAATAAATTGGGTGGTGAATGGAGGACATTTTTATGCAGAAAATAGAAGTAAAGTACAATAAAATGTCGATTTCAGCTTCTGGCTATGGCAGATTGGCTTGCTTCAGTCCACTCTATGACAATAATAAGAAAATTCACATAAAATGAAAAAAAAGAATAAGTTCAAGGCAGTAAAATGTGTCAAGGCATTTGGACTTGACCATGAAAGCACATGTGAACTCCTCAATCCTTTCAATTAGGCTCGCCTAACTTTGCCCAAATCGCAAAATAAACAAACAAGCAATAAAAAACACTATAATGAAAATGGGCACCAATACATCCAGGTAAACACAAATTCAATTCAAGAGGAACTGAATAAAAGTGAATAGAATAAATTTTATTAGAATAAAAATGTGAGGTAAAAAATATATTGAATTAAAGCTAGTTGTATATTAAAAATAACACTTCTAAGAATAAAGTGATAATTTATCATGATATATATTACGAATATTCAGTATCCACTCCAACATTGATATATATTGGGAAATCACCTCAATGCATTCCAACTAGACATTTAGAGAAATTCTGAATAAATGATTAAGCAAGCTAACAACTGATGCAGACTTTCTGGATTTGAATATAGATATCTAATAGAAATACACTGGATTAGTGTTCTAACTAATGCATGAGCCTACACTATTAATTAGATAAAATATTTTAAATATTGATATAATAAGCAAATTTAGATTTATTCAGTGATTCTAATTTATGCAAATCTACTTGGTTAATGGCATTCTTTTTTAAAAGATTTTATTTATCCGAGAGTGAGACAGAGATGGCAACAGAAAGCATAAGCAGGGAGGAGAGAGAGAGAAAGTGGGGAGCCTGTGATATATTTCACTTAATATTTATTGTGATACTTCAAATAGTAATGCATCACAATGTTTTCTTGTTATAAAATAATCTGCCTTTGAGAATGACATGCTGGAATGTAATACATATATTTTCTCTTATAGCTTCTGCAATGTTTGTGGTAATACCAAAATTGGTGCATGTTAAATATATAAAATCTATTTTGAATATTTCCTTCAGAGTCGAGTCATCGGTAAGGCCACTAGGCATGTATATGTGTGTGTGTTTCTAGTATTCCATGAGTTTGTGTTAGTTTATCTCTTCAGTATAATAGTTAAATTTATCGGTAAGCCAATCTTGGAGATTCCTAGATGTACCAATTCAACATGTCTGAAAGTTGAAGCAATACCTAATCAATGAAAATTTTGAAAGGGGAGTATTAATCATAGGAACTCTAACTTCAGATCCCAAGTAAAAAGCCCTGAAAACTAGCTCCAGTTTTGATTAATGCACCCTTGAAGCATTCTCATCCAAATCTTTCAGTTTACAGGTAAGTAAACTAAAGCAAAATAAAATTAATGAACTGCTTAAGACTAGAAACCTAAATTAAAAAATAGTATGTGGAAAGAATATGTTTTCTCTTTGGTGATACTGTTCAGAAGGGAAATATATTTTATTGAAGAAGTTAATACTTGGAAATGAACTCAACAACTTAGTAGGAGGTATTGGATGAAATATACTACATAAAGAAGAAAACGGCTGCAGTGTTTAAGTCTTATGGAGAGGCCTGCCCAGAACACAGCTCCCCAGCGGGGTGGGTGGTTGAGACAAAACTGTGCAGGTCTCATAGTAAAAGATGAATTCTCACCGGGTTAACGATATGCTGAGAAAAGCCATTTAAAAATAAAGTAAACTGCAAAGACCAACAAATTAATGACCTAACTATCTCAATTCTGGAAGAAAGCCCAAAAAATGTTTGGTAGCAGTTTGTATTACAGAAATAGGTAATAACAAAAAGGAATGTAGCTAGGCTATAAATAGGGAAAAAAAATGTACTTAACCCAAGAGTACTTCTTGGGTTTTGTGGTCTGTTTATAACCCACTGATAAAGAGGTAGTCTGTGTAAAAACTGCCTGTTAAAATTGAGACTTTTATGGGCTCAATAATTTTCTAAACAATACATCATACTACACATCACATTAATAACAGTAGTATTATCCTTCTCTAGCTAAAATTACAGTGACATAAAATGGATGTTTAGGTTCAGAATGACAATCCAAAGGACTGTAAATGTTTGTTGTTCAATAAAAGTACCATTTTCTTTATTATACTGAACTATCCAAGAGAAAAACTGAATAACAAATACAAAAAACGAATGTCAAAAAATTAATAAGCATTATTTGAAAAATATATCTTTCAGTCATTTTCATCAGTATCGATCATAATGACATATTTATTAAATGTTTTAGTTGATAAAATAATGATATGCATTACCTTAATATCGTTTAATTCATATCCTCTGTAAAAGATAACTTACTAAAACCTTATTTGATAGTAATGGCAACATCATTATTGACCCATTTACACAGACATTTACACAGCCAAATGATATATTTCAAATACTACCATTTGACGGTTTTTTCCCTAGTCTCAAAAGTTATACCACTCACAGAAAAGTAGGGCCAAAATAATAAAACTCACGTAAAACCAACCAGAAATGCAGCAGGGAAAACCAATAAGAAATAGATAATCTGTGGGGAGCAGCTACACAATAGGAATCAGAGACAAGCAAGGAGTAGAAATTGAGAAAAATCCTCTGACAAACTAAGTCACATACTCTGAAAACAGGATATTATTATGAGAATTTCAAGCTTTGGTACAATGCAGATAAACAGATTTTGAATCCAGTTCAACCCTGACTCTATTCAGACAGCCCACATAGTACAAGTGTAGCAGAGAGATGTGTGCATGTCCAAGAATATGCATTTACTTCAGCTTCAACTCTCCAAAACACTATGTTTGATTTTCAATTAAAAAAAAAAACACATGCAACATGAGACACATTTTGTGACTCCAAGACACGTACAAACAATAGCAAATACTTATTTATGTTGGTTGTACCAGAGCCTGTTCTAATTGTTTTCTTTTTCTTTTTCTTAAAGTTATTTATTTATTTATTTATTTATTTATTTATTTATTTATTTATGTATTTATGTATTTTTAAGAGACACACAGAGAGAGGCAGAGACACAAGCAAAAGGAGAAGCAGTCTCCATGCAGGGAGCCCAATGTGGGACTCAATCCCCACGCCCCAGGGTCACCCCCTGGGCCAAAGGCAGATGATCAACTTCTAAGCCACCCAGGCATTCTGATTTAACATTTTTAAAATATTTTATTTATTTATTTGACAGAAAGAGAGAGAAAGCACAAGCAGGAGGAGCAGGAGGGGGAGAAGCAGGCTGTCCGCTGAGCAGGGAGCCCTACATGGGGCTCGGTCCCAGGACCTTGGGATCCTGACCTGAGCCTGAGGCAGATGCTTAACCTGCTGAGCCACCCAGGAGCCCTGCATTTAATACTTAGGATACCTGTGTCAACTACCAGTGATTATCATCTCTACTTCGCAGATGGGAAACCTGAGGCAGAGAGAAGTGAAGCATCTTGCCCACGGGCCCAGAGCTGGTAAACTGCCTATATGGATTCCCAATCTAGGTTGTGTGTACCAAGAATCCATGTTCTCAGCTGCCTTGCGATCCTTCTTGTCACTCCTCCTAAATATGAAAACATGAAGTATCCAACCTTCTGCCATAATACAGTTACAGAGAGAACATTATGTGACATCATTTCTGATATGATAATATAGAGGTAACTGGGAAAAGCCTTTAATGAAATTATACATTATATTAGGTTAATTAAATGTACCTTAAGAAGGAAAGGTGGTACTTTTTTTAGTACAAAAAGAGGAAATCACTAATGGGCTAAATAAAATATTTATGAAGTTAGTATTAAACTGTCTTATTTAATTGTCTTCACTGACTTGACTAATTTTGTTTCTGGTAAATTACACTTTAAACTGTTGTTATTTTTAGTAGCTCTTAAATAAGATATTCTAATGAATGAAATTTGGCAACCAACACGAATAAATAAGCACATGTACCTCCATATTTTTAAACAGTTGAGATGGGTTTCTGAGATATAAATTTAACTATATTTTGAGTTGATAACATACAGGGACTTTACTCTTAATCCAAAAGTATATACCCAGATATACTCCCAGTATGTGGTATGGGATCAAGAGATATTCTGGAAATGTTAAGAAAATTCCATTATTTTAAAGATTTTTTAGCAACAATGCCACAGACTCTAGGTTTGAAATGGGCATCAAATAACATTCTAATGCACCCAGATTTTATAGCAAATTATTCGGATTTTATTCTAACGTCTCAAGACATTCAAGGAAGCTAGTTTATTTGTAATCACACTTAAAAATAATTTTTTAAAGATTTTACTTATTTGGTCATGAGAGACACACACACAGAGAGGCAGAGACATCGGCAGAGAGAGAAGTAGGCTTTCTGTGGGGAGCCCGCTGTGGAACTGGATCCTCAGACTCCAGGATCATGACCTGAACCAAAGGCTGGCAACTGAGCCACCCAGGTGTCCTTTAAAAAAATAATTTAGGTTAAATTACATATTCATGAAATTCCTTTCTTAAAAACAACTTCCAACTGTAAGACTATTCCGAACAATAAACTGAAAATTTTCAAGTAAATACAACATTTTATGAAAATGTAAAATCTTATAAATATAAGCAAACAAAATTAACTTATCCTTAAATTTTGGCTTGGAGTTCAGCTCTACTACAAGTGTTCTTTTTGTACTGCCCAAGAACATTTTAGATTTAAAAAATAGAAACCAATCCAAGCAACCCTTAAAGAAGAAGCCAGATAAAATGAGTGCACACTACACACACACACACATACACAGTGGGGCAAAGCAAAGGGGAAAGGTGTTTAAAGATACCTTGTCATCTCATGAAAAAAAAAAAGGCTATGGGTGGGAAATGCAGTGGGGCCAGCTGAGACACTTTGGGTGGAAAGCCACTGGGACCTGACATCTAATTTCTCAAACATTCTCTGTGAAATGTCTCATCTCATCTACATCATTCTCTCCGCAAACTGGATTTCTTTTCTCTGTAATCTCATCAGGAAATGTCTATTCCAATAAAATTCAGGATTGCATTTTCTCTCAAGTTTAATATTATTAGAGAATGACTAGGTTCTCAATCAGCAAACCAAATTCCCAGGAGACAATATCTGCCTGGCCAACGTCGCTCATTTGTCCACTTGAATTTCAGCTCTCAGGAGAAAGAGGGCCTAACTGGCATCGGTAAACATGAGGACAGAGGCCCTGCCTATGAGGGTAGGGGCAAAACCACACATAAAGTCTTTCTTAGCTATTAACATATTTAAAAGAGCTTTTTCACTGTTTTACAGTGTGATATGCATGGGGAAACTGAATTAAAAATGAATTTAAGTCAGTTTTTAGAATAAATAGAGGAGGAACAATTAGTTGATAGAATAATTTGAACATTTCAGTGAAGGTTCTTTAGAGAACTTGGGAAAAAAATGAAATTTAAAATCCGCTTACCGTAAACAAGGAAAATGTGTAGCAGTTGCTAATCACTTTCACTTCATTGTACCTAAAAGGTGATCAATAATATTTCTTAATGAAAAGAATTTTTTTAATTTAAATTCAATTAGCCAACATAAAGTACATACTTAGTTTCAGACACAGTGTTCAGTGATTTACCAACTGCGTGTAACACCCAGTGCCCTCCTTAATGCTCCTTGTCACCTAATTACCCCAGCCCCCCACCCACCTCCCAAGGAACAGAAATTTCATTGGATTTTATTCCTCAGGAATTTATGGGCTCCTTTACTGTCATTCAAATAGGAAGTAATTGAAGTCAATGTGAAGGTAAAAGTATTTAAAAGTGACCACTAATTGTTTCACACCTTCTTTGTTACACCTTTGTCAAGAAATCAAATGAAATATCTACTGTGTGTCTATAAATTAGACATAAGAAGGATTGGTAGTTCAAGTTTTTTTATATTTAATTACTATTTTATAGATTTTATAGTTTTTTATTTTATAGTTTTTATTTTGTTAATTTATTTTATAGATTTCATCATGAAACGGAAAATTTCAAATCTAGAAACTACAAGAATTCATTGATATAAAACTTTTTTTTTTTTCCTCAGTGAGTGGAGATTCTGAGTTGACTTAGGCTTTCCTTACCTTACAGGAGTTTAATTAATATTTTAATTGACTACTTCCAAAATTTGCATTTAAAGCCATTTCTTTTCTATAGCTAAAGAGCTATAAATTGTTGCTTCTGGTAAGCAAAGGAATACTCAAATGTGTATTCTCCCAAACTTTGTTTGTAAAATATTAACACATTTTACTTCAAAAGAGAAAAAAGAATATTCAGAAAATAATGGATAGTGTAACTGAAATCACGCTGGAAAAGAACTGTGTTGCAAAGATAGACAACTTCAACTCAAATTATCTTCAAAATGGCCTTTTAAGTGTGATGGGGAACCAAGGGCTAGCTGAGGACAAAGCACAAGCTGATGTCCCACAAAGGACCCCCACCGGGGTGGTTAAGTGTGAGTTCCTAGAAGCTTCCAACTGTCTTAAAGTTAATGCCTTGCTAGAAGGAAAAACAATCTTTAACTTGACAATGGCAAGGCCTCCAGTACCTGGAGGTCTTCCTTTGCAGATGAAAGTCTTTTTGAAATCTCCCTTTTCCTTACCTCCCCCGGCCCCCAGGTACACAATCAGCCACCCCCACTAGCCCTGGGCAGCAGCTCCTCCTGACCATGGGTCCTGTCCCTGTGCTTTAGTAAAACCAACATTTTGCACCAAAGACGTCTCAATAATTCTTTCTTGGTCGTCGGCTCCGGACCTCACCTATATTCCAAAACTTCATCAAGTGCAATTACGATATAATACAAATAAAACACATACACAGGATACTTATTTCAGACATATAAACTACATCTCAAAAAATAGAATTTCCCTTTGTTATAATTGAGATTTTTTTTTTGTTGTTTTGATCTGTGTTTTGCAAATTTCTTATAAGCAAAAAGAACTTTCGGTAGCCATGCTGATAAACCTTTTGATTAGGGTATGGAGTCCATGTAATTTATCAATATATCCTATTAAGTTCTTCTTTTTATATCTTTAATTCTATAAAAATCCAGTCTGAATATAAGAGTCTCGATGCATTATTGGGACAAATCTAGTACCTTCCATTTGTTTGAACAAATAACTCATTATACCGATAGAAAAACAGCCACAACTGCTATGATATTTTACTTGCTGGATCTAAACCTTTCAGTCATACCCACCTAATGTTAGGTCAGTGCCACTGCATTGCTGTCAGGTCACCTCATTTATTTCATCCTCTTAAGTTCTAGCCTGCATTTACTTACATATGGCACAAAACTCTATTTGGCTACATTTAGAATCATTGTGGAGCTTTAAGAAATGTCCCTGCCTGGCTCATAGCCCTAGAATTTCTTTTTTTTTTTTTTTCTTTTTTTTTAAATTTATTTATGATAGTCAGAGAGAGAGAGAGGCAGAGACACAGGCAGAGGGAGAAGCAGGCTCCATGCAGGGAGCCCGATGTGGGACTCGATCCCAGGTCTCCAGGATCGCGCCCTGGGCCAAAGGCAGGCGCCAAACCGCTGCGCCACCCAGGGATCCCCATAGCCCTAGAATTTCTAAGGGATCTCACATGTTTCCTGACGTTATGGTTTATGAACACTCCGAGGGTGAGTCTAATACACAACCAAGCATGACAATCACTTCAACACTAAGCAAAATGCTTACATTTACAATATGAATTTTCAGAATATGTTTCAAAATACCACTGATTTTCTAATTATTCTTCTACATGTGAAACAAAGGAAATATTTTTCATTTTTTTTAATTAACAACTTTATTAGATATCAGTCACATACCATAAAATTCGTGTTTTTGAAGTATATATTTATTTAGTAGTTTTTAGTACATTCAGAGTTGGACAACCATTACTCCCATCTAAGTTCAGAGTAGTTTCACCACCCAGAAAAGAAACCCCATGCCCCTGAGCAACCACTCTGCCTTCTGTTCCTCCCCCACCCTCTAGTAAACACACATTCATTTTTTTGTTTCAGTGAATTTGCCTATTCTGGACATTTTATATAAATTAAGTCATGTAATATGTAGTTTTTTTGTCATTTGGTTGTTTCATTAAGGATGATCTTTTTAAGATTAATCTTATTTTAAAACATGCCAGTACTTCATTTAGGTGTTGATATAATATGTCAATGTATAAATATATTGTATTTTGTCCATTTGCTGGTTGATGGACATTTTTTTTTTTTCCATTTTGGTTAGTGGCAGGTTTGCTTTTTCAAATAATGCTCCTGTTGACATTAGTGTACAGGTTTCTGTGTGGACATATTTTAATTTGCTTGCATATATACCTAGGATTATACTTGCTGAGTCATGTGGTGATTCTTTATAAAACTTTTTGAGCAACTTCCAACCTGTTTCCTCCAGCAAATAAATAATTTTGTATTCTCATCAGCAATGTATGAAGGATCCATTATCACCACATTCTCTCTAACACTTGGGATTATCTTTTTTTTTTATATATTATCCACTCTAGCAGTATCTTATTAAAGCTTTACCTTACATTCCCTTAATGACTAATGATATTGAACATCTTTTCATGTGCTTCTTGGTCATTTCTACGTCTTCCTTAGAGAAAGTCTATTCAGATATTTTGCCTATTTTTTTTTTATTTTGCTTATTTAAAAGTTATTTATCTTTTCATTTTTGAGTTGTAAGGGTTCTTTATGTAATCTTGATAAAATCCTTATCAGATGTGGGATTTGCAAATATGTTTTCTCATTCCTACAGTGATCTTTTCTTTCTTCATGATGTCCTTCTAATCATGAATATTTTTAAATTTTAGGAAGTCCAGTTTCTCTATATATTTTTGCCATTTGTGATTTTTGTGTTATATCTAAACTCAATCTAAAGTAATAAAGACTTAATCCTTGTTCTTTAGTTTTAGTTTTCTCCCCCCCGCCACAAAGCTTAATGATATATAAATTACAAGCAACATTGTGATAAATGAATTTAAGGTATACAACATAAATATACATATATATTATTTGATATATTTATATAAAAATATATTATTTTATATATTTATATATTTACTTTTATATAAATATTATATGTAAATATAATATAATACTACTTGTATAAATAGTTACATATTTATTTTTATATATAACAACTTATATATAAATATATAAAATAACATATATATAAAATCCCACTTAATTATGATCTATTAGTAAACACACAAATGTCAATAGTTACAGTTTTTTATGGTGAAAACTTCTAAAATCTACTCTCTTAGCAACTTTCAAATATGCAATAAATATACTTAATTATAGTCATCATGCTGTACATTCCTTCACCTGAATTACTCATCAGATAGCTGGGAATTTGTATCCATTGACCATCTTCACCACCCTATTCCCTTAGCCACCAAATTTGTTCTCTATATGAGTTAGTTATTTTATATTTCATATAAAAATGAGATCATAAAGTATTTGTCTTTCTTTGTCTAACATTTCACTTAACATAATGCCTTCAAGACTCATCCATGTTGGCACAAATGGCAAAATTTCTATTTTCATGGCCAAATAATATTCCAGTGTGTGCATTTGTGTGTGTGTATCACACTTTCTTTTTTTTTTTTTTTTTTTTTGCTTATTTGTAAGTTGAAACATAGGGGACACCTCGCTGGCTCAGTTGGTTAGGCAACTGCGTTTGGCTCAGGTAGTGATCCCAGGGTCCTGGGATCGAGCCTGCATCTGGCTCCTTGCTCAGTGGAGAACCTGCTTCTCCCTCTGCACCTCCCCCTCAAAATGCTCTTTCTCTCACTCTGCTCTCTCTAAGTGTTAAATAAAATAATAATTATATATACATATATATATATAATTAAATTGTTTATATACCTTGACTATTGAAAAAATGTAATGCTGCAATGAACATAGAGATTCAGATATCTTGAGACAGTGATCTCATTTTCCTTGGATATAAATACCCAGAAGTGAGGACTCCTGGGTGGCTCAGCAGTTGAGCATCTGCCTTTGGCCCAGGGTATGATCCTAGAGTCCCAGGATCGAGTCTCATATGGGCTCCCTGCATGTAGCCGCTCCTCCCTCTGCCTGTGTCTCTGCCTCTCTCTCTCTCTGTGTTTCTCATAAATAAAATCTTTTAAATAAATAATAAATAGATAAATAAATAAATAAATATCCAGAAGTGGAATTGTTGGATCATATGTTAGGTCTATTTTTAATTTTTTGAGGAACTCTCACATTGTTTTCCATAGTGGCCACATCACTTTGCAGTACTACCAACAGTGTACAAATGTTCCCTTTTCTCCCATTCCTTGTCAGCATTTATCTCTCACCTTTTTGATATTAGACATGCTAACAGGCATGAGATGATATCTAATTCTGGTTTTGATTTGTATCTCTCTAATGATTAGTGATGTTGAGTACCTTTTCATGTACTTTTTGACCACACATATGTCTTTGGAAAAATGTCAGTTCATGCACTTTGCCCATTTTTCAACTGGATTATTTGTATATTTGCTATTGAGTTCCCCAAATATTTTGGATATTAAACAATTGTCAGATATGTGGTTTACAAGCATTTTCTTTCATCCCAGGAGTTTCTTTTTCATTTTGTTGATTATTTTACTATGTATGTGCTTTTTATTTGATATAGCCCTACTTGTTTACTTTTGCTTTTTATTGCTTGTGCTTTGAATAGCACATCCATAAAATCATTGTTAAAACCAGTGTCAAAGAGATTTTTCTCTATGTTTTCTTCTGGGAGTTTTATGGTATCAGGTTTTACATTTATGTCTTTAATTCATTTGAGTTAATTTTTGTGAATGGTAAAAGATAGGAGTCCACCTTCATTTGTGTGTGTGTGTGTGTGTGTGTGTGAGTTTTTGCACACCATTTATTGAAGAAACCGTTTCCTCCACTGAGTATTCTTGGCTCCCTTATAAAATACTAACTAACCATACATTCATGGGTTTAGTTCTGGGCTCTCTATTTTGTTCCATTAATATATGTGTTTCTACACCAGCAGCATAAGATTTATTACTATAGCTGTGTGGTATAGTTTGAAATGAGGAAGTGTGATGTATCAAGCTTTGCTCTTCTTTTTCTGGAATGCTTTGACTATTTGGGGTCTTTCATGGTTCCCTATGAATTTCAAGGCTGTTTGTTTCCTCCCAATTTCTACAAAAGACACCATGTTTATCTTGATAGGGAATGCATTGAATCTATAATTTGAGTATCATGGACGTTTTAATATTAATTCCTCCAATCCAAGAATAAGGGATATTGTCCCTTTTATTTGAATCTTTGATTTCTTTTATCAATATATTATAGTTCTCAGTTTATAAATCTTTCACCCTCTTGGTTAAGTTTATCCCCAAGCACTTTATTCCTTACTATGATAATGTGAATGGGATTGTATTCTTAATTTCTCTTTCAGATGTTTTATTGTTAGTTTATATATATGCATACTACTTTTGTATACTAATTTTGTATTCTGCAAATTTACTGCATTCAATTTTTGATGGAGTTTTTGAAACTTTTGGTATATAAAATCATGTTATTTGCAAACAGAGACAATATTGCTTCTTCCTTTCTAAATCAGATGCCTTCTATTTCTTTTTCTTCCTGAATTTCCTAAGACTTCCAGTACTCTACTGAATAGGAGAGGTGAGACTGTGTACTCTTATTCTGTTCCTGATCTTAGAGAAAAAGCTTTCTGCCTCTCATCATACTCAGGTATGATGGTAGCTGTGGGCTTGTCAACTTTATTATGTGAAAGTATGTTCCATCTCTACCAAATCAATTGAGAGTTTTTATCATGAATGGATGTTGAATTTTGTCAAATGCTGTTTTTCATCTATTGAGATCGTCATGTGCTTTTTATATTTTATTCTAGAATATGATTGTGATGTATCACATTCACTGATTGCATACGTTGGCTCGGCCTTGTTATCCCATAGGTGAATCCCACTTAATTATGGTATTTAGTCATTTTAATATGCTGTTGAATTCAGTTTTCTAGGAATCTGTTGAGAATTTTTACATCAATATTCACCAAAGATACTGCCCTGTAGTTTTCTTGTAATATCCCTATCTGACAGTATCAGTGCAATGCTGGCCCTGTAAAATGAACTTGGGAATGTTGTGTCCTCTTCAATTTGGTATTAGTTCTTTAAATATTTGGTAGTATTCACCAGTGAAACTATCTGGCCCTGAGCTTTTATGTTGGGGAAGATTTTTTAATTCAATCTCCTTACTTGTTATTAGTCTGTTCAGGTTTTCTTTTTTTTCATAATTTGGTCTTAGTAGACTGTATGTTTCTAGGAATTTATCAATTTTTTTCTAAATTATCCAGTCAGCTGGTATATAATTGTTCCTAGTAGTTGTTATCATATAATCCTGATTTTTTATGTGTCTCTGTGTTTCTGGCAGCTCAACGTGATCGTCCATTTTTTCTTTTCATCTGCCTACATTTATGTCTTGCAATGAAATTCTATTCTTCCTTTACTCTTCCTTATGTCCATTTATCTCATTTAAAATGTTTGCTTTGATTATTTCATTTTATTTTACTCTTGTGACTAATATTGTTTTTCATTGGCTACCTCTCAGAATATTTCAGTGTTGTTTCCCTGAATACCTACTAAAATCTTGATGATCAACTTTAAATATGCCAGTCTAGTAATTGTTTCCCTTTTCTGTTTAGGTTTTGTTTTAATTTATGTAGAAACAGAATTTTGGCTCATCTTAAAGTAGTTTTTTTCAAATTTACTGATTACATTGTTGATTGGTATATATCACTACCATATCTTTAGACCCTTTCTTTTTTTTTTAAGATTTTATTTATTTATTCATGACAGACACACACACACAGAGAGAGAGAGAGAGAAGCAGAGACACAGGCAGAGGGAGAAGCAGGCTCCATGCAGGGAGACCGACATGGGACTCGATTCTGGGTCTCCAGGATCACATCCCAGGCTGAAGGTGGCACTGAACCAGTGGGCCACTGGGGATGCCCAGACTCTTTCTTCTTTAAAGAGGATCTTAACTATTGTCTCCTTGATTATAGACTGAACTGAGTCCTTTCGAAATAACAGAATATCAGAAGGGAAAAATAGCAATTTTGAAATGGAGAAACCTGGCAGATACTGAATCAAATGATCAGGTTAACGTTAATAGTATTGTCATGTGAATTTCATATGCACATTGCCTCTGTAGAAGTTTTTTTCCCAAATTATGACTTCAATATATTCATTTAAAAATATCAAACAAACCAAAGATCAAAGGACATTCTACAAAATATCTGACCAAAATACCAAAAGGAAAAGGAAAGACTGAAAAATTATCACAGTTCGGGAGAGACTAAGAAACATGATTACTAACTGCAGTGTGGTATCTTGATTTGAATCCTGAAACAGAATAAAAATATTATTGAAAAAGTGCTAAAGTATCAAAAAGTCTATAGTCAGTAGTAGCATAATGATGTTAATTTCTTAGTTTTGATAAATATAACATGCATCTGTTGATAATAGTATTAGAGGAAGCTAGATGAAAACTGGAGGGGAATATCTCACACTCTCTGTAACATTCGTAAGACCTACAATGATCTAAGCATAATTTTTTATTTATTTATTTATTTATTTATTTATTTATTTATTTATTTATTTTTAAAGATTCATTTATTTATTTATGGAAAACACAGAGAGAAGGAGGCAGATACACAGGCAGAGCGAGAGGGAGAAGCAGGCCCCATGCAGGGAGCCCGACATGGGATTCGATCCTGGGTCTCCAGGATCTCACCCTGGGCTGAAGGCAGGCGCCAAACTGCTGAGCCACCATGGATCCCCTAAGAAAAAATTTTTAAAGTGAATAATACCATATCCACAATTGGATATTCTTTGATTTTTAAGGATTCGACTTTTTACTGTAGTATGAATGCACAAAAGTTTAATATATACATATGATAGGATTTGTGGTAGAATTTGAAAGTTGGTTATAAAAATTACATGGAATAATAAATCCCAAGACTTTGTTGAGAAAAGGATATATAACCTATAATATGTATATATGTGTATGTATACCCATAAAGATATATTAATCTACTCACATATAATGTATATTTTACAAAGTACAAAATCGTAATTACAAAATTACAATATTCACAGAAATATATAGAATTATTAATTATATATTTAATAATCATATATAATTATGTATGGACACAAAGTTCATACAATATTTGAGACACTAAAGTATAGTTATAGGAAAGGTTGATTATATGGGATTTGATCTCTGCTGACTAATGCAACTTTAGCTTGCACCATTGTCCTCTTTATTTCCTACTCTCCTGGCCCCTGACCTTAGAATTGGCCAATGTCTTTCCCATCAACCTTGTTTAGTATTCCTGGAATAATTACTACTTCATCTTCTTAAATCCAACTCACTCTTCCAGCTTTAAATAATTACCAATTTCTTGAGTCTTTTTCTAATATCTGGGTGGATAAGGACTTATATTTTATAAACCTATTATTTTTCCTTTGTAATACTTGCAAAAATTGCAATTTTGTCCTTATTTATGTAGGTATCTTCTAAAGATGTAACAGCCCATATTAGTTTGTGAGGACTGTCACAACAAAATACCACACAATGGATGGCTTAAATGGCAGGGACGTATTTTCTTACAGTTGTGGAGGCTAGAAGCTCAAGATCATGATAGGTGTGGTCATGTTTGGGCTTTTGGACAATTGCTTTCTTGTTATGTTCTCACATTGTCTTTCCAGTGCATGCAACCTTCATATTTCTTTATCTTCTTCTAAGTACACCAGTCATATTTGATTAAGGCCCAACCTAATGGACTCATTTTAATTTGATCACCTCTTATAGAGATTTTACTTTACCAAATATGGTAATATTCTGAAATACTAAAGGTTGGAACTACAGCATATAAATTTTGGAAGGATACAATTCAGCCCATAACATTCCCCATTTTATTTAGCTTTATGAGATGTGGTCCATGCCTGTCTTGTCCATATTTTTATGTAATCTTTTTAATGAATGAATGGAGAATGTACAAATGAACATTGCTACATAGGTGGAAGTGAGTTACGGCTTTACTTTTATTTATAATATGGTCTAAATCAAGCTGACTGTATCAATCTATAAGCAATTGAACAGCCTAATCAGGTAGAAATATATTCACAATCTAAGGTAATGATAGTCATTTTGAGGTTAACTATAATATTAATGTCACTAAGGTGACAATTTCCTCTGTCATTTCCAATTTTCTCTACTTACACTTTTTAAAAAGGAATGTTATCAAATAGAAAAATTCAATACGATTAGATTATGCCAACCCATATGTTCTTGAACTAGGTTTCTGAAGCTGATTCCTTAAGAGATTTCAGTTTATGCTCTTCTTGAGCTGTCTCTTTGTTAACAGGCAATCATTTTCCTGACTGAATTTTTTATAAAAGCTCTTATGTAAAAATTGGCTCTTTGAAGATTTTCATATTTATGTCTTGTTTTAAAATACAGAAAATGATTTATTTTTAATAGCATATAGGCATGCTTAAAGAATCTGAAACCACCACTTAAGGAATATATAAGTTATATGAAATTTTCATCTATAAGTCTATTTTTGGTAAACTTTTTGTTAAAGTACAATATTCATACAGAAAAGTGTTCAAGTGTTAAGTGCACGGTTCAATGCATTTTAATTAAGTAAATCACCAGTGTAACTGGCACCCAAATAAGAAATAGAACCAGCTCTCCCTAATGTCTTCTTCAAGTTGATAACCTCAAGGTAACACGTATCATAAATTCTATCTCCATAAGGTTTTCTTTAAAGGTTTCAAATTTTATACAAATTAACTTAAACATTATGTACTCTTTTAGGTCTAGCTTCATACAAACATTCACTCAGGAATATGCTTATGAACTAATCCATATTATTACACACATAAATAGTTTATATACTATAAATAATCAGAGTTTTAATCAAGCCCAAATGAACACAGTTTAGTAAATATAATTTGTCTATTTTATTGTTGAATATTTGGGTTGTTTCCATTTTTTATTTTTCCTTATTAGACAAAAGTGTTGCTATTAGAATCCTTGTATATATGTTTGGCATAGGTATATATCCATGTTGGACTTACACCTATTGGTAGAATTTCTGGGTCACAAAATATACATATATTCATTGTTACTAAATTCTACCAATCATTTCTAAAGATGGCAATGCAGTTTCCATTTGGTTCCCTCTCTTTTGAGATAGTTACCCTTGAAACCTAGCTACCATGCTTTGAGAAAGTTAAGAAGCTATAACTTTAGTTGAGATCTCACCTGACAGCATACGTCAACTACACAACATGAGTGAGAATGCCCTGAGATGACTCCAACTCCCAATCTTCATGCCAGCCCAATCATGTCAAGTGAAAACGAGAAGAATGATCCCCACTGAACATGCTCAAATACCAGATTAACAAGTAAATATATATGTTGTTATTGGTTTGACCCATTAAGTTTTAGAGTGATTTGTTATACAATAATTGATCATTGGAAAGGGAGAAAGCTTGTAAATAATATGATGATAATGAATTATCGATGACATGATATTTTTATCATTTGGGACATGTCTAGATAGTCATGTATTTGGTAATTAAGTAACCATTGACATTTCCATAAATATCTATCAATTTTAGGCTTTATTCTGATAAAGAATAACACCATTTGATGTCACATAATTTCTTACAGTAGACTACCTGTATCAATCATCATTTTTTAAATATTTTATTTATTTATTCATGACAGACACACAGAGAGAGGCAGAGACACAGGCAGAGGGAGAAGCAGGCTCATTGAGGGGAGCCCAATGTAGGACTGGATCCCTGGACCTGTTGACCACACCCTGAGCTACAGGCAGATGCTCAACTGCTGAGCCACCCATGCATCACTTCAATCATCATTTTTAAGAACAGATTGAAGGAGACATATAATTTTTAGCTTTTACCTTATAACTTAAAGAAAACACAGAAAATATATATGGCCATTTGTGTATCTTATTTCATGAAGCATCTCTTCAGATAGTTTTCACAATTTTTTTTAGTTGTTATCTTTTTATTATTGAGGTCTAAGAGTTTTAGGTATTTTAGATGCTAATAGTTTGTCAGATACATGTACTATGAATATTTTCACCCTTTCTACAGCTTTTTTCCATTTTTTTAAATTTAACTTTTTTTGGAGAGGGTGTTTTGTACTGTGAACTCCTATTTTTATTTTCTTATTTTATGGTTTAGAACTCATTTTGTTTTGTTTTATTATTTTGCTTACTCCATAGTTATGAAGAGATGTTCCTATGTTTTCCTCTAGGAAGTTAATAGTTTTAGCTTTTAACCATTTTCTTTTTTTTTTCTTTTTTTTAAGGATTTTATGTATTTATTCATGAGAGACAGAGGGAGAGGCAGAGACAAGGGCAGAGGGAGAAGCAGGCTCCCTGCTAGGAGCCCAATGTGGGACTTGACCTCAGGATCTCAAGGTCACAACCTGAGCCAAAGGTAGATGCTCAACTGCTGAGCCACCCAGGCATCCCCATTTTATGTTTCATTTTGAATTTTTGTTGGAATATCAGGCTTTTTAACCACTATTTATTTAAAACACTAGCTTTTGAATTGCCTAGGTACTTTCTAAAAAATCTGTTCAGATTATGGGTCTACATTGGATTCTATTCTGTTCAATCAATCCATGTTTACATCCTTAATACAACCAAACTGTATTGATTACTATAGCAAAATAATAAAACATTCAGAAAGTTTTTGACTATTCAATATCTTTTGCATTCCTATATACATTTTGTTATCAATTTGTTATTTTCTACATTAAACCTGGTGAGACTTTGACCGAGATTGCATTAAATCTGTACTTCAAGTTGGGGGGCATTGTAATCTTAACATTATCAATTTTTTGCAACACTTATTTATGTCTTCTTTAATTTCTCTCAGCAATGTTTTGTAATTTTCAAATTTGGGTGTTGCATGTATCTTGTTATAATTTTCTGTATTTGAGTTTTGAGTATTATAAATGACACCCTTAAAAATCTCTTTCTGATTGTTGCTAATATATAGAAATGTAATTTATATTTGATATTATATTTGATATTTGATATGTGTCCTGTGGCCTTTCCCATTCATTAACTCACTTCTAAAACTCTATGATGAAATCTAACAGTCGTTTCTGTTGTTGTTATTTTTTTTAGGAGTTTCTACATACTCATTTGTCTCTTAGAATGTCTGGAAGCTTTTGATACCCCAAATTGTAAATATTATGTTTTTAAATGGTTAAAACATTTTGTTATGTTTTCCACTATTAAAGGAAATTTGGGGCTTTGAAGGCAACTAAATTATTTGCAAATCATTTTGATTCCTCTGGGATCTTGTTTTAACTGTTGCTAACATATGACTAAAATAGATGTTACTCCAGGGGTAGATATTTCAGCCTTAAATTGAAGTGAGCCTCTTTGAGGTCATTACTGAATATCCCAGTTGATGCCCAAGGCTCTCCAATCTGGCTGGTCAGAGCTTGAAAGTCTCTGACCTGTGTGAGCTTTGGGAATGACTCAACTTAAAACTTCCTGTTTTAAGTGTGTGTTTGTGTTGCAAGGTTGTAGGTTGAATTGCACTTAATGCACGTGCAGTACAATATGTAGCAAAGATTATCTGCACATCTCTGAGGCTTTTGCTACGTATCTTCTTTCTAGAACTCTGCCCTATAATTCCAGCTGCCTCAGCCTCCCCAAATGCCAATTATCTCTTAACTTAGTGAGACTGTCAGTCTCTTTCTGAGTACTTGCTCCTTGTCCTTGAATTTCTGAAATTGCCTTCAGGCATGAAGCCAAGGCTATTGGAGAGCTTACTTCCTTTGTTTCCATCTCTCAGGAATCACAATCTGGTGCTTTCGCTGTCCAAAGTCTGCTAGCAGTTGTTTCATAGAGCTTTCTAATTGTGTATGGTGAGAGTTCAAGTTGTAAACATTCTATTCCAGCATGGCCAGGAAGCTAAATCCCCAAATGTAGTTTATATATATAAAGCAACCTGAAAGGAAGTGTGCGAGTTGTCTAATTTAACTGAATTATGTTAAACTAATAAATATGAATTAATAGTCCAATATCAGAACATCACCTTAACTGAATATGTCTGTAAATTTTAAAATAATTGGTTGATCATGCTATTTACTGAGAGAGAGAGAGAGAGAGAGAGAGAGAGAGAGAGGAAGAGAGAGACAGAGGTGGGGAGATAGATACAGATATGCTTGCAATGGAAGGAGAATATGATATTTTCTCATTTTATCCAATTATTGCCTACCAAAAACAGTTTAACACCATGATGATGACAAGGAATATATTTTGAAAAGCTGTGTTGATTATAAAAACACAACAAAGGACTAATAATCATTTATATTGTATATTGAGGAGAACTTAAAAATTCATATTGCATCTCAATGATAGTGGCATAAATCATGTAAAAGTAGTTTTCTTTTCTTTTCTTTTTTTTTTCTTTTTCTTTTTTTTTTTGCAAAAGATAGGCTGTCCTTTTGGTGGCATGTGCTCAGCAAATTTATTTGCTGATTTTTTTCCCCATTATCTTCCTGTCACTATCCATATTTGTATTTCTATAATAAATTAATGCTTAACTCTCTTATTTTAAATCAAGAACATATGTTAGTTGTCCTCTAAGTGGGGATGTATAGGGTAGAAAAAAGTGAGAGGCACCCTGAGCTATATTCTAATTACATATAATGCTATAAAATATCTGTTTGTCTAGATCAATAACTGAATTAGACCAATATAAGAAAATTATCTATTCAAAGGAAAATTGGAAAAATTTCCTCTTGCTTGTGGGTATAATCATCAGCTGCAGAAATGCCCCCCAGACTAATCTTCTCCTTTCTATAGACTTCACAACATTTTATCCAGGAGAACTCTTTTTAATAATCTCTTTTGTGGGATCCCTGGGTGGCGCAGCGGTTTGGCGCCTGCCTTTGGCCCAGGGCGCGATCCTGGAGACCCGGGATCCGGTCCCACGTCGGGCTCCAGGTGCATGGAGCCTGCTTCTCCCTCTTCCTATGTCTCTGCCTCTCTCTCTCTCTCTCTCTCTCTCTCTGTGACTATCATAAATAAATAAAAAATTAAAAAAAAATCTCTTTTGTTATAATACCAGAGAATATTATTTACTGTATTCACAATAGCAGTCAAGCCAGCACAGGAAAAAAAAATGTATATTTCAGTAGTTATATATGGTGACAAGGTTTAATACTGGAGTTTTGATCTGAAACTGAGCATTTAAATACACAGTATAATGTAGTTGCTGTGTTGATAGGACTGTAGGGAAATTAAAATATTAAGGTGGATTGGTGTGAGAAAAAAAATTGTAAATATAAATAGGAAAAAAAAACATGAATTGTTTCAACAAAACATAAGTCAATTTATGATGTATTCATGCTACATATTAATTCATTATCTATCATTCTATTTTGACCTAACCAAAAGTATTTGAAATATTTTGGGGAAGTTGTATATCATATATGAAGAGGGGTGTGTGTACAAGCATTAGCACACTATGCAAAGGAGATAAAGATAGTGTATGTAGGGGCACCTGGGTGGCTCAGTCAGTTGGGCATCTGCCTTTGGCTCAGGTCATGATCCCAGGGTCCTGGGATGTATCCCCGTGTCAGGCTCCCTGTTCAGTGGGAATCCTGTTTCTCCCTCTCCTTCTGCGGTCCCCCCACTTTGCTCTCTGGCTCTCTCTATATGTCAAATAAATAAATAAATTTTTAAAGGATTGTGTACATAACAGTAAGCAAATGGCATTTCTCATTCTGAAGATTTTTTTTTTTAAGTAATCTGTATACCAACATGGGGCTCAAATTTATAACTTGAAGGTCAAGATTTACAAGTTCTACTGACTGAGCCAGCCAGAAATTCTTGAAGATTCTTTTTATCTAAGCATTTTAGATATTTCCTCAAATATGTTAAATTTTTTTTTCTTAGAAATAATGGCCATTTCTATCCATATTTTTGTTGCACAAGAAGAGCAATGTAGATAGATATAAAATATGCTAATGTACGTTGTTAGTCACCAAATTGTGTCCTCCCTATATCCATATGTTGAAGTCCTAACCCACCGTGTGATCCGTACTTTGGAGATAGGGCCTTTGAAAGATAACTAAGTTTAAATGAAATCATAAGGATGGGGACCTAATCCCACAGGGCTGTTGTCTTTATGAGAAGAGGAAGAGATATCAGAGCTCACTCTCTCTCTTTCTCTTTCTCTTCTCTACTTTCTCTCTTTCACCATGAATGCACACAGGGAAAAAAAAAAAAAAAAACATGTGATGATATATAAGATGATATATCAAGAAGACATGTCAGGAAGAGATCTCACCAGAAAACAACCATGCTGGCACCTTGATTTTGGTCTTTGAAACTCCCAAACTATAAGAAAATACATTTTTTTTTTCATTTAAGTTACCCAGTCTGTGATATTATTTTATGACAATCTGGGCAGACTAATATGCAAGTCAATGCTATCCTTATGTTCAAAG
The DNA here is from genome assembly GCF_018345385.1 of Vulpes lagopus. Taxonomy (NCBI): domain Eukaryota; kingdom Metazoa; phylum Chordata; class Mammalia; order Carnivora; family Canidae; genus Vulpes; species Vulpes lagopus. The sequence continues at coordinate 3,638,731 of NC_054845.1, forward strand.
CATTAGTAAATAAGTCTCAATATTAAATTTACTGTCAAATGATTCCAATCAATGCAGAGGAAAATCTATGATATTTTCAAATATAAACTACAATAGTTCATCTGGCAATTAATTACAATACTTTAGCACTTTCTTTTTTATTTCTATCCCTTGTGTCCTTAAGATTGGTATATTTTAATAGGAAATTACATCTGAAACTAAGCTTTGCCATTGATAGTGTTAAATTACTTGAGGCAAGAATTGGACACCGTAACTTTCAAATGATCATCAAATTTCTGTAACTCAAGCAGCTTTTCTTCCAGAAATAAGATGGACCATGTTTCATGAGCTACTAGCCCACTTATTTTTATACCTATATGTGTTTATATTATTTTAAAAGCATCATTTTAAATATGAATAAGTTCTATTACTATGTATGATGGGGACTGATATTAAATATGTTCTATGATGGCTGTTTTAAAAATTAGAAGTATTAAAACAAAAAAAGAGATTTATTTTAAAACATATTAAGTAATAAATTTCAATCCCTGAGCTTTGTGATTGTTGGTAGTAAATTAACAATATTTTGAAATAATCTTATTGGCCACTAAAGATTTATCTTACTTAGATAGAACTTAGATAATAAATTCCTCAAAATTACCATATTGTGCTGAAGTATATCATTTGGGGGGAAAAAGAATAATTAAACAAAAGACAGTTTCTGCAAAACACTTATTCCAAAGAAATTCTTAAAGCTGCATTAGGGTTAATCCAGAGTAAAAATTGCCAGTCCTGTTGACCATTCACAGGCATTCAAGATCCCATGGCACTCACTGAAACAGCAGAGGAATTAACCCTGCAGTTCTGGCTTTACTCCAAATCTATTCATTAAATCCCCCCTACCTTATATTCCCCACATATTTCCAATTAGGAAAATTATTCTTCATTTCTCTTTGATACCGCTATTGGGACATGTTCTGGCACAAATCTCCTGTATCTGCTCTCTCTTGGAATTTAAGTTCAACACAGCTTGAAATTTGGGATGAATGACATCTTTATACTTAAGGTTCGCTGCCCTCTCATAAACGGTGGTAACATGCACCATCAGACATTTCATAGAACGCACTGCTCCGATAAAACATAGCATCTTGCGTATATATATATTTAAATTCTTTAATCACAAAACATCAAAAGAAAAGTAAATGGCAACTTCCAGGATATTTTAATGTACAGGGAGGAATTTCCTGACAAGAAAGCAGAAGTTATGCTAATCAAAACAGAGCTAGGAATTGCCAAGCTTTTTCTTTTTCTCACTTGAAACCTCTACAGCTGGCTATGTGGGGGAATGAACAGATGGGACGAATTATATATTTAAACAGCCTTTGACATCACGTCAAACACCTTGGCTTTTGCTCTGTAAATGGAACTTAACTATTTTTCTATTTATTGCAGTCGTAACACTCCGCATTTTATTAAAATGTTATAGACTAGACAAGCAATAAAATGTATATTAAAGATTTTAAGTTGTGTATTACAATGACAAGGTAATATCTAAATGTAAACAAAAGAATACTAAGCAGTCTATTTTAAATTAATAAATGAAAATACATTTTTTTATTCTCTGAAAAATGTATTATCCTATGGCACTAGTTGAAAATTATTTGAAAATTATCCCTTTTCATCTCCTAACACTAGGACTGTTTTTAGTCAATGTTTATTTCAGGAATTTATTTTCTATTTGTGATGGGGTATGGTAGAGAAGCTGCTTCCAGCATGAATCTTCTTGGATTTCTGACAGGCTTAAGTTGTTTGCAAGTGGAGTTTGATTGTGTATTGTGAAAAAACCTAAGATGGATTTATCCATTCATTCATTAACCCAACAAATATTATTTAAGTACCAGCTTTGTAATACATACAGAGTTAGGAGTAAAACAAAGTCCTTAGCCTCAAGATTCTTATATTTTACTGGATAAGAAAGACAGTAAACACCAAAACAAATAAATATGTGAGATTAGGTGGTTATAAGAGCTGGGAAGGAAGGACAAAAATAGACAATTGAAGAAAAATATTTGCTTAAGGTGCTCAGAGATGATCTATTTGAGAAGTTGCTATTTGAACAGAAACATGAAAAAAGTGGAAGAGTGAGCAATGTGGAACATATGGAGAAAGATGCCAAACAATGAAACAATAAGTGCAAAATACCTAAGAGAGGGGAATCCCTGGGTGGCTCAGCGGTTTGGCACCTGCCTTCAGCCCAGGACGTGACCCCAGGATCCTGGGATCGAGTCCCACGTTGGGCTCCCTACAGGGAGCCTGCTTCTCCCTCTGCCTGAGTCTCTGCCTCTCTCTGTGTGTCTCTCATGAATAAATACATAAAATCTTAAAAAAAAAATACCTGAGAGAGAAGAATGTTTTCTGAGTTCAAGGAACTGTGTAGAGAGCACTGTATTAAAGTGGGCAAGGGAAGAGAAGAAATGTCCCATATGCCATTTTTAAAGTATTAGCTTTTCTCTGATGTGTCCAACATAGAGTACAGGGGCAAGGTTGACAAGGAGTTTAGTTAGTAGTCTTCTGCAATAATTCAGATGTGAAATGATGGTGGTTTGGACCAGAGCTAAGCAAAGACAATGGTAAACAATGGTTAGAATCTAAAGGCAATTGAAGGTAAAAACCATAAGTGATCTGAGGGATCAAATGTGTATAGAAGAAAACAAGAAGAGTGAATGGTCACTCAGGCATTTTACCCTTTGCAACGGAAATAATAAAATTATAATTTAATGAAATGGGCAAAAGAAATAGAACAGGTTGAATAATCTTCCCCCCAAATTCCTGCCCTCCTGAAATCTCAAAATGTGACCTTATTTGGAAACAAGATCTTTGCAGATTCTTAAGATAAATGTTGAAATGAATTAATATTGAATTAGATGAGCCCTGAACTTAACGGCTGTGGCCCTATAAGAGATAAAGTACAGGAACACAGAGAAGCAGGGAACAGAAAGATGGAGGCAGAGACTGGAGTGATGTGTATACAAGTCACGGGACACCAAAGATTTCTGGCAACCAACTGAGGTTAGGAGAAATGTATGAAGTGGATTCACCTTCAGAACATCTAGAAAAATAAAAAACAGCCTGCCAACACCTTGGATTCCGACTTTGTGAGAGAATGAATTTCTATTGTTTTTGGCTACCAGGTTCATGGTAATTCCTTATGGTAGCCCCAGGAAACAGGTCCAGATGGGGAGGACAAATGAGGAGTTTGAGTTTTTGCTTATCAATTTGAGATACTCATCATAGATCTCTGGAGAGATGTCAAATTGGCAAGGTAGTCATAATTTCAGAGGTGAAATTAGGCCAAATATAATTATTTATGAATCATTAGAGCATAGTTGATATTTACAGTTGTCAGTGGATGAAACCACCTGTGGGATGAGGGTAACTGTGAAGAAAATTGAGAGAAAGACTAAGTTCTGAGTTGCTGGATATTCCAACATTTATAATCTGAAGAACTAAGGAACCAGAAAAAGAGTGAGAAGGGATAACACAAGTGAAGAGTTTGAAGAAGATTCTTTGCCAAATGATAACAGGCCAAGTAGATGGATGATGGGAATTGGATATTGAGCCTAGCAATGTGGAGATTGCTGCTGACCTTTTCAACAACTATTTTTAATGGAGTGCTGGCAGGAAAGACCTTAATTGGCTTGGATCCCAAAGGGAAAGACCAAGAGTGAATTCAAAATTCAAGTTTTGAAGCTTGGCAAGTTGGGGAGTTTGGCTTGAAAGAAGAACAGAAAAATGGGAAGAAACTAGAAGTGGATAAAGATGTAAAATTTTACATATTTAAGGATTAGATATTCTAGTTCACAATAACACAAATAAATAATTGCCCTATTACAACTTTGAAGCCATGTTAATATGTACAGCAAACCACAGATTTCTTGGGAAGTTAAAATGTTGACATAATTGTAAAGAGTAAAATCTGTCTCATGACAGATTTGGCTACAATTAAATAACAATATAACTTTCTATTTCAGAATTTTGTCCAATTTCATAATAGGTAAATAAATTAAAATAATAATAAATAATAGAAAACAGAAGTAAATAAAGTAAAATTAATAATAATAAACAAAATAATAAAAAACATAAGCAAATAAAGTAAACTAAAATAAAATGAAAAATAAGAGGCAAAATATTAAAATGTCTTCTAGTATGACTAAAAAAGAAAAAAAGCTCAAGTATCTAAAATTTGAATTAGCAATAATCACACCTTGGATAAACCTCATTGGCTACAATACTGTCACTATGCAAAGCTAAGTATCTAAAATTTGATACAGAAGTGTATAAAAGTTAATTTCCTAGTTCAATATTTCTAAATAAATGGAGTATTTATTTTGTATCAATTTCATTACAATATTTCTCTATATAAAATTCACTTAAATTTACTATTTGATTCTTCTTTATTCTTTCTAGAAAGTATATTTTTTCTCATCTCAATTTATTTTTTCACTACCAGTAGAAATATTTTTTATATTATCTTTTTATTTCTGAAAAAAATACTCTGCAAAAGTTTAGGCAATATCAGTTGCATTGCATTTATGCTGTTTCTGTGGTAAAAATAAATATGTATGGAATGAAAAACAGTAATAGATTTGTTCCTTAGAAAATAGATAAGAAAATCATAGTCTGTGCTCTAAGATATTTTTAGTACTGCACTATTAAGAGTAGATCAGTGTATTTTTTGCTAACCAATTGTTTCACATCTTTAATATTTTATGAACCATATACTTTTTGTGCTTGTTTTGACAGATCAAAGAATAAGTAGAGTACAACAAGCAATGAAGTAAAAATTGTTTTTTTTTAAATTGTTGAATAAAAGTGGAGAGTTAAAGAGAAAATGGACATACATCTTTTTGATTTTAGTAAAATAGACTTTGCTCAATTCCATAAAATTAAAATGTATAAAAGCTTGACAAACTGGTATAATATGTACTGTTTTCTGCCAAATAATTGAATATCTAATTTTAGAAAGCCATTAGTATAAGAGAAAGAATTTACATTACTTATGAAGAGCATAACTTCTTCCATTTTTAATTAAGGTTTTATTATTAAAATTCATTTGTTAATTTTTAGGTGGAGGAATTACATTTAACCTCATGCACTGCACTTAAGTAAAAGAGAGCAAAACATAATGATCCCAAATAGCCAGAGAGGCAAAATTCTTATTGGCATAGATCCTTCTCTCTTAGTAATATGCCCTACATATTTCATAAGCTAGATATCTTCAAAGTCTGGTATTTGTCTCTGTAACCACTGATATTCTCAAAGCATGCTTGGTTTCCTCCTCCCCTGCCATAATTGGAAAGTATCTCCATACAGAAAGTGGGGCTATTTTAGAACGCATCTTCTCCTTTTAGGGATCATTATTCTTTATTGGCTATTGTCACATATTCTTTTCTTTTCTCTTTTCTTTTCTTTTCTTTCTTTTTTTTCTGTTCTATTTCTTTAAGATTTATCTATTTATTTTAGAGAGAGAAAATGGGGGGCGGGTAGGGAGAGGGAGTAAGAGAATCTCCAACAGACTCCTTACAGAGTGAGGAGCCAGATGCTTGTGGGGCTAGATCCCATAATCCTATGATTATGACCCAAGCTGAACTCAAGAGTTGAATGCTTAACCAACTGAGCCACCCACATCCCCTTCATTTTCTAAATAAATTTAATTGTAAAAGTAGGGAAAATGCCAAATCAACAGATTCAACACTGGTTAATTTTCTTTTTCTTCAGATCTGTACATGCCCCACCTTCTCTCTTCATTACATTTGTATCGAGATACCTTTATCATCTATATTAACAAAAGACCATCCTTAAAATGAATAAGGAATCTAATTATTTCAGCATCTTTAATTATCACACAATCTTCCTTCTATATATTTTCAGATAGATTTTTGTGATGTGTAGGATTAACTGTAACTCTTTAGTTTTAAATAATTTGCACATTTGTTTACTTATAATAGACTAACACTTCCTAAAAAATCAATGAGATATTTTATATATAGTTTATATATATATATATATATATATATATATATAGTTTAAATAATAATCTGTCCTTAACTCAAAAAGAGAGAAAGGGAAAGAATAAATTATCAAGAAAAATATTAATTTTATTAAGAAGTAAAGATCAGAGAAAGAAATTGAACAAAGAAAACAAATTTAAAAACAACTCCTGTGCAAATAACATGTTATACTCATGTTTCTTCCTCTGTATTGCCTTTGTAGTATCTCTCTTCCTGAAAAGTCCTGCCCCTCCCTTATATCGATCTAAAACCTGCATTTATTTATGGGGCCTTATTTCTTTCTCTCTATGAGTAGTTCTTGAAATCATCAGTCACCATGATCTCCCTTTTCTGAATGCTTATAGATCTTTTTTTTTTTTTTTTTAAGATTTTATTTATTTATTTATGATAGTCAGAGAGAGAGAGGCAGAGACACAGGCAGAGGGAGAAGCAGGCTCCATGCAGGGAGCCGGACGTGGGATTCGATCCCGGGTCTCCAGGATCGCGCCCTGGGCCAAAGGCAGGCGCCAAACCGCTGCGCCACCCAGGGATCCCTGCTTATAGATCTTGAAGTTGTACCAATCCATCTACCACCTGACTACATGTTACCTTGTATTGTTCTTTAGTTCTTTGTATCGATTTTAAGGTGTTTCTTGAATGTTTACTGTTAAATTGTATGTGCCTTCAAGTGTCAGGTACACGACAGGTGCATAAAAAATTCTCAGTGATTTCAGAAGAAAAAAACACGTAGAAAAATTAAAGAATGGTTTTCAATCAACTGCGATTTTGGTGAAGAGAGTAACAGTCAATTTACTACTATTATACCATTTTGATTCAAAGTCAAACTCTCAGTATGAAACATAGGTAAGACTCTAGGAAAGCTAAATATCTTGTCTCTGGCTATATCTGAGTATTCCTTTCTTACTTATTCCCGCAACTATTCAGAATTCCACCGAAGGCTGCCTTTCCATGAAATGGCTCCCTATTAGACTGCAGCCATCCCTTACCCACAAACACTCTACTCCCTCCCTCACCTGAGACATTTTTTTTTTTTTTTAGTTTCAGAGAAGAAAATTAACAAATGAAGAGGTTAAGTTAATTCAGAAAACATGAGTGGCTGTCAGGTTGTGTTCATTCTAGTTGTGCATTTGCCTTGGGGTGACATTTACAATGGGTCACCTCAGAGCAGAGTCATCTCAGTTACATGTGTTTTCTGAGTGCAAGGTGCTCTGTCCTCACCCTGGGTTTTTCTGCGTTCTGTTTTTAATGCCTGGAATACTCTTTCCCTTCTTTCCTTTCATAAATGTTTTTTGATCAAATGAATACATTTCTCTTGTTCTATATGTGTGCATATATATATATATGAGAATACATCTCTCTTGTTCTACATATATATGTATATATATGACATATATATATCATTTACATGATAAACGATGGGTTTATATCTGGGAAGGTTTAAGGTCCCTTTTAATTCTAAAATTCTGTGATAGGATAGCTACATTGTGGTGACTGCTTGTATGTTCCAGGAGTTCTAAGTACGTGTTATAGGCAAGTACTATGAGGAACCTGAAATTCAGAAAAGACAAATAAATGATGTGATTATAAATAGTCCATGGATTGTGAGCTTTCTTTTCACTGGAATACATTGAATCATTTTATCTTCCACACCATTCATGTGTCATCCAATCAAATACCCAAATACCACATTTCCTCTGTTTGCAGGGATGTGAGTGTGTGTGTGTGTGTGTGTATGTGTGTGTGTGTGAAAAATAAAGTCAGATTGGACTGTAGCCAGTATTGTTTTGCAGAGGATGGCATAGATATTTAAGTAGACAACAAAATTTCCAAGGTTCTTCTTCTACTGACACTAGAGAAAAAGAAAGGATCACTAACATTCTAAAGACATTGTCAATCACTGCCAATTTCCCTTTTTTAGAGTGGAGGTCTGAGTTATGGTCTTATTTTATGCGTGTATGGTTGTTTTGCAAAGCTATGCAAATTAAATCAGGATTTAATAATATAAGGATAGAAAGAATCCAGAAAGTGAAGTAGATATGCAATTAATTTATTCTGCATAATAATACAAATGATAAACTTAAAAAAAAAAAAAAAAACCTGAATCTCCAGGGAGCCTGAAGTTAGGAAGAGTGAGCAAAGTCTTAAGCAAGTAAGGACACAAAGCAACATTGAAGCTTGTGATCAGAAGCAGTGCATAGTAAGTGAAAGAATTTCGAGAACAGAGATAGATACTATTCTTATAATAGTATGGATCATTTTGGGTTTGGCTCATAAAAAAACCCAGATAGTGAGTGAAGCATATCACACACTCAAGTGTCTCATGGGAACGCTTTCAGAGAATCCAGGAAAAGTGGCTGGTTTCCATGTCTCAGGTCATGATAGAGGAGAAGAAAAAAGAGTGCAATAAGAGTAAAGTTGAAACAAGGACAGAGGTTGTAAAAATAGGAATTTTTTTTTTCTGTAGGTTATAAGGATAATTGGATTGGAGCTGTCCAAACAAAACTATCTCAGAAGATGGCAGAGGATATAAGGAAGTTGAGAGAGCATAGCCATATTTGCAGCCAGAAATAACCATTCATGCAGATGTAACTTCTGACTGCTGTATATTTGTATATTTGGCAGACTCTTCTCTTTATTTGATCCCTACCATTTTTTGTTGGGATAAATTTAAATAGATATATTTAACTTTATATATGCATTTATATAAAGTAAAAATTTTATAAAATTTTATTATATATATTTAACTTTATAAATATATATAATGTATAATTTATCTACTTAACTTTATCCCAGAAATATATATATAATATACGCCATATTGTAATTTGCATATATATTCACTATATATAATATGTTATACATACTATGTATTATATACCATATACGTATTCACACATGCACACACTTATATACACATCATAGGGGGCAGAAAAACAGACCAAATGCTTGCTTTCATATATTAGCTAATTTAAATTTATATTGGAAACTAGCCAAAAACTCATGTTTCAAGGCCAATGATCAAATGATGATTAAGTAAGGTCTGAACTGACATTAGGTTCAAGAATCTGTGCTATAAGAATAAGTCAGGTTTCAAGAAACATTAGAAAATAATGCTTCTTTATAATAGAGACAAAGGCCCAACTAGAGTCATACTTGCATAGCTATTTTCATTATTATTTTTTAAATATCATTTTTGTTTAAATGGATAGTACATCTACTCTTTCTCCAGTTGTAATTGTGTCATTAACAAATAATCATATTGGCTCATGCTTTTAGATTTCTTGGTCTCTCAAGAGTTAAAGCAATTTTTATTCTGAGACTTAGATTTATGTATGTAACTTAGGATACTAGGTGGTTCGCAATTATTTTACCCTTCAGAGACTGAGTTTAAAAAAGTTTCTGAATATGGTATTTTTTATTATTATCACTATTAGATTAAAATGTTTATCATTTATTTGTGCACATTGTGCTAAACACCATGTGAGAAAATTTATATGTTATTTTTATTCTTTCCACAAATATTTTCCAAGAATCATAATTCTGACTCCAAATTCATACTTATTCCTTTTACGTGTTTTTTTTTAAATTAGCTTTTAGATATCCATCAACCATTTATATGATATTTCCACTTATTTACTGGTTTTGTTATATAATTATCTGATATTAAAGAATCCAATTGGTAGAAAAGTAGATGATAGATGTCAATAAAATGCACTTGTAATTATGTTAAATTGACTTTTTTTAATGTTCAAAGCTCATTCTGTGAAAATAAACAATTATTTTGTGTTACATTTATAATTCACTACTTGCAATCACTTGACAATACAGCTTTAATCTCCCGATTTACTTAAAATTAAGGTTTATATTCACTAATTGTAAATAAATCTAAGTCCCAAAACTTTATAATAAGTTTGATGCCATCCTACAATGTTTCCAAAGGGTTTTCCTATTAAAGAAAGGTTATAAAGGTACCAACTATTACAAGTATTACCTATATCAACCAAAGCATTTGCTTCAAAATCATTAAATATTATTAATGCATATTTTAAAATTAATTTTAAAACCTTTATATACATCTCAGTTTATTCTACTTGCGTGTAATAACTCTCTGGGGTCTCTGTTGCACAACTATAGGCTGCAGCATATGTATAGTACTCTCCAGCCTTGAAAATATATTAATTTGTAGTAAAATACATCTTAATTCAATAGGATATACTATATGATCTGTGGCCAATTATTAAAAGATATCGTTGATTTTGGAGTATTTGTGCCCCGAAATAATATAGCGTTTATCTATTCTGTAAAACACTATACTATTAAATATAAGAAAGTTTTATCATTGGAATAATATAGCATGGATCTGTTCCCTTCCATACTCTACTATTATTAGAACAGTTTGTTGTACAGAAACCTGGAGGCAATAAAAGAGCGTCATACCTACGGAATAGCCAGGTATATTGAGTTAATATTCTTCATCTTCTATTATTTGAACAAATTGTTCTAAAAACAAGTTTGAAAATTAGATGAGAATAAATACTATATATTTAGTGTAATATCAAGTTACTGGGAATTGGCATAATGGTCTTATAAGCAGCATCATATGGAGTTTCGCTCATAAAGGAAAATGAAGAAAAATCCAAAAACAATGAGACAGACGGCAAATATATCTGAGAGATGGAGTGAGCTGAGGGACTCAGAGGGGCAAAGCAGCAGTACCGTTTCATAAGGTGGTTTGAAAAGCTAGATGTGGAACACGCACTATAATCTCTAAAGTATCCTAAATTACTTATAATTACATGATGGCATTTAAAATACACCAGTTTAGTCATAGAATTAATGGAAGACAATGGTACTTTTTAAAGAAAATTTGGATGAAATATTTTGTCCAAATTTGAGTGTTTCTGTGATAGCTTATGCCCATAGATATGTTTTACTTCTTTCTAAAATAAAATCATTCTTTCTTTGTGCTTAAAATAATAGGTAGGTGTACAGTTTTGTTTGTAATACAAATTAATTTCTCTTAGTTTAGGAAAGAAGACATGTAAGTAGAAAGTAGAAAAGTTTGTCCATGAGTTTTGGAACTTCTGCTTAAAACTCTTCTCCCTTTTGTGAGTGGCATGCCTATAACTCTTAATCTCAAATAGTGTATTAGTGTCACTCAGAATTGAGAGCTAATAGGAGGCCTTTCTGAGGTGACACGAAATCACAGCAATAGTTTGCACAACACTTGTTACAGCCACAGTTAGAAAGACTTTGAGACCTTCTGAAAATGGTTTAAAGATCAGAAAATTCCGATTTGGAGTAAGCTCTGATGTTGAATCCATATATGACTGAAACAAAGTGGGTCTTGTATCAATGACATCAAATTTACAAATAAAAAATTAAATGGCACATACGTGTTGAACATTTACATAAGTAATTCAGATTTGAATGCTCCAGTCAAGAGTTTCAAATTTACATTGGCGTGGTACTTACTATATTAAGTTGTTTTACCCTCCAAATATTATTGTCCTGAGTTTCAGGAACATTGTGTATTGGCTAGAGTTGATGGGCAGTTTTTGGTAATTCCTCTTTCACCCATGGAGTCATTTAGAAATCTTCTATTCTGTCCTGATATTTAAGAAGGGGAATATGTAAAGATGTTCCCTATGTTAGAAATAAACTCACAGGACAGCTGAAATCTGATCCAGACCTCTCTTGTAATTCAAAGTCTCCAACAGCTTTCACATGTAGTAATACAATTGCAAATTAGGATAAACTGGCTTCTTTTGAAGAACATTTTGTGAGACATTTTATAGCAATGGTCAGCTGAATTAAAAAAAAAAAGAAAAAAAAACCTCTTTTGAAATTACTGTCTTAATTTATTCTTTTCTATCAATTCAATCTCCTATTTGTCCTAGAAGATATTATCTCTCTTTCAGAGAAGGGCATTTTCCTTCTCTCACTGTAATCTGACTTTTAATACATTTGAAAGCATTCTGCCTTTGGAAGGAATATATATGTGCATAGAGAGATAGAGACAGAGAAAGAGAGAGACGTTAGGGATGCAAAGAGCTAAAAGAAGCCTGACGCTTTGAATTAGTAGCTACAGCAACAACTTTGTTACTTTCTAAAGTCCTGGTATTTGTGGTGGAATAGAGTACGCTTGCTGCAAAATAAGACAAAATAAAAAGAAAACAGTTTTTAAATGATTTTAAGATGCTATTATATGCATAAACATGTTTAAAAATATTTATGTGCAAAAGCTTGAACACAATATGTGTTTATTTATGGAATGTATTTTCACTTTACAAAGGGAATCTTCACACAGTAAAGGCCTTCTCATACGCTTCCTCTGAATAGTAAATTTTCCAGTTTATTTAAAATATCCTTTAAATATATGTATACATGTACATGTGTTTGCATTGGTAGATGGGTGCATAGGGATATAGAAAAACAAGTATTTTTAAAGGATATGTGAAATGAGCCAGAAAATTTTCTAGACATAGTGTTACACATGTGCGTCAACATTTGCTCACTACCTTATAATCACATCCAGTCATCAATGCTAATTCTCAAAACAAAGTGGTGAACAAAACAATGACCATTCTCTTGATTGGTTTACAGTCTGATGCAAGAAAGATTCACATCTGCATATCATTTCAATGCCGAACCCTGCCAATATGTATCCAGAAAACAAATTAGGCCAGGAAGGAAAGGATTGTTTCTGGCAATATTTAAACTTGTTGAGTTTAAATATTGGAGGTGGAGTATACGACTATATAACTGTTCTAGTTTGGAAATGTTGTTACAAATGAATATTGTAACCTATAACAATTTTTCTTTATGTTTTCTATTGCATTATGCTGATTCTACTTTGCCATAGGCTAGTTTGAGCGGCTAGTTGTTCTTTATAGTAGAATACTTTAAAATAATAGTAGAGGGAAATGGAAATCATGAGAGAAAACTAGGTAATGAAATTAATTTGTCAGATTGTGCAGTTGGGGTCATGGACTAGGGCGTCAGCTGCTCATACACTGGGTATAGAAAGTGACAAAAATTCTTATTCTGACATAAGAATGACTGCACTCATATCAACTACAAAAATTATACTTTTAAGCCTATCAGCGAGCTACATATCTTAAACTGATGAAGTGCTCCTAGGAGAGAAGAGCCCTTGGGACTCCTTTTACCCCAGGCAGAGAGCAGCAGGGGAAAGGGAAAGAGTGTAGAGAGAGGCAAGAAAATAACACATTTCCACCAAAGCTTCAGAGGGTAGGAAAACAGAGACCCTCTGGGCATTCCGGGGCTCACCTTGAGCTGGAGGCAGCAGCCTGGGGGAGAGAGGAGAGCAGAGGGAGATGCAGGGTGTTTCAGTGAGCACCGGGTAGGGGGTAGGGTGGCCTGTGGCTGGGCCTGGAGACAAATTGCCAGGACCTACCTCACCCCAGACTGACGGACAACCACTGAAGCCTGCTAAAATCTGAGGGCAAGGTGGGAAAACTGAGAGAAAATCTCCTTGGAAGTAACGTCCTGTAATAAGGAGAGTCGTAGGAGCACAGAAGCCCTCCCAGAGGCACAGGTGTATAGGATATATAAAGGGTAGAAGCAGGGCAGGAGAATAATATTTGGCTCAAGGATAACAATCTCTGAGGGAGGATAGAGAAAGGTTATTCGTATAAGTTGCTATATGAGAATCTAAACAGCATTGCTTCTAGAAAAACATACTATTTTCATATTAAGGTGCTATTAGTAAAATAACATTCTAATTGCAAAAAAAAGCAAACAAGTATCTGCAATGTACATCCATATAGACACATTTTATTACATCTATGCTATGAAATACTTTATGCTTTTAAAAGGGAATTAAGAAGTTCTGTATGTTTGACCTGGACAACCTCCCATGATAGGTTATTGCCAAAGCTAGAGTGGATTGTGGCATCTCCTACCAATTCTGCATTCAGTGGACTTACCTGGAAAGCTCACAATCAAGTATTATAGGACTATTTATACCAGAAAACCAATAACCATTATAATTAGCTATATAACACCCCCACCACCCAGCTGGGTGGGGGGGGGGTCAGTGATTATTATGGCATATTATCTATGAAACAAGATTACATTTTTGTTAAACAGTACAAAACATTTTATATTCTTCTATTTAGTTTATTTTTTTTTTTTGAACTTCTATTTAGTTTAATGGACGAAAACAAAAAGACTGAGGAGGGCAAGACAAGAGTGATGGCATCCGATGTTGTGTTGGAAAATACTGGATATTTTTTGGATAGATTATTCAGATAGAAAATTTAGTCTTATTTAATTATAAGACTGGGAACACTTTTTTATTTTGTAATTTGAGCAAGAATTTTAAATGTTATTTTATTTATTTATTTATTTATTTATTTATTTATTTATTTTTTAAAGGCACATTTATTCAGCGTCATGATCAGACTATTACATTTAGCAATCAACAGCATGGGTGCAAAAAAAAAAAATATCTACATTAAAACCCTTTGTTGGGCTGCTTTACACTTTCCACAGAACAGAAACTAAAATACCCATTATACAATTAGTCACAAATACAGTCGTCGAGTTTTTTGTGCATACACATGAGTATTGTCTAAAACATGTCTTCTTTGTAGCAGCGAGGCCCCGCCACCACTGTGCTTGGCTGAGTTCACAAATCTGTTGTAACCTGTAGCTTCCCTGTCACCTTTCTGGCTCTCCTCCCCTGCTAAGCTTTGTTTCCTGGCAGTAATTAAAACTTTCCGCCCCTGCCATAGCTGCTGCTGCTGCTGGAACCGTAGCCACCTTGGTTTTGTGGTTTGGCAAAGTATTGGCCTCCACCACCATAGGGGCCAGAGCTCCTGCCTCCAAAATTTCCTCCTTTCATGGGTCCAAAATTTGAGGATTGATTGTTGTAATTGCCAAAATTGTTATAGCTTCCTCCACCCCCCAACTGGCTTCCATCATCACTAAATCCCTTCTAGCCATCCCCATTGCCACCGTACCCACCACCGCTTCCACTGCTACTGAAGCCACCTTGACCACTGAAGTTCTCCCCACGACCAAAGTTGTCATCTCCACTGAAACCACCTCCACGACCACCACCAAAATTTCCAGAACCACTTCGGCCTCTTTGGCTGGACGAAGCACTAGCCATCTCTAGCTTAGATAGGGTTTTCCTTCCTTCACAGTTGAGGCCAGTCACAGGATGGTATTTTTGAATGACAGTCTTGTCTACAGAGTCGTGGTCGTCAAAGGTCATAAAAGCAAAACCTCTCTTTTTGCCACTGCCTCGGTCAGTCATGATCTCAATCTCTTCAATTTTCCCATACTGTTCAAGATAATCTCTTAGATGATGTTCTTCAGTGTCTTCTTTAATGCCACCAACAAAAATCTTTTACAGTTAAGCAGGCACCAGGGCTTTGAGAATCTTCTCTTGAGACAGGCCTCTCTGATTCCACAACTCTCCCATCCACCTTTTGTGGCCTTACATCCGTGGTTGCATCCACCTCCTCCAGGGTGGCCTACCTGATGAACCCAAAGCCTCCAGAGCACTTGGTGTTTGGATCTTTCATTAGCACAGTCCGTAAGCGGTCCCCATTGCTCAGAATGGCTCCTCAGACTTCCATCAGCTGTTTCAAAGCTCAAACCTCCAATGAAGAACTTCTGCAGCTGTTCAGGCTCTTTTGGAGACTCCGACTTAGATGTGACCATGGTGGGAGGGGAGACTTCAACGACTACTTGGAGGAGTCCAGGAGCAGAAAGGAGTAATCTAACAAACATATCTCTTAAATGTTCTTTTAAATGTGACATTTGTATACTTCAAAACACTCTATTAATTTCTAACTTACAGTTATATAATTACATACATATATATGTATATATATACATATATATATATATATATATACTTTGAACATTTATTAAGTGTGATCAGTACAATAACCATATAGTGACCCATTAGGTATTATCAATGACTTGCATCCCTCTACACTCTTCTTTATTCCATCCTCCTCCAGTGCAATAGGCACTGTTCAGAGTTTTAATTATGTATATGCGATTTTTAAAATTTTCTTATTGTAATTCCAGTTAGTTAACAGGCAGTATTATATTAATTTCAGGTGTAAGACACAGTGATTCAACGCTTCTGAACATCACCCAGTGCTCATCGCATGTGCCCTCCTTAGTTCCCATCACCTGTTTAACTCATCCCCCTCCCTCCTCTGCTCCAGTAGCCACCAGTTTGTTCTCTAGGTTATGAATCTGTTTCTTCCTTCTGTTTTCTTGATTGCCAAAGGAGCTAACCGTCTTTTTAAAAGCAGGTGGCCATATGTACCTCTTCCATTGTAAAGTGTCTTTCTGAATTTTCCCATTTTAATTTAATTTTTGTCTTAATGATCTGTAAGAGTTCTTTCATTCTTTTGTACTAAAACTTTGTCAACTCCATTAAAACTTTCATCTCTAATTTACAAAACATATTTACATTTTCTATTTTTACAATCTTTGCTTCTAATGTCTTTGCTTAAATAGAGTTCTTAATTTTAATGTAGCAAAATTTATTCACACATTTTAGTAAGGTCAGCATTTTTTTAATCTCATGTAGGGAATCTTTGCCTGTCACAATGTCATAAAACTATTTTCATGGCTTCAATATTTTTTTTCTAAATTTTGAAAGTTTGATTTTTTTTTTCAAATTTAAGTTCTTAATCCATCTGGAATTAATATGTATATATGGGCTATAACAGGAAATTGTAGTAGGGAACAGACATAGGAGAGACAAATTATCTAACATGATTTTGGTGAATAATCTTTACCTTGCCTGCTGATTTGTGTCTGTCAAACAATCCCATATAATCATATCCTAGTTTTGTGCTTTCTATTCCATCCAATTTGTTAAGTTGTCTCTCTTGGTTTCAGTACCATAATTTTATTTATCATAACTTCATTTAAAACTCCTCAAAATTTTTTTCAGAAGCTTTTTGTTTTTTTCTGGAAACTACTTTTCTGCATAAGTGTAAAAACCAATTTGCCCATGTTTCATTAAAAAAATCCTGCTGCATCTTGATAAAATTGCTTTCAGTTGGGTGAAGATGAGTGGGAGATATAGGCTTCTATTTATGGAAAAAATAAGTCACAAGAATAAGAAGCATAGCATAAAATATAGTCAATAATATTGTAATAGTGATATATTAACTATACTCAAATTTTTAAAAAGTGCATTGAATCTTTTGCTCAATCTGAAAAGAACTGATCTATGTACAATGTTAAATCTTTCCCAAGAATATGAAATACGTTTCTCATTTTTAAGACTTTCCAGACATCTTTAATATTTAACAATCTTTATTAGTTATATTTATTTTTATATTTATTGATCTAATACTGTCTGCAGTTTTTAAATACTGCATTTTCAAATTTTCTCATTTGTATTGCTACAATGTAAAAATGCATCTAATGTTTATAAAATACTGCTATAAATAGTCACATTAACAAATTATAATTATTCAAATAATTAGCTATATATTTTGAATTTTTCTTTTAGAATGATAGTTTTATTTCTCCCTCTGTGATCCTTTGTTTTTGATTTATTTCTGTTGTCATGTTCCTTTGGCTTGGACTTGAATACAATGTGGAGTAGCACCTGTGATGTTACCTGTGTCATATTCTTTGTTTTAAAATGAATTATCTCCATAGATTCTCAAGGAATGATGACTTTTTAGTAGATAGTATTTATCACATTTGCTAAAGGTTTACATTATCATCATGAGGTGCACTGAATTTTAACAATTAATTTCTCTGCATCTGTGAAGTGATCATATTTTTTTTTCTCCAAAGCTGTTAGTGTGGTGAATGGCATTTGTAAATTTCTATTATAGCACTCTTTCATTTCTTTTATAATCTGAATTTAATCATATTATGTTCATTTATTTATTTATTTTTAAAGATTTTATTTATTTATTCATGAGAGACAGAGAGAGAGAGAGAGGCAGAGACATAGGCAGGGGGAGAAGCAGGCTCCATGCAGGGAGCCCGATGTGGGACTCAACCCCGGGTCTCCAGGATCACACCCTGGGCTGAAGGCAGTGCTAACCCGCTGAGCCACCAGGGCTGTAATATTATGTTCATTTAAAACTTTTAAAAATATTTGTTTTTTGAAATTACTCCTGGACTCTGGTTATTAATACTTTTAAGGATCATGGAGTTTGTATTTATTACTATGACTGAGGTAGAGTTGAAGTTTTCCTTCAACAAAATTGGACAAATTTATGTAAGTTTTACCAGTTTGTTTCCTGAGGTTAAAATGACTTCCATAGATGACTTTGATAATATGCACCCTCCTTATCAGTTGCATAGAAGACTTGATCTAACAATAGAATTGAACGTTCCTTGAAATTTTGGTAGAATGTGTGTATCTATCATCTGTATATATTATTTTATTTATTAGAATCTCTTAACTATTGCTTCAATTTCTTTAACTCCTTTTTTATGAGTCCGTTTTACATTTTATTAGTCTAGGCATTGAAGGTTTTATCTATCTATGCTTTCACGTGCCTTGGCGTAAAATTTTCCATGAAATTCTTTTATGTTTTTCACTTCTCTTTTTGTAAATGCTTTAATTTATGTTTATGTTTTCCTTTTCTTGTTTGTCTTAATCTTATTAAGAATTTATGTTACTACCATTTTTAGATAAGCAACTATTAGCTCTGTTTATCCTGTCTATTGTATCTTTTTTTCCTCCATTCTGTTGATATTTGTTCTTATTCACAGCAGTTATCCATCTATTGCCTCTTAGGTCCTACTCCACTCTCTGTTGCCCTGCTTGTGATACTGGACCATCTCTCTTCTTCCAGCTGGCTCAGTGTTAAGCTCTGTGAGCAGAAGATACAGAAGGGACACTTCAGATGGAAGGGAATCCTGAAGATTCTCTGTGATTTTCTTTCTTCTGGCTTCCATGGGTTGCTTGGTTGATATGTATGACACCCGGGGGGGTCTCATATTCACCTTGTGGATGGCTTCATTACAAGTTCCATAGGTGCTCCAATTAGCTTCCCAGTGAGTCCAGCAGCACTCTCCCGACTGACTCAGTGGGTCCAATTGTTGTTGGATTTCCAACAATTCAAAAGCATCCTTTCCTCCAGTTTCCTGTTGAGTTTCACTGATACCCAATAGGAAGACCCAACCCCATGGCACCCTGACTGCAAACATAGGTCCATAGCCAGCGGGCCAGTTCTGGCCAGGGACAACCTGTCAAACTTCTCTGCCATTCAAAGATGGTTGCAACTACACCCTCTCCAACAAAATCTGAATTGTACCTGGTAAAGGGACCCTCTTACAAGGATGTTCCTTCCTTAGGTTCACATCTACTGTCCTAGAGCATTCTCATTATTCTCTTTTACTTCCTAAGAGAATCTAATTTCTTGTAAATACTTAAGAAGTCACTATAGTCTAATTTATAATATTTTCTGTGTGAATTCCATCTCCTAATAGTCATTTTTATTATGCAATTACTGCTTTCTTTGGATTTTTATAATTACTTTTCTTAACTTCTATTTGGATATTTGGCTCATTATTTTTTAGCATTTTTGTCCTTTGTATTCATTTAATGCTACAACAGTCCCTTTAAGTACCAGTTTAGTACTTATCAAATACTTTGAAAACAGATGTGAGTGTGTGTGTGTCTAATGTGAACAAACTAGATCATTTCAGCTAGTTATAGATAAGGATAAGGGCTAAGATGAAATTAAAATGATGTAATACATTAGACAGTTACAGAGAGGCTGTTTTATCTTAGCTTGGGTAGTCAAGGACAGTGTATCTTATGTGTTGACATTTGAACTAGTCAAGGATATATTAAATTGTGACTCCAGTATTAATGGAAGGAGGCTGAACATGTTGGGTGTGATGACCTGGTTAATCTGCTAAAACTAAGATCTTTGAACACATCTTTTCTTTTCTTTTTTTTTTTTTAAGATTTCATTTATTTATTCATGGGAGACACACACAGAGACAGAGGCAGGGACATAGACAGAAGGAGAAGCAGGCTCCATGCAGGAAGCCTGATGTGGGACTCGATCCCAGGACCCCAGGACCATGCCCTGAGCTAAAGGCAGATGCTCAAAAAAAATAAATAAATAAATAAATAAAGGCAGATGCTCAACCACTAAGCCACTCAGGCATCCCTGAACACATCTTTTCTTCTCTTGGAGCACTGTCATCCTTATTCTGCAGTCGCCTAGTTTCCTGTTGCTCAGTGACCCTCCCTTCTTGCTTATAGCCATTTGGTTATTTTCCATATTTCAAATGCCATAGTCATAGCACCACCTGGAGAAGAGAAAGGACCCTTTGTTCTTCATCACCTAAGTGAAACAGATATAATGAGTAAAAATAAGTCAAATGATGAGTAAAATGTGATATCTCAACAAATTCTCATAAAGGTACCCTTTAACAATCAGTATCTGTCACCCCCCTCTGTGTCCCTGGAACTATGCCTTAAAAAAAAATATTTCATCCATGTCTGTGCACATTTAAGTCTCTGATTTATCCTTATACATAATCTCCTCTGACTCCCATCTTTCATGGAGTAACCATAGTTTTTAAATCAAGTATGGAGGGATTTTTGTTTTGAGCCATTTTGCATTTTTAGGTCCTTAAAATGGAAGCTTTGGGGGAGCAACCATATTTGTGCAGTGTGCCCTTTCTACATGTTCTTTGTTTAAAAATTTTAGACCTTTAAAATAATTTTATTTTCTAGTCAAGAGAAGACCCTTATAAAGAATAGACTCTAAATAAGCCTTATTTTACTTTGAATTGCATTATCAAGTTTATTCAGGTTTTTTGTATTTTTAATAACCTTGACAGACTCTTCACTGAACTCACGATGTGTTGCTTTCCTCTTGGAAACCAACAATTGCCCTTCCTGAATTTAATAGATGGTTTCTTCTCCACAAGTGTTATTATACTGGCCTTTACCTAGTTAGTTCTATCTTCTTTCTTCTATTCATAAAGGACACTTTGAATTCTAATCATCTTATCCAAGGTGAAAACTGGCCTTCCTAATGTCGTATGATCTACAAACAGAATTTTTATATTTTCCATTCCATCACTTTGGACAGTGATGAAAGCATAAAACTCTGAGTTTAAGATTAATCCTGTAGGACACAAGTTGTTATATCCCCTGCCTCCAGTCTGACCCTTGGTTATTGCTTTCTGATTACAATTTAGTCAGTTGCCTGCTGACATAATAGCTGTGTAATCTAAACTATATTTTCCAAGTACATTGATAAGGATATTAAGTTCAATATACTATGCACTAAGGACTCAAAACCCTGCTAATGCTACATTAATGTTAGTACATCACAGTGGTATTTATGAATACCCCAAATCCCTTGGAGCTACACTTGGCAGTAACTCAAGGTATAATGGTAAGGAAGTTACCAACCATCTGTCAGTACAGCTGGTGAGGGTAACAAGTTCATATCAATGGGAAAACAAATTTAAAGCAATGGGTGATCATTGGTGACGTTTCAAGAAAAGGTTTGGTTATAATGTACCATTTTAAAAAAAACCTAAACACTTGCTCTGCGATACTCAAAAATATCCATTTTTTTTTCTGTTGTCAGTTAATGACCTCAGGGAATAATACCGGATTATTACTATTGTGGCAAATGTTTTGCTGCCCTTATCTTTTCAAGGCAAAAGAGCAATCTTACTACTCAGTAGGCATTCTGGTTGTCTCAGAAGTATTGATAAGGGATTTCCTCATTTGTGTACACAGAGTAATATTTGAAAGTGTAGTGGAGAAGTACCATCCTGGTTATCATTTCCTGATTAAATTATTGATACTGATAAAATGATTAGTAAGAAAATAGTTAAGAAATGAGCTATAAAATCCCCCAAATGTGTACTAGTAGATCTTCTACACGTCTAACCCACTCAAAAAATGAAATACTTTGCATCTGTTAGTTTACATATGTTAGAGTCATCAGGATTCCTAAAAGACATAATAAAAATAATTTGTAATTTACAAATCATCAGAAGAAGAAATCAGGAAGTGATCACTGAATATTAATTTCAAGATCATACCATCATGACTGAGTTAAGGTCAAGAATCTGCTTCTGTTTTCTCGATTGCACCACAAATGTCTTTCACTTTCACATGGCTAGTACTACCAAACGGGAGCTTGAATATTTGTTGCCTTAGAAGTGCTTGTGTATTATGTCTTAGGTATGTACCTTTGGGAAAGAAACTGATCAAACGCTGCTCTTCTTTACAAAAATAGTTAACATTCTAGTTGTCATTAAGTACTCAATACGTATTCTGTGACAAGTTTAAGTTGGTAAATATTAGTGAAATTGATGGCATATTTACTTATGAAGGATGATTATAATTTCTAAGCTTATTTTAAAACAGCTGTGATAAAGAATACATTTTAAGTATATGATTTTAATTGCAGCAATTGATTTGAACCTAAACAGAGCCATTAAAATAAAATTTATTTAAAACAATTCTTTCACATGAATAAAAATTGTTTATATATACTGAGAGCATCTTGAGGGGGCATCTTTTTGACAGCAAGAGCCCCGAAAGGTAAGGAGAAGATTAACTTATTAAAAAAAAGAAGCTAGAATTGAAGACAAGAAGATAGAGTTGAAGAATGATTTCAGCATTTCTCATTCTCTATACAACTGACTAATTTCGTGAATCACAGAGCACAGTGCAGCTCAGCCACTGAGTGAGTGATTGCACTTACAGTTACGGAACATCCATCAGGAGAAAGGAGATAGGAGAAACTCTACATATGGAAGACAGGCCCGTCACTCAGAACCCCATGTGAGTTGCTGCTTTTGAGTTTTTTAACTGACTGGAAGGACTTTGTGGGCAAAATGAGTCAACAATCTAGCTGTGAGGATTGAAGTGTTTCTTTAAACTGAGATTCTAAGGATAAAATCTTTTGGAAGATTTGAAAAGTTTAAAAAATGTAAAAACTTCCCTTTAAATTATTAGTATTGATTGTCTCCGTGTATTATTAAATTTTTCTGGTGTTAAAAGATAAGTTTGAGGGATCCCTGGGTGGCGCAGCGGTTTGGCGCCTGCCTTTGGCCCAGGGCGCGATCCTGGAGACCCGGGATCGAATCCCACGTCGGGCTCCTGGTGCATGGAGCCTGCTTCTCCCTCTGCCTGTGTCTCTGCTTCTCTCTCTATCTCTCTGTGACTATCATAAATAAATAAAAATTTAAAAAAAATTAATAAAAAAAAGATAAGTTTGAGACAGATTTTTTTTTTAATTTTATAGAGGCCATAAACCTATTTCAAAATAAGTGAACTTTATTGTATTGAAAAAGTATCAAATGTTCTCTAATCCCCACAGATAAATGCATTCATTTCATTCTACACCAAGCAAATTTACATGCTGACTCCTACTACTCTCCTCTTATTTTTTTTAACATACCTTATATCTTATGTGCTGGTACAGAATCATTAATGGCACTAATCTACTAGGCTGGGCAAAACTATTGGAATGTTCATTTATTCTACATATTAAAAAATCATAGGAGAGTAATGCTAAAAACAATCTTAGAGACAATCTAGTTGAGGTCCTTTATTTTAGGATAAAGAAATTGAGATTTGCTTATACTACCTTCTTTATTTTTTTTTTCAAGACATATGTTTTTATGTAGGTTACTTTTTGAGGCCACTTGTCAATGCTCTTGAAATCAGCCTTATTTAAATGAAATGTAAACACAGAACAATGACTTCATATGTTATTCATATTATTTTTTGTTCATGAATCACATTTCCCTATTTTTTGTATATTCTATTCTTTAGTAATATTCTACTATCTGACATTCTGTGTGATACATTAGAAAGTCTGGATTATATTTTCTTCCCTGAAAGGATATTGACTTTTATAATGGCAGGCATTTAAAATAACTGAGGATCAAAAACATAAAAAATAAAATAAAATAAAATAATAAAATAAAATAAAATAAAATAAAATAAAATAAATAATAAAATAATTATAAAATAACTGAGGATCATCTTGCTTCTCTCAGACTTGGGTTAACACTATTAGGGCTACTATTGTATTATTGTTAGTGCTAGGAAATAGTTCTTACTCTAGAATTTACTATTTACTTCTAATATCTGACCTTGCTGAATTCCTAGCTGGAAGTCTCAAAGGGCTCAGCAAGATCTTTCTTCTGGAATTGGGAGAAACTCCAACATATCCCAGCATAGAAATATCTCACTATTTTTGATAATCTCTAACTCTATACAAGTATTCCTGCTAGGCCTGCAGGACCTTGCTGTTGCCTGACATGGCAGCTGAATCATTGACAAGAACCCAAAGAACCCCAAGTAAACTTCTGGAGATGCCTCCCAAGGGTGCTCCCCCTTCTGTCATATGGCCCACAGCACATTTTCTAACCACTTCAGGAAAACTGAATTTTATCTCTTTCTTCTCACCTCAACAAGACCAGAGTTCACTGCTTGAGTTCAGCCTTCATAAGCCATGTCTCGAAAATGTTTCAAAGCAGATTGCCAGGGTGAAAAGGGTGCTTAACTCATTCCTTTCCTTGTATTCGATGACCACAATCCTAGTCTGTTGTCCAATGACTTCATTTCAGTTATTTTCCCTCATTAATAGAAGTCTATAATATTTATATGAGAGTTTATTTGCAAGTGAATTCAGTAAAGGTAGTAAAATCTTTGCAAAGATAGAGTACCTCCTAAAGAGAATTATTTCAAATATGTTTTCATTTCAAAATATGAAAAATTAAAAAGGTTAATTTTGGCTATTATTTTTTATTCCCCCTTTACAACAAGAAAAAGATTTGAATAAGTTCATGAGTTACACTACATTCCTATTCTCTAACACATTCATGTAGTTTTGCCATTTTATTGTACCTCAGTATTAGAATCACCGCAAAAGCATACCTTTGTGAATAAGTTAAATATAAAGTGACTTATTCTATGATAAAAATGTAATTAAGGGTACTATTTTTATCTTTGTCAGAACCACTTAATATTATTTTCATAATTTTATTTTTATTTTTATTTTTTATTTTCATATTTTTGAGATATTAGTGCATTATATACTCACAAAAGTATTTGATATAGATGAAAATAGAAATATATTTAAAAACTCACAATAAGTGTTTACAATGCTTCTCACTACCTTATTCTTGTCTTTAACTCTTCATACAGAATTCCTAGCAAAATTTCTGTATTCCACACACCCTAGTAAAAATGGATGTCTCCACATCTCTAAAGATGTTTCATTAGTCCTCAGAACAAACCCATTTCCTCCGTATTCCTGCTATACCTTTATATGTCACAATGGCTCTCTGTGGCTCTATCTGGCTTAGCCATCCTGGCCTGGTATATTGACCATGATTTTGCCCATATGTTAGGTTTTAATGCTGTTTTCGCCAATGCAAGTTCAAGTAATAATACAAGTTCTATTCAAAATTACTCCTTCCTGGAGCACCTGGGTGGCTCAGTCAGTTAAGCATCTGTCTTCGGGCTCAGGTCATAATCCCAGGGTCCTGGAGTGGAGCCCTGCACCGAGTCCCTTGCTTAGTATGGAGTCTGCTTCTCCCTTGCCTGCTCTTCTTGCTTGTGATCTCTCTCTCTGTCAAATAAAATCTAAAAAAAAAAAAAAAAATCACTCCTCCCTCAGTTAACTCTTAACTCCTCAGGAATCCAGCACAATTTGACTAGATCTCTTTCCGATCTTCGTGTTTACTGCACATGTCAGTGGAGAACTATGTCAAAACTTCCCATGTACAGATTGTGTTCATTACCAATAATAGTCCCAAACAGATTATCAAATAGACTTCTTCTAAGGCCAGCAAAACCATTTTGTTGGACAACTTTGGATTTGTTGAACCCTGCAAGAGAATGCGTGGAATTTAAGGCTCACATTGAGTTTCTGCCACACTATTTTTAATTACCATTTACAAAATGAATCTGATGTGTTTATATTTATTGGAGCTAATAAAAGAAATTGACAGAACAATATATCATAAAGTTTAGGAGCAAGCATTTGACTTGAGAGAAACCACACTACAATGTCTGGCTTATTCTTCTCATATATATCCTTTGACAAATTGTTTCCTATTATAAATCTGTGATATTGTGATGTAATGAAAATTATATATTTTGGTCTTCATCTTTGGCTTTTGGCCAGACCTCCTAAAATCTTAGCAATTTCCTAAGCAATAAAGTTACTAGGAGCCTCTTTTGATATTTGGTCTCTGACCCTGGTTCCAGACATAGAGCTTCTAAATCCCTTGGGATTTCCTGAATAATAGGAACATCTTTCATTTTATTAGATGACTCTTAGTGGGCTCCTGGATAGTATCAGGATAGGGATGGTCACCAGAAAGATCACATCATAATCAGAAGTTTAGAAACCTCTGCATCACGAGAGGATCTAGAGATTAAGTTAATCAATCATGTCTCCATAAAAATTTCTGGACCACAGCATTCAGAGAACTTCCAAGTCGGAGAACACAATCATATGCTGGCACGGTGGTCCACCCCAGCTACATGGGGACAGAAGCTCCTATGCTCAAGACTCCTCCAATCCTCACTAGGTACCTTTTTATCTGATTGTGTATGTCCTTTATTATATTCTTTATTATATAGTAAACTGATAAATACAAGTAAGTGCTTTCCTGAGCCCTGTGATTGTTTCTAAAATATTATTGAACCTGAAGAGGACATCCCGAGAATCTCACTCTATAGTCAGTCTATCAGAAGTACAGGGGACAACCTGGAACTTGCATTTGGAATCTGAAGTGGGTGTCGTCTTGTGTGACTGAGCCCTTAACATGTGAGATGTGACGCTTACTCCAGGTAGATAATGACAAGACTGAATTGAATTTCAGGACTCCCAGCTGGTGCCAGAGAGTTGATTAGTGTGGGAAAAAATGGACACATCAGGTTACGAAAATGTTTTGTGTCGTGTGAAGAAATAGTTATCTTCCTTACAAAGTTCTAATCACTTCATTTGGAAAATATCTTACAGAGTTGATATAAGCAATATATGAAATAATGTCAAAGTAATGAGTCAATAAACAGGTATTGGAGGTGGTGGTAAATCGTGATGGTATTACAGAGGCAATAGTAATGGTAATAATAACAGTAGTGTACTAATAGTGACAGAGATTGCCTACAGTTCAATACCAAATGTTAAGGAATTGGAGGTATTTTTCCATCACATGATACATTCATTCTCTAAACTCTTACTTTAACTATAGCCTAATTATGAGAAAAGGCAGTTGGGGCATTTCTACTCAATGAAAATGAAGCTTTGTAACTAAAACTATTTAAAAAATAACATTCAAAAGGCTTTAAATTGGTAAGAGGTAATTTAAAATACCAGAGTAACTCTTTGAGGAACCTCCACACAGTTTTCCTGAGTGGCTGCACCAGTTCACATTCCCACCAACAGTGCAGGAGGGTTCCCCTTTCTCCGCATCCTCTCCAACATTTGTTGTTTCCTGCCTTGTTAATTTTCCCCATTCTCACTGGTGTAAGGTGGGATCTCATTGTGGTTTTGATTTTTACGTTCTCATTCATTTGGGGAATATAAATAATAGTGAAAGGGAATATAAGGGAAGGGAGAAGAAATGTGTGGTAAATATCAGAAAGGGAGATAGAACATGAACACTCCTAATTCTGGGAAACGAACTAGGGGTGGTGAAAGGGGAGGAGGGTAGGGGATGGAGGTGATGGGTGATGGGCACTGGGGGGGGGCACTTGACAGGATGAGCACTGGGTGTTATTCTGTATGTTGGTAAATTGAACACCAATAAAAAATTAATTTATTAAAAAAAGAGAAAATAAAATAAAATAAAATAAAATAAAATACCAGGGTAAGCACAGGATTTCATCTTTAAAGGAAAGAGTGAAGTCACTTTGATAAAAAGGAGTGTGGGAAGGATTAAGGTTATGAAATAGTGGAGAGAAAAGCAAAATTCACAAGATTGAACTACAGAAGGGCATTGGATGTATGACATCGTACACAACGTATGGCTCTTAATACCAGGCTGCCTCCTATTTCACTACTGTACTTTGCATTTAGCTGCTACTACTTGGTGCCCCACAATATTAACATGCTAGAAAATGCTATATGTAAACCAGGAAACATCAAGCAACATGTTAGCTTTGTTTCCCTATTTACCAATCACAAATGAACTAAATATGCATTGTACCACAGGAGATTATTTTTAGTGCTTTAAAATTTGATAAGGCAGTAAATATTCTGGCTTATAGCAAGTCCAGAACAACAGTGAAGTGTGCTCCTGCTAAGACATCTACGAATAACAAAAATTTGGATTTAAGGATAAAGAATTAGTAATAATGTGATTTTTTTATCTTGGATAATCTGGGTTTCTCCCCCTATGGTTAGGATATCACTAAAGTTGGATTATTGTCCATAATATATTATGAAGTTTCCTTGTTACGTTACAGAATGTCAAATATTTTTAGCAAAGCACACTTTAAAAATATAATGCCATATAGGAAAAACTAATTTATAAGAGAATTATGAAGTTCATCAGGTAATTTAACTATTATTTGACAGAAAACATTTATGTTCCAAAACCTTAAAGACACTTCCAAGGAGATCTAGGCTTTGAAGAAACATAATATGAAAATTAATCTTTTATCTCATAATTATATTTAATCATTAACCATATAAAATAAAAATGAAGTAGTCATGATCATACTTTACCATTTTAATTTATAAAGCAGAGGAAAAGTAAAATAAAAATGGACAGGTTATATTTATTTTTATTTTTGTCCTTTCTGTTTCAATAAAGTATTTAAGGTGATTTAAAATACAAAATGTGAGGGGTGCCTGGGTGACTCAGTTGGTTAAGCATCCAACCCTTGATTTCAGCTCAGGTCATGATTTCGGGTCATGGGATCAAGCCCCAGGTTGAGTCCCATGTTCAGCACAGTGTCTTCTTCTTCTTCTTCTTCTTCTTCTTCTTCTTCTTCTTCTTCTTCTTCTTCTTCTTCTTCTTCTTCTCCTCCTCCTCCTCCTCCTCCTCCTCCTCCTCCTCATACACTCTCTCTTTCTTTCTCAAATATATATACATACATACATAAAATCTTTTAAAAATGCAAAATGTGCACCTTCAGTGATAAATCAGAGAAGTGACAAAATGAAGGGAACATATATAGTTGTTAAATGAGGAAGCTACTTCTGAGTTTCCTTAGAGCCAATACAGAATTAAAAAGAGAAAGAGAAACATACTGACCTATATATGTCCCATTAACTAATAAAAACAGTAATATACCTTTGTAATGATATGCTGTCTTCCTGTCATATTAGTTGGGACTTTTGGTCAGGGGCATCAAATAATTATTTATTTGATTACTTAAGGTAAAATATGTTTACATCATAAGTACAATGACAACTTAGAGAATTAAAGAATGGCAAAAACCCAAACATAGTATGGCAAAATCTAGGAAATAGAAGAAGTGTTCTCTCTACCTCCTCTCTGCTTCACTGTTTTCTGCATTATTTCTTTTTCTCAAGAAATAAGAAAAGTGAGGCAAAAGGTGAGGGTAATAATATAATCCTGTATCAGTAAAACAACATAAACTGCCATGCAAATACACCCTGAAATTTGTAATGGCTCAAACATAATAGAAGTATATTTCTTATTCTTGTAAAGGGAAAAAAAAATGAGAGGTTTCCTAAGACCCAGGATCTAGCTGTCCTGTAGTTTGGCCATCTTCCAGATTTGTCTTCTAAGCACATCATGCTCATCTACAACTAGATGGCAGAAAATGAAAGCACACCGACAGAGGCAGCATGCATGATGGAGTCCTCTCAATGCACAAACAGCCTCCATTGCTGGTCCATTGCCTGGAATTCCATCACATGATGACATTGGAATTAAAAGGATCGGGAGTGTTACCCAGATGTATTCCTGTAATGAAGTAGAACACATCTTGTGAATATCTCCCAAGTCTCTGCCACGAGACCTAATAAAGTAGGAAGTCAAGATGTCTATCTAAAACTAAATGAAAGATAGTTGAGGTTTAATGGTATATTTTAGAAATACAATGGTAACCAAGAGAGTGTCAACCAGATAAATGAAAAATTAAAAGGGAGGAAGAGTGTAGTTGGATAGTGTAACTAAGCTTAAAGCCTTTTATTTCACTGGAGCTCTGTGGGGATGGGTGAAATAAGATAGAGGGGATTAAGAAGTACAAACTTCCAGAAATAAGGAGATGAAAAGTAAACCTAAGGAATATCATCAATAACATTGTAATAACATTGTAAGGTGACAGATGGTGACTTCACTTATCACAGTGAGCAATGAGTGATACACAGAATGGTCAAATCAATATGTTGTACACCTTAAACTAATATAGGATTGTATGATAATTATACTTCAATAAATAAATGAACCAGAAAAATCTAAGCTTGAGTTGTAACTCCCCCCCCCTTTAAAAAAAAGCAAAACCAATTTCTATAGTCATTTGGAGAAAATAAATCAGAAAGTGTCAAAAGAATTTTCCCATGGGAATTGGAACCAAATATTGTGAGACATATCCTGGCAAATGGAGTTTTGGGTGGTTTCTTCCTAAGTCTCTTTGTATTATTTTTCTTTACATGATGTAGCTGATAAAAATAAAAATGAAATAGTAAGACAACCCATTAGGTTTCTATTGCCACCATAAAAAATCACCACAGACTCAATGGCTTGAAGTGACACAAATTTATTATTTCATATTTCTGTAGGACAGAAAACCAATACAGGTCTCAACAGGCTACCATCAAAGTGTTGGTCAGCTGCACTCTTTTCCAGGGATTTTAGAGGAGGATTCACTTTCGTCCTTATTTCAGCTGTTGGCAGGATTTGCTTCCTCGTGGTACTGACACAGATGGCTATAACCTTGCTGGCTGCTAAATGAAAGCTGTTCTCAGCATCTAGAGGCCACGGTCATTCCTTGGCTCTTGTTTCCCTCCCTCCTTTATAAAGCCAGCAAGGACCAGTCTAATCCTTTGAGTGCTTCCATTCTCTCTTCTTTTCATTTCTCTTCTCCTTCTCCTCCCTCCCAGCTTTTCCCTTCTCTTTTTTCTCCTATCCTATCCTCTTCTTTTTTCTGACCCATCCTTCTGCTTTCCTCTTCTACTTTTAAGGAGCCATGTGATTAGACTGTGCCTACCCAGAAAATCTAGGATATTTTAAGGCCCATAATTTTTTTTAAGATTTATTTATTTATTTATTTATTTATTTATTTATTTATTTATAAATAGAGAGTGTGTGTGAGCACAAGC
Source organism: Vulpes lagopus (assembly GCF_018345385.1). NCBI lineage: Eukaryota > Metazoa > Chordata > Mammalia > Carnivora > Canidae > Vulpes > Vulpes lagopus. The sequence goes on from NC_054845.1 coordinate 3,670,076, forward strand.
CAGAGGGGCAGAAGGAGACACTCAAGCAGACTGTGCTGAGCACGGAGCCTAACATGACCCTGAGATCACGACCTGAGCCAAAACCAAGAGTCAGATGATTAATGGACCCTGCCACCCAGGCACTTCTTAAGGCCCATAATCTTAATCATATCTGCAAGTCTACACCATGAAACAATGCTATTTAATGTTCAGCTAATAGGTATTAGGGTATGGGAATCTTTGGGAGAGTACTACTCAGCCTACTGCAGAGAGAGAAATCTTTCTATTTATTGAGACTTAACTCATTAAAGACAGACATTGATTTTTGAATAGTAAAGAAAAACTATAATTAAAATAAATGAGAAATTTTCCAACTTGAAAGAAAACACAACAATATACAAAATATATTATCTTAAATGATTAAGACATGTCAAAGAAACTAAAGGGTTAGGATAAAAGAATCAACAATTGCAAAAAAAGGCTATGAAAAAGTTTTTAAGCATAATAAAATTAATCAGTAGCAAAAATTAATGGAATAGTACATAATAAATTGGGTAAGGATATGGAACAATAAAATTCATAAGCTTGAATATTTTAAATCAATGTTAACATATAGAAAGTTAAATATTCTACAATGAAACAAATATACCTTAAAAAATCCTGATAAAAATACAAATAAAAATAACATTTTATAAAGTACTTTATCCTTAAAGATGAGAAAAAAATCAAGTATCATAATCGTAAATAAATTATAATCATGAACATTTCTCAATGATCTATTTGTAACAAATATCAATATAAACCTTTACTATTATACTCATCACGGCTTCTCAAAACAGGCAGACAATATTCTTTTTTGGTACTTCCTTAATATTTATAAAAGGCAACTTAAACCCAAGTGGTTATTCAAGCTTGTTCATTGACTTATAAAATGAAAAGCTACCTTGAACCTTAAATATCTGTGTAGCCAGAGAACCAAGAAACATATTACTTCTTTGGTGAACACTTGCCTGAGTCATCAATTCAGCTTTGGAAATTAATAAATTATTGGAGCAGTAAAAGTTATTATTTTATCTTGGACAGATAAATAATAAACAATGAGGACTACGATGGGACAAAACTGTACGTATTATCAACTTAAATGATTCTAACTTCTCCAACAGCATAGCATCTAGTTTATCTAAAAGTCATCAGGCTATTTGAATATATTTTAAGATATGCGACTATTTTAAAATTGGTAGATTTTTCTCACCTTCACTTCAATGTTATTATTAATTTTACAGTTATATAAACAAACATAAATAAAATAACAACTTCTGAATATGAAAACAGATATACAGCAGCACTTAATACTCTATCTTTGAGTATGGAATACCTAAGGGAATTATGTGTGTGTGTGTATTCTTAAAGATTTTATTTATTTATTCATGAGAGACACATAGACAAAGACATGGGCAGAGTAAGAATCAGGCTTCCTGCAGGGAGCCGAATATGGGACTCAATCCCAGGACCCTGGGATCACGACCTGAGCCAAAGGCAGATGCTCAACCACTGAGCCACCCTGATGCCCCAATTTGTGTATTTGAATCAACAATTGATTATTTAAGCTTATGAGCGTAATCGATTTTCCCTTATTTTTTCATATGCACACTATAAACCTAAAGAATTTCCTTATAATCTTGTGTGTTTTTAAAATTAATATATTTAATTCCTTTCTCCCTTGACTGATACACAATTAACTTTCAAGTTTGGAAGATATAATTCAATTGAGCAACTGATACCATTTGCAAATCTAGTTAAATAAATTCTCTTAAAAACATTTTAAGGCAGCCCGGGTTGCTCAGTGGTTTAGCACTGCCTTCAGCCCAGGGCGTGATCCTGGAGTCCTGGGATCCAGTCCCATGTCGGGCTCCCTGCATGGAGCCTGCTTCTCCCTCTGCCTGTGTTCTGTCTCTCTCTCTCTCTATCTCTCTCTGTGTCTCTCATGAATAAATAAATAAAATCTTACAAAAAAAATAAAAACATTTTAAACTATAAATTGCAAGTTTAAAATAACTGAGTCTCTAAGGCATTTCAAAGACCACAAAACATAAACCAGATATACTCATATTTAAAACAAAAAATTTGGCTTGTATAATTGAGTGCCCTATACTTTAATCCTAAACAAAAGTTTTGAAGCCTCTCCACCTAATCTCTATTATGCTTATATTATCCTATAATTTCAGATAATTTTATCCGTCGTGGTTCTGAAAGAAGAAAACAAAACATCTGGGCTATTTCATTAAGATACTTTAATTAAGGGACTACTTACAGAGATGAGAGCAGAGCTAAATGACAGAATTTGGAAGCTGTAGTACCCAGAGATTGTACAGCTGGAAGCTCATACCACTCCCACGGTGGGAAGGACAAGGGAAGGAAATGGTAATTACAGAAGCTCATTAAGAGCTGGCAAGTGAGAAGAATGCGCTCCACTGTGGCAGCTGAAGCCGTGGACAGTACACCTAGGCACATCTTTATTTCCTCATACCCCAACGTGGGCAAAATGCAGCTCCTCAAGTGGGCCTTCTTCCCATTAGTGTATAAAAGTGTCAATGGATCAAATCTGGGCACCAGAACTACACTCTATTATTGATTGATCCCCATCACTCATGACTACTGGTATATACAGAGTAACACACTGCCAGACCCATTTAATGAGATAGCTGGAAAAGTTAGTACGTTAAATGTTCTCATGCTATTTCCCCTTCATTTTTTTTAATTTTTATTTATTTATGATAGTCACACACAGAGAGAGAGAGAGAGGCAGAGACACAGGAAGAGGGAGACCAGGCTCCATGCACCGGGAGCCCGACGTGGGATTCAATCCCAGGTCTCCAGGATCGTGCCCTGGGCCAAAGGCAGGCGCCAAAACGCTGCGCCACCCAAGGATCCCATTCCCCTTCATTTTGGATATATATCTCCATATATGTGATAGATAAATACATTATATATTTAAATACGTATAGTTGAATATATAATATATGTAATATATATTCAATATGCAACATATAATATATATTTTATATTCAATATATAATATATATTCAACTATACATATATTTAACTTTATAGATATATTCAACTCTCTCTATATATACATATTCCACTTTTAGAATACAAATTTGAAATATAAAAAAGAACAGAAAAGAAATATAATTGAATGAATACCTATTTAAATTTAGAAATTTTCAACTGGGGCTCTAATTATACTCCTGATCTTTTATGACCCCCTGTGTTGCATTGCTTGTTCTTCTATTTTTATTCACAGCAGGCATTCTATTAAATCTTTGGGCCCCTTGATTTTACTGAACATTCACCAGGGAATCTGGGTTCTTTCATGATTTTCTGTAAATTTTCATAGATTTGGGCAATACATTTTGGGATTAAATGTTGGCCTTGAATCTCTTGACCCTGAGCTCAAAAGCAGCATCAGAGACTGGTTAGCTGATATTCCCTTAATCCTTTAGGTGCAGGTAGATCTGATTGTTGAACTATCACCCTGTAATAAGTTGAACGGTTCCTCCTACGAAAATACATCCAGTCCTAAGTACAGAACCTGTGGAAGTGATTTTTTTTGGAATATCTTTGCAAGTGTAATTAAGAGTCTCGAGATGAGATATTCCTGGATTATTTGAATGGCCCAAAATCCAAAGATGAAGATCCATATAAGTGAGGTAGCAATGATTCCATTGAACTGAAAGTTAAGCTTTCCCACCTGAGACTTTGGGTTCTCATGCTTTGAATCAAGAGACAGAAAAAGAGGCCAACAGCCACCAGAAGCTAGAAAATGCAAGAAAAGATTCTATGATGCAGCTCTCCAGAAACCTTGATTTCAGACCTCTGGATGCCAAAATTGTAAATAATAAGTTTCTGTAGCCAAATTGGTGGCAATTTATTGTGGCAGCCCTTGGAAACTTGATAAACATCCTGTTTAAATTCTGCATTTGGAAGCCAACCTATCTTCCTAAGATCGTTGACATCATTAAACTGAGTAACCCCTAATTTTACATGGTTCAATTTTGCCTACCACACCGAGAACAGAATTTTCTCTGGCCATCATGAACATTCTCAATAGATCCAAACATTATCTTATTCAACACACAGAAATTCTGCTGTCAGCTGAAAATACTCCATGGTTTCCTGCTTACATGTGTTCTTTTTATACAAAATGCTCATTATTTTAGCTCCATCTCTGAGTATTGCTATTCCACTCATCCTCCCAAATCTATTTTAAAGATTTATTTATCTATTTCAGAGATAGAGAGAGAAAGTGAGAGGAAGGGGGAAGGGAGAGAGGGAGAGAGAATCGAGCAGACTCCCACTGAGCACGGAGCCCGTCATGGGCCTTGATTTCATGAACATCATGACATGAGCCAAAACCAAGAGTAGAATGCTCAACTGACTGAGCCATCCAGGTGCCCTCCCCTCATTCTTTGAAATCTTGAGAGCCATCTTTTATAGTTTAGGTGAGAAGCAGAACCTAAATCAAGATTATATGTGCACATGATATACCAGGAAAATTTCTCAAGAGAGACTAGTAAAGAAATGGAAGAAGCAAGTTGAGGAGAAAGAAGAAGCCATGAGAGTGTGATTTCATTCCAAAGAACTATAGATTCATTCCAAAGAACTATATAAATAAATAAATAAATAAATAAATAAATAAATAAATAAATAAATAAGAAAGAGAATAGTGGTGTGTAAATTAGCCTCAGAACTGTCTATGGAGGCAATGAAGCTGTGCTCACCAAGCTGAGCTCACTTGGGCTTCTGCATCAGCAGGCAAAGAGGTTCCACTAACCCTTCTAAAGGCTGAGGAAGTCTTGAGAAGAAAAGCTGTAGTGCTCCCAGGAGAAAACACCACACATGGAAGTAGGGCCTCCACTCGTGGACTGCACTGTACTCCAGGCCTGGATCCTGGCTGTCTCCCACCTCCTGCCTGAACTTCTCACCACCAAGTAATAAGCAGTCATGAAAGTTTTCTGTATTACAATTGACCCCTGAACAACACATGTTTGAACAATGTGAACCCACTTATACATGGACTTCTTTAAAAACATACATACATATGGATGGATGGATGTTACTTTAAGTGTATTTTCTCATCCTTATGATATCTTAATGAGATTTTCTTTTCTGTAGCCTACCCCATTGTGTTGTATATGAATATAATATATAATATATATAGCATGTAAGTTAATCGACTATGTTCTCAGTATAACTTTCAGTCAACAGCAGGCTATTAGTGGTTATGTTTGGGGGGAGTCAAAGTCATACATGGATTTTTGACTGTACAAGCATCAGTGTCTCTATCCTCTGCATTGTTCAAAGGCCAACTGAATGGCAAGCGTTATCAAAAACTTTCAAATACAGCATCTCTTTCCACTTCAAAGAATTTGTTTAAAGCAGAGGAAAACTAGGCTTTAATCAGATAAATTTTTCTAAGTTCAGTTATAAAAGATTTCTCTCCTTTTCTCTTCATTATGTATCATATATTCTTTCTCAATTGTACATTTTTTTAACTCCATTGAAGTATGTTTATTTTTATATATAACTTAGCTGCTTCTTGTTAGTCCTAAATTAAGACCCTTGTGTGAAGGAGTTTTCTCTTACAATTTCTCTTTATATATTTTCAAGGACCTAAAAATGTCTTATACGATTTTAAAAATATTAATGATTTTCATTTAATCAAATCAACATATTGTTCTTTCTCCAGATAGCCTCATATGATTTCCATTTTTACTTCTAAAAAATATTGTTGATTTTAGTTCTAACAAGAATAGTTCTAAAAAATAGTTCTTTTGTATGTAAATATACCAATTTTGGCCCATTTGTCATAATTAATTAAATATTTGATAACTAGTCTTTGCCAGATGCTTCTGGATTCTAAGTGAAGACATCTTACTATAAACATTGTTAGTAGGATATAGATGATCCAGCACCAACTGACTATGAAAAAGTGAGACTTTAGGACCCTTTACATGGTGCATTTTATTGGAATTGTATTCAACATTCTATTTAAACAAAAGCACACATTCTTTCATGTACTTATAAATTTTAACTGGCCTTCATTCTGTTGTTGAAGTTTTTAAATAAATGATAATAAATATAATAGATTTGCCATCCATATTATTTATATAATATCTATTAGTCTTACATTATGGAAGAAAAATTAGCATAGTGGATTTATGTGCACACAATTCCTAGACTTATTAGTTGCATACCTTTGAGTAAGTTACTTAGCATCTCTTACTTTCCTGACTTGTGAAAAGAAGTAAAACTAGCTGCCCCATAAGATAGTATTATAGTATATAATTAAGTGTATATTTATTTAAAAAAATCAGTAGGATAGTCTGGCACACAGCACTTAACAAACGTTAGCTATTCTTTGGACTGAAGACTAAATTTGAGACCTGAAACCATAAAAATCCTAGAAGAGAGCATAGGCAGGCGAGTAATTTCTCTGACATTAGCTTTAGCAACATTTTTCAAGAAATGTCTGAAGGCAAGGGAAATAAAAGCAAAAATAAACTATTGGGGCTACATGAAAATAAAATAAAGTTTCCACACAGCAAGCGAAACAATTGTCAAAGTAAAAGACAAACTACTGAATGGGAGACGATATTTGTAAATAACATATTTGATAAAGGATTAGTGTTTAGAACAAAGATCTTATACAACTCAACACGCAAAAAAACAAATAATAAAATTAAAAATTAGGCAGAAGACATGGGCAGATATTTATGCAAAGAAGACATATGGATCACCAACAGACACATGAAAAGTTGCTCAACATCACTCATCATCAGAGAAATGTACATCAAAACTACAATGAGATATCACCTCACACCTATCACGTGGATAAAATAAAAAACACAAGAAACAGAGGCACCTGCTTGTTTCAGTTGGTAAAGCAAGAGAATCTTGATCACAGGGATGTGAGTTCAAGCCCTGTGTTGGGCATGGAGCCTACTTTTTTTTTTTAAATCTTTTTTTTTTTTATTATTTATTTATGATAGTCACACACACACACACAGAGAGAGGCAGAGACATAGGCAGAGGGAGAAGCAGGCTCCATGCACCGGGAGCCCGACGTGGGATTCGATTCCGGGTCTCCAGGATCGCGCCCTGGGCCAAAGGCAGGCGCCAAACCGCTGCGCCACCCAGGGATCCCGCATGGAACCTACTTTAAGCAAGATTTAATATTTTAAAAACATATAAGAAACAATAAGTGTTAGTGAAGATGGAAATGAGAACTGGTACAGCCACTGTTGAAAATAGTATGGAAGTTCCTCAAAAAATTAAAAATAGGGTCACCTAGGTGGTTCAGTCAGTGAAACATTTGCCTTTGGCTCACATCATGGTTGGGGAACCTGATTCTCCTTCTCCCTGCCACTCGCCCTGCTTGTGTTCCCTCACTCCTTCTCTCATTGTCAAATGAATAAATAAAATATTATAAAAAATAAGAATAAAAATATAATCCAGTAATTGCATTACTAGATATTTACCTTGAGAATACAAAAACATTAATTCAAAAAGATACATGTACCCTATATTTATAGCAGCATTATTTACAACAGCCATTTATGGGAGCAGCTCAAGTGTCCATCTATAGATGAATGAATGGATAAAGATGTGGATATTCCATTGTGTGTTTATATGTGAATATGAATGTGAAAATATGAATATTTCAGCCATAAAAAATAAAATCTTGCCACTTGTAACAAATGGATGGAACTAGAAGGTATTATGCTAAGTGGAACAAGTCAGTCAAAGACAAATACCATATGATCTCACTCATATGTGGAATTTAAGAAACAAAACAAATGACCAAAGAGAGAGAGAGAGAGAGAGGGAGAGAGAGAGAGAGAGAGAGAGAGAGAGAGAGAGAGAGAGAGAAACCAAGCAACAGACTCTTAAACATAAAAACAGGTGGTTACCAAAGGGGAAGTGCGGGGCGGGGGCTGGGGGAGGGTATGGAAAAGGTGATGGGGATTGAAAAGTACAGGATGAGCACCAAGTAATGTATAGAATTGTTGAATCAGTGTATTGTATACCTAAAACTAACATAACACGGTTTGTTAACTAACTGGGATTAAAATTAAAGACTTAATGAAAAAGTTAGCTACTCTTAGTTTTTAAATTAATAACAGGGAGGACTTCGGATCATTTTCATTGTTTAGATTAGAAGATATTAATTAACCATGCTAATGATAAACTATTTTATGATTGTATTAAATGACTTTCTCCATAAAAAAAGGTGGGATATAATATTTGTACTATCTTATTTAATTTCTTTTTTTTTTCTATTTCATTTCTTAATTAAACTTCTGAGATTCTTGTAGAATGACAACCAGGATATTGACATTGATAGAGCCAGGAGAGCAAGTATTTCCATCACCATGGAAAATTGGACATCCACATGCAGAAGAATGAAACTGGACCACGCTCTTTCACCATACACAAAGATAAACTCAAAATGGATGAGAGATCTAAATGTGAGACAAGAGTCCATCAAAATTCTAGAGGAGAACACAGGCAACACCCTTTTTGAACTCGGCCACAGTAACTTCTTGCAAGATACATCCACGGAGGCAAAAGAAACAAAAGCAAAAATGAACTATTGGGACTTCATCAAGATAAGACGCTTTTGCACAGCAAACGATACAATCAACAAAACTACAAGACAACCTACAGAATGGGAGAAGATATTTGCAAACGACATATCAGATAAAGGGCTAGTTTCCAAAATCTATAAAGAACTTATTAAACTCAACACCAAAGAAACAAACAATCCAATCATGAAATGGGCAAAAGACATGAAGAGAAATCTCACAGAGGAAGACATGGACATGGCCAACAAGCACATGAGAACATGCTCTGCATCACTTGCCATCAGGGAAATACAAATCAAAACCACAATGAGATACCACCTCACACCAGTGAGAATGGGGAAAATTGACAAGGCAGGAAACCACAAATGTTGGAGAGGATGCGGAGAAAAGGGAACCCTCTTACACTGTTGGTGGGAATGTGAACTGGTGCAGCCACTCTGGAAAACTGTGTGGAGGTTCCTCAAAGAGTTAAAAATAGACCTGCCCTACGACCCAGCAATTGCACTGTTGGGGATTTACCCCAAAGATTCAGATGCAATGAAACGTCGGGACACCTGCACCCCGATGTTTCTATCAGCAATGGCCACAATAGCCAAACTGTGGAAGGAGCCTCGGTGTCCATCGAAAGATGATGGATAAAGAAGATGTGGTTTATGTCTACAATGGAATATTACTCAGCAATTAGAAACGACAAATACCCACCATTTGCTTCAACGTGGATGGAACTGGAGGGTATTATGCTGAGTGAAATAAGTCAATCGGAGAAGGACAAGCAGTGTATGTTCTCATTCATTTGGGGAATATAAATAATAGTGAAAGGGAATATAAAGGAAGGGAGAAGAAATGTTGGGAAATATCAGGAAGGGAGACAGAACATAAAGACTCCTAACTCGGGGAAACGAACTAGGGGTGGTGGAAGGGGAGGAGGGCGGGTGTTGGAGGGGAATGGGTGACGGGCACTGAGGTGGACACTTGACGGGATGAGCACTGGGTGTTTTTCTGTATGTTGGTAAATTGAACACCAATAAAAATTAATAAAAAAAATATATAAAAAAAAGAAATTCTTTATGCTGCTCTTTGTAGCCACTCACCTGCCTCCCACTCTTTCCACCTCTAGCCTTAATGCCTGGAAACCAATAATCTGTACTTTATGTCACTTAAATTTGCTATATAAATAGAATCACAGTATGTAACCTGGGAAATTCGTCCCTCCCCACCCCCCAAGAGTATCTTTCTCTGGAGATCCATCAAAGTCTTTACATTTATCAATAATTTGCTCCTATTTACTGCTGAGGGGAATTTCAAGGTACAAATGTACCACAATTTGTTTAATCATTCACTTAAGGACATCTGGGCTGTTTCCAGTTTTTGTCTGTTACTAAAATATTTATATAAAATTTTATGTGTGCACACATTTTCTTATTGCTGATTCAAACAACCAAGAATGCAGTTGCTGGGTTGTAGGGTAGCATCATATTTTTTTTAAACAAACTGCCAAAATGCTTTACAGATAAACTGTCACATTTTACATTTCCACTGACAATGTACGAGTGATCCAGTTTCTCCACATCTTCACCAGCATTTAGTGCTGCCCTCTTTTTTTTTTTTTTAATTTTAGCAATTCTAATAGTTTTATAGGATCTCTCATGGTGGTTTTCAACTGCAATTCTCTAATAGCTAATGATGTTAAACATCCTTTCACTTGCTTATTTGCTCTCTGTGTATCCTCTTTAATGAAATGCCCCTTCACAGTATTTGAACATTTTCTAACAGCATTTTTTCCTCTTGAGTAATGAGATTTTTAAAAATAATTCCAAATACTAGTCCTTTGTCAAATATATGGTTTACAAATATTTTTGCCCACTTTATAGATTATCCTTTTATCCCCTTAACAAGTCATTTCACAGAGTAAATGTGTCTAATTTGGGGAAATCCAATTTACCTATTATTCTTTTTATGTATTATGCTTTTGATATCAACCTTAAGATTTTTGCTGAATCTTAGATCACAATGATTCTCTCTTATATTTTCAGTGAATTTTACAGTTTTATTTTACATTTAACTGTGATCTATTTAGAATTTTGTATGAAGTGTGAGAATTAGTCAAGTTTCATACTTTTACTATGAATGTCCAATTGCTAAATCATTATTTAAAGGCTATCTTTCCTCCGTTTAATTCCCTGTGCACTTGTGTCAAAAATTTTGTATTTTTCGTATTTTCTATTCTTTTCCTTTGGTTATGTGTCTTTCCCTCCACGAATGCCACACTGTCTGAATTGCTGTCACTATGTAATAGGTCATGAAACAGTGTAGATGTATCCCCCTCTCTTTATTCTTTTTAAAGTTATTTTACCTATTCAAGTTTCTTTACATTTCCATATACATTTTATTTTTTTTAATTTTTTTAATTAATTTTTATTGGTGTTCAATTTACCAACATACAGAAAAACACCCAGTGCTCATCCCGTCAAGTGTCCGCCTCAGTGCCCGTCACCCATTCCCCTCCAACACCCGCCCTCCTCCCCTTCTCCATATACATTTTAGAATAATCTTTTCTGTATCTACAAAACTTCTTGCTAGTATATACCTAGTAATTGTATTAAACCTATATATCAATTTAGGGAGATGATACCTACACTGTGTTGAGTCTTCTAATCTATGAGACAGTGTATCTCTCTATTTACTTAGAAATTCTTTAATTTCATCAGCATTTTGTAGTTTCCAGTGTGTAAATTCTGAATATGTTTTGTTAGATTTGAACTGAAACATTTCATGTGTTTTGAGCAAGTTTAATGATTTGCTTTTTAAAATTTTGTTATATATCCATTGCCAGTATAGAAAATATAATATTTTTTTGTTTATTTTATCTACTCTGACCTTTCTAAACTCACTTATTAGGTCTAGGAGTTTAAGTTTTTTGTAGATCCCTTGGAATTTTCTGCCTCGACAATCATAGCATCTTGCAAGTAGGGATATTTTCATTTCTTACTTAACAATCTCTGTTTTTTTATTTCTCTCCTTTCCTTTCCCCATTGCACAGGCTAGAATTTCTGGCCCTACACTGAATAAGAATGGGGATATCAGACATACTGGCCTTGTTTGCAGTCTTAGGGGGAAAGCATTCAGTGTTTCACCATTATTACATTAGTTGTAGGGTCTTTTATCGAGTTAAGAAAGTTCCCCTCTATTCCTAGCTTCCTGAGTGGTCCTATCATGAATACATGTTAGATTTCGTGAAGTGCTTTTTTGGCACTGATTTTTATGATCATGTGATTTTTCTTATTTTGCCTACGATGGTCGTAGATTACATTGACTGATTTTCAAACATTATACTAGCCTTACATTCCTGGAATACACTATATTTGGTTATGCTTTATAAATCTTTCTATACAATGAATTTTCTTTGCTAATATTTTCTTAAGAATTTTTTGCCTCTATGTTCATGAGGAATAATTGATCTGTAGTTACTTCTTTCATATTTTGTAGTCTAGTTTTCATACCAGGGTAACACTAGTTTTATGAAATGAAATAGAAAATGTCTCTTATAAATGATACCATAAATAATATGTTGTAGAATTAACATTAATCTTCACTTAAACGTTTGACAGAATTCTCCAAACGATTTGGGTTTGATATTTCTATTTTAGCAATCTTGTAATACAAATTCAATTTACTTAATAGTTATAGGGCTATCTAAACTATTTACTACTGGGTGAGTTGTGGTAGTTTATGTTTTTTGAGGAATTAGCCCATTTCCACTAAGTGGTCATATGTATGTTGTTTGTAAGAATTTTTAAAATATTCTTTTGGTACATTGAAGTTCTATAGTATTGGTGATTTATGTCTTGTCTCCTTTTTTCCCTGTCAATCTTCCAGAGGTTTGTTAATTTTATTGATTTGAAAAAAGAGCTTTAATCTCATTGATTTTCTCTATTGTTTTTCTGTTTTCAACTTCATTGATTTTGCTATTTTTATTATTTATTTTCTCTGCTGGTTTTTTGTGCTTATTTTGCTCTTCTTTTTCTAAATTCTTGAGGTAGAAACTGATAATTTACATGAGTAATTTTCTACTTTCTAATGCAAGCATTTAGTGCAATAAATTTCTCTCTCAGAACGATTAACTTTGTCCCATAGATTCTGACATGCTATATTGTCATTTTCATTCAGTCAGGTTTTGTTTTTGTTTTTGTTTTGTTTTTTTTTTACTTTTCCTCAAAACCTCCTTAGGGACTCATAGGTTATTTAGAAGTGTATTATTTCAAATGTTAGGAGACTTTCTTGTTATCTTTCTATCATTGATTTTCAGTTTGAGTCTGCAGTTTTATTATATCAATTCTTTTAAATTTGTTGAGGTCTATTTTAACTCACATATGATCTCTCTTGATATAAATCTGTACTTGAAAAGAATGCATATTCTACTCTTTTGAGATGGAGCATCATATAAATGTTGATTAAACAGTATTATTGGGTTCTTCTATATACTTGTTGAATTTATGTCTAGTTGTATTGTCAATTACTGAAAAAAGGGCAATGATATATTCAAGATAATTGTGGATTTGTCTATTTCTCCTTTCAGATTTGTTAGTTTTTACCCATTATAGTCTGCAATTCTGTTATTTGGTGCAATTTTCTTGCAGGATTGACTCCTTTATCATCATGTAGTCTCCTTTTCTTTTCTTTGCTCTGAAGTCTACTTTATTTTACACGATATGCCACACCTACTTTCTTTGTTTGCAGTTGCTTTTTCCATTCTTTTTCTTTCAACTTGACTGTATATATTTGAAGTGAGTTTCTTGTAGACAACATACACTTAGGTCACATTTTTAATCCATTCTGCCCATCTGCCTTTTAATTACTGTATTCAGACTATATACATTTAACTTAATTATTGTGTTAGAGCTAAGTCTGCTATATTTATCTCTTGCTATATTTTTCTTTCTGTTTTTCATTTATTTTATTTTAATTTTCCTGCATCTCTATGGGTTATTTGAACATTTTTCAAAGTTTAATTTTTATCTATCCATAGTATTTTTGAGTATCCCCTATATAAATGTTAGCATGTGATCTAGGTATTACAGTCTTCTACCTCTATCTATCATCTATTCACCTCCTTCCCTACCTAACTACCTATAGACATAAATAGATATTCATAGGCAAATTCTAAGTTTTATCGGTGTCATCATTTTACCACTTTGGGTGAAGAATAGAATTCTTAACTCCCTTTGTGTACCTCTACTGTCCTCCATTTATATTACAATGATCTTAATATTTCCTGTTTGTATGTTTAGAACCAGTATATTCAAACATTGTTATAACTGCCTAATTTGGGAATTTTTCCACTGTTATTTCTTTGAGTACTCCTTCAGGTCTGCCTACTTTTCCCCCTTCTTACAAGGCAACGATGACACAAATGTTAAACAATTTTATAGTTCCATAGGTTCCTGAGGTGGTTTATTTTTTTGTAGTCTACTTTCTCTCTGTTGTTTAGAATAAGTAATTTCAGTGGTCTACTTACATATACTTCACTGGTTCTTTCTTCTGTTCCCTCAATCTTCTATTGAGCCTATCTATTGATCTTTAAGCCCCTAGTTATTTAATTCTTAAGTTTTAAAATGTGCAGTTGGTCATTTTTTATATCTTCTATTTCTTTGTTAAGAATTTTTTTCATTTTTTCTAGCATGTTTATTACTGTTCATTAAAGATTCTCTGTAACACAGAAAGCTCCAATTTCACATTTTTGTCAGATAATTCTAGCATATCTTTCATCCACTACTATGCCTTTTGATTGTCTTTTTTCATTTACTTTGTGATTTTCCTTGTTCTTGGTATGATTTGTAACTTGATTGAAACCTAGACATTCTGAATAGTATGTTATGAGACTGGAGCTTATTTAAACCTTCTGTTTCACTGTGATTTTTTTTTTTTTGCATTTTTTGTTTGTTTGTTTTTTGTTTTTTACATGGCTACAGAAGGTGAAATGCAGCCATAATCTTCTTATTACCAGGTGGGATTAAAAAATCCAGATTTTCCACTTGTCCTCAGCTGACACTCAAGGTTGGGAGGTAAGCTCTGTATTATTGCTGTGTACGGATGAGAGTTTGAGAATTCAAACTCCCCAGTAATCTTCCATTGACACTTCTTTGTTTGTGAGTGTAAGGGTGACTCATTATTGCTCCCTACATGGTTTTCACTGACACAGCACATTGGGAGTCATTTATTACCCCTAAATGTTGATAAATGTCATCACTCACTACTAAGCATCTAAGAAGATGAAATAAATGCATTTTTCTCTATTTTTTCCACTAATTACAAATAAAACCCCTGGATAGTATAGGTAAAACAAACCTAAGAAAAATCATGAGAGACTGGAACAACAGGATGTTTGGTTCCCTGTTTCTTCTTTGTTGTTGTTTGTCTTATGTATGACAGAATAAGAGTTAAAGCTAACTAACTAGGACATCAATGACAGACAGCAAAATATCCCAACAAAAGCCTACTCTTCCAGTCAAAGTGCCAGGAAAGGAGTAGCCTAGCAATGGCTTTACTCCACCCGTGCCATCAGGAGAGCCTGACATCCACTTTTAGCTATATGGAGGACATTCCAATCACTTTCATTCTCCCATCAGCCTAATTCCTAGCACCAACCCCTTCAATGGTGTTAGTGAAGATCATCTCCATCTAGAAACAAGGGGAAAATTATTATGGAAAATAATTTTATTTTTAAAATACATGTAAAGCATGTTAACTAATAGCATATATAATTAGCAAATTTTAAAATGATTTAATTCCAAAGTTCCTGGGAAATAAATTATAAAGAAAAATGATGGATAGCTGAGAAAAGAAAATATAGCTGCTCTTCAGGAAAAAAAAAAAGATGTATATGTAAACTTATCTCACTTTAAATACATATAACATTATGCACTTTATGAAATATGATAATATTACCATCACTTTGCAAAACAAAGTGGACTGGGAATTATTAAATAAATGTAGGAACATCAAATATATTTAGCAAAAGTAATATTTTATCAGAAATACCTGGTCTTTCCTGTTATATTTCTGATTTATTTTATATTTCTAAGAAATAGGAGAAAAAATTTGGAAAACCCAGATTTTGAAATAGTCTGCACATTTCTCTATGATCTCATATTCATTATATGCAGATGTGTTAGCTATCCATCATTCTCCTAAGATCTGCACACATTTAAATCATGGCAGCTTTAATTTTACTACTGTGAATTCAAAAATATCCTTTGAATGCTACTCATGTCCATAGGACCATTCTTAGCCAGAAAAGAGGGTATTTTAAAATTAAATGACATATTCATGGGCCAGCATAATGATTTCTTCCAAATATGATAAAGTCTCTTTGGAAGGTCTGTGCAAATAGAATGAAATTACTTGAACTATGGACATAACACATTCATTTGTTCCTCTCTACAGAAAAACTTTTAATCATTCCATGCAATACATATGAAAAGTGTATTTACAGCATAGAAATCATACTTTTTAAGCAGAATTTAAATTAACAGAAAAATATTTATTCTGTTTTTCAATATTATTGATAATTGTTTGATTAGTCAATTATATATGAAATGAATATTTTTATAGAATCGACACACCCTTTTTTAATGTTTATGCCATTTTTCCAATTTATATAATTTGTCAGTTTTTAAAAAAAATCAGAGCCTTTTCATCTAATCATTTCCTAGCATCTAACAGGCAAGTATAGCAGAAAAAAAAGGGGGTGTCAAATATAATTACTTTTTTGAGAAGCTACAATTTGCCATTTTTGAACTTTAGAAAATTGGGACATGAAAAACATAATTTAAAGTATCTAATAGATGAGATTTTCTATTGAAAGAACTCTGATTAATGGAAGCCTGGAGTGATATATGTATATATTTTAAGACAGAGAACTAGTGTTTAAGATTTTAAAGATTTTATTTTCCATACATCTTACTAGATGTGCAAATGGTAATAGTGGATTATCCAAGCAATATATGATTGCTGTGTTTTTAGTACATGTTTTGAAAGAAGAAATGTAGTGTTCAGAAAAAACAATTCATATGCAAATAAAAGTAAATTTTCTCCATGGCAAAAATATCATTGAAATGAATCAACCACAGTGGAATCATAAAAACCTCTAGAAGGCGGCAGATTATGACCAATGAATCTCTATTATATCATCTTCAGAAAATAAATATGTGCAATTTGGGATGTCATTGATCTATCGACCAAAAACAGGACAAAGACCCAACATTAGTCTACAAATATTTTTTAAGGTACTTATGTGCATTGAGCCTATAACGTTGCTATTGTCATAAATGTAAGAAAAGATGATGGCATTAATTTTTCAAAGATCATACTTTACAGAAAGGCCAGGAAAGTTTGAATCCATTACTCACTGAAGTGAAACAGAAGGCTAAAGATAAGTACATTAGTTTGAGAAAGGTATGCATATTTTCACAACTAATAATACTCATAATAACCTACTCAACTAAACCAATACAAATTTCTCAAAATAAGCTATAATGGCACACACCCACATACACATATATAACAAATACTTAAGGTTTATAACTCATTTTTCCCAAGAAATGCCCTTTTGTAACTTGAAATTCATAAAAAAAAAATAGGGTGAACTTGTTTTATCTTTATTTATGTATAGAGCCCAGTGTTTGACTACAAGTATTGTGTGGGCATACATGTACCACTTCACATGTATCTGAAGTGATTCTTTCATTGGAAAATGTTTTAAAAATAACCAAAAAAGTTGAATTCTTTAATTCACATTATATGAAGTTATATACTATTTTTCATTGTTAGTTTACATACTTTTCCCTTTTCTTCATTTAATAAATAAATATTGATATAGTACTATGATGTGCCTAGTACTGGTCAAATGCTCTAAATGTTAGTTCACATCTCCGTCCTGTGAAGCATCATAATTATCCACATTTTTAAAAAATGAAGAAGTTGAAGAAATGGAGCAAGTCCATCACTTGTGGGTGGGTAAGGTAACTTGTCCTAAAGAAAAGTATCTTTGTTTTTGTAGTGGATGTCTTGGTTGTTGTTACTTGACTATTGTTAAACTTTCTCAATGGACTGTAATGCCATGAGGCAAGGACTACATTTATCTGTACTGATGACTGCATCCTTAGAATATAGTGCAGTTTACGTTGGCTAGTAAATGAACAAGATAATCACTCTCTAAATGAAGATAATATTGCATGTAATGTAATTCACACATAACAGTTTGGGGTTTTGAGTAATTCTTCTGTATTTTCACATAGCAATTCCTATGGTAAAAATGGTTTTAAATGTTCTTTTTTAAAGATTTTATTTATTTATTCATGAGAGACACAGAGAGAGGCAGAGACACAAGCAGAGGGAGAAGCAGGCTCCCTGTGGGGAGCCCAATGTGGGACTCGATTCCAGGACCGTGGGATCATGCCCTGAGCAAAAGACAGACGCTCAACCACTGAGCTACCCAGGGGCCCCAGGTTTAAATGTTCTAATAAAAAGCATCATTTAAAATGCCAACCTAGTTTCTTTAAGGTATCAATAAGTTTGGAATAAGTGATTTAGTCAACTTTATTAAAGACTATATGCCGACATGTGCAACATTTTGTTAGAAGACAAGGAAAAGAAAGTAAGTGCATTTGCCTATAGGGTGGAGTAGGCAATAAATAAGAAAGAACATTATGAACAAAACCTGTTCACTTTAGATGTAATTAACCTCCTTGTGCCATCTGCATTATTAATGTGATGGGATTATTATACTGTCCTAATGTATCTGAATTTCTATTCATGTTTCCTCCACTAAATAAATAAAAGTGGTTGAGTAAGAGATGACATTTGCTTTAACTGTTCATTATAGAATTTTTTCTAAAGCTGTGGTAGTCTGTTAAATACAAACTGTTTAAATGGATGGTATTTCATGAGAGGTTTTGAACCTAATTATACCAAATGTCATCGTTTTATTTATTAAAAGGATTTGCAAAATTGCTCAGGAAAAAAAAGGAGGTGAATTTCTGGATTCTTATCATATTTAAAATATTCCATTAATTAAAAATAATTTTATAAGGCAAGTTGGATTGACTCTAAACTCACCTTATATTTATAATCAATTTACATCATTAATGGATAGTTTGGAATCCTATGGGATTTACTCCTATGTACCATTTTGTAAATTATCTTGTTGAAATAGATGGTTATGGCAAATAATGTCAGTTAAGTTAGAATGCAGATATTACTATACAATTTCAATCTATACATCTAAATTGAATAATCTAAACAAGTAGTTAACAAAACATGCTTCTTAAAATAGATATCCTGGTATTTTAACATGTAAGATATATAATAATTTTCAATTGATATGTCTTTGTGTTGATTTTCAGAGAGGTTGATAGACATGCAAACTTACTTTATTTATTTATTTATTTATTTTAAGATTTTTATTTATTTATCCATGAGAAACACACAGAGAGAGACAGAGAGAGAGAGAGGCAGAGACACAGGCAGAGACAGAAGCAGGCTCCATGCAGGGAGCCCGATGTGAGACTTGATCCCAGGACTTCAGGATCACACCCTGAGCCAAAGGCAGGCGCTAAACCACTGAGCCACCCAGGGATCCCCGCAAACTTACTTTAAATTTAAAATGAATGTTTAAACATTTTCACCACTTCTAAAAAATATGTTCTATGTTTAATATCCACTTATTGTTCCATTTTGGGGAATAGTTTGGTGTGACTTCCCTGGTAGTATTTTAAAGATTTATGTTGCAATTGATATACATATATGTCTCTATAGAGAAAAATATACAGTATTTTCTCTGTATACTGTATGAAGATAATTATCCATCATCTTCAATTTATAAAATTTACCTTCTATTATATTATTTTCTCCTCTGGTTATAGTCCTAATATTGCCATAAATCCAAAAATTTTTCAGTATAATTGCAAACACAATTTTTGAAATATGATTATTTACTTTCTAAAAATATTTTGAATAAATAACATTATAGGCTAGATGACAAAGTAAAACTGATGCCACAACAAAGTAGAGAATTATATCTCTGAAGCGCATGTTTGATATAGTACCAACAATTAAGATAACCAATTATGAGCAAAGATATGGGCATTTATCCTATATCCAGATCACATTAGAGAAATCCATAAATATTCAAAGAATGTTTGTCTTTAAATCTCTTGACTTAGTTCATAATTAGCTCTTTGAGTTTCTTTTTCTGAACCCAAACCAAAAACGTTAGATCCTAACATCCTTCTGAAGTAAATCCAAAGGAAATAAAATACAATTTGTATTTTTCTGAATGCAGAAACATACATTTTGGTTTTTTTTTTAAATAAGAAAATAGATTCACTCTATTTTATGAAAACTTTCTACATCTTGCCATAAATGAACAGTAAACATTAAAGTCTAATGTGAATGGAATTAGGTTTGAGTCTTACAGAGTTTAAGGAAATACCTATCTGAAGAATCTTTACATAGGTTTCCCTGACTATTTCATAAGTAGAATGTTACTATGGAACCTTTTGTAAGCTAAATGGCATAAGCAAAGAAACAATTATCGTTAATTTATATGGAAAAATTTTTGAGCATTCTTAGACCCCAAAAATAACTTCTCTTAGGCATTTCTGATACCGTAGGACATATCTTGCTAACAGATACACAAAATAAGGCAAGATAAAGCACAGATGATCACAGACATAGTTCAAAGCTGGCTATGGCAGCTCCATGCTAAGATGCTGAGTGTAGTTCCCAGGGAAGGAGCTTGGTGGCACTACCTGTGCTGCTAGAGGGGCATAGCGTGCTTGCAAAACAAACACTGAACACTTTTATCTCTTTTCATCTTTTAAAAGATATATATGTTGGGATCCCTGGGTGGCGCAGCGGTTTAGCACCTGCCTTTGGCCCAGGGCGCGATCCTGGAGACCCGGGATGGAGTCCCACATTGGGCTCCCGGTGCATGGAGCCTGCTTCTCCCTCTGCGTGTGTCTCTGCCTCTCTCTCTCTCTCTCTCTCTGACTATCATAAATAAATAAAAATTTTAAAAAATATATTTATTTATTTATTTATTTATTTATTT
Source organism: Vulpes lagopus (assembly GCF_018345385.1). Classification (NCBI taxonomy): domain Eukaryota; kingdom Metazoa; phylum Chordata; class Mammalia; order Carnivora; family Canidae; genus Vulpes; species Vulpes lagopus. The sequence continues at coordinate 3,690,818 of NC_054845.1, forward strand.
ATTTATTTATTTATTGGAAAAAGAATGAGAGAGGAAAAAAGAGCACACAGGGGAAGGGAGAGGTAGAAGCAGACTCCCCACTGAACAGAGAGCCCAATACGGGGCTCAGTCCCAGGACCCTGAGTTCATGACCTGAGCTGAAGTCAGGTGCTTACCTGCCTGAGCCACCCAGACATCCCTTATATATTTTTAAAGCAAAAATGCTCTTCAGATTTCTCTTGGTTAGTGAAATAAGTATAATAGCCCTCCCTCTTTATTGGTGGGGTATACATTCCAAGAACTCCAGTGGATGCCTGAAACTGAGAGTATTACTAAACCCTAAAATGTTTCTTCCTCTATATACATACCTACATTAAAGTTTAATTTATAAATTGGAAGCAATAGTAAATTAATAATAATAATAATAATAATAATAATAATAATAAAATAGAACAATTATAACAGGTGCAGGTGCCCCTTCAGATCACTATTTGTATCCCATGAGTAAATACCCAGCAGTGCAATCGCTGGGTCATAGGGTAGCTCTATTTTTAACGTTTTAGGGAAACTCCCTACTGTTTTCAAGAGTGGCTCCACCAGTTTGCATTCCCACCAATTGCACTGCGGTGATAGCCCCAATGTCCACAAGAGCCAAACTATGGAAAGAGCTCAAATGTCCATCGATAGATGAACGGATAAACAAGAGGTGGTATACATACACACATACACACATACACACACACACACACAATGGAATACTGCTAGTCATCAAAAACTGAAAGCTTACATTTACAACAACATGGATGAAACTAGAGAGTATTATGCTAAGCAAAATAAGTCAATCGAAGAAAGACAATTATGATCTCACTCATTGTATGTGGAAATTGAGAAACAAAACAGAATCAAAGGGGAAGAGAGGGAAAAAAAAGTAAGACAAAATCAGAGAGGGAGACAAAGCATAAGAGACTTTACTATAGGAAATAAACTGAGAGTTGCAAAAGGGAGGTTTGGGGAGGTGGATGGGGGTATGGGGTAGCTGGGTGATGGGCATTAAGAGGGGCACATGATGTGATGAACACTAGGTGTTATATGCAACAGATGAATAACTGAACTCTATCTATGAAACTAATGATACACTATATGTTTACTGAATTTAAATATAATAATTTTCAAAGAACAATTATAACAATATACTGTAATAAAGATTGTAGACATATGGTCTCTCTCAAAATATCTTATTGTACTGTACTCACCCTTTTGTGTTGCTATAAGATGATAAAATGCCTACATGATGAGTTGAAGCGCAGTGAATGTAGAGTCAGAATGAGGATCATCTACTTCCCAACTGTGCTTTACTGAGACTACATGAAGAGAAACCACAGACAAGGGGGACTACTGCTCTCAGGTAGTTACTTTATAAAACACAATGACATAGGGCAAACTTTCTTAAAGTGGGAATTAACTATGTTTCAGGAGTTGTGTTCCTTGAAAAATGCATAACAATCCCAACTAAAATATTCCTATACTTTTAAGCCAAATTTGTATAATGGACATATTCAGCTCTCCAACTGGTTCTTACTTTTGATTTGACTTATTTAAGAAAGCCTTCAATAAAGGAGGTTGTGAGATGTGTTTGAACAGGCAGTACTTACACCCCATTCACATGTCTTTTATCAACACTGATCTATACATGCTATTGACCAATATAAATCAGATGTTTCTGGCACTTAGATAACATTCCATGGATATTCTGTTGTTACTTAAGTTCCCAGCTTAGCATTTATTTGCTCATTCTCATACAGAGATTACCCTTTGGATATAATTACAGATCATACATTCAGTTTTCATAAAGACAAGACATACCTACCCCTTCCCCTCCTATCCTTTCTGATCTTGGCAGTTTTTAATTTAAAATATAGGTTGTAGGTAATATTTTTGTAACTCAGGAAAATACTTATCTCTCCACAAAATTTGGAAATAAATTAAAGAAAGCAAAAAATCTGAGCTTGTTGTTATTGCAACCATTTTCGTTTAATGAAATCATAAAAGTGAAAATTTGATATTTTTCACTCATTTTTTACTGTAATCAACAAAATTAATTGCATTCCTTCATAATGGAGATATTAGTCTGCTATCCCTAAATTGCATCTAAGTGTATCTGAATTCAACGTATTGTGGGTCTTAATAGAAATAATTTAAGTCCATGTCAATGATCATAAATCATTAAATAGTACATATGTTCACTTATCTATTTTCAAAAAAGTCTTCAAGAATCACTTAAACCATGGATTTTCTTTTGTAAAATGATGCATTTATAGATAGTAAACTTTCTACACTTTGAAAAATATTAATGTTTATTTTTTACTTGGATTTCAAGATTAATTATTGGTTTGTTTAAAACAAAACAAAACCATATAGCTGTCTGAGTGCTAACAGTCTATAAGGAGGAAGTCAGGGCGAACAAAGAAATATAGAAATATAATCTCTTAGTTTATGATCTTTAAGGGACATCATCTAGTGGAAGTGTTTTAGCTGGAAAATTCCTGGCAATTACTATAACTACAATCATGAGAATGAAATGCAGTCTAGCTATAATTACAGTTCCTCTACTGCACAGCAGCATGATGTCATATGGCTTCTGAAAATACTACATTCCAGGATTCTTAAATACATTTGGTTTTACATGATGATAAAATTTTGACTCATTTCTTTGTGATGAATCTCATATGTATAGAAACGATTACCTAAATAAACTAGGATTTAAAATGATCTATGGAGATTGTTTGACTTATTTAAATTTGGTGGGGGTGTTAAGTGGTGGGATGATCTCAAATGATAAAGTCAAGATGAGTAATTTTATAATTTTTATAATAATTATCTTCTATAATATTAATATTTTCATCTATTTTTATTTTATTTTTTCATCTATTTTTATAATTATATGGCCAATATGTGCATGATTTCACATTTTTATATACACTTGCATATTCAATGCTATTAATTCTGATGTCTAATTATTCAACCTATAAATGTTTGATAAATAATAAGCTGTGTACTGTGGAGAACATGAAAGAAAGAAAGCCATGATTCCTTGTAAAAATCACATTTTTAGTGGAGGAAAGTCATATTTTTAATGGGCATGCATACTAAAACCATTTATTTATGCCAAAAATATGAAAAATTAGATTAGTACAAAAATATTCTATAGACTACTCACAACATGTTCTGAAAAATAAAATTATATATTAAATTTTTAAATTGGATGATATGATGGAAATCTACCCCCAAAAATCTTAGAATACATATCCTTTAGATATGCATTTTTCCTAGACAAAATAATGTGGAATTTAAATAATATATTAACAGTTAACCAAGAAATAAAAGTATATATTCTACTTGCATGTAACATTGAATCTTTTTTAAAAGATTTTATTTATTTATTTGAAGAGAGAGAGAGCACACGCGTGGGGAGGGGCGTAGGAAGGGAGAGCACACTTCCCTACAAGCAGGGAGCGCAATGTGGGGCTCAATACCAGGACCCTAGGATCCTTACTGGAGCCAAAGGCACACATTTAACCAACTGAGCCACTCAGGTGTCCCAATAATATTGAGTCTTTATCATCATTAATTAACTCTTACCTTCCAAAGGTGTTAATGAATTTCTCATGGTACCTAGTACATACCTGAAAGAACTTGCATATTCATTATTGGGTCATAACTGTGATCATGATCAAGCTTACAAAGTTGTTACTTTGTAATACCTTAATTACATGAAAGAATAAGTATCAGAATAATATTTATTAAGATATTGACACATTTTCAAAGTGCCTAACTTACACCTAAGGAGTAATTCACAAATAGTAAGCATCTGGATGAGTACATATTAAGCTCCTTCAGGTGGATGCTTTCATGCTTAGTATTACTTAGACACACTTTTAAAGACATGACACCTGTTCTATAACAGTTTGTAAAACTGAAGACAAACACACTGATTGACATAATCTATGTTATAATGAAGGATAAATAAATTAGAAAATCTGGCAATTTCAAATTAGGAAATAAAGACATCATAGAATAGCAATTGCATTTTTATACTAGCATTTTTTGTTTATATACACACACATCTGGACATACTTTATTATAAATGAAGTCTTTTCTACCTTTTAAAAGAAATTATTACATTGTTCACTGCAAGGTAGAGATATTAAGAAGACATGAGATCTGGGGCACCTGGTGCCTCAGTGGTTGAGCCATGGCTCAGGTAGAGATCCTGGGGTCCTGGGATCAAGTCCCTCTCCTGCAGGGAGCCTGTATAACTTATTGTATAAAATCTTTTTTTTAATTGTGTTTTTTTAAAGATTTATTTATTTATTCATGAGAGACACAGATTGAGAGAGAGGCAGAAATTAGGCAACCTAACCCAGTCTCATCACCATGCCATTTCTCACTCCTGCACTATCAGCTTCTTGAGAGTCCCAAAATTCTCATTTTTTCTTATCTTTGTACATTAGTGTCCCCTCTGTTTGGACAAACTTACTGTTATTTCCTTCTGCCAAACTCTTATCTTTCTTTTAAAACATTATTTAATTACTTTCCTTTCTATAAAGCCCTCCTTGAATTGAAACCTCAGTTTAGTTTATTGCACATTCTCTAAGCTCTCCAAGCACTTATATTATTAATATGGATATGTTATTCTAAATACCAATTGTTTTCCTGCATATTATCTTTTTTATTATCTTCTGTGCTCCTTGAAGCAGGTTAAATGTCTTGTTTACTTTTAAGATACTCAATGTCTTGCCTTTTTATGGGTTTTCCTTTAATATATGAATAAGAGATATTTTGGGGTAGAAATGGACAGATTGGATAGGATAGTTCAGTCAATTTGTTAAAAGCTACTTTCAATTACAAAGCCTATTTCACATACTTTAAAATTTTATTATGGCAGCACAATACTTCAAGGGACCAACTTCCAATATTGGTCTCAGTGGACCACACTATTACAGATCAACCATATAAACACCCAAACTGCAGTGATTTAACACCACAACATAATACTTCTTGCTCAAAGTTAGATGTGGGTCCATTATAGTTCTTCTCTATCAGAGGCTAGCTTTCCTCCATTCTGCTGTCAACTCAATATTTCACTTCCTAGATCTCAGTTACAAGACTATTGTCCAATTTTATACTTGGAAAAAGACAGATTTTTATGGATTGCCTCTGACCACTCATTAGTAAGTGGGAACCCAAGCAGCTTAGCTTAGTCCTGATGCTTAATCACCAAATTAGACTGCCAACTAAGATAACACATATCAAAAGATTTCTATTTCCTGGCTCATGACGGGCTCTGAATACCTCTTCTTCCCATTTCATGTACCAAAATGAAAGCCCTTTGAGTATAAATGTGGGTTTTTTTTTTCTTATTAGTGTTTTTATTTTCAGTACTTAGCACAAGAACTGGAAAGTAGTAGGCAGTAAAAAAAATTAATTTGAATTCAGATTAATTTGTTTGATGATGTTATCATGTGAGAGCTATGGGATGCTGAATAAATGGGAGAGGTAGAGTTTTTCTTTCTTAAGTGTATATTTCCTGAAAGCATTAAAATATACTTTAAAACTATTACTTGATAGTGAAATGAATTTGGCATTGAATATTTCATTCCACACAGTTTTAATATAATTCTGCACACCATGAACTTATTCAGTTCTAAACAGTTGTGAATATTTGTGATTAGTACAGTAGTCTGAGTTGAAGCATAAAATTTTAACTGGGGGAAAAATTAAAACATATCTAGAGTTTGCTATTGAGGATTCAGAGAGAATTATAAATAGAAAAACACTTTTAGAAGGCTAAAAATTAAATATGCATGCATACGTGCATGCATACATACACACACACATACTCACGCTGCTCAAGCGTAATTTAAAATGGCTTAGTTCTGTTCAGAACTGATGGTGTCAGAAATGCTATCAAATTCTGGTACGTTACAGAACAGAAAACTCTGGGCACTATATTTAATAATCTGAAGTTATAATTATATAAACCCAGCCCTGTTTGTGAAGCATTGAAGAAAAGACAGTGTTTCCAATTGGATTTCTTTGTTTTTATTTTTGTGTATCTCTGGTTGTTTAGTTTCAAAGAATATGTGAACAGATTTAAAGTTAAAACCTTGAGCTTTAAAGTTATGTCTTCGACTTCAGATATTTGTTCTCATCTGGAAACATGACAAAACTAGTAAATTCATGATATTGTTGTTGTGTGGGTTAAAGAAATACCATCTAGGCAACAAACAATATTCCTGACATATATTTATTAGTAAGTTAAAAAGTAGTCATTATTTTATTATCACTTGATAATAAAATACTTCTAGCACCAACTATTGTTTAAATAATTTTAAATATTTTTATTTAATCTTTTGCTGATAAACACAATCTAGTTTATATTTGCTTTTAAAAGAAGCAATAAAACAAAAATGATGTTTCTTCTTCCAGAATTATCACCAATCTTATTTTCTCAAAGCACTGCCTATTACTTTTTTCTTTATTCCTTTTGACTTGCTACTTAACTGACAGGTTAACTGGAAGAGAAAAATGGAGGAAGAGACAAGGCATTAAGATAAGGAAATGAAAAAAACTTGAAAAATAGAATAAGAAAATGGACTGAGAAAGCTTAACAGCACTTACCATTAGCGTTGGCTTGATTTTTTTTCATCTTGTGGAATTTATTAAATGTTTCTTCTGAGATATCATATTTTGCGCAAGATTATATATTCCTATTAATTCCTACATATATTATAGATACTTTTGTAATTTGTATGAAAGTATATATTCAACATGGGTGCTATTTAATAGTATATTTTTGTACTATAAAATTATAAAAACAGTTTATTTTTAAGTATATTGATCTTATTTTCAACTCCTACATTTAGGTCATTTGTATATTATATTTATATCACACTAAATCAGAATTATTTTCACACTACACATTTTTGGAATATAATTAAAATTAGAAATATAACATACACATCCTAATTTTGAAATTGCTATGATATAAAAGGTCATCATGTTCAAATTATTGATTCATTAATTAAAGATATTTGTTTGGTTATACCAACAAAAATGGCTGAAAACATCTTCATGGCATAGAATCTACATGAACAAGAAGATTTACAATTCATTAAGGCATTGTCAAGGATTTAACATATACAATCAAAACAGAAAAAAAAAAGCACTCAACCTGAATTCACATTGGATTCTACTATAATTTCAGGATATATAGTAGAATATTTTCTTAAATTGACTGAAGTGACGACTAACTGGAGGTTGCCAGGTATGCATTTTCCCGTGTATAAACAACTGAGAAAAGATAACAGTTTTTCCAACCAAAAAGACTTTTATCATAGGAAAAGAAAAGTTACAAAATTACAAAATATTATTATTCGATGTTGAAGAAAAAATAATCTTTGCAACTGATCATTATTGCAAGCTGTAAGAGAATGTAATCCATACTTTTTGAAATCACTCTTAAATTCTGACTTCACACGAATATATAGGAAAATAATAAACAGCTATGTGAACTATTCAGTACAAATGACCTTAATTTGCCCTATGTGAAGTTTACTTGCAGTTCAGTTAGTTGATATATAAAAGGCTACATTTAGAATGATCAATAGAACCTTAAGATCTGGAAGCCACTAACATTAAGTCCTTTTCAATATGTTTATTTTATGAACTTTCTAGGCGGAATTGAAAAATGAATTGCTTTAGGATGAATTTTGCCATCTAAGAACCAGGTTCCTGTATTGGAAGAAATGCTAAAATTTCACTAGCGTGAAAGAAAAGAAAATCTGTTTTAACCTGATATATCAAAAGGGAGTTGGATTTATTTTTAATCTATTGACAAGTTGTCTTTTTGCAAAACTTGCCTATAATAAGAATTTGGAGACCAAAGTTTTTTGCACCCTCCTACAAAAAATAAAATAAAATAAAAGGTAGAATTAATATTCTAGGTCGGTTTTCTAATCAGAGGGAAGATATCATGTCTTTGACCTCCCACTATGAAAGACTATTTAATCCTGCCTTATACCTGTTAGAGTGATGTAATAGTAACACTGACATCAATGGGATCCACTCAACTATTACAAGACCAATGAACACAGCAACAGAGAAGATAATAAAGAGAGTTTCATGTGTAAAGAAGAGTTTATTAGTTTTCTAGGTTGAGATCTGAGCCAGAAACAAAAACACTAAAGGCTAGCTAGGGGAAGCAAGTGTGATTTAATATATTCTTGTCCAAACACACATAAGAGAATACTCAGATGCAATTACAGGAGATGGCATCTGTTATGACTCAGAGTTTGCAGAATTCATTTGTAAAGCACTGTTGAGAATTTCTTTCTCTCATAAAAATTGTTTCTTTTTCACACCGTCACCAAGAACAAGTAAATATTAAGAAAAGATTAAGGAATCAGACAAAATTTAACTTTTGATGGCACAAGATTTTTGAAATTCCAAATTTTGTTCAAATTAATTATGTTTTCATTAGGACAAGCCCGGAGGAGTGGTTGTGAAAAAAATAATTTTTGTCCTAAAAAATAAGTAGCAGTCTTTTCATTACAGACATAGGCCATTTATTTAATAGTATATTGGAAATATTTCAAAATTCAATCTGCTATAAATTAATTAGCTAATTAACAAAACTCAGTCTGTGTCTATCCATGCAGAGCAGAGGCAGGAGGAGGGAGGTAAATTAATTCTGTATTTTTGTAAAAAATGAAATACTTTCATCTAACTAGAATAGTGAATTTATACTATTCCTCATTGAACAGTTCAGCACTTTTTTTTTTTTTAGGAGAAAATCTAATCAAGCAGCTAGGGACATGATTTGATTGAAACACATTTCAAATCCTAAAAAAGGATGAAGATACAAAGAAATATTAGACCACTATGCAAATTTATGAAGGAATTTCTTGGAAGCAGAAAAATAAATGAATTGTAAACATATAAGACAAAGGTGTTCATAACTTAGATTTTGCTACTCAAATTGTAAAGTTAAGCAAAAATGATGCAATGTTTGGGAATCTTTAACCTATTTCACATACTCTGTTAGAGGGGTAGAAGTATTTTAATAAATTTTCCAGTGGAAAAATATATATAACTCCAGCTAATTAGGTAATAATTAAATGCAGTATCTAAAAATGATGATAAAACTCTTCTTGAAATCTAGCTAATTCTCAAAAGTTTCCTGAAGATTTAACATGAGGTATTTACTAAAGGTAATACTTATTATGAGTTGTATTAATATATGTCTTACTTCAGGCTGTCATAACAAAATACCAGAGATTAAATGGCTTAAATAACAGAAATTTATTTCTCCCAGTTCTGGAAGCTGGACATCTAAGATTAGGGAGCCAGCATGGAAAGGTTCTGGTGAAAGCTCAACTCCTGGTTTGCACACAGCAGAGAAAGAGCCAGCAAGTAAGCTCTCTGGTATCTCTTCCAAGGGCAGTAATCCCATCCTTAGGGCCTCACCATCATGATCACATTTAATCCTAATTACCTCCCAAAAACTGCATCTCCAAATACCATCATGTTAGGGAGAATAGGTTTTTTAATATGTAAATTTGGGGGGGACACAGTCGGTTCATAACAATATAATTGCACCCCTTTGAGCAAATGGAATATAGAAAAAAGGGCCATTTACCTTATCTGATCTTTGCCTACTTTACAAGAAGATACATTGAAATAACCCACTAGTGAATATATAGTATTTTGCACTATAGTTTTTTTTTAAGATTTTATTTATTTATTCCTGAGAGACACAGAGAGAGGCAGAGACAGTTGTAGAAGGAAAAGCAGGCTTCCAGAGTCGGGAGCCCAATGGGGTATTCAATCCCAGAACTGTGGGATCCCAGAATTCTGGGATCCCACCCTGGGTCAAAGGCAGATGCTCAACCACTGAACCACCCAGGTGCCCCTGCACTAGAGTTTATCTATAATGAAGGAGAGCTCAGGCAAGGGGATGGGTAGGATTTCCTCAAAGGAAGACTATAAAACTAGTATTTTTAAATAGCAAGTTGACTTCGTAGAACAACATATCCAAGAACCCAACTTACCAGGTTTAGGGAGTTAACATTTTGGGAGAGAATCCTGTTGCAATTATACCAAATGCAGTCATATGGATGCCTCTAAGGACTGAACATACTCAAAATCTATTGGGCAGAGCAAACCATTAGGAAATTATGGTTAGTTATATAAAATTTAGTGGGATTTGTCAGGAGAAGACTGGGCAAAGAGTGAATACATTAAATATATTTATCCTACCTGTTTTGCCATGAAAAAAAAGTTACATTGTGCCTAATTGCATAATCCCTTGTAAAACGGTGGTAATTCTATGATAATAATGACTGTGAAGCATAAACAAATGCTGTGTTTTGAATATGTTAACTTTGAGCTTTTTCCTTCAAAACTTCTGTGTGACTCTAAATGTCATACTTTTTTATTATTTACGATATTTATCATATTTCTTTTATTTTTTTAAATTATTTGCAATTAATACAGATAACTTTGGATTGGTTTTGCAGTTCATAACTGTTGCTGCATTTTTTAGATTAGCCCCCAATACAGAAGTGTTTTCTATGCAATATTGTCTGTCTATTGGTAATGAACTCAGAGGTGGGTATCTTATTCAAATGGGCCAACCAAATTTTATGTCAAGGTTAAAAAATATTTAATATTTGCACTAATAAGTACATAAATGAAATATCACTGGATCTGAACTTCATTTCTGCAGATTCTAGAGACAAATTTCTATTGAGGAGTTCCCTAGGAGAGCTCTGGTTTTACCACATCCTTAACCATAATAATTCAGCCATTTCTTATAATATGCTGGGTACCTTCAGAACACTCCCAATAATTTGTTCATCAATCAGACCACTCCCAATAATTTGTTCATCAATTTAATTTGTTCAGCCAAGTTAAGCTTCTGTTACCTACATCAAAATAAATTTAAGTAACTCATAAATTAAGGCCAGTTGTGTTGGCCAGGGTTCCACTGGTCTGTCAAGCCAGATGCTTCAGGATGGTAGAGAACATCCGATTAATAGAAACAGAACAAGAATTTCAGGAAACAATTGTATTATGAATTAGTTATTTAGCTTATGTTGACAATAGGCAATGTGTCTCTTCCTTAATTATAAGGTGGGAAACTTTTTGACAGAAAGGATATATAGTAAATCACCTTGAAACATGAGCACTGTAGGGTAAGCTAGAGACAGCATTTTTTAAGATTTTATTTATTTATTCATGAGAGACACACAGAGATCGAGACATAAGCAGAAGGAGAAGTGGGCTCCGTGGGGAACCATATGCAGGACTCAATCCCAGGACCTTGGGGATTGAGGGTCTGACACACCTCAAAGGCAGATGTTCAACCACTGAGCCACCCAAGTGTCCTGAGACAGCAGATTTTGTAGTTAAATTGTAATGCTATGGACTGAACTGTGCCCCCCGACCCCCAAATTCATATGTTGAAGCTCTAACCTCTAATGTGACTATATTTGGAGAGAGAACATCTAGGAGTGCGTTAAAGTTAAAAGAAATCATACGGATGGGATCCTAATCTAATAGGATTGATGACCTTAAAAGAAAAAGAAGAGAGAAGTTGAGAGAAGAGAGAGACAGAGACAAAGAGAAAGATCTCCTCTTCTCTTCATGCATATTCACCAGGGAAAAGTCATGCAAACATACGGCCAAAGGCAGTCATCTATAAGACAGGAAAAGAGTTCTCATTAGAATTGAGCCATGCTGGCATCTTCATCTCAGACTTCCAGCACCAGAACTATGTGAAAATATATTTATTCTTTTAAACCACCCAATTTATGGCATTTTGTTGTGGCAACCCCAGTAGAATAAGACTTGCAGTAAAGGAAAAAAAAAACAAAAAACAAAAAATAAAAACAAAACAAACAAAAAACAAAAAAACAACAACAAAAAACTCCAAAGAAAGAAAGTATAGAATTCCTAACTGAATAGAACTGCATTAACCTGAGAAAAGAATAATGAAAGACAGACAGACAATCCTCTATTGAAGATGATGACTTAGGGCTAAATAATGTGTCCCAATAAAGATGGTGCACTATTTTACCATCACAAGTTTTTTTAAGTTCCACTAATAATCAGAATTACTGTGTATTCCTTTTGTTCCTTTTACAGTAAGATAAATGTCTATTTTAATATATAAACCCCAAGAAGCAAGAGGCACCAACATTTCATAGACTCCACCGTCGTCTATTTTGGTACTGGCTTACCTCGGGCTCCCAGATGCCGACTGCTGAAAGGTGCTAACTAGTTGTCTATAAAAGTTTGCTTTGCTGCTTTATGAAATTCTTTCTCACAGAATATCATTCCAATAACCAGAAGATAATAAGCAAGGATAGTCTTGACTCTAGGCTAACTCCATGACAAATTGGATATAACTATACAAATTTTAAATAACAGCAACACTCATGATGAATGACAAAATTAGTTGTTGAACTTTAAGAGCAGAGTATAGGAAAGGGAATGAAAAAAATAACAATGACGTGGAGTAGGGGTAGGTTAGGAAGACCTATAGCAGGCATTTGTTGGTAAGAATCAAGACTTGTTATTTTTTAAAGCACAGACATAATTTTATGTCGCTATAAGGATGTACCTAAGTAAATACTATGTTGTGAAAATATTTAATCACTGTCTAACAGTGCTTGTTAGATAACATTCCCATTGTCTTATTCATAAAATAAGTTTCAAATATCTTTCACTGCAACTCTTTTTTCTTATCTTACTTACATTTTCAAAGTGCACCCAATTGACATTTCAGAAAATTCTAACCTGGGTGATATGCCAAAAGTCAGTAGCTGTCATTATCAATAAAGAAAGAATATTGCTTAAGTCAATGTCCATTTTTATGATGAGAGAAAATCAAATCTAGATGGAAGTGATAGAATTAATGGGCCCATGAAAATTACTTATAAAGGAAATAAATCCACTAAGAGATGTTAAATACATATTACATACCTGAGATATGGAACTTCTGAAATCAAGTATAAAGAAAAACAATCACGATTGAGAATGAAGTCCACCATAAGTTATGAACTTAAACGGATGGAAGTATAATTAATAGATTACTGCATGTGTACCCATAATTTATTTTTTTACACTAGATTTATTTTATTTCATGAAAAGATGAATTGAAGTATAATAAGTTACTCCAATTCCATAGCAAAGATGTATGTCTCTCCTGGAATTTATTTCTTTCATTACTGTGTGAATATGAATTTCTATTTTAGAATTTGAAGCTTGTTGTCTCTTAAAATTATATAACTGGAGACACCATCATATATTATATCTCCCAGAAGCAAACGTCAGGTATGAAGTATAGTTTTTGTAGTGTTTAATTGCAAAGCTGCGATGGATAACACTGTTCTGGATTACTATGAAATACTGCATCAAATTTAATTTTAGGAAAATATAAGCAAAAGATTCCAAATATTTTCTATTATTTATAATTTAATATATCAATTGTTGATATATATTGAATTCAATTACCTTTAAACTACTTTTAATATTTGATCTTTTAACTTTTAAGGTAATATAGCAATCAGCCTACATTTTAATATTATTAACAATGTGTTAGTAACCAATCCTGTAGATGAATATAAGTAAGAGCATACATTTGGAAAAAAATTTGTGATCACTAAAATTAAAAATGGAAAGTAACTTCTAATCTAATCAAAGATTTAATTATTTTTAGGGTGCTATTGTTCAGAACAGTTATTTGGCATTGAGAACAGAACCTGAGTAAGTGTTCTCTGTTCATTATTCCTAAAACTCACAGGGGTGGTCAGTCGTGGACAACCTTTGGTGCTAGGCCAGTCGTCTAGAGTTGTTAAAACCCACATCTACAACTGATAACTTTCCAGAATCTACCTTCCTCTTTATAGGTAGGGAAAATTTATGGACTTTATTTTACCACTTCTACCCGAGGGAGAAATAATGACAGAGGTAAAATTATACTAAGTCTTAACAAAAATCAATAATGTAGGTGAAAATGGAAAGGAAAACATTTAAGACAGGCAGGTGCAGAAGAAGAAATGCAAAGGACAGGAATGGCCCATGGGGCATTCTAGACAACAGGGAGCAAACCGCCTAGACCACCATAAAGTGCATATAACCTTGAATTGAGAGACCTCAAAATACTAGGCAAACATTTATCTTTATCCTATGAGCATTGTGGAATTATTTAAAATTGGGACATGGAGTTAAGGAAATAAAAGATTCAACCTTAATTTTTAAAAATTGCACCTGGTATCTTAGGTATTATTCCTCCTTAGACTGCTGTTCTTCAATTTCTTCTGCCAACATTTGCATGGACTGGAAGAAGGATAAATTGATAGTGCTGAGATTAATTTAAAAAGCTATTGCCGGGCAGCCCAGGTGGCTCAGCGGTTTAGCACCGCCTTCAGCCCAGGGCCGGATTCTGGAGACCCAGGATCAAGTCCCACATAGAGCTCCCTGCATGGAGCCTGCTTCTCCCTCTGCCTATGTCTCTAGGCCTCCCTCTCTCCCTCTCTGTGTGTCTGTCATGAATAGATAAATAAAATCTTTAAAAAAAAAAATAAAAAATAAAAATAAAAAAATAAAAAGCTATTGCCCCAGGCCTACTGTGAGGGATTAAAGAGGAAGACAAGAGGAATTGTTACAGGTAATGTGGATAGGAGGAAGACTCTGGGAGTGAGAGAATCGGCACATCTTTAGTAGAAATGACGTCAGAAGAGAATAACAGTGAATAGTCAAGGGAAATGCGGAATCCATTATGAAGATGGAGAGAGAATGAGAAATATACTTGTCAAAGACAGAAAGAAGTGTTTAGTTTAGAAATTGTAAAGTTTCCAATAAGGAACTTGGATTTCATTTAGATATACTACTACCTCAGTGACCACTTTGGATTGAAATATTTGGCCTAGAAATGCAACAAGGTTTGTGTAGGAGGGGGTTGGTCTGACAGGTGACCATGTCATTGAAAACAATGTGTGAGAATTTTTCTACGACAAGAATAGTCAGAGACTGGAACCACAGGGAAGTGTAATATTCAGCCTATTTGTTATGTTCTTCGACCATTGTGATGCCTCCCTACACTCTGGAAATAACTACCACTTTTTGGATACAGCGCACTCCTGAGGGAAGTGCCCAATCTTGGGAAATTGTATTTAAACACCAGGGGTACAATATAAAAGATCCAAGATTGAAAATTCCACAGAAGCAAGATCCTTAACCTCCAGGATTTGAACATATAGAGACCATCAGGAATCCTTAGAGACCCTGGAACATGGATATGGGTTCCAAGAGCTGAATTTAAATACAAATGTGTCAACTGATCCCAGTACTTCTGAGGATACTACAAACAACGCTTGGCCTGGAGGTTAAAGTGAAACCTTAGTCCTAGACCAGAGAATATTGATAATTTTGAAAAGATCACAAATTGTTGAGTGGTACAAAATGCTTACAGAAAAGTCAAGGACAAATTGCTTCGGCAAATTTTACAGGAGTTAAAATGAGTAAAGGAGACAGATATCCCTTAAGCGTGAGGTTTCAGTAAGAAATGTGATCAAAGGGAGCAACATAGGAGATCCACCGCTCTGAGATGAGAAGCCAATCTCTGGGCCCTATTTTATACCATAGACTGAGGAACACTCCTTCCCCCATTGGGTTATTAAATAGTTAAATATTGAACTAAAGGCTTGATTTATTTAAAACACCAGGGTGATGAAACCTTACAGAGGTGATTTTAGGGCATCAGTAATTTAGTTTGTGGCTATAGACCGGAGAGTGATGCAACACGGGAAATCCACTGTTGTTTTTGTTTTGTTGTGGTAGTGCTTTAAAACACAAATGATTTAGGGCATCTTTGGCTGGCTCAGTGGTTTAGCGCGGCCTTCAGCTCAGGGCCTGACCCCGGGTCCCGGGATCGAGTCCCACGTCGGGCTCCCTGCATGGAGCCTGCTTCTCCCTCTGCCTATGTCTCTGCCTCTCTCTCTCTCTCTCTCTCTCTCTCTCTCTCTGTCTTTCATGAATAAATAAATAAATTAAATCTTTTAAAAAGATTAAAAAAAATAAAACACAAATGATTTGAACATAATTTTCATAACTTATTCCTAAAGAATAAAGGATTTAAATTACTTTCTCTCTATATGTTATGATCCAAAAGCAAGTTAAGATTATCATTTTCTTTATGGTACCATATATGTAATTCCTAACTCAATAAAGAATACCTTCGGTTTTCGTTAAAGTGGATGAAATACTAAATAAAGCACATCAACTTTTATGAATTTTACATTCACTTTGTATTATTATAGAGCTTTTATAATATATTGCATTAATGTGTCATCAATTATAGCTTAATAGTAATATGTTCATCATTTAAATGTTCGATCCAGATAACAGCATATAAATACAATGAAAAATTGATATTCTAATAAAGTAAGTTCCCTCATTCTCTTAGATCAGCGGAGTGCTTATGGTTTATCCATGATTTCTTCCTCATTGTTTATGTGACTTTGTGAAGATTTAATAACCGTGGACACATATTTTATTGCCATTTCAACAAGGCATATAAGGATGATATATAAGTGAAAAGTAACATTATAGAGTCTAAAACCAAACTACCCACTAGAATCTAGTGATATGTGCTTTAAAATTATAGGTTATTGCACTTGAACAGAAATTTAGGAATATGGATTTCTAGATATTGTGACCAGGAATCTGTATTTTCATAAATGTCTTGTTGATTTTTCTGCTGCTTGCCACACACAACCGGTATTTATAAATACCAGTGATAAATACTAAGAAATTTGAAGGAAAAGCAGCAGCATATGTATTTTGGCCATAAGCCATATTGCTGCCACTCTATTTGTCCACATTACAAAATTATTGTGATTTTTGAAATATTGAAGCATATATTAAGCATATAATCATAGAGCCTTAAAACTGTTATCTGTAAACTGAAGATTTAGAATGAACTAATATTAGGTTCTTTCTCAAGCAAAAATTAAAAAAAAAAAAACGGGAATCATAGATGTATGTAACTGAGAGGAATTATGGAAAACTAAAACGTCACACATTCGCTCAACATCTAGGTGAGAAACCTGAAGACCAGACAAGTAACTTATTTATTTTGGTAATACAGCTAAATGGCAGGTCTTCACTTTCATGGCAAAATATACTGTTAAAGCTGCATGGTGATACATGTTTCAAATAGAAGAGATGTTCAAATGATAAAGTTTTAAGCAATACATTGACTTGTATATTTAAAGGTGTAAACCAAACGTTTAAGACAACTTTGTTATTTAATATATTATTTGTTATGGGGCTAATTTTCTACTAGTTATTTAAGAAGGTTTTCTTCTGTGTCCTCACAGTGCGATATGCATATTTTAATCATAAGTGTAGCTGTAATCACTAAAAAGTTTGTTTCCTGCTACACTTCTCCACTGGCCACATTCCACTGCCCTTCACACACAACCATACACACATGCACAGTCAACCATTTAGTTTTAACACACTAAGATAAGCACTTACTGTTTATGAATATTACCTCAGGGTATCGTCCATAATATGGCAAGTTCTTAATAACTGTGAAATGACTTGGTAAATGGATAAGATAAAATTTTGATTTGTCTGATTTTCAACTCTAACTTGACTAATGTATTTCATGTACTAAAACATACTAATATACTTTTATATAAGAGCTCCACTCTGCTTTTAAGCAGAGTTTTGTGATATCTTATTTGTGGAATAAACAAGATGCAGGAAAATCCAGGGAACAAATTCATGTTATGATATGTGGGGAAAAAAAAACCAAACTGGTTTAAAATCTAGATTTCTTTATTTCCATACCATTAATATCTTCTAAAATTTACACAATGTAAAAATGTAACAAATTATATTTACTACCTAGAATCTTCCAACTTCTAAAATTTTCTGGATCAAAATAAGTTACGTACCAGATCAAAAGCACAGATTCACCCATCTGTCCACTGTGAATATGTTTCTTAATAGGACTTATATACTGTCTCTTCAGTACATGTACTTACTATTTGAGTAAATGACTTTGAAGCAAACATTCTGAATGTACCCATTTGGGTCCTACTTTGAAACAAGAAACTACATAATATTGTAGCTGTAGATACTTTAAGAGGAATTAAGAATATTTGAACGTTGGTCAGGTAGGAGATGATGCCTAGAAATAGATGTCAGTTTTGCTAGGTGTAACAATGGAATTGCAGTTAAGCATATGTTGACATTTCTTTTAGGGATTAGACTGAAATATTATGGGGCGATACAATATGATGCTTGAGTATTGCTTTAAAGCACTCTTCAGAAGATAAATTTAAATCTATATGTTGCAAAATATTGATATTTGTCGAATTTGACTGATGAGCATATATTGCACTGTTGTTTGGATGCTTAGAATTTTTCATAAAAAATAATGTGGAGACATTAGAAGATGGGACTAACAATTATTTTCTAAAACTTCAATTCATCAAGAAAACTAGGGAAGAATATTTTTATTTATTTATTTTATGACCTTTGACTTTCCAGGAGATCTGGAAGCAGTTGAAGTTGGCTTCATTGCAAACTGGAAAGTCTGACTTACACCCAATACTCATGTATTTATTCAAAAAATACTTATTGGAAATTCAGTTATATGTCAGGCACTACTCTAGTAACATCAAAATAGACAAAATCTATTGTTATGATGGAGTTCACATTTTGAACAGAGATTGTCCGCTCCATTTATCTTCCCCATAATCAGTTCCTCCCAACAGATCTCTATTGTCTAGATTCATAATTCTTAAGTTGTTGTTCATGAATCCTCTATGCCTTATTATTAAATCAGGTTGGATATTCATCAATTTTAAAACAAGGAAAGAGGTTTTATTTCTAGTTGGTATGTAATATTTATTCCAAAATAGAATTCTTTGAGGAAAATTAACATTTTAAAATTTTATTGAATTGTAGCTCTGCAAATAAAATAATTGCTATTTCTTTCCAACATGGCTATATTTTTACTTGCCTTCAAGAACAAACAAGTGCAGTCATTACATTCTATCCTGGTCTATAAGGAATTGCATTTAAGTACATGAGTCCTGATAAGTAGTAGAAGACTTTGAAAAAATACACTTTGAGAGAAATGTACTAAAGTAAGAATCAACTTAAAACCACAAAACTATATATTCACAGGATTTTTCCAGAAAAGTATTGAAAAACGCTCCTTTTATTAGTTTAATAACTAATTCTCACATTAATGAGAGTGATACATATTTTGGGCTGCATGATTAACATCTATACATATACTACAAACTAGTTTAATATGAAACAAATATACCTAATATTGTCACTATTGGATAAAAATAGCATTAGAAATATGTAGATATAGGGACGCCTGGGTGGCTTAGTGGTTAAGTGCCTGCCTTTGGCCCAGGGCGTGGTCCTGGAGACCCGGGATCAAGTCCCACATCAGACTCCCTGCATGGAGCCTGCTTCTCCCTCTGCCTGTGTCTCTGCTTCTCTCTCTGTGTGTGTCTCTCATGAATAAATAAATAAAATCTTTAACAAAATAAAAAATATAAAAGAAATATGTGGATATATACCCACTTTTATGAAAAATAAACTTTTACTTTCTTTTTTATCTTATATCAAAACATGGAAAAACTATAACTGCAGTAATAAAAATTTGCCTATTATTCTTTCACTCAGAAAATTGAATTATTTAACAACTGAAATTAGTGATTTAAAAAATAAATGAAAAAGAGTTCTGATATTGGTTTGATTTTTTTTTCTGGTCACACCTGCCTAATCCATATAAAGAAATGGTACATTTCTGTGGCACATGTGGGGGTTAGTGGATATAATGGGGAAAACCAGCTACTCTCATGATGGTAGGTTGTTGCAGAGGAATACTTCTACCATGAAGGACAGAACTTTGTTCTCAATGAAATAAAATTACCCTTCATATGGATTTGCCTTCCTTACCTTCAGTGCTTCTGCCAAAACCACTTCCCGTGGACTTCAGGATACATTATTCTCTGGCCTCTAATTCTACATGGGCATTGCCTCTGACCAAAGGATGCATTTTTAGTAATAGAAGTATAACTCCACGATCATGAAAGTTACCATCATTCACTTATTTATTCTATGTAATAACTTACCTCAAGCTTACAAATTTAAAATGACATTTATTTTCCTACATATTTTCTGGAGGTCAGAACCTGAGGAACTGCTGATGGTTCTGGTTCAGGGTTTCTAACAGGTGTTTCTCATGAGTGTCACTCTAGTGGATCTGCTTCAAATGCTCATTCTTTGCTATCTGGGACTCTCCCCTGGGCTGCTTATAACATGACTTCCCCCAGATAAAGTGATAGGCCAGCAGGAAGCCACAGATTTATATAAGTTAATCTTGGACAAGACATGCCATCACGCATGCATATTCTATTTTCTATACAGAATAACTCTGGCCTGGTACAACAGAAAGAAGGAACCATAGACAGTGTAATACCGGGAGGCAAACTGATTGGGGACGTCTTGAAAACTGGCTACCATACTGGTCTTACTTTGTTCCATGCATCCTGGAATAGTTGGCCTTTATAACAGCGGTATGGCTTTGAGAAGACTTAGTTATGGCCCTAGATGGGTAGCAATACATTGTGGGGCAAAATTAAGGCCCTCTGGAATGCAGTATATGTTCTGTATCCATAACCAGCACATTGTGCTTCTAGTGACATTGATGGGATTCAGGGATCTAGGGATCGAGGGTGGAAAGTGGAATGTCTTATTTCACTACTGCCTCTTACAACCCACTAGGAGATGTTTGCTCCATAACTTTGGTGTCTGTAAGCGCTAGAATTAAAAAATCTAAGTACCAAGAGCCACAATTTCTTAGCGCAGGAGCAGATAGATATCCTAATTCATGAGGAGAGAGAGAATTCATCTTTCCTCTGCCTTTTTTTGTTTTATTTGGATCCTCAAACTAATAGATGATGCCCACCCAGACTGCTGAAGGTGGATTTTATTTACTCGGTCTACTGATTTATTGCTAATCTCTTCCGGACACACCCTCACAGACGCAGTGAAATCTTGTTTTACTACTATCCAGACATCCCTCAGACCAATCAAGTTAACAAATAATATTATCCATCGGAGTAATTATGGAGTTGTACTGAATATATTCCACAACTTTTGATTCCTTTCATTTTTAAAAAATTGTGTATTACTAAACTGGGTCACTTCTACAGGGAATTAAAGTACCATAAAAGTGTGACTAGAACTCTTAAGGCTACTAAAAGTGTCTTTTAAGATCTTTATTATCTCACTTAAATTACTTTACAAAATACTTCCAAATGATGAATGCAAATAACAACCTTAATTCATACAAGCAATACAATGTAAAATGTACAATTTTCACATTAATTATTTAAATATGAGCTGTTAGAATTAACTTTGGTCTGTTTTTAGCTTAAGGTTTTTTCCTTGGAATACCAAAAGCATATTTTCCTACAGCCTTCTTAACCATGTAAATATGTTAATATCTAAGAATAAGGCAGATACTAGTATTAGTAATGAATATTTTTAACACTGTAATATTTTTCTTTGAATTTATAGATTCTTTAACTCTCAGTGGGTCATATCTCTCCTAAAAGCTAAGAAATATGTAAGAGCCTTTCCAGAAACAAAAATTGTTTTGTTAAAAAGTGCACATATATATTTAGCTCTCACTTTTCCAACTTCCTTTCTGAACAGGCATATAGAATTATTAATCTTTCATTATTGAAATATTTGCATTCACCATTTCTGTAAGGTTCTAGAGTAATTCATAGTTCAACTTTGCTATATGATCAAATATAGCTTATTTTTGCAATGTCATATTATTTTATTTTATTCCATAGAGATCCCGTGTTTTAACAAGTTTACATTATTTAAAAATGTATATATTTCAAATAACAGTTGGATCTATTACAATAATTACATGAAAAAATTCATTATTTTCATATGAGTAAAGATTTAAATGTTGTCACTCAGATTATGTGATCCATGATTTTGCAAAATAATATGAATTAGTAAAGTATATGTTACTTAAAAAAAAACAGGGACACAGACTTGTTCCTTATAGGGAGGGATTCCCTTCCCTCCGGAGAGAACAAAATGGGAAAAAGAAGAGAAAATATCTTAGAACTAATTAAACTATGTATAAATATAGTACCACTACTAATAAGAATAATAAATGTGACATTTTTGTTTGTTTACTACTTGCACTTACTCCATATTTTCATGTTTATGTAACAAGCCACCTGTAGGTTGTAGGATTTATTCCTTCGTTATACTGGTAAGGACATTAAAGCTTAGAATGGTTAAAAAATGCTTTGAACCTGTAGCTCAACCACTCCAGAACTTTAACTTTGAATTCCTACACCACCCCATTTTTTACAATAATTGTATAGGGGTTTATGTTTGCAAATCACTTACAATAAATTGGTTGGCCATCACAATATAATCTCAAGCTAATATAAGAGGTATAATTACTACCATTCTATAGATGAAAAGCATTAGTCCTAAAGAAATATTCCTCAATCCTCTCCTCAAAAAAGCATGGCTTAAATGTAGCAAAACCACTAATGTAAAATCCTAATATAGTGACTCTTCTGTCAGGATAACATTTCAAAAAGCACTTTAAAAAATAACAATCTACACTTTAGATTCTCACCTTCAGATTTTTTGGAAGATGGGGAGTAGGGGAAGTTTCTTGTAAACAGATAAAATCAAGATATCCCATGTTAAATATAAATACTTCCTAGAGCAAGGACAGTCTTCAGTGGTGTTCTATCATCTACCCAGAGGAGAAAATACCAACAGTACTTAATTTCTTGTAAGGTTATTCACAACCTGACCTTGGCTATCTTCCTACCCTTGTCTGCTGTCACTCTCACAAATCTGTGCTTCTTAAATATATTTTCAGCTTATTCTGCAAGGTTTCAGATTCATCTTTAAGGTTTTAGAAACTTCTCATTGGCCTGAAAGCATCTTGAAGATATGGACAGCATCCTCATAAAAAAGAGTCTAGTAAAGAGTGACTGATATGATAGGAATTCTTACATTTATTTTTCTATTTGAACTAATTCAGAGTCATCATCTATGCCTATATCAAGAGGTATAAAACAAAATAATTTTCCAACTGTTTTAAGAAGATAATCTAGGTGAGTTCAATAATAGATCATTTGTATCTATCACATTGTGAAGTAGATTAAAAAAGAAGACGAAAATCGACAAAAAGAAATTTATAGGCGGCAATAATACCTAGGTTTAAATAAATAGGTTTAAAAACATGGGGCCACGAGAGAAGTTAGTGATTTTGACAGTAAATACTTTAGAATGAATGTTTAGTGTTTGGAACATGAATGAGATGAGACAAGGAAACCGAAATACGTTGACTTGAAAGCCATTGTATTCAGTGTTTATTCTGTAGATATGAATGCCATTGAAATGTAGTTAGTCTATAAACACTATATTTTTAGATACAATCAATGATAAGGAAATATAAATACCATGACACCTGCCTAAAGAGAGTGAAATGACATTATAAATAATAATGTAACATTTGCAGTTATAGATTTCATTTCCAAAATGTAGACTTTCATTAATACCTTAGAAACCAAGTCTCTAAACATTGAGGGAATATAGCTATATATAGCTACAAACACATTGTGCTTTTCTAGATATAGCTAGTTTTCATTTAAGCCCAGCAATTAACTCAAAAGAAATTCAAGCACACTTGACTTTTGTGAATTCTATGCCACAATAATTCTACATGGACTCTTTGAACAGTTAAGTGTATATTGAACATATTTTGGAAATGAGTCAATGTTTATGTCTAAAGGTTAACAAACTAAGAAAATTATGACATATCTAAAGATTTAACCTATCATTTGCCTATTAGACCAACTTAAATACTCAAGATTTAGAAGCACATTGAGATCATGGGATGTAATAAATCAAAATAATTAGGATCAGAATTTTTTTTTAGTGTAAGAGTGAGACTCAGATTTATCCCCAAAAGGTTTATGAAGATCACATGGAATTAAAAGAATATTATTATAAAATTTAAAATTAGACAGAGATAAGAATAGCTGAAAAGGAATCTTTTACTCTATGGTGAATTGAAAAAGTAGTGTTTTTTTTTTTTTTTTTTTTTTTTTTTAATTTTTTTTTTTTTTTTTTTTATTTATGATAGTCACAGAGAGAGAGAGAGGCAGAGACACAGGCGGAGGGAGAAGCAGGCTCCATGCACCGGGAGCCTGACGTGGGATTCGATCCCGGGTCTCCAGGATCGCGCCCTGGGCCAAAGGCAGGCGCCAAACCGCTGCGCCACCCAGGGATCCCGAAAAAGTAGTGTTAATTAAGAAGCAAATTATATTTCTCTATATGTTCTTTTGCTTTCTGATATTTCAGAAACCAATTTTATGATTCAAAGATGGACACTAAATTACTACCATTTGCACGTAACATTTACTACCTGTTTAATAGAACTTAGCATAGTATTCAACACATTGTAGTACCTTAGTTTATATTTTGATATAGTTTTGTACTTTTTGAAATTTATACTAACATATCATTTTAATATCTACATATTTGAATAACAGACATCTATTAACCATTATGCCATGATGCTGTATTTTGTTTGGCACCTATTTTAGAGGCATAGCATTTACTAAGTTTTATTTCTAGGCTTGAGATTCCCAGTTTGGAACATATTCATTAAAGAGAAAATTCATCAGTTTAAGCACTAGTGTTGGGACACCTGGGAAATAAAGTTACTCTATATGATAGAACCCAAATAAAATGGCATTTATTCAGTCACCCCGTTGATTTATTCAAGAAATATTTACTAAGTACCTACTATGTGTTAGATATTGTTTTAGGGACTGTGATTAAAGCTGTTAATAATATCCCTACCCTCACTGAACTAGACAAATTCTGTCAGATAATAGACACTTAACGCTTATTAGATGGTAGTAGGTGTCATAGGAGAACTTACAGATGAAAGTGGGACAGGCAATATCACGATGGCACTCATAACATGTTCATTAAGAAAGCTGGTAAAAGCTGTGCTAAAAAGGTGATGTTTAAATAAAGGCTTGAATTAGGTGACAAAGTAAGCTAGGTAGTTATCTAGGAGAAGAGTATTTTAGAGAGAATTATCAAGAGCGCATGCCTTAAAGTAGAAACAAATTTGTAAGAAACAAATGAGGGAGAAGATAACGGCAGGTTGGGGTCAGAGAAGTAAAATGGAAGAAGACCATTTAGCAACACCTTCCACCGTGGTTTCATTTGTTTGCTTGCTTTTTGAGTAATTTTTACCTTGATTTCACTCCAATGGGGCAGGAAGCATCGGATGGTTTTGAGCAGTGAGTTGATATGGTCTGATGGACCATATCATACCCATCCTCAAAAAATGACGGGCATTTTAATAGGATCACACTGTGGTTGTGCTGAGAATAGAGTTCAGGGGATAATGGTGGAAAGAAGGCAGTTAGGAGGCAATGTGCAGTTTCCTGCCCAACTGCAGCGAAGGATGATAGTCCTACAGATAATCAGAGAAATTGGTAAGAATTGTTCGGTTTATGGGTTCAGTGTTCTTCTGCAAATATTCTTATCATACACTATGTTCTATTACAATAACCACATGCAGGTTTTAAAACAAAAAACCCAGGGCGCCTGGGTGGCTCAGTGGTTTAGCATCTGCCTTTGGCTCAGGTCATGATGCTGGAGTCCTGGGATCCAGTTCCCCATCAGGCTCCCTGCATGGAGCCCGCTTCTCCCTCAGCCTATGTCTCTGCCTCTCTCTGTGTCTCTCATGAATAAATAAATAAAATACTTAAAAAAATAAACAATAAACCCGGAAAATACAAAATGTCAAATTGCTTGATGATTATATTAATTCAGGCAAACTTTAAAGGTTTTAAATGTAAATGTATGCTTACATTCATATTATAAAGTCATTGTAAAATGAAATGTCTTGTACCATTGATTTATGAATCTCTAAATACCACATGAGTATTTTTTAATAACCAACTTAGTAATTCAAATATATTTTTCTTAATTAGTCAAAATTATTTTCTGTCTATTGTTTATGGTTATCCAAACAGGATAAACATTTCATTTAGAATGAAAATAAAAATAATATACATTTTTATTCTAAACACAAACCTATATGAAATGAGGAATATTAACTGGAAAATGACATTTTTATAGCAGATAAAATAATTTTGTTAAATAAAATGATATCCTGAGAAACTGAATATTCAGCACACATCACACGTAAACAGGAATTTTGCTGGCTCATTCATGACTCCAAAACACAGTTTAAGAACTTCATGTGCTTTAAATTGAAAGGGTGTTCCTATGTTACTGTGACAGCGACACCCATCCTGGGCCTTCAGATCAAAACAATTTGTTCTGGCTCTTCAAGTTAACAGCAGCCTAGTCTTGTCTCCACAGTAACAGAAGCACCACGTTTCACCCTGGTGTCTACTTACACTTGTTTTTGCTATTGCAGGTAGTATATTGGTTTTTATTGTTGGTTTAATCAGATCCAATCAATGATTTTATCTTGCATTGTTGCTTGACAGACTGGGTTCTCTTTAATTGACATCTGGCTCAGGATGCTCTAGTATTTTAAACATAACCCCCAAAATGCAGGAGTGGCTTATTACAGCTTAAAAGATTAGCATAGTCCTTGCCACAGGGGATTTTATTTCATCTGGACTCTAGGGAATGTAAAGGAAGTCACTTGAAAAACGAGGCCTATCAGGTGCTGGTTCATGTCATCATAGAGCCAGGATCATGGTCAGACCAGTAGAAAACCCAGGACTACCTCTTTGTGGGCCTGTGGCCAATCAGAGTAACCAAAAAACTTAATAGTCTGGCATACAGTAAAGGATGATTGCCTAGACATATTTATGGTAGAGTCTTGGTGACTAATTGAATTTAAAAAACACACACAAAAAAAATAAAAAAATAAAAATAAAAAAGACACAAATACAGAATGACACAATACCTGTACTCGTATTTCTACAAATTGGTGGTGTTAGGTAAATAATTCATCCTCTCAAAAGGGGCAATTTTACCATGAAAGGCTTTCATTGTATCATAGGTACTAAAATATATCCATACAAAAAAATAAATAAAATAAAATATATCAATACATACTAAAGTCATTGGTAATTTATTAAGAATTTAATTATTGTATTTACTGTAAGTGCTAAGATATCAAGCTATAGAATTCATTCATCTGGTCATTCTCCTCTTATCACCCTGTCTCTATCAACAAATATGTTTCCTTATATTTTTATTACATAAGTGTCTTATTTTTACTTGCCTTACCCAACCACTCTGTATCCTGAGAATCCATTTATCATTTAATTGAAAGGAAAAAAAATAGAAATTCGAAAGATAATTTGTATGTAACTTGTCATAAAAACCTGATTTGAATTAGTTCTTATAATAAAATGGTATGAAATATTTCAGAGAAAGTGAACATTTATGTTGATGTCAATTGCAGAATCATTTCAAATAAAATTAATAAAGGAACCAGTATTCTGCATCTGCTCCTTTTAACCCTAGTTTGTTTGAAAAGGAAATGATAGCTATTTAAGTACTGTTAGGTCATCGAGTACACCGAAAACAGGGGTCAATGGGGAGCAAACAACAATTCATTTTTAGATCAAGGTTCTAACACCAGGGAATGTTCCAAGAAGCATTTCATTTTCAAATGAATTCCTTCCACTTGGAGCCAAAGGTCAGCAAGCTAGCATTAGTTAAAGAGGTCTCAGCTGCATCAAAGTTAAATAACAACCAAAAGTCACCCACAGCAGTGTCTCTCTAATCCATAGATGTGTCCCCAAGGGTGTCAGGCCAAAGAAGAAAACAGAGATTTGTTAAAGGTGCGAACAATAATGCTGTGATCAGCGAGCATCTTAGGCTGAGGGCTGAGGATAAGAAGTTTTTTTGTTCTCCACACAGAAAAGAAAATTCTATTTAAGCACAGCTGCCTGTTGAAGTAAAGGTATATATTTGGAATTGATCAATCTATATAATACCACATAATCAATTAAGTAATGCTTAGAATCGAGACCTAAGAAAACAGGAAACGTAAGAAATTTTATATTCTTTTAAAATTTCTAGGGTCACGATATAATCAATAATCAACCTAACGCATACACTGACTTTTAGGTGATTTTTTTTTTTTTAACAAGTGAAAAGTCTTTCAGTGAAAAGCTTTTGCATCCTGTTGAAAACATCAATACCACAAGCTTGGGTTGGTATTCTCAGAGAAATAAATATTGATTTCCCTCCTCCATCCCTTACCAATGGCAGGCAACCACACTGATTGCTCTGAATATTTTATTGTTAACAATTGACAGATTCTGTTAGCATTGAATTTTTATTGTTTCATTGTGCTCTCTTCTCAAAAAAGGCCTTTGTGTTATTTTTATCATAGACAAGACAAAAGTGAGGCTGAAATTAATGTGGCACCCTTATACCATTACTCCTTTTTTAAGTATATTATATCTAACTTTGGACTTACTACCACTGACTAGCAAGGTATCGAAAAGTAGGCTGTTTTCCTATTTCTTTTTTA
This sequence comes from Vulpes lagopus, assembly GCF_018345385.1. Lineage (NCBI taxonomy): Eukaryota > Metazoa > Chordata > Mammalia > Carnivora > Canidae > Vulpes > Vulpes lagopus. The sequence continues at coordinate 3,719,523 of NC_054845.1, forward strand.
GCAAATCAGACTATAAAGTTATGCATATTTATGCAATCACGAATTGGAACCAAAAAGCTGCTCAAAAGATTTCATGTGAGTGAGTTTAATCATCCTATTCCTTACCGGATTATTGACAATTATTACATGGTGCCTGGCCTAGTAGTATGTTGTGACTTCTTTAATGTTACCCATCTTTGGACAAATTAGCTAACACAATCCAGTATGTGCACAGACGTCGACCTGACCTATTGGGTTTTATTTTTCATTACCTCTGTATGCAAATCTGACTGAATAATTTAGAATAAATATTAAAACAATATTGATCTAATTCACCAGACTACAATTAATTTCTGTGTCAAAATGGATGAGTTCAGGAACTTATTCAAGGGGTGCCTGGGTGGCTCAGTCAGTTAAGTATTTGCCTTCGGTTCCAGTCTTGATCTCAGTGTCCTTGATTCCCTGCTTGTGTTCCCAGTCTCTCCTCTCTCAGTCAAATAAAATAAAATCTTAAAAAAAAACAAAAGGGAATATTCAAGTGCAAAATGACCTAAGGAAATGACCCAAATACAGAAAAACATTGATATATTGTTATAAAAATATGTTTTAAATTTCTAGGCTTTTTATTTAAAGATTTTATTTATTTATTCATGAAAGACACAGAGAGAGGCTGAAGGAGAAGCAGGCTCCCCTTAGGGAGCCTGATGTGGAACTGGATCCCCGAACTCCAGGATAACTCCCTGAGCTAAAAGCAGAGCTTAACTGCTGAGCTATCCAGGCGTCCCTTAAACCTCTAGTTTTAACAATTCTAAAACACAAACCTAAACACTATTCATGAAAAAATAGTTTACGGTATTGTTTATCAGAACCTTTCACCAAATAAAACTGCTTGAAGACTATTCTGAAAAACACTCACTAAAAATGTGTCTTCAAAGATTCAGTTTAGATATTTTAATAGTTCATTATGCTTTGCTGGCTTCTAAGACTCTATATACATACACAGACAAGCAGCTAATGCAAAATCAAGACTCCATTATTACTTGCTTTTATATCTTGTTGAGAAAGTCATAGAATTTTGTTTTGAAACTATATTGAGATTTTTGCTGAGCATGTGTTAGTTAATTTATCAATCTTCAAAGGATACAGATGTAAGAGCAGAGGGCAGGCCCCCAAAGATGGGCCACACCAGCATGAAGATGATTTTGACATGAAGCCAGTCGAATCCCTGCGGCCTCAAGAGAAACTTGTGCCCCTCCCTTAACTACACAGAAGAATCTAAACTGGGGGCTTCCCAAAATAAGGGGTATTAGCAGAGATCAATTTTATCTGAGTGACCCATCTGGATGGCAGGGCAAACACCTATTACCAAACATTTACTCTCCTCAAACATTGCAAGCTTCTCCTCTGAAGTCCCAGCTCCCTATACTTCTCCTAAGGTCAGGATGAACATATATGCCTCATTTTGTCAGACTGTCTTTGCAATTTCCATATCTGCATGGATTCCCTGGACCTAAATTATTAAATTTCATTTTCTCCTATTAATTTGTCTCATGTCATTTTGATTCCTGTCCCTTGCAGGGGACAGGAGTTCTTGCTCCCTGACAGGAGTGTTATACAAATTAACCAATTTAAGATTTACATAATCAGTTTATCTTATAGCTTTAAAGGGGTCATAGAGTCTAGAATGTACTACTTCATGATAGTCTTGACTGAACAAAACACTGATAGCCACAGAGAATTAGACAGCAAGTGACTGGGAAGGTAGAAAATCTTAACAATTTTGTGCATCAACTGTCCTGTGTGGAAAAATGGAAGTGGAAGAGAAAAAAGTGATGAATCGTTCCACAATATTTTGGGGGGTAAATATATATGCATGTATGTATAAACAGAACTTTTCCAGGAGATTAAAATCTCAAAATAGGGATCCCTGGGTGGCGCAGCGGTTTGGCGCCTGCCTTTGGCCCAGGGTGCTATCCTGGAGACCCGGGATCGAGTCCCACATCGGGCTCCCGGTGCATGGAGCCTGCTTCTCCCTCTGCCTGTGTCTCTGCCTCTCTCTCTCTCTCTCTGTGTGACTATCATAAATAAAAATTAAAAAAAAAAAATCTCAAAATAATTAATGTGCTAATCCAGACTGAGAATATTTGCTTATGAATATATTTATAATTATTGTGCAATTTCAATAAAAATTACTGTATACATTAAAAAATATCTAAATGGTCAATTTATTTATTAAATATTATATACTTAAATAAAGGAATTTATTTGTAAACATAAACTATGCACAAGCATTTTTGTCTTTTTCTTATCATAAATATATTTCAACTGTGAATTCATCTATAAGGCAAATAAAGTGATCAACGATGCTTCAAATTGCTTATTAATTTTGACAGCAACACTTTCTCTTCATCGAGTAATTCATCAAGTTATATTAATGATTGAATTTTCTAATCTATAGACTTTCAAATGTTCTTAAAATAAAATATACCTTGTGAATGCAATTTAATCTGTGCACAGATTCATAGATCAAACAAAATAAAGATTGAACACCAGTTAAAAGAAAGATATAAATATAATAATATATTTCTTTTAGAAGTTAAGTTATCTTGGGGATCCCTGGGTGGCTCAGCGGTTTGGCGCCTGCCTTTGGCCCAGGGCGCGATCCTGGAGTCCCGGGATCGAGTCCCACGTCAGGCTCCCGGCATGGAGCCTGCTTCTCCCTCCTCCTTTGTCTCTGCCTCTCTCTCTCTCTCTATGTCTATGATACATAAATAAATAAATCTTTAAAAAAAAAAAAAAAAAGAAGTTAAGTTATCTTAAAACACTTTATTATATACTAACAACCTCAGTCCTGTATCTTCTTTTAGCTGGTATCCCATCTTTGTAATTTTATTACATATGTGGACATACAAGTTCAATATTTATCCATATGCATGTAACAAGTGGTTCAAAAGTAGTTGAAAATTGCATCCAACTTCATTATAAATAAATATTAATATTTTAATATTTATAGATTCAAGTTAAAATTTTAAAGTTGTGATCCCATGGCATTCACAAACATACCTAATAAACCTGTAAAGTGTGCACCGGATGCTTGAATTTACCTAATCATTAAACTTGTTAAGGGATCCAACAATTTGGACATCACTATTTTTTAAATGCAATCTAGTCATTGTAGTATTTAGTTAAAGAGAACTTTTAGTTAAAAAAAAAAAATCACACAGTAAAATATGTATAAACTATATAGATCACATTTTATGTTTTCATGTTAGTCATGTGTTAATATTTAGATTTTTGTTAGTTTATTCACTCTCTAAAGCATACCCTTCCAAAATATCTAACCATGGGATCTAGGTTATAATTCATATATTATTTTATTAAAGCATCTAAACCAACAGAACACCAAATGCACTTCAAAGAGTACAGTAACAGAATTTTCTAAGGTCATGGTTCAGTAAATAAATATACCTATGGAAAAATGATTGACCCTCCCAAATAAAATTTTCACTTTTTGTAAACTATTACAATTTAAACTTAGATCAAATCTAAATCCAAGCAAGAAGTTTCTAAGATATTTTTTTCATGTTACCATTGGCGTTCAATGAGTTATATAAACATTAGCTAACTTTTGCTTAATGGGCCAAAAAAATAGTCATACTAACCATATTTGCTTGAACTTAGTTACTGCTTTTTTAAAAAATTTAAATTGAATTTAGTAAACAATTTAGTAAACAATATGGTGTATTATTAGTTTCAGGGGTAGAATTTAGTGATTAATCAATTGCATGTAACACCCAGTGTTCATTACAACAAGTGCCTTCCTTTTTTTTTTTATGATTTTATTTATTTATTCATGACAGACTGAGAGAGAGGCCAAGACACAGGCAGAGGGAGAAGCAGGCTCCATGCAGGGAGCCTGATGTGGGACTCGATCCCAGGACTCCAGGATCATGCCTTTGGGCTAAAGGCAGGCACTCAACCACTAAGCCACCCAGGGATCCCAACAAGTGCCCTCCTTGATGCCCATAACCTAATTACTCCATTTCTCCACCCACCACCCCTCCAGCAAGCCTCAGTTTTAATATTTGTCTATTTCTTTTTATTTTATGTCATTATAAATGAGCATTTGAAGATACCAGCAATGGAGTATGATATAATAACAGAAACATAGTGGGTTCTATAAAAATAAAAGTAAATAGATTTCCCCACTATGGAGGAAATAGCATGACTATTGCAAAGCAGGAAAAGAATACTAATTAGATTTAAAATGAGCCCTTCATAGAAAGCTTTAAAGACCTTGATGGGAAGATTATATTTAATTTGTGAAAAGATATGCTCCCACTAAAGGATTTGGAATTGAAAGTTTATCCATTCAATATTATACTGTGATCGATGCTCTCATTTTTTTTTTTCATGGAGAGTATATTACGGAAGGAATAGGAAGATTAGTGAGAAGTAATTTTAAGAACATAATGCTAGAATGATGCCTGTGGCTTTTGAATTGAGAGGAAATGCAGAATTACGCAAGTATTAACTATAACTACCAAATTATTTTCTTCCCTTTTCTTGATGAATAACTCATATTTGTAGTCAGAGAGCTCTACTAGATGATCCTGTAGAATCCCAAAAGTTCAACAGTCTTCCTTCATTTTGTCCCATTTCTGTCCTCTTCAGGTCAAGCTAGTCGTGTTCCTACTGTTACAAAATTCTCAAAAACCTTGTTAGCTTCCCATGCAAATCAGAGGGATTTAAAACCATCAGACTACAGTGTTACCCACAGTTCTTTTCTGAATAATCTCATCTCTATTCTTGGCTTCTGCTAAGGCAATTGATTGGCTCCATGAACCACAGTTAAAATCTCTTTGGCAAATTAGCTAGGACACGACCTTGGTGTTCTCCCTAGAACGTGCTTTCTCCCTTTTCACAGTATGAATGGACTGTGAATTTTCCAAGTCTTCAAGTTCCCTTTTGTTTCACAATTCTTCCTTCAATTTATTTCTCTTCCGACACCTTTTACTATAAGCAGCAAGGAGAAATCAAGGCCAGGTCTTCAATGCTTTACTTAGAAATTTCAGCTAAATAATCACGTTCCTCTCTTATAAACACTACTTTTCACAAAGCTCTACAACAATTAGGCTGAGTTCTTTGATACTGTGTAACAGTGGTCACCTTTCCTCCAGTTTTCTAGAAGGTATTCCTCTAACATGCATTTCGAAACTCATCTAGGCTCCACTCATTACCCAGTTCCAAAGCTGCTTCCACATATTTAGGTGTTTGTTACAGAAAAACTCCACTTCCTGGTACCAAAATCTGTATTAGTTTGCTATAACTACTGCAACAAAGTACCACAGACTGTGACTTAAATAATATAAATTTATTTTCTTATACTTCTATAGCCTAGAAGTCTGAGATCAAGTTTTTGGCAGGGCTGGTGTCCTTAAACTTTTCTCCTTGGCTTATAGGTGGCTCTTTTTCCCTGTGTCTTCATATCATCTCTCTTCTGTGCATGTATGTGCCCAAATTTCTTCATCTTATAAAACCACAAGTCATATCAAATAAAATCTGTACTAGTCAGAGTTCTCCAGAAAAACAATGAGTATAATTGCGATTTAATACAATGTACAAACAGTATATAAATAGTTAAAATAACAATTTTGCTTCCCCAACAAGTAGTATTTTTCTTGACTTTTATGGATGGAAATGTGGAAGAAAATATTACTTTCGGAGAATGTGCTACTTGCTAGTCATTGTCCTAAAAGTTTTAGACAATTTCATTTCTTATAATCAATCTGAAAAGTAAATATTCTTTTCTTGTTTTAAGGGTGAAGAAATTGAAGTTTAGCAAGTATATACACTTTTCCCAGCACCAAACGGGGTGATCAAATAGGTTTTTTTAATTGATGTCATCATCATTATTGCTACAAATAATTCATAACTCTGACTAACTTTAACACAAGGTATAAGAAGGAAATAAGATAACTCATAAAGCCGAAGGGAATGGTGAAACATCTCTCCATTACAGATGGGAGGTTAAACATATACATAGTCAGGTAGACAGAAAAACCCATAGATACCTGTCTGCTACAGCTGGTAGGTGTAAAGATAGAATTCTAACCAAAGTTTAGATGAAAAGTCTGTTCGATTTTCACTCAATTTTTCTCATGATCAACAACTACTAATCAGGTTTTTTTTTTTCAGTTGAGAATTAAGAATTTTGTATATCACCCACAAAAGCTCAACTATTTTCCACATTGGTTATTTTTTATTGAGGCATAATTGACATATAACATTAACTTAGTTTTGGTGTATGATATAATGATTCAATACTTGTATATATTATGAAATGTTCACCACAAGTCTAGATAATATCCACCACCATACACAGTAACAACCGTTTTTTCTTGTGATAAGGACTTATTCAATCTACTCTCCTAGCAACTTTCAAAGATGCAGTACAATGTTATTAACTACAGTCACCATGCTTATTTATTTTATAATTGGAAATTTGTACTTTGACTCCCTTCACTCATTTTTACCCATCTCCTCCTCTTCACCCCTGGCAATCTGTTCTGTACCTATGAGTTGTTTTGTTGTTGCTATTTTTAAGATTCCACACATAAGTGAGATAATATGGTATTTGCCACATATCTATATAGCAACTCTATATATTAGAGTTGCCTTTGCCCACTCTAAAGATTTGATATCAAAATATGTTTGAATCTTCTCGACAGTAAGAATTTTAGTTTCTGCAATAAATGAGATACCAATAGTTGTATAATTTTTTTATTTAAAAAAACTAAAAGGATAGCAAATCACTGTCAGAAGAAATTTTCTAAGAACTCTCTTTATGAGAAAATTAACTTTAGCATGTTGTTAGGAAAGAACTCTGATTAAATCCTTAATCATCAAGTACAATATTTCATTGGAAAACAGTCCTTAAGATGTCATTGAAATGAATAACACTTACAATTGTAATTTAATCACCATTTCTTCAATGTCATTCTACCTATATAGCGCCTACTTTAGTAATCTTCATATTACTCATAAATACAGATATACCTTGACCTTACATTGTCATTTTATCTCATGAATAGAGGTTATAAGATAATGTCATTCCCATTCCAAATTTATAAGCCAATATTTTTCTTTCAATATTATCCCACCCATAATGTTTATAATCTACTTTAGTTAGATGTTTACAATACCATTCACATGTTTGCAATTAATTATCTGTTACAATAATTATCATGAAATTCAGCATGACTGAGAGGGAGAGGGGATTTAAAAAAACAAACACTTTTTATGCTACTTGGATTCATTGTTTCTAGTCATATATCCAATAGTTTGTAATATAAGACATTCTAGCTCCTGTCCAAGCAGTGTTTCTAAAACTGAAACGTGGTACATCTATATAGAAGCTATTATAGTCACAATAGATCAAGAACAGTATGAATAGATATAATGGTCTTACTGTTATGAGTCGAATTGTGTCCCCCTAAAAAAGATACGCTGTAGTCTTAATATAAAGTACCTTGAATGTTCCTTATTTGAAAAGAGGATCTTTGCAGACACAATTAGGTTAAGATACTAGAGTTGGATGGGCACAAATCCAACATGACTGATGCCCTTAGAAGAAGATGGTCACCTAAAGACACAGAAACACCTAGGATGAACGGCATGTGACTATGAAGACTGAAATTAGAATTATGTGTCTGTTAGCTCAGGAACAGCCAAGATTGCTGACAAGGAGCCAGAACGAGGTAAGAAAGAAGTCCTCTACAAGTTTCATAGGGAGCATGGCCCTGGTAACACCTTGATTTCAGACTTCTAGCCTCTAGAATGTGAGATAATACATTTCTGTCATTTTAAGCCATGCAGTTTGTGGTACTTTGTTATAGCAGTTCTAGGACGCTAATACACTATTAAAGAGAGCATCAGAAATACAGGACCTGAAATTCAACCTGACGTGATTCCTTTTAAATGTATATCTTGAGGGATCCCTGGGTGGTGCAGTGGTTTAGTGCCTGCCTTTGGCCCAGGGCGCGATCCTGGGGACCCGGGATTGAATCCCACGTTGGGCTCCCGGTGCATGGAGCCTGCTTCTCCCTCTGCCTATGTCTCTGCCTCTCTCTCTCTCTCTCTCTCTCTCTCTCTGACTATCATAAATAAATAAAAATTAAAAAAATGTATATCTTGAAAGTCAGTGACTAACAAAGCTTTTTAGATTCTCAACTAATAAAACTAATAACTGGAAGAGTTGGATACAATCTGTGGTACAATGGCAATACTCACAAAAAATCAGAGAACATGTTGAAACAAACGTAGCATCATATTATAACTTCCAGTAAAAATCTCTCAATTTTTTTGTTTTAGGATGTATTCCCAGCTTCTCAACATGATTTACAAAATTATTTAGTGCTTGGCTCTTCTGGTTCTCTATTCTCACTTAATATCTTCCTGGGCTTTCTCTCGAGGACTTCGCCAAGTTCCCTTTCATTCCTAGACTTTAAATCTTTTTTTTTTTTTTTTTTTTTCTGAAACCGTCTTTGTTCTCTCTTCATTTGGTCCCTCTTCATTAAAGATAATAAGGCAGACTTTGTTCAAGGCCATTGTGATAGGTAAAGTGACTCCTGCAATGAGATTTCACAGTGGGGAAGATTGGGCTCAGCCCCAAATACTGCATGAGCAAATGGGAATTTAGAGCCACTTATATAGGAGGAAACAGGGATAAAGCGGTGCTTGCTAAACAGGTCTACCAGGATTCTTGTTGAAGGCAAGCCTGGGAGATCAGAAGTTGCACAGAGGTTGGTGAAGGATGGAGAACCTGATCAGATATGGAATGTGGGCAGATATGGAAGACTGGGGGTCTATCTAGTTAAAATGATTTAGCAGGGTTCTTGCTAAAACTGGGTTTTACAACGAATTACACAGATGGGATTAGGAGATGGTTCAGAAATCTGACTAAACTTTGACCAATCAAAGAATTGTTGTCATATATGTGCATCCAACAAGTCCTTACTTAATTATTTTTCTCTCAGGCTTCCTTAACTATTTCTTCCTCCCAATTCAGACTGAATTAAGTTATCTTGGCATATTTTCTCCTTACATACCTCTCTTGTAATTCTGTCCTTCATCTAATAATGTTCATCACACTACACAACATACAAAAGACAAGGACTTTTTTTTTTCTTTTGGTCTTAGGCATTGCTGAAAACCTAGTATCTTGCAAAGTTCTGGGCACAAGCTTATATACTCAATAACTCTTTGTCAGTTTAATGAAAACTGCAGTCCTACAGAGTTTCCCCAAATATTTTTAGGGAAATGTGAAATCCTTAAATATCTATGATTAAAAAAGATCCGTATGCATGAAAACATGCATGCTGGCACATAAACACCTGGGGTCTATTACCTAACAATGACAACCTTCAACACAATTATATCAAATTCCGGAGCCTCATGGATTTTTCTCCTTCTCTTTGTATCTCCTTTGCTTGACAGGACCATAAAAAATAATTCTATATTTTCTATAAAGCTTAGCTTAAATATAATAAGGCAGAGTGGATTATTCCATTCTTACTGGAAATGAAACCTATGCTTCCTCTTCAACATACTATAGTATGCTAGTTTCTGATAAGCATGTTCTTTAAAAAAGAAAATAAATCATTTTTATGGGAGTTGGCCTCATGTTTATTTCAGATGGCAAAATGCTGAGAAGAACCCCATGTGCGGTAATACAGTGTGGTTACATGGGTAAAATTGAGGAAAACTTCCCTTTGCTTGACAGCAAATCACTGTAATATGCATTACTGTATGATTCTCCCTAGTGTATTCCAGGATCAGATTTGTGTAGTCAATGTGGTGAGTTAATGAACTAAACTCTCACATTAAGAGATCAGATTTCAAGTTATTTGTACACTGTATATTGTATGGATAAAATAAACAGATAATTGTTCCATGCCATTACATTTTCCCTTCATTATCAGTCATCTTTAGATTTAGGTGATCATTCACATTAAGTTGTAATTGAACCTATCACCTTGAAATTTTTAGCCACATTTAAGTATTTGTGAGCTTATATGGATGAAACCTAGGGAAAAGGGGCTTGGAAATAAAAAAAGAAGATTATTTTTAGTAAGAGATTTTCAAGGCTATAAAGTGGTTCTGGAAAATAATATTTAGATAAGATCCACATGAATACATGGTGAGAAATAAGTAGTCTTTATTGAAAAGTTCTTTTAATTTGAATCTGGTGATAAATGGTTAGGAAATGGTTAAGAATTTTATGAACACAAGTGGCTCAAAAATATTTTCCAACATATGCTGATTAAAAAAATATATTTCTTTCACTAATAGGTAAAATTGTGTATGCATAAATATCCTTGAAATTACCAAAAATATTACTTCAATATGATGTCATTAACTCTCTAAGAAAGTCCATTGTTTTTATATTTTTTTAAATATAAAAGAATACTGGTATACAGGGTAGATAAAATGAGGGCAAAAAATTATAGATAATTATTCTTAAAAATAGCATTCATGCATTATAGTTATAGACGTTGAATAAATGAGGTTGACAGAATTCAAAGTCTGTTTTTTAAATACTAAAACTCTATAAACATCAATTTACCAGATTCTGTCTCCTTTAAAATATACTCTCTATGTTTTGGCAGTTATGATCTATGGGACTTTACTGGAGGAGAAAAATGGATTATAAGAGTCACAATTAAAAAGAAAAAAACCACTCATTTTCACGAAAACTCTAATAAAGATTAACAAGTATATTTAAAATCGACAAGCAAAAATTTAGCACCTACTATGTACTATGAAATATATGAAAATTAATGCCAAAGAAAATCTGACAACTCTTCTAAGCAATTCACAATCAATTTGAAAACAAAAGACAAGATTAAAATAGCAATTCAAGATAATGAATGATGAAAGTCATGTAAATAATTGCAATAAGTGCTAGATGTTTCCAAAAGAGAGGCAAATTACTCTGGGCTGAGATTTATATAGAAAATGTAATGAGAATCAGATCTGTTTTTAATTGGAAGGAGAGAAAATTGACTTTGGGCCATGAATCTAAAGAGAAAGTCTTTCAACTGAAAAAGAATATATGTGCTATTTATTTATAACCAGGTCTCATAAATTTTAAACTTTCCCCTTTTATAAAAGAAGGAGTCATTTTTATAACAGTTTTTCATTTATCTGTATTTATTTCTCTGTCATCTATCTGGTTTAACTCATGCTGATTCCTTCCTATCCAGAAATCTTTCCACAATTAAATATAGATTTTTTTTTGGGGGGGTGTTTTGTTTTGTTAATATCAATTTTGAATTTAAGAAAAGTTAAATTATTTAAAATCATTAAAGAAAAAGTTTACTTCTTGGCTTTCAATTTCCAAATGGATAAACCTAATTTTAAAAACATGGTTCTAAAAACCAAATCTTAATGCAAGAACCAGATCTTATGAAAGGGAAATAAGGTTTCAATTTCTAAAGTTGAAGCATGTCAAAATCTCCCTTCACAACTTTTATATCATAAAAAAGCATGCATGATGATCCAATGTCCAGTTTTTAGTAAGCCTCAAAAAATAGTTGCTAATATCAACATTACCCTGCAAAGCATCTTAGAATTTGTCACTATAGAAATTTTTGAACTGGTCATGTCACAAAATACACTCCAAACTGTTTTAAACAGTGTGGACAAATTTTGGGGCCATAGAACTGAAAGTCCGACTAAATGTGGGTTTCGGGTAAGGATTCATTTAGACTTTCACTTTCTCTAGCCATCTCTCCAAATAGAATGTATGCTTCATCTCAAAACCAGCTCTTTTTCTTGTTAGAGTTTGGCTGCCTGAAGCTTTTGAAGGCTGTATGCTTTTGTGAAAAATAAATAAATAAAATAAAAGCTGTATTTTTTAATTCTTATTTAGCCAGCTATAAAGTATAATTTCTCTTTTTATCGGTATTTTAGAGCTGGAATTGGGGACCATTTCCATCTTAAATACATGTGATGTAGCTGGAAGTGTACCATGGTGTGGTGGAAGCAATTCCTACTAGCTCATGAAAGCTAAGTATTCCGAACTTTTGCTAGCCAGCTGAAGAAAACCATTTGGAGATATTTTATAACATGAAAGTCAACATGCACTATAAATCAGAGCTTTAAATAATTTTTGAATTATTAATTATTATTTATTATTATTATTATTATTATTAGAGATTTAGTTTACCAAAATATCAGTGGTAGGGTACCACCAATGCATGAATATAAACATATTGTGGTATATTTATACACTAGCATACTACTCCATAATAAAAAAGCTATCAGTAAACTCAACTATATGGATACATTTCAAAATATAACAAATGAAAGAAACCTACTCTCCCACTGTAAAAAAAAAAAAAAAAGATGCAGATACTGCATGATTCTATTTATATAACATTTTTGAACAGACCAAATTTATCTATAGATAGTAATAGAAAGCAGATTAATACTTGTCTTGCATTGTTGCAGGCCTAGGGAATGAAAAGATTACAAGGAATCATTTGGAGGGTGATGCATAAATTAATTATCTTGATTGTGCTGATGGTTACATGGGTGTCTACATATTTAGACTTATCAAATTATACATTTTAAATAAGGCCAATTCATTATATGGCAATTATACCTCAATAAAGCTGTTTTTAAAAAAAACAGTGAAAATAATTAAACAGCAGAAAAAAATGACATCATTAAGAAATTATAAAGCCATGCAACAGACTGGAAGAAAGTAATTACAAATCATATACCTAATATATTCATATTCCAAAATCCAAAAAAAAATTATAACCCAGTATAAGACAAACAACCCAATTTTATTTTATTTTATTTTATTTATTCTTTTAAACAACCCAATTTTAAAATGACCAAATGTTTCAGTATATGTTTCACTAAAGAAATTTTGAGTGGCTAACAAGTACATGAAACGATTCTTAACATCACTAATCATCAGGAGAATTCAAAGTAAAACTGCAATGAGCTATCATGACAAACCTACTAGACGGCACCTAATCAAAAAGACTGACTCTATTCGTTTACTGGGACTGCCAAAACAAAGTACCACAAACAGGTGCCTTAAGAAAAAGACATTTATTATCTAGAAGTTCTGGAAGCTAGAAGTCTGAAGTCAATGTTTCAACAGGACTGTTTTATTTTGATGGCTATAAGGGAAGATTCTGTTCGAAGCCTCTTTCCCCCACTTTTAGATCTCTGCCTTCATCATCATATGGTTTTCTCCCAGTGTGTGCCTGTCCTGTGTCCAAATTTCCTTTTTTATAAGGATATCAGTCACACTGGGTTAGGGATCATTCTCGTACCTCATTGTAACTTGATTATCTCTGTGAAGATCCTCGTTGTAACTTGATTATCTCTGTAAAAGCCCCATCTCCAAATCAGTCACATTCCGAGTTACTGGCAGTAAAAATTCCAACATATCGTTTTTGGAGGGACTCAATTCAACCCACAACAATAATATAAAATATTGGTATAGACATGTAAGATTTGGATCATTCATGTATTCTTGGTTGGAATGTAAATGGTATAGCCACTTGGGCAAGTATTCTTTCAGTTTATTAAAAAGGTAAATATAATCTTCCTAACTACCCATTAATATAATTCCTAAGAATCTACCTAAGGTAAGTGGAAATCTATATCCACACAAAGAAATTGTATTTAAATATTCATATCCACATTCTTCAAATCATACATAAATTTTTACATAAATTTTTATAGCAGCCAGAAGTGGATACTATCAAGTGTCCAACCAAAATGTGACATATTCATAGTGGAGAACTATTCATAATAAAAATGAACAAAAGGCAACTTGGAGGAACTTCAAAAACTGTGATACATGAAACAAATTAGAAATAAAACACATAATTCCATTTATGTTTAATACAAAATAAGCTAATTTCATAGAAACAGGAAGTGGATCCATAGTTGGCTAAGCTGGGGAAGGAGTGAGAATTGTCTTCAAATAGGCACATGGGAAACAAGGAGTGATGGAAATGTCTAAAACTAGATACTAATGATGGTTCTAGAACTCTGTAAATTTACTAAAAATCAGTGAGCTATACACTTAAGATGAGTGAATTTTATGCTTTTTAAATAATAGCTTTATAAAACAGCTAGAAATAAATCTAGTTTAGTATTCCCAACAGTGGGAGTTTCTTGGAGAAGGATATTGACAGAAGAGATGTACATAAGTGTATAGATTTCAAATATGTTTTGGAGATAAAATAAATGAAGTCTTCTGAAAGCTAGACATTGGGTAGTAATGAAACATATGACATAGAGGTGTCTGACTTGAAAATGGGTGACTGGAGATCCCTTCTCCAAAAGGAGAAAAAAATATGAGGAAATCATTTTGGGGGAAGAAACTCAAGAGTGCAGTGGTTTTGGTTTATCTTGTCACTTGATGAGATGTCTGTGAGACATCCAAGTGAAGACAAGATGGCAGTTTGAGCTCCTTTGTGATATCATGGATGGAAATAAAAATTTGAAATATAGCAGCATCTGGGTGGTATTTGATGCATTGAAAGAAAAATAAAATGCTTAAGGAGACAGAATAACAGCAGAAAACACCAGGAAAAGAGCCTGGAGGAACTCCAGATAGAAAAGTTAAAAATGGCAAAAAAAAAAAAAAAAAAAGGGGGGGGGTGTGCTTAGGTGGCTCAGTCGGTTAAGCATCAGATTCTTGATTTTGGCTGGGTCATGATCTCAGGATTGTGGGATCAAGCCCTATGTCAGGCTCCACTCTCAGCTTGGAGCCTGTTTAAGATTCTCTCTTCCTCTCCCTCTGCCCCTCCCCTGCTCTCGCTCTCTCTTAAAAAAAAAAAAAAAAAAATGGCAGAATATACCCACAGAGTATGAGTATAGAATTATCAAGTATAGAAATAGAGAGAGAAAGAGATAGAGATTGGGAAGAAAGACAGAAATTATCAAGTATAGAAATGGAGAAAGAGATAGAGATTGGGAAGAGAGACAGAAATATAGAAAATCATAGAGGTAAAAATAGAGAAATTAGCAAGAACAAGATTCTTCTGAGGGACTATGGGTGGGTTATTGTGTAGGAGCACTGTTCATGCTGCTAACCGGTGGTAAATATTTTTAGAAAAGTAATTTTCCATTGGTAGCTCTTGAATGCCACAGTAAGTAATTTGAGCTTTTCCCTCTGCACATTTGAATCATTTAAGTATTTCCAAGTAAGGAAATAGTACTCTAAGAATGGAGATTTAAGAAAGTAAATTTAAGGAGCGCCTGGTGGCTCAGTCAATTAAGCATCTCATTCTTGTTTTCTGTTCAAGTCATGGTCTCAGAGTCGTGGGATCAAGCCCCGCATCAGGCTCCATGCTCAGTGCAGAGTCTGCTTGTCCTGCTCCCTGTGCTCCTCCTTATGCTTGCTCTCTCCCGCAATCTCTCTCAGATAAATAAATAAAATCTTTAAAGAGAAGAAAGAAAGAAAGAAAGAAAGAAAGAAAGAAAGAAAGAAGAAAAAGGAAGAAAGGAAAAAGAAGAAAAAAAAGAAAGAAAGAAAGAAAGAAAGAAAGAAAGAAAGAAAGAAAGAAAGAAAGAAAGGAAAAAGAAGAAAAAAAGAAAGAAAGAAAGAAAGAAAGAAAGAAAGAAAGAAAGAAAGAAAGAAAAAGAAAAAAGGAAAGGAAAGAAAGAAGGAAAGAAAAGAAAAGAAATTCAATAGAATAATTTAGAGGATTGGACTTTAAAAAACAATCAGTGTATGTATTTATTGAGGTTCAGTCATTGCAAGCAAAATCTCCCTAATATAATCTTCTTCTTCAAGCTCAGAAAGACACAGCAGTTTTCTCCTTGGTATCACAGATATGAGATCTTAGATTTTCTATGAGAAAAACGCATTTTAACAGAAGAAAATATAAATATACATTTTTAAGAAGTTGCATGGTCACAGAATTTCTACTATATCATATAGCTACCAAGTGAATGTGCTGCCAATGTCTGAAACCCAACGGTCACCATCAAATACTATTTCATCTACTCTCGGCAAGTCTTACAATTAGGAAGGAAAGGCTCTACCCATCGGTAATTAATTTCCCTTGGGTATCAAAAATAAACCTAGACCCTCTTGTCCATGACAGCCACACAGATAATGCAATGTCCCATTTTCTCCAAAAGTCTTTCTGTGGATTAAATAGTCCCATCTCGGGATCCCTGGGTGGCGCAGCAGTTTGGCGCTTGCCTTTGGCCCAGGGCACGATCCTGGAGGACCGGGATCGAATCCCACATCGGGCTCCCGGTGCATGGAGCCTGCTTCTCCCTCTGCCTATGTCTCTGCCTCTCTCTCTCTCTCTCTCTCTCTCTCTCTCTCTCTCTGTGTGACCATCATAAATAATAAATAATTAAAAAAATAAAAAATAAAAAATAAATAGTCCCATCTCTACTAAGTCCGTGGTGTGTGATTATTGCCCTCCTTCTTCACTTGGAAATCTGAATACATTTAATTTTTATTATTTCATGTCATTTAGATTCTTTCTGCTTCCTCATAAACTTAGGCAGTGATTTGAGTGGGTCAGTGGTGTTAAAACTGTTCAACAGCCTTTTCAAGACGGGGGATTCAGATACCTTAGACATTTGAAAGCAAGGATATGGGAATGTGACACAAGCCTGGCAGCTACTTCCTAAAGGAGGCTACGAGAATCCTTAGATTGTAAGGATCATAGTTTGAGTATCATTTTGACTAGATAATAAAAAAGCTAGTTTTAAGTTCCAATGCAGTGTTTGTTTGTTTTTTTTTTTTAATGATTATCTTCTGTTCACAATTATCTGCTATTCTGAATCAGGCAGGCACCAATTCTCTTCCTTCACCTCTGGTTAGCGTAGACAAACCATTACTTGCAGTGCTAACAAAAGGCTAAGAAACAATATCTTTGCAAAAGAAAAAAAAAAAAAACTTTATGAAATCCCGCTGATATAGTTGTAAAGTTGGCTAACACAGGAGTAAGAAGAGAAACAGGGCCAAGAGACTAAAGAAATGGCTCCCAGGTGGCCACAAACAGCAAACATCTGTGGTGAAGCTGATGTGTCTAGACAGAAAAAGCTGAACACAATTACCTTTGTCTTTTTAGAAACATCTAAACTCTTGGGGTGTCTCGGTGGCTCAGTTGGTGCATTGGCTCCACACTCAGTAGGGAGTCTGCATGTCCCTTACCCTCTGCCCATCCCTCTTGTGCTCTCTTTCTATCTCTGTTTCTCTCTTAAATAATAAATAAAATTTATAAAAAAATCCAAATTCTTGATATGACCTTCTGTTTTATTTTTTTTAAATTTTTTTTCAGGTTGACCTTCTGTTTTATATATTATCAGCACCTTCTTGTACACATGTGTGCAATAATTTTTCTATAGGGTAGAGAGCAGGATTACCGAATAGTTGAGTATGTGCATAATTGAATATGTGCACATTTAACTAAAAATACCAAATTAATTTGATATTTCTCCAAATTAGTTGATTCAATTTTTTTCCCATTAGAATATAACTTATCACCTTTCTTAACATATTTGCTAACGCTTGTACAACAGTCAGAATATTTTTTTTTCCAAATTTATGGGTGCAAGATGATGCCTCATGGTTGTATTTTTTCTGATTTTTCAATTCTGATTACTAATAAAAACTAAAAATATCTGAATATATTTATTCCAGTTTATTTTACATGATTTGCTCGTTCACATATACTTACTCATATTCTATTAGGTAATTTGCTATATTCCTTATTGATTTTTCAGTTTTATCTTATTTTTATATCATTTGTATGTAGGGTTTATTCTGTAATTCTCTCAAAATTTGTGACTTGTGTTGTGGCATTTTCAACTTCATCATAATCACATTTTCCAATAATGTCCTTAATGATTTTGTCTTTGTTTTAAATTCACATTCCAAAGTTATAAGCTTATGCTTTCTTCTGAAATTTTTAAAGGATTCTTTTGCATATATCTAATTCATACAAAGTTTTATTTTGTTATCTAGTTGGAACAGAAACATGGTTGCAAATTTTCTTTGGGGGGAGAGGGGAAATGTCACAGCTAAAATAATTTAATAATCAGTCTTTCCTCAATGATTGATGGTATCTTCTCAAAAGTCACTTTATTTTATATTTGTGCATGTATTCTTTGTCTCTCTTCTTCCATGTATCTGCTTACATATTCATGAGCCAATACTAAACAACCTTAATTATACTTTACTATATTTATACTGATTCTGAATGATAAAAAATTTGTAAGCTTTTTCTCTCCAACTATGTTATTAGATCAAGAAAGACAAACACTGTATCAATATTTTTAAATATCTGTAATTAGGGGCACCTGGCTGGCTCAGGCAGAGAGGTATGCAACTCTTGATCTCGGGGTCATGAGTTTGAGCCCCACATTGGGTGTAGAGATTACTTCAATAAATAAATTTGAAATCTCCGTAATTAACAAAGTGAGAGAATTTTTAAAATAGAAAATGGAAGAAAACAATGAGGGAAGAGAAAAAGAAAGAAGAAAATTGTGTTTTTTACTTGGTTAAATGCTTTTCTAAATAAGTAGGTATGATTCCAGAAAATTGAGTTCAGAAACCACAGAAAAATCACAGAAAATCAAAAGCCAAGAAAAGTAATAACAGTGTATTTTATTCCCCAAGTAACTATCTATAAATCAGGGTAAGCTATTATGCATTCTGGAATATATTTAGTGTAGTTATAAGGTTGAGATAAGAATTCAATTTGCTTTGGCAACAGAAAAGCCTGTCTCTACAACTTTCTAGCTTTGCAAAATGCCCAATGTATTTAATCTCTATATGCCTCATTTTCCTCTTCTATTAAAGAGAGTAATATTTGCCTTATAGGATGGTTGAAAACAGTAAATAAGATAATGAATACAAAATATTTACTGTCTGGCACACATTACAAAATAAATATACTCCAGTAATTACAAAATCAAATACTTAGAATTGTGAAGAGGATTTCTCCTGGTTAATTTTGAAATGCATAGGAATTTGAGTACCACAGTCAATGATTTTCTAGGTATGAATTTATTTTAATGTTTTTAATTTTAATTATTTTGAGAGAGAGAGAGAGAAACATGTGAGTGGGAGGCGGGCAGTAGGGGGTGCATAGTGAGTGGGAGAGAGGGAATCTTAGGCAACCTTCAGGCCCAGCACAGAGCCCAATATGGGGCTGGATCTCAGGACCCTGAGATCATGACCTGAGCAGAAATCAAAAGTCACAAACTTAGCTGACTGAGCCATCCAGGTGTCCCTCTAGGGGTAAATTTAAAGTGAAAATGGTCCTATATGTTGGCAAATTGAATTTAAATTTTAAAAAAAGAAGAAAATAGTGATATTTAATAGGCACTTTTTTAACCAATTAAAAATGAATATAGTCTAATTAATTCATTTTATGGCATATATATGTGTTATATCAGGGTAGGAAAGTTTTTTAAAATGGTATTCTAAGGCGAGTAAAAAATCTCCATTTTAAGCTTCCTCTCCAATTACATATTTCCTGAACAGATGTAGATTGACTCCAACTTACCCTTTCTGGAATAATAAAACAAATTTCAAGAAATAAATTAGTGAGTACATAGCTCCAATGTATCACAGAGCAGTATAGATACTCTAATCTGCTCTTTTCAGAGAGAAATGTAACCTATAAAACAATTAATCAGAGATATTGCTGTAGAATTATATAAGTGATTGTCCAAAGACTAATGTATTTTTCAGGTATTCAGGACTATTTTAACCTATTCTGTATCATAGGAACTCTTGTGATATGTAGATAAATACATATAAAAGAATTTTTTTCCAATATAGTAGTTGGCTTTGTATAATATACTGACTAAATTCCTTTTGATTCCTCTCTTAGTTTAATAAGATTTTTTAAAGCTACTATTAAAATGGGTTTAATTTCAATTGATATTACTTTTGTCTATTTTGCTACTTTTTACTAGTTATTTTGCTAACAAACCAAGCCATTACTTTAATATGTGAGCACTGGTGTTTCTGTCATTCAGAGGATAACTTCTTCACTAGATAGATTCTAGAGCTAAACATACCATTAAAGGGGGCAAAGCCTAGAACTTCTGGAAGTCTCTTATCATTCTAGCGAGTTTCTCCAAAGCAGTTGGAGTGCTAGCAATGTACTGAGCTGACTTGAAAAATCATTTAAATACACCAAGCTGCACACATGCTTTTTATAGCTGCTTTATTCATATTGCCAGATATCAGAATAAACCAAGACACCCTTCAATATGTCAATGGACAAACAAATTGTGGTACATCCATACAAACGAATATTATCTGGCAATGAAGATGAATAATCAATTCACACAACAACATGGATGATCTTAAACGCTTGTTGCTGAATGGAAAAAAGTCTGAAAAGGCAACATACTGGAATGATTCTATTTGTGTAACATCCTGGAAAGGGGAAAACTAGAGAATTGAAAACAGATCAGCAATTGCCGAGGTTTATGGAGGAGAGTGGTAATTGAATCCATGAAGTATAGAGGATATTTTAGGTAGGTGAAACTATTCAACATGATAATGTAGTAATGGTTACATGGCACTATATATTTGTCCAAACCCATAGAACCATACAGAAAAAAATATAGTGAAACTTAATGTATGTAGATTTAAGACATCAATTAGGGCATTCCAGCATGTCATGTAGGCTGCAATAAAATAACTAAATTACAAACGTGTGATATAACCTCACTGACTGAAATGGGGAGTGCTGACATGAACCTAGAGTTTAAGACTAAAGATAAAGAATTATACATAAGTACTATATTATGGAAAAGTTGTCTCCCGTGGGGTTATAGATTAACAATTCTGAAACCACTATCCATGTATACTGGGGATAAACAAGTAAATGGATAGAAGATATGGGAGCCAGCCAACTCTTACTGTTAGAGTGGGAGATAATAAATAAGCAAGGAAGAAGCCTAGAATAAATCATGGGGTACTAAATCAGAATTGTTGACATCGGTATGAATTTATGTTTAGCTTAATATAGGCCTAGACACATATAACATAGAGAGAAATCACAGATATATGTGTATACATGAGTTAGTATACACACGTATATCTCCTAACTGTTCACTGAGGGGGCCTACAAGTAATGGCACTCCCATGGCAATGGGAACATCCAGCACAGAGATCTTGTTGTTTTGTGTTTTTTTTTTTAATTAATTAATTAATTTATGATAGTCACACAGAGAGAGAGAGAGAGAGAGAGAGAGGCAGAGACACAGACAGAGGGAGAAGCAGACCCCCTGCACCAGGAGCCCGACGTGGGATTCGATCCCGGGTCTCCAGGATCGCGCCCTGGGCCAAAGGCAGGCCCAAACCGCTGCGCCACCCAGGGATCCCGAGATCTCCATTTCTGATGCCACTTTTTAATAAAAGGAATCCAGGCTTATTGGAAAAAATGGCTATTTTTAGGGTTGGGACAGAAAGTATATGAACCTTGTAGTGCCAAAATGTAAAGAAGTGCTCAAGAAACAGATTAAGGATATGTTAAAGGAACACAGAAACTAACTGATTTCTTGTGCAGAGTAATTCTAAATAGTTTAGGTTAATACTACCATCTCGAGGAAGTGGATCATAATTCTCCATGCTTTTTTTAAAATTTGTTTTTATTGAAGTTCGATTTGCCAACATATAGTATAACACCCAGTGCCTATCTGATCAAGTGCTTTCCTCAGTGCCCATCACCCAGTTACCCCAACCCCCCCACCCACCTCCCCTTCTGCAACCCTTTTGTTCATTTCCCAGAGGTAGGAGTCTCCATGCTTTTGTATAGGCTGTGCATAGTGACTTGCTACCAGACACTAAAGTATAGAAAAGGAAAAAAAAAGTAACTTTATCTGTCAAGTACTATCTCAGTCAGGTGATCAAGGCTAATGCCAACAATGGTAAGTCATGTTGATAGTACATATCCTTGCTATGATGTGATGAGAATGACACTTTTTCTTCAAACCCCCTTCCTCCAGCCTAGTCATGAGAAAAATATCAGACTATTAAGATTGAAAGATACTCTACAAAATAGGTGACTATTACTCCTGGGGACCTTCAGGGCAACAGGAGCAAGGAAAGTCAGGACAGTCATGATATAGTGGGGCCTAGGTAGGCACGCCAGCTAAAAGTAATGTCGTACCCTGGATGGAATCCTGGAGCGAGAAAAAAAAAAAAGGCTATTGGGTAAAAACTCATGAGTTTCCTTGCAGGCCAGTGTTAGATTTTTGGTTCTCACAAATGTACTGTACTAGTGTAAAATTTTAACAGTAGGGGCAATTCAGTGTGGATTGTACAGGATACCCAAAGACACATTCATTATCTTTGCAACTTTTCTGCAAATCTAAAACTATTCTAAAGTCAAGTTTATTAAAAAAAAATCTGTGGACAAAAGAAGACGAGTGAAATAGTTATGAAGGTGATTTTTTTCCCTTATATTGCACCAAAATGTAACTGATTGCATTTATCAAGTACAACTAGAGGTTTGAAATCACTGCAGAAAAAGGCCCGTGAAGTTAAACACTAAATGAGGGAAATCAAATGTATTCCTGTTTTTCAACTGATGGAAAACAAAATAGTCAATGAAAAAGAAACTTAAAGTCAATACCTCAAAGTAAAATAAAGATTAATCTTTCCTGAGAATATTGGGTCAGTTTACCAATATCAAATTAGCAAAGAAAAAAAGAAAAAACAGAATATACAGACAGATTTGATGGTAGTATTTCAATATAATTAATTTTTAGAATTCTCAATCATGAGCCATAAAATAAATATATCACTAAATATGTTCAAATTCTAGTGAATAATTCATGTGTGATAACTGACTAAAGCATATTTTTTTAAAAAATCATATATTAAAAATTGTTTCCAAAGTTTATAGTATAAATTTTGCTAAACCATGTATTTTGACAACTATTTTTGTTTTGTGTAACATATAAAGATATATTAAAGCTCTGAGTGAGTTTAAGCAATAAATATATCTATTATTGAAAAATCTCAAAGAGAACAAAAATCTTTGATATAGTGTGTCCTATTTACTGTAGGAGTGTTTTTAGATTAAGATGGGTGAACAAATCAATTCAAAACATCTCACATGGTACAACACTTACTGGAAAGCCTTATTATTTTTCTCTATATTAATGATTTCACTACAATTTAAAATATGCTTAAAGTAACAGTAAAGTTGACATCAACAGCAAAGTGAGATTAATTGATATTGAGTGAAAATGATTATTGAAGTCTTCAAAGTGCATAGATCTGGGAGCCTTTACTATTATACCCTCCCGCCTTCCTAATAAGCCACAAATGCACCAGACAAAATAAGCAAAAATCAATTTAATAATTTAAAATGAGTGAAATATTCTAACCACAGTTCTTATGGTTACATTAATTGATTTTTTTTTTTTAATGGCAAAAACGTAAACTTGAAGCATTAACCCAAAAGGATCTGAGGTCATTTCCAAGTCAATGTGATTAAGGATTTCAGGTTCATCAGAATTTAAATTTGCAAATTGGGAGTGTTGTGCTGCAAAATAAGAAAGGCTAACACTGGTCGCATTTCACCTACTGTTTTCAGCCTTCATTTAGGACATATCTGTTTTTGTCCTTCTGTTTCTTAAATAGTTCAATGACTCCCCATAATCCATAGACTGATGTTTCAACTGGGTTTCAAAGACTTCTGTTGGTTCATGGCACTATTCTCAGATGTTAAAAAATTATCAAAATGATTTCTGTTTTGTTTTCACATCTGAAAAACTATACAACCAACCCACACATACATGCTTTATAAATGCTGCCATATAATTCCCATGCTTGAGTTCATAGTAATGTTTAAAATCACATCGGCATGAAGTAGTATTTTTTTTTAATTGGCAAGGCATTGAAAATTAACATAGTTGAACTTAAATATTTGAATGCCACATATACAGCATATTATTATATTAGGCCAAATAAAAATTGGTTTGATTAGGAAATGTGATTTATAATTGAGGAATAATATAAGAATGCAGAAATGTACACATTTCAAAAGCAAAATACCTACATATTCTGTTAGATATTCATATTTTGAAAACATATGTCATCGTTATTGATTTGCAGGAATTCATTAATTCAGCAATGAAATCCAAATGACAAATTTCCTGTAAGTGACTTATTTAATGTATACTGTTTGGAGATTGCCCACTAAAACAATGGCTTAGTTGTTAATAACAATTTTGTCAGTGATAATCATACCATGTCTAGTAATAAAATAAATTGATGGCAGTAAAAAATACATCTCTACTTTAAATCTAACATCTGTGACTTAGTTTCTATAAATCAACAGTAACTATTATAGTAAATCTATGTTGCTGAATTCTGTTTCATTTGAAGCGTCCTTTGTCTTTAATTTGTGATGTATATTTAGTTTAGTATTATATAAGGACTTTACATGAAAACTTTAATTAAAACTTTAAGTGTGTATATATTTATGTAAATTGTAATGCAGTATTATGACAACATTACAAAGTGTGTGAGAAATACTATTGAGGTAACTAGGGAAGGAGAACAGTGGCCCAGAGTGAAAACCTTATAGAGGAGAGGACTGGGGCTCTGAATTCATTGCTATGTATCTGAAAGGGTATTGGCAGGCAAGCTGTTTACCATCTGTAGGAACTGGCTTACCCTCGAGGAGTAGTGCTTCCAGGGTCAGCAAGGCCCCATTGTCAAAACATCAGAATATAGAAAATAAAAATATGGTTAATGGAGGATGGGATCAGAAAGGAAGACATGGGGGATCCTTGGGTGGCTCAGTGGTTCAGCACTGCCTTCAGCCCAGGGTGTGATCCTGGAGACCCGAGATGGAGTCCCATGTCAGCTCCCTGCAGGGAGCCTGCTTCTCCCTCTGCCTCTACCTCTGTCTCTGCCTCTTTTTCTCTCTCTCTCTTTCTCTGTGTCTCTCATGAATAAATAAATAAATTTTAAAAAAAAAGGAAGACATGGTTAATTCTGAATTGGGTAAATAATGGGAAAGATCTTCTAAATACATGATCCCTAAAATATATTGAGAAATGAATAGGATTTTTCCAGGCTCACAGATAGCAGTTTATGTCTGATGGAAAGAAATCAGTTAGGCAAAAGTAAAAAAAATTAAAAAAAATAAAAATAATAAAAAAATAAAAAAGGAGACCCTGGGAGCCGTGGGCTGGGGTGTCAGTTTGTGCCTAGAGAGGAGATCATGGACAAGAGCATGATATTATAATTCCTCTCTAAATTAGAACTTCTATCTTCAGGAAAACAAGTTAGGAGGAATATGCATCACACATCTTCCTTATAGTTTTCCAATCTCCTCCACCAACCTGACTACTAATCTTTCTGAATTACGATCTGATCCTGCGGAGAACTCCTAGTTCCTAGTTTGGGCACATCAGTGACAGCAGAGCTAAACTACCCTAGTTTGTACATTCATGTCATTTTCCTATGTGTCCTTCAAATGTTTATCTAATGCAGTGACCGAACCATTCTCTCATGAATTAGGAAGAACAAGTCCAATTATCTCACGATCAATCCTTCCCTCTAGACTTTCACTGACGTGGTTATATGTGGAAAACACTGTCCATGAAACTGGATAATTAAACAGAGAAATGCTCCAAAGGTACCGCGTGACTTAAAAAGGAACAAGAAAAATATCTATAACAAAATCTCTGTCAAAAAAAAAAAGGAATTAAGAAGTAATACTTAAATTAAGTATGGATTTATTCTCTACTACTCATTTTACCAACATTATTTATTTCTCATAACAAATCTATAAGTAGGCTTCAGTCTGGAATGTAAAATAAGGATCCTGCAGAAGGATCACGTGAGTGCTTGCAGACGTGCACATTATATCACGACAGCAAGGAATTCTGATCCTCTGAGCCTGTCATGGGGCACAGGAATCTGCATTTATTAACACACATTGGAGATGATAAAAATACAGGTGCCTGTGGCCCATATTTTGAGATTCACTGGATTCATCACTTATCAGTATCATATAATAAGTAGTGGACTTCATTTGAGTCCAATATTCATTATTTTTCTCCTCATCATAATCCCAGAGAAAATATTTGATCAGAATATTCCAAATCAGTTTATTTTTTTTTTACAAGTTCTGAAATTATTTATGAAGCATGTTCCTTTATACAAGAGTAGATATAACAGGGGTCAATTGGTTGATGGGTCAATTGGTCTTTGCTCCAAATAGGAAGATTTATCAAGGTCATTCTCTGAACTTAAAACATCTAATTATTCTCATGTTTTGGCTTTCTTCCCTGTTACAGATCTAGAAAATTAAGTTAACTTTTTTTTTTTTCTAGAGATGTATAGAAAGCATGAGATATAGAAAAGTGGTATTATTCCATTCAAAGGTTATATACAATTCGGTATAGGATATTTTCATAATAGATTTGAAAGTTAGATTTATGAAAATATTTGGTTGTTTTGACTATTATCTCTTATTCATTTCACTTAGAAAATTGGAAACATTCAAAATTTAAAAATTTTATTTATTTATTTATTTATTTATTTATTTATTTATTTATTTTTTATCTATGATAGTCACAGAGAGAGAGAGAGAGAGAGGCAGAGACAGAAGCAGGCTCCACGCACTGGGAGCCCGACGTGGGATTCGATCCCGGGTCTCCAGGATCGTGCCCTGGGCCAAAGGCAGGCGCCAAACCGCTGCGCCACCCAGGGATCCCCCAAAATTTAAAAATTTTAAATTTAAACTTAAAAATTCCTTACAAAATTAAAAACAATTTCTAGATACCCAGAAATACAAACTGCATTAAATCTCTATGATGAGTAAAATTTCAATTTAGTATAATGTGTCATTTCTAATGATGTATTAGTAAAATAAATAAAGCCATAAAAATAACAACTTTCTATCGTATAAAGTAAATTATCTCTAAAAAAATAAATAAATAAATAAAGTAAATTATCTGTTAAATTATTTCATTCATAAGAAAAGATTTAAAAATCACTTAAATATACAGAATTACTTCTTTGGGGGTTTTCCTCATTTTGCTTTATTGTTAAACTATAATTAATTATTTTAGTTCCCCCCAAAGTCCCATTAAGTAGATAATTAGAATTTTTCTGAATGGATTTTTCAAATCCTTATTTTTTGGCAACAGTAAAATGCCCATTTGTTTTGTTCTAAATAGAAACAATATATGCAAACTCCTTTGCTTTTAGTAAAGTGATCAGGTCATAAGAATTCAGAATGTTGTACATAATTATGCTATTTGAAATAATTAGCAAATAGAATTTATAAGATAAGATAAGAAATATCTAATGTCAAAAAGTAAAAATTCAGCAACATTAGCATATTCACAAAGTTAGTTGATCTAAATTGTTCCTCCTAGTCTTTGACCATTGTGATTCTACTTGTAGGAACTTATGGAAATAAGAGTTCAAAGAATAGGAAAAGCCATATGTATGTTCATCGTGTACTTATTTAAGCCAACAAAATTTAACAATATAGAAATAGTCACTTAAAAATATAGAAAAGCACCCAATGACTAGAATAGTTATCGGGTGGTAACTCTAATTCATGTGCCTATACAGTAAAACAGTTAAGCAATAGTAATTTTTTAAAGCAAGATATATATGGGTATGTAATTAGTGATTATAACCATAAAGAATATATACATACATATTAGTAAAAACTAGAGGGAGTTAACAACAACAACAACAAAAGGTAAGTGTTCTTTTAGGGAAGGAGGATTACAGGTGACTTTCCATACTTTTATTATGTTTGTTGTAATGTTTATATAATTTAGAGTGAGAGAGATCCCTATATTCTCCAAATTAAAAAAATCTGCATTTTGAAAATAGTAAATAGATGATATAGTGAAACTATATATGGTAAAACTAATTTGCTCTTATTTATTTTCATATTTATTCTCTCCTCTCCCTACGATAAAAAAAAAGTTGTATTTTCTTTACTTGTAAGATTTGTCATAACGAAAATATGAACGGCCAACCAATGCACCTCCACTACTGCAAAAACAAAAACAAAAACAAAAGAAACTCTTACACATCTTAAGAGAAGCTGCAAACAAACAAATCATTAAAAAATAAATATATTGTGAACTTCGTTACCAAATATGACTGGAGTATAGCAGAAACTGAAGATCTCTTTGATTGAGTTTTGAGCAAGATACCCACGCAAATGTGAGATAATGCAAGGAAAAAGAGAAATCAACAGACAGAAGCCAAGAACATACGCACCCAACCATTCACACTCAACCAACACAAATTCAGAGTACTTTTTAGTAAGATTGAGAGGTGAAATAAAGGACTGCATCAGCATTTATTAGGTTTTTCTTAAGTTCCTACTTCACAGAATGACACTCTTGGTTTTCCTAATACTCTTAACAATTCAATATGCAGCTTTTGTCCATTTATTCCTGCTTATAATTCAACAGATACTTAATGAATACTGGCTGTGTTGAGTCACTGCCCTGAATATGGGTATATTGCAGTGCATACATTAGATGTGGTATCTATCTGTCCTCAAAGTGATTATATTTCAATTGGAGGAGAAAGGCAATGGATAAGTAAGTAAGTAAATAAATACAACATGGATGTTAATTTGTATGATGTAGGAAATCAGTGAGATGATAAAGGAACTAAGGTAGCTGGAGAGTGGCAAGTCGAGTCTATCTGGGATGATAGCATTTGAGCTATGGCTTGAAGCATTTTTCTACCATTCTAAAAAAAAAAAAAATCTTAAATGAGTAAGCCACCTGCACTTATATAAGCATTTAAAACCACACATGTATTAGAAATACAAATAATGTGGATTTTATTCACAGGTTACTTGTAATAATGTCCAATTTAGATAAGAAGCTCATTTACCAGTTTTGATGTGGAGCTTCAGGTGAGAGACTAAAGAAAAGTAGAAGTGCCTCTTTTCATCAATCAATACTCAGTTCCTAAAGAATTGAAGAGCAAGTCATTAACTGGAACATAGATTTGAAATTTCAAAATCAGATACAACCAGCCAGTGTCTGGTATTGCATACCTTGGCAACGTTTATCACGTCATCATTCGTTTCCTGGGCTTCCCACATTTATATTAGCAGGCCCTGTAATATTACTGAAAGTCTACTAATCTGCTGTCTTTACTAAATCAGGTCCTGAATCTCACATTGCTGAGCTCCTTGTAATAAATATTGGGTGTCCTGGAGATGATATTTGATTCCAGGCTCCACATATCTATAGCAATCTAGGGTGTTTCACATTTATTCTCTGGTCAGACAGTTCCTAGAAAGCAAATCTTTTGATTGCTACATGCTTCACCTGAGCAAAGTGAACAGAATTGAGGAGAGATAGTAAGAAAAGAGATGGGGTTGTAGATGAAGAGTCTCAACTCCTATAGTTTAGAGTAACAAAGATGACTGAGTTATCCAAGGATAACATATATATATATGGTGTACTTAATATATATGTAACTTAATGTATATAACTACTTAATATATTATATATAAAATATATAATCATATGTTTTATTATAATATATGATAGACACAATAGAAATATATCATACTAATCATTAATCATTAAATATTAATATTAAATCCATTAATTACCAATCAATTAAATTATTAATTATTAATATAAAATATTGATATATTGAAATATAGTATATTGTAATATTATAAATAATGAATGTAATATATAATTATAATGTATTTTTATGTATTATTAATATAATAACATTATATTATAATACTGTTATATAATAATATATTATTATATATTATTAATATAATAACATATTATACATATGTATTATATATGTTACTATATATATATATATATATATATATATGTAACTATATTTGAGTGCTCTTACAATTTTCCATACTAGAGAAAAATTTGCCAAGAGGGACCTTCAGTAGCAAAGCCCACTGCAGATATTAGAGAAAAGGTACTACTAAATGAAGGAAATAGGCTTGTACTGTATTTCTCACGTTAAGCCATAGTAGAATGATAGCTCTTTCAAGAATCTGCATGAGGTACACATGAGACAGATGACATTTTGGTGGTACCATGCCAACTGGCATGGATGACAAGACAATGGCCAGATCAACAACTGATAAACTATTAAAGCACAAATTAAATGACAGACGTCTGTCTTCTCTCTGTTCCTATTCTAGAGTAACCAGAGACTCTCAATCAGCTGAAGGACAAGGAGATTTTCCAGTGGTCTCACTAGTCCCCTTCCCATATTTTATAACAGAGCAGCACAAGGTATGAAAGGTGGACTGAAGCCCCACTACACCCTATTTATTTTCAGAGCTTTCAAGTTCCAAAGCTGTGTGCAGAGAGACAAAAGGAGTGGAGATTGGTTGTGAGAATAATTCTTTAAGTGCAGGAATTTTTTGGGTCAAATGGTTCAAATTTGTACATGACAGCTTTTTTATTTTTAGGAAATTTATCAAATATTTTATAAAATGCACCTTAATTAGTGTCTAATTTTCTATATATATCTTTTAAAAAGTTTATACAGTTCTGATTCCAGTGATTTTCTTGATTGCCATAACAAACAAAAGGCACTGGGAAATCCTGAATGCCAGAAGAATAATTTTAATGCAATACTCTATAAAGCAAATAATTTTAAGTGATTCGAAAGGACAGATGCATCCCAATGTTTACAGCAGCACTATCCCCAATAGCCAAAGCATGAGAAGATTGCAAATGTCCATCAAGTGATAAATGGACAAAGAAGATGTGGTGTCTGTGTGTGGTGTGGATAGATGATAGATGATGATAGAGATAGATAGATAGGGATCCCTGGGTGGCGCAGCGGTTTGGCGCCTGCCTTTGGCCCAGGGCGCGATCCTGGAGACCCGGGATCGAATCCCACGTTGGGCTCCCGGTGCATGGAGCCTGCTTCTCCCTCTGCCTGTGTCTCTGCCTCTCTCTCTATCTCTCTGTGACTATCATAAATAAATAAAAAATTAAAAAAAAAAGAGATAGATAGATAGATAGATAGATAGATAGATAGATAGATAGATATGGATATAGATATATCACGGAATATTACTCAGCCATCAAAAAGAATGAAATCTTGCCATTTGCAAGGATGTGGATGTTCAGAACTAGAGTGCATTATACTAAGGAAAATAAGTCAGTTAGAGAAAGACAAATACATATTATTTCAGTCATGTGTAGAATTTAAGAAATGAAACAGATGAACATAGAGAAGGGCAGGAAAAATAAAATAAGATAAAAACAGAGAGGGAGGCAAACCATAAGAGACTCTAACTATAGGGAACAAACTGAGGGCTGTGGGAGGGGAAGTCAGGAGGGGAATGAGACAATTGGATGAGGAGTATTAAGGAGGGCACTTGATGTAATAGGTGGCTGTTGTATGCAGATGAATCAGTAAATTCTACCCCCAAAACTTACGTTACACTAAATGTGAACTATGTTGAATATAAATAAAATTTTGGGAAAAAAAAGAAACAAACAACAGATAACTTTATTCATTTATTCTAAAGCAGGGAAATGGGGAGGGAGTTTTAAGAATGCAGGCAAGAAACCTTTAATTGTTTTTATTTTTCGTCCCTGGAGTCTTCTTTTTTACAAGATTAAAAATTTTAAATAAAGGTTTAGAGGATTCACTTTGGGGATGACAGGTGGATATGTAATTGGATGTCATGTTCCTGCTTCCTCTGGCTCAGATTTTTTAACTCCTTTCACTCACCGACTTACAGCTCCCGCCTCCTCATACTTCAAGGTCTGACTCAAAAGCGACCTCCTGCATAGAGCTCGCTCTCCTCCATCACCTTAGCAGAATCAATTCTGACTCTGAACACCTACATACAACTCTTTGCATTTCCTTTGAAATCACTAAACTAATGTCAGTGATAATAGAGTTATTTTGTGAATGACTACTCTGACCTTGGAAAATGCATTTGATTTCTTTACCTCTTACTTTTCTCATTTGTAAAAAGGGGGCAATGATATTATGTGCTTCAAAAGTTGTTTGCATAAATTGTGACGACACAATGACAGCACTAAGCATGGTGCCAAAAAATAAAAATAATAAGCAGATGGATGCTAGTTATAGTATTTTGTGATGCGACATATAACTACTGAGTATCTGCTTTCATCTTCCCTAAAGAATTGGAAGAATTGGGAAATGTAATACATTTTCTGTTCTCATGAATTCATTTTAAATAGCTTTTTCCTCATATCTTTCCTTGAACTCACTGGTAGGTCAGCTAACATTACCTTATAACTATCACCTTCTTCAAACTCTTCTGATTTGATGTTTCTACTTTTTATGAAACAGGGATAATTTTTACAAAGAAAGAAAAGTACAATTAAGCAACGAGTGGAGGACCCAGGGGTCCTCCTATTAATAGAAGTATCTAAGAATCGATGCAAATTCAGCACACCTTACACGGGGCATGAAATCCCCCAACCTTATCATATGGGAAGAACATGTGTTTTATTTACCTTGAAGGATATTTGAAAGTATTATGAGAAAAAAAAAGTCTATAAAGACCATACTTTCCAGACTAAAACAAGTTACTTATTCAAAATACATTAGTTATGTGTAGCTGCATTACCTGATAAAAAATGATAGCCACCGAGAACATTTTTTTTTCCTGTAACACAGGAAACAGTCCGCATACTCATTCTTGACAATAGGAGGAAAGGTTTTATCTTCAATATGAAAAAAACTTCTTGTAAAAGGGAATTTGCTATTCCTTGGCTCCCGCAAGGCAGAAATCCTGTATATAATGTATAGGAGGGTCAGTTCTCGGCCAGTCTGAGGTCCAACACCTCACTAAAAGAGAAAGCCATGTCTGGACTGCTGAGAAATTAGCAGTTCATATTTTCAAAAGGATATTGAGGGAATAATCAAATTTTTGTAGCAAGAGCAGGCTTCAAGAGTACATTTTGATAAAACTTTGAGTTTATAGCAAATACTGAGAACTCACTGCAAATATAGAGAAAGCTTCAAATGAGAAAAATGATAGTGTGGCCGATAGCTCTGAGTAGGGAAAAAGATTAGAGGAGGTTGGGTAAAATGTGGATAACAAAAGAAAAATAACCGGTAAGAACTTAAACCTGGCAAGGAAGGAAATTATCCTTTCAACCAGACTCGCAGAGGATATATAAAAGCAACTTAAGGAGAAAATACTAGAAATTGAATTCTAGATACAAGTACTGAAGCATCAAAACAAATCTTTTTTTTTTTTTTTTAAGTTTTTGTTAGGGTACTTAAGGTAATAGGATGCATGCTTATAATTATAGATTTTTAGTAGGTTACACTGCCTAATAGTATTGTCAATTATAATTGCTGTATTGATGTCATAAATTCTTCCACAAACTGTACAAACACTTTAGTAAGAGTATATTACGTATGACTTACAGGAGATGGAATTGAGAGGAAGAGAGATTATTTTTTCAAGAGCCTCATAGATAATGTTTCTCTCTCCCATCAGCAAAATTCCAAGTTCTTTTCAAAGAGATACAAAGGCCAAACAGAGTCCACACGATTCTTACAAAACAGAATTGGTAATTCAGAGTAGGCAAAACTTGGGACGGCAACATTCCTTAGAAGATGCTATTTCAACAACGCTCATCTCTGACTGGGACATCCGCACATTTCATGTGGACTTGGGAACATTTATTTTGACAATTTTTTTTTTTTTTTAGTTTACTCCTTTTTTAAATTTCTGAATAGATATATTCCAGAGAAATAATATTTTTTTTAATTTGGGGGGATTCCTACAGGAGTGTAGTTTGTAATCCAATTCTATTTTAAATATAAAATATTTATCACGTTTATAGGTATTAAAATTACAGTCTTACTCACTTGCGTGATAAGAATGCGGAGGATGAGAAAACATGAAATAATTGTTTCCTTACTTATAACTGAATACTATCTCTAGTGTTTAAACAAAAGACATAAAAAATAATAAAATAAAATAAACAAAAGGCATAATTTATTTACCTAGTTTTAGTGATTCATTTATTTTGAGAGAGCAAGGGAGGACCTGGTGAGGAGAGGGGTAGACAGAGGGAGAGAACAGACTCCCTGCTGAGCTCCTAGGCTGAGGCCCTGAGGTCACCACCTGAGCTGAAAGCAAGAGGCAGGTGCTCAACTGAGCCGCCCAGGAGCCCCCCGAGGACTACTGATCCCTACCCCCCCAACCTGGGCTCAGTTTAGGGCTCCTATGTTCTCTCTTCGGGAACTGAGATACCTGTGAAATCAGGGAATACTGGCGTTGCCAGTTGACTGCAGATTCCACACGCAACACATCCCTGCTACAGCTGTAATGCGGGCCTTGCAGAGGATGAGCTTCACTCCAGGACCCCCGCCCCCCACCAGGGATCGTGGAGGAGCCTAAGACAGAGGCCTCACATTCTAAGCAGGCCCCAACCTCAGCTTCCATGTGGTATATTTGATCCCCATTTGACGTATTCTAGAAAACAGCTTGAAATCGCCTACAAAGGAGCTGATGGTGATCTGTGGCTGTGGCTGAAGGGGGCAGGGGAGGAGGCAGCTGGTGGGGGAGCAGTTAGGAGAGCTGGGGTTGCAGACCTTACCATGCAAATAAAAATACAAGACCTGAGTTGGGAGGCTGGCTCCCTGTGTTCCTCGCAGGGTCCCTAGGCAGGGGCAGGGGCTGGCGGGACCTGTGGTGCCCTCCAGGGACACCCACCTGCACCTGCACACCCCCCTCCCTGCCCTGGGACACCCTGCGGGCTTGGGACACCCTGTGGGCCTGGGACACCCTGTGGAGCCTGAGTCACCCTGCGGGGCTTGGGACACCCTGTGGGCCTGTGACACTCTGCTGGCTGGGACACCCTGTGAGTCCTGGGACACGCTGCGGGGCCTGGGACACCCTATGGGCCTGGGACACCCTGTGGAGTCTGGGTCACCCTGTGGGGCCTGGGACACCTGGCCTTCCCCCAGTTCCTTCACATGCCAGTGGCTCTGACTTGCCCCTGTCTTGCCCATGGTTCCCTTTAATCACGTGTCTTTGCAGAAACTACTAAAATCAAGTTTTCTTGGTGTGTGTGTGTGTGTGTGTGTGTGTGTGTGTGTGTGAATTTCAAAAGAAAGAAGAAAAAGCAAAGCTTCCATAACTAACAGGGCTTATTATTATTCCGGATACAATGGCAGTAAAACAATATTGCCATTGAATAAATCATTTCCATCTCAGACCATCTGCAGGTGTGAATCTATTAACGTAAAACTGAAGCACAATAATTTATTTTTATTCCAAGGGAAGTTAGAGCTTAAATTATTTTCTAGACATTAGTTTACTATCTTTAATACTTTTAAACACTTGTCACTTATGTCTATGATAGATTAATGATAAACTAACTTGCACCTTAAAACATATTAATTTTTGTGATATACTTGCAACATTTATTATACATTTTATTTTCCTGATAAATAAACCCTGATTGAGGACTATAAAAATTAGGATAAACATCATAATATAAAACAATTTGATCAGACACCTGAGTGTTCAGTGATTGAGTGTCTGCCTTTGGCTCTGGGCGTGATCCCGAGTCATCAGCTGGAGTCCCAGGAGCCTGCTCCTCCCTCTGCCTGTGTCTCTGTCTCATTCTGGGTCTCTCATGAATAAATAAATAAAATCTTAAAAAAAATAAAATAAAACAACTTGCTCCCATCTCTAAAATGAATGTTTTTTCATAATAAAATGATAATGATTTAACAGATCATCACACAGTGTAACTTGTCCTTATCACATGATTAGGAACAAAGAAGATACATTATTTAAGTGTGGACCTATGATGTCAGTTTTCACTAATATGTAAAATTCTGATGGTGTGCTAGGGAAGGTAAACTTTCTTCAGGGAGGAAACTTGCAGGACAGTTGAAATTTGTATCTTCTCATGGAAGCTTTGCTTCAAAATACATATTCATATGAGTGAGTGGAAACTTGACATGACTTGCTCAATTTATGACTACGGTTCCCCTGTCTTCCAAATTCCATTTCTCAGTGAACCTGCACATGCTTTCCTCCAGAGAGTGTATTTTATATCTGAATATCTTGCCGGTTTTGAAGCTGAATAACAATAGGTAGTAGGCTTTATTTTTATTTTTCTTATTTTACAGACAAGGCAACTGAGGCTTAAAGCAACTATGCAGTATGAATAGGCCACACAGCCCACAACTGACAAAGGCAGGATTTTGAACTTCCTCAGTAATACTCCCACTGTTGTAAGGTGACTAAAACATCATCATAAAATAATTACAAATATTCTATGAAAATTTACAATCAAGATACTTTTTTTTTTTTAATTTTAAGTAGGCTCCATACCCAATGTGGGGCTTGAACTCAGGACCCTGGGATCAAGAGTTCCAAGTTCTACCAACTGAGCCTGCCAGGTGTGCCACAATATTTACTTTTTAAACTGATATTTTTCTGGAACTCAGACTTTACAATTAAGTAAAGAATCATTGGAACATAGGAATTGTTCCTATGTTCCTATGTCCAAGGTTTGGAAGCTTTGATATCCTTCCTATCAATGTTAATTTTTGTCACCATCTTGGCAAATAAGGAACAGATTGAAGCAGATAAGGCATATTGACATTTCTCTTCATGAACCTATATTTTGTGTAATGTCTTTGTTCGGTGTTTCTCTTTGTTCTGGCATACAAATGTTTTAAGTTATTCAGTGAATACTTCATAAAATTATACAGTTGACCCTTGAACATCAGTTTCAACTGCGAGGGTCTACTCATATGCATTTTTTTTTTTTTTGCTAAACACAGTACTATAAACTTATTTTCTCATAATTTTCTTAAGTATTTATTTTCTCTAGATTACTATATTGTAACAATACAGCATATAAAACATAGAGCATGCAAAATATATGTTAATCAACTGTTTTTGTCATAGGCAAGGCTTCCAATCAACAGTAAGCTATTAGCAGTTAAGTGTTGTGGGAGTCAAAATTATACATGGATTTTTTTACTGCAAGGGCATCAGCATCCCTAACCCCACGTTGCTCAAGGATCAGCTATAATAGTAAATCAGAGGAGGATGCTGTATGCAGTTGAGAAATACAGGTACATCCTCTAAAGTCTGATTTTGTGTGTATGATGAAAGTAATAAAAGATCAGAGGAATTTCTATGATAGACAAAACCTAGAACCAAGGAGTAAGATCAACATAGTTGGAGATCAGGACCTCTTTAATGCAATCACTCTATAGATGTGAATGGATAAAAAGCTTCCTCGCAAGAAGATGCTGCGGAAATATATGCTAGATGGAGTCTTGTTTCTGAATAAAGCTAAAAATAATTCAAAGTCTCTGAGAATTTCCAAACCACACTTGTATGGATGAGGGTCTTGATCTACTGTATTTGCTTTTCCAATTCTCTCATTCCAAATAACCCCAAAACAAAACGAAATCATCCTAAATTGGTTTCTAACTTCATGCTTAATGGATAATTATACTTGAAACCTGGCCTTCAAAAAGTTATCTTAGATAAAGCTTCAAGAAATACAAATTAATAGTAAGACTAAGTCCTTCAATTTATAAGGCAAAATATAAATTACAGAATCATACTATAAAAATTGAAGTATTGAATGACTGAGGTAAGATTATGAGTTTTAAAATAAAAAAAAATGCCTAATGAAGGAACAAGAGACTATCAAAGTTTTTAGAAGGGACGGTGCACATAGATGTAGATGTGCACACAATTTTGCACTAAAACTGCAGTGCGTAAAGTAAGCAATTGATGTCCGCCTTCTGTGATGTCTCAAGTGACTTCAAAGAGAAATCAAAAATAAGAGGAAACAGAAAATCAGCAGAAGCATGCAAACAATATTTCTAAATAACCAGAAATGACCTAATGTAATGTACTAAGATGTACTAAGAAACATAATGTACTAAGATGACCTAAAGGTCTTTTTCGTCTTTATGTGGGAATCAGTAAACCTTAATTTTTACAACTAGCAAATTATACCTTGTGACACACAAGTATTTGGGGAACTACTTATAAGCACAAATGCCCTTTCCCCCCTTTTGTATATATAATTCCCTTTGGCTAACACACGTGGAGCAATTCTTTAGAGCAATCTGAAGATTGTCCCCAGGCTATACTCCTTAGAAAGGCAACAAATAAAGTGTTTACTAACTGACTTTGAGGCTGGTGTTCTTTGGTGGAGGCAGAGGTGGCTTGCTGAGATTCTCTGAAGACTTACTTCCTACCTGTAGGGAATGAGATCAGCAGACGGCCTCCAGCTGAGGTCTGCTCACCTACAGAGAACAACTTCACCTGAAATTACAGCCTTTGCAGGTTAACTGGAGGCTGCTGACTGCGCAAAGTGCCAGTATAAAGGCTCACATTCCTGCACCTTGTGGGGTGCTCCTCCATCAGGCAATACTTGCTCTGGCTCCAGTCAGAAGAGCCTGTGACTCTTGATCTCTGAGTCCTGAGTTTGAAGCTCACATGGGGTGTAGAGTTTACTTAAAAAAAAAAAAAAAAAAAAAAAAAAAAAGTTTCCTATGAAGGTTGGCTGAATTTTCAATGGGCCTGCACTGCAGCTCCATTTCTTCCACTGCCCAGTACAGCTCCCATCTCCTTTCTTTCAAGAATATAAGACCTAATTACCATGTAAAATACCATTTTGGTCTTCACTTCTTGAGGACCCAACCTGGAACAGGAATCAAATGTAATTTTTAAAAATGAGAAAGAATGTGTGTTTGTGTCTGTGTTTGAAATTATGAATGTAAAGGGTGGGTCAAAGTATAGATTAGATTCAAGAGGAAACACTAAGATTCAGGAAACTCACACAATTCTCTAATCACAATGTAAATGGAATAAACTCTTCAGCTAAAAAACAAAAATTACTAGACTGAATTGAAAAGACATAGAAAAATCAAGGCGTATTCATTAATGAGAATCACATCTAAACATAAGGACACAGAAGGATGAAAAGTAATAGGAAGGAAACGCTGAGGTATGGGCTATCCTTACCAAACAACAATAACACACCCAAAACCCATGACTATGCTGAAGCGGCTCAACTGCTATACTTGAAATTTTTTGGAAGAAGGTATATCATCCTGTATCAGTCATGCCTTTATGTGAACTCACTTGTGTCTGAACTATTAAAGAAAATGATTGTTATTTGAGAACATGGGCAACCAATGACAACACATTCTACATAGTCCTTTTGTTTACTTATTTTTAAGATTATATTTATTTATTTGAGAGACAGAGCTCAAGCAGAAGGAATATTAGGCAGAAGCAGAAGGAGAAGCAGACTCCCCACTTAGCAGGGAGCCCTACTACAGGGCTGAATCACAGGACCCTGGGATCATGACTTGAGCCAAAGGCAGATGTTTAGACGACTGAGCCACCCAGGCACCCCCTACATAGACCTTTTAGACACAAATCTTAGGAAAAAGGAAATGAGAGACTTAGATTCTGTAGTGGGGAGGAGAAGAGACTGAGGGTGCCTTTTGATGGGGGACACAGGGCTAGCTGAGTCCAAGGCAGGAGCCTGGGGCAGCACATTGACAAGTCCTTAAGCAGGCAAAGCACCATTCCTCTATGGACTCAATTGTCTCCATGTTCATACTTTGCTAAGGGCCAGACAACAATCTTAGCCCAACTCCACGAGCCTGTAAGTCTACTTTTACATATAAAAATTCCTTTAGAAATTTCCTTTTATCTCTAAACCCTCAAGATACATGTTGGCCATCATCCCCCTAAGCACATGCCCACCGATATCCATCTGAAGGGTCTCATGACTCAGGTTTTATTGGACTGTAATATGTGACCTTTTCCCAACAATAGCCAGCCCCTCAAAGTCCTCAAGGTGCTTCCAAAATTCCTTAGAGAGGACGCTATCCCCAAACCCCTCCCAACTCTGAGGTATATAATCACCCACCCTCACAGGCCCGGGGCAGCAGCTCTTCCTGCCCACGGGTCCTGTCCTCACGCTTTAATAAAACCACCATTTTGCACCAAAGACATCCAAAGACATCTGAAGAATTCCTTCTTTTTCTTTTTTTTTTTAATTTTATTTATTTATTTATGATAGTCAGAGAGAGAGAGAGAGAGAGAGAGAGAGAGAGAGAGAGAGAGAGAGGCAGAGACACAGGCAGAGGGAGAAGCAGGCTCCATGCACCGGGAGCCCGACGTGGGACTCGATCCCGGGTCTCCAGGATCGCGCCCCGGGCCAAAGGCAGGCGCCAAACCGCTGCGCCACCCAGGGATCCCTGAAGAATTCCTTCTTGATCGTTAGCTCTGGACCTCATCCCACCAAACCTCATCTATATTCCAAAACTTCATCACTTCTGTGGTACCAGCACTTGTCCACCTACCACTGGGGCTGTCGCCTCCTATCCTCTGTGTCTGGTGTGTGCTATATATTAATGAAATGCTAAAAATAATGTACAGTTATCTAGATAATCTAAGTAATAAAGACGGAAGGAAAAAGAAAAATCACAACCAGTCATTGTTCACGTAGGAAGGTGAGACCTGTGACGAAACTTGAAAGTACTTGAATATCAATTCACCCAAATTTTGTGCATTACAGCTGTTTACCAATAACAGCAGTCACAGTAAACACAGTATTTTAAGAGAATTTGTTATCTTTGCTTCCAAGTAAATTATATGCATGATGATTAATATTTCACATCAAGGGTAGGTTATGAGGAATATTGGTAAGTGGAATTTATTAGAAGTGGATAGTCTCTTTTAGTTCATAGTTCTGAGCCTACTGGATAGAAATGAAGTTTGGTTATTTTTATTTATTTATTTGTCTTTAAAGTTTTAAAGAACTTTCATAACCAGGGTCTAGTGTAGAAGCCAGAAATATTTTGTTTGAATACCTGGCTTCTAATTTCCAATATAATTTCATGCTTTGCTTTGTTTTTCCAAAAAAGTTATTTATTCCATTAGTGTACAATTTCTAATGTCAAAGGCCCACCCTACCTTGCCAAAAACAAGTTCAATAAGATTCTTAGAGTAGTAAAATGAGATTAAGGTTGAGCCCTAAATGTGTGAGAGCTACTAATAGAAAATATTATTTCGGTCATGATGACCTTTTCTTTTTACTGGTAAAGTTTAAATTAGAGAGAAGAAAAAAAAAATAATGAAAGCCAAAGTAAATATTTTACTCAGACCTTTGAATGTAGGCATTTTCAATTCTTGTGTAATATGTAACATCATTATTGTGTTGGAATTGCAGCACAGACGCATCCTCTTTGTAAAGAAATACTAGTTTTTGTTCAATGACAACAAAAAACATGCAATTCAATATTTTGAGTGGAAAGTAGATGTGAAAACACAATATATATATGTGTGTGTGTGTGTGTGTGTGTGTGTGTGTGTGTGTGTAGACAACTAGGGTGTACTTTTTAATTGCATCAGAAGTGTTGTAAATAATTTATACATTCATTTAACAATATTTTGAGTCCCTTCCATGCCCAGCGCCCAGTGTCATGCATTTGGCACACTGGGCACTGAGATTACCATGATGGAGAAGAGACACTGCCTTCTTACTCTTGTGAAGCTTCAAGTCAATACATTTTTAGAAATATTATTGTGTAGGAAGTACTCACTACTTTCCATTCTCATTTCCCTTAACAGTTGAAAAATAGTTAGATATATTTCTTTTTCTTCTCCAACTCAATTATTTTCCAACCCATGTCAGACAGGTTTTATCCTTTCCTTCTGCTAACATAGTTTAAAGCTCACAATTCATCTTTCATAAGACAATGTCT
Source organism: Vulpes lagopus (assembly GCF_018345385.1). Lineage (NCBI taxonomy): Eukaryota > Metazoa > Chordata > Mammalia > Carnivora > Canidae > Vulpes > Vulpes lagopus. The sequence continues at coordinate 3,761,338 of NC_054845.1, forward strand.
ACAAAACTCGCAAAGATGTTTCTAAGGATTAACTTTGGGTTTGTCATGGTTATCTAAGTAATGAGTTAGTTATAGCTATTATATAGATTTAAGTCCTTACCTCCTCCAATTTCTTTTTCTTTCTCTCTCTCTCTCTCTCTTTTTTTTTCTTTTTTGGTTTTGTATTTTTAGTTTGGTTACATACAGAAATTGTCTATGGTAATAGCAGTGGTGCGTGTGGAGAGGGAATTACGGGCAGGAAAATAAGAAGTAGCCAGGGTCAGAATTGGAAGAAGCATGAAGTGTGAACATCATAATTAATTGCCTTTGGGGAATGGATCTCAGACAAATCATTCAATGGACTATAGAGCACTCTTAAACAGGGAGGTTGCAAGGGCAGGATGAGTGCCTGATGCTTAGCTTATAAATGTATTTAAATAGAGCTTACCTATGCAAAAGTCTGCATACATCTTAACAAGTCTAACTCTGAAATCTTTTGTATAGAGTACTCACTGTCATATCTCAACTCCCTTAATGAAAATCAGTAACACCTTCCTTTGCTCACAGCCTTTTGTAAATATCCTAATCAGAGTATCTATCAACTGACAACATATATTTTAGTCTTCTGTCCATGTTTCTGAATTCTACAGCAATTTGTGAACTTCATACATCAAGAAACTTTTCATTTATAGTTAAATTTCTTAATAAATGTCGTCCTACATCTACAAGGATAAATGTTAGCTTAACCAAGGTTAAATATTTATTTCATTTTTGAATCCCAAGAGTTAACACATTATCTAGCATGTAGTAAATTATTCACTAAATTCATGCTGAATGAAACAAAAGACATCAACATTTAATCACTAATAATAAAATGATGTGATCATAATCATGAATTCATAGTATTTTTAGTTAGAATCTCAGAAATCTTTAGCCCATAAGAGTTTTAAATGTTTGTGATATTAATTGCTAAGTTGTTTATTAGGCATTTAACAGTATATTATCACCTCCTGGTACAGCAGATGATTTTACTTCAATCTTTGGTTTAGAAGTAGTTTGCATCATCAGAGATCTGGTTCGCCAACACAACAGAACATTATCTGTCTGTAATAGGGAAAGAAGGAGATGTTTATATGATAATATGGAACCATCTCAAGTACATATTTGTATTTGTGAAAGAGCCAATGACAGAACAATATGTGTAATATTTTACCATTCTTAAAACAAAGGCAATCTTATGGACATATATACTTACAGAAATATATGTTACATTTTTAACTTATACAAATAAATAAATGAAAGTAAAACACCAAGAATAAGAAATAAAAACTAACTTAAAAATAGTTATTTACAGGAGACCTGGGTGGCTCAGCCGGTCAAGTGTCCAACTCTTGGTTTCCATTCAGGTCATGATTTCAGTCAGGGTGATGAAAGTGGATCTCACCGGGCTCTGAACTCAGTGCAGAGTCTGCTTGAGATTCTCTCCCTCTCCCTTTGTCTTTCCCCCTGCTCATACTCTCTGTCTAAAGTTAAATAAATAAATCTTTTTAAAAAATGTTTATAAGAAAAGAGAGGGAACAGGGCTGAAGGGACGGGATAGAAGACTAAGATCTCCTTATACACTTGGACATATTTTGCTTTTTTGATAATAATTTTTAATATACAGAATGTAAAATTTTATTAAAAATCTCCATCTCAAAACATTGAAAAGAAAGTAAAAGGAAAGATCCTTGCTCTATACCAAATAACTGACATAAACACACTGAAAGAATATTTTTTTCTAATGACATTAGATATTGTTTTAACCAAATACTCTAATAAAATTTGTTCAAAATACAAATTCTGCTGCAAAGAAAACAAACCTAATGTATTAGTCTGATCATTGGAAGTAATACTAATATTAATATCCTGAATAATTTTGTAAAATAAAAAATATAAATAAAGAATCATGCTAATATTAATAGAAACTAACATGCACTTTCAGTAAAAAAATGGAAAAGGCATAAATATCAAATAAAAATGAAGGAAAATGCTGTGCTATTAAATTTGAATTAGGAATTTATTAGCTGTTTTCTTTTCAAAAATACATATTTTCTAATTTCACCAACTTAATAAGTGGAGAAGCAATGGAAACATAATACCAATGTGTACACTTCACATAGAGATTGTTTTCTCTATCATTTAGCTCTAAAATAAACCAAGACAGAAAATAACCTGATCCAGGCTGGAACAGGAAAGACAAAGAGACCCAGAGATATTTTGCTGTACCAGGAAACAAAGTAAGCAAGGAAAAATGGGGTAAAATTTTAAAAATGAGTCAACTCAGAGGGCTTCTCATTAACCAAAGATTTAAAAAATAGAGCATCAAAATAATAAAAATGATGAATTTATCGCAATGCATTGAACTGAAAAAATCCATGAGCTCATATTAATACACACACAAGAAAAAATAAATAAATAAACAAACAAATACAATGAGCACCATTTTAAGTAACTATAATTATAAGAACTAATATTTTCGATTAAATGGAAAAACTGAAGCATTCATCTTGTCTACTATATAAACTTGTCATACAGTATAAACTTCACTTCGTTGAAGAGTAAAATTCTGTTATAAACACATTCCAAGTAATAAATATAAAGAGCATAATAAGTTAGAAAACCTACATTTTACAACCCTCAATAACAAAGTTCAGTAATGACTATCAACGTATGAAGCTGCTAGTTGAAAGCTGAATAGGATTTTCACAGCTGACGATTACATACTCACGATCAAGGTCCATGGCCTGTTTGGGGAAGGTAAAGATGCAAAGAGTCAAATTTGTGGACAGTGTAGATCACTCGAACAGGGGAAAGGAATGTCTAGACACATAGGCTGGACCTTATGGAAAAGGATCATAAATAATGAGCCTGCTCTTTTCAGTTTGTTAATCAGTGAATAGCCAATGATGCTTTTTGTTTGGGTAGGTGATCTCATTAAAACTCGATTTTATTCCACTCTAAGTGTGATAATTTGAAATAAGAGAAATAGACCACACAACTGGTTAGCAACTTAGGGAAGAATGAAGGCCAAACCTGGGTGGTGTCACTGTAATTTTTCAGGTGCAAAGATAATCTGAAGTTTGATTGAACTGTTGAGTAAAGAAGGAGGAAGGAGAAAGGATCAAAGATGGTTCCAGGCTGTGTAAATAGGAGGACTATGCTATCAATAGGAAATCATGATAAAAGAGTTCTCTTAGAGAAATCTGATGAGTTTTGGAAGTATGGGTAGAACATCATTGGCAATTCACTGAAAGGAACTGGAGGGGCACTTGGGTCGCCCAGTGGTTGAGTGTCTGCCTTTGGCTCAGGGTGTGATCCTGGATTGAGCTCCCCATGGGGAATCTGCTTCTCCCTCTGCCTATGTCTTTGACTCTCTCTGTTTGTCTCTTATGAATAAATAAATAAAATCTTAAAAAGAAAAAAAGGAATTGGAATGGATGGCATAGCTGGGACTATGAAGTCCAGGTATAATATTCTGAAACTCTGATCTTGAAAAAAAAAACAAAAAAATAAAAAACAAAACAGAATTGGGAAGAAGAATATGAAAGAGCCATAATTTATGATTGGCTGATGTTCAATTAATTTTCCCTATAAAACACTACTCTCCCAAATTATCCTTGGGTCTCTATAAAAAATATAAGAAGAAAAATATGCTAAAACCAAGCAAACAAACAAGTAAAAAGAAACTCAGCTGCAAAGGGTTTTGAAGTTCAAATACATAATGTAATCATATTCAATTAGGATATTAAATATCCTAATTAAATAAAAAGGATAATATTTTATATAGCTTCTATATTCTCTACAGAACCTAATTCTGAACATTTACACTAAATAGGTGCTTCATAAGAAACTAATTAATGAATTGTAATTATATGTGCATATATTAATGAATAGAGATAATGGTGACAAATCAGCTTACAATAGATAATACAATAAAAAGATATAATTATTTCTAACAATATTTACAAATACATTAATGACTTTTCTAATACATCATCAATTTGAAGGTCCTAATATAATGAAGCCAATAATATTGAAAGTAATTATTATTATTAATAGCTACCGATGCAATAAAATTCTAAGAAACACAATTAAACAACATTCTATCATTTTAAAAGACTTTAAAAATAAATGCAGAGTACCTGAGTAGCTTTATCAAAGTAAATAAATGTGTTTTTTTTCACATTCAAATCAAGATTAGATCAGATATATTTCTATTTAGCAATTTTAAGGCTCTGTCTTCAAAGCAGCTTCAACTATTCTGCATCTTCAGCATCTAGAACACTGATCAGCATATTGTGGACAGTACTCAACAAAATCTGTTGGAAAAAATGAATGAATAAATGACTAGATAATTGAATCAGGTGATTTCTCAATAATAAAAGTTATTATCTATTATATATTTATAGCCTTCTGGTCTTGTGCTAAGGAAAATTTATTTAACTGTCTTAATTCTCACATAGCTTTGTGAGATAAAGATCTTTAAAATAGGGAAACAAAGTCTAGAATGATTGTGGAATTTCTTTAAGGTCTTAACAGATAGTACAGAGTGGAGTTGGTATTGGAGCCTGTCCGTTTCTTCCCCAAACCCTGGTTTTAAAGTGCTATCTTGTACTACATTTTTCTTTCTTTCTCAAAGTCTTTCCTTTCCATTTACTATTAATTTATTTTCTGAAGAATCATCTTAATGGATATTGCTTTAAATTATTGGTGTAATTAACGATTTCTACTCATAATATTATTTTAGTCACTCCACATCATAGAAGAATCTGATCAGCTCACTTGAGGTGGCTCACTGTCATTCAAGAGTAAGATTGAACAAGTCACTTATGTTTTCTGAGTCTGATATTTTCCACAGCTTAATTTTAATTGTGCTTTCAACATACACTGGGGTGCTGCTTAGATCTGTAACCAGTAGTAAATATTTTATTTATTTTATTTTATTTATTTAATTTTATTTATTATTTTATTTATTTTATTTTATTTTATTATTTTATTTATGTTTTTAGTAGTAAATACTTTAGTCAATGTGAAAAAAGGAATTTAAATATTATTTTAAAGGAAATATTTAATATGTTAATTTACGAGTTTTGCTACCAAGAATTCAACCAAGATATACTGATTAAATCATAAACATTATAAATATATTTATATATACATAAACATGTAAGTATATCCACATTTTTCTTCAGTTCATAGATTTTGTCTTTCTAGTTTTGTAAATATGCTTGGTCATTTTTCATACCTTTCTTTTTTTCTTTTTCACATTTTTCTTGACATTGACTAGATTTGTCATGCTTACTGATTCTCACTATAGCTTTACATTTAAAATCTCTAACTTGTTTATCCTTGATCCTTCTCGTGCTTGTGAGTTAGAAAGTGTGCTAACATCATCTTTCGAATGACCTAATGAGTACAAACATACCGATAAGTCTTGTCAGTATCTCCAACCCTGTCATGACTGATAAGAAATGAATCATAGACTACATCAGTATGAAGGCCGAGCTCCATTATTGAAGAAAATTCATTCTGGTGCATGTATTCGGTTTCTGAATAACAGAACTAAATTGCATTAGCAAGAAGTTTCAAAGTAGCAGTATATTTAGGTTGGTCTAAGAGAGAAGATATCCACCACCTGATAAAAGGCTTAATAAGTCATGATAATAAAGAAATATTTTTTAAAAAGGAATTTTTTTCCATTGGATTGAAGCCATATGTGGCTGACACACACTAACGTGTAGGATCACTGTGCCTATCAACTGTTCAGCAGTCTCTGCAGTGGATTTTAACTCCTTAGTAGTGTACTATCTGCATGAAAAAGAGAGAAGGATATGCAACACCTTCAGGCATGCCCGTGGCCCTTTATCTTTGAACTGTGGACATACACTCTTATCCCAGACTGGTGAAACTCCTTTCTCACCGTCTCACAGAGGAGCATGATATGCCCCCATCTGAATTTGGCACAACAGGTTCTCTTCAGACTAAGTTTCCTTATCCTCCTACTTTGCTTCCGTAAGTGACTTTACCACTAAAGTTTTTCCTGTTACACAATTAAATCTCCACCACCACTACCGCCATTTTATTTTTTAAAAACATTGTCTCAATGAATGCTGTGAAGACAGTGAAGTCAGCTAAAAGTCCAGTTTTAACTTCAGCTATGAGGACCCTGTGTGTGTGCATTTCTGTAGGTTCTTTACATCATACTACTCAATGAAAGATGTAAAAACACAGTATACTAAAGGCTCTAAGGTGACTGTCAGTGACTTTACCCCATTAGCATGGCCTCCTGTCACCTACAGGCAATTGAAATATAAAATAACCCTGTTAGATTCAGGATATTTTTGGTTTTACTGGATGTCAGCTTCCCCCCAAGAAATCCCACCAAAGAGCCAAAGCAAGCAACCCTGCAGGGGACTCACTCACTCAATAACCTTGCAGATGCCCATCTCACTCTCCACCACACGAACGTTCAAACATTCCAAATGCTAAGTGAAATGTGTATTTTCCCAGTCTCTCTCTATGATTTGTGTGTGTCTATGGATGCAGATGTGTGCACACATGTGTTCCTTTTTTTTTCAATTTGTTTATATTCACTGACAAGTCCATTTCCATGAGCAGACTTAACCTGGTCTAGTTTCACATATATTAATCTACTTACTCAGGACCATCAACTTAGAAGACATCTATTGCTAAAGAAGAATCTCTTAAAATGGGGCTTTTCTCCAAAACCTTGTGCTTTTGATGGGGGGAGGTCTGTTATAAAAGGCAAGAGGTTCTCATGAGAGAGCACAGACTAGGTGATGGAGTCAAAGTGACAGTTACCAGCATTGCAGCATCTGGAGGCCGAATTGCATTAAGTGTTACAAACCTACAATGTGTAGAAGATGAAATAAGTCACATGTAATTTTATTTATTTTTTAATTTTTTAAAGATTTTATTTATTTATTCATGAGAGACATATATATAGAGAGAGGCAGAGACACAGGCAGAGGGAGAAGCAAGCTCCTCACAGCGAGCCCGATGTGGGACTTGATCCTGGGACTCCAGGCAGGTGCTCAACCACTGAGCAATCCACGCGTCCCAACATGTAATTTTAAAAGAAAACAATATTGGAAGTACTAGCTTAACAATTTTTTGCAACTTCCTGTGCATCTTTAATGACTTGAAAATTAAAAGTTTTTTTCAAAAGGACTAAGTAAAATTACTAGTTCCACTATTTTCATTGTAATAATCTGTCATTTTAGTTAATCTATTTAGTTATTTTGGTAACTAAAGATAAATTATTTTGCTTGCTTTGCTTTTTCTTTCTTATGGGGTCTGAAGTATACCCCTAGAATCATTAAATTGCTATCATTTCTCATTTCAAACACAGAAATTATGATAGTAATTAATGTTAATTTGGGGCCTTACTGGTTACATTGCTTCAATATACCTTTTTAATTATATTATTGTTTTAATAACTTTTTCATCTATTTCACCAATAACAAAACTAGGGCTCAAGGTAAAAAGGGGATATATACAAGGTCAGGTAGCTGGTTACATGCCAGCCATGATTTTTATTTCTGTTCTCAAAATGTACATCTTCTGCTTTTTTCTCTACATAATAATTGAGCCCTAAAGTCAAATAGCTCATTATAATGATGAAGAAACTGAGGTTCAGAGAGGTCAGGGGGCTGGCCACCTGGAGACTTGTAGCATAACTTGAACATCAACTAGCAGCATTCATTGTAATAATCACTGCACTTGCCGCTTCAGTTCCTATGTCCTAGCCTTTACCTTGCTGTTTGATCTGAAAACAAACATAAATTAGTATGAAGACAGTGTGCTTTCTTTTCTCCTCAGTCAAGTCTTCTTTGTGATGTAACTGCAATGCTCTCCTTTCCACAGACAGCAAATCCTCTTAGCGTGAAGTCTATGGAGATGTCTGTGTGACAGAAAATCCAGAGAATAAACAAAGAGATAAAAGTAAAATAATGAAGCCCAGAAAGGTTGAGAGAGGTACAAAGAATGAGGCTTTTGAATTTGATAGTAATACTATCAGACTTTATCTTTAGGTGTTTGATTCTATCAGCAAAGTATAGAGAGAATTAAAAGTACTGGAAGGGGTAAAAAAACTACTAGCCTCTTTTCTGCCATCCAGGGTGTCCTATATGATTGTCCCAGTAAATGGATTAAAATAGGAAAAACAATACTCTGTAGAAATAAAGATATTAATGCAATCTAGTAAGCTGCAAAATTTTTTGATCGGATTTACAAAGACTAATTTTGCAAGCCTTGCAGGTCTACATGTAAAAAGCATTTTAGTTGAATGCTTGAAAGTCATTTGCTAAAAGAATATTTATTTGAACTTAACTGTGCACAATGAAACAAACACAGCAGTGAAAAGTAAAGGTTGAATTAATGCCTGCAACTTGAACAAGAAAATGAGCAGTAACTCAGCAGCATATATTTCTCTTTTCATGTGAATATCATTTCCCACTGTCTGCTACCCTGTAGCTCTTTATCTCACTTTTGGAACAGATGATTTTTATTGCAGGGTACTTTTCCAATTCCCCTAGAACACTGAGTTATTTGATATTTTTTTATCTTTTATTTAAATAAATTCCATCCATGCATATGCATATTTTGACTATCTAGATACCAATTAATATCAAGAGATTGTTAAAGAAAAATAAAAGTAAGCAGTAAAGTTTGCGTATCAGTTCTCTATTGCCACAATACTACTCTATAGTAAATTACTCTAACATCAATAGATCAAAATAGTAAGTATTTATGTAATACAAAGGTCAGAAGGTCAATCGTGTAGTGTAGACTAGACTCAGTGGGGCAATTGTTCTGATCCCTTCACACATGTAATGCTTGGGTGTCTGTTGGCTGCCTCCTCTCTGGTTGTTGGCCAGACTGTGTAGAGTGACAAGGTGTCTTCCAACTCTCCAACCTGACCATGTTCTCATGTAGATTGAGAGGAACGTGTACAAGCAAGTGACCACGTATGAAGCCTCTGAAAGCTGGGCTCAGAACTGGACGTTGATCACTTCTGACACATTCTATCAGCCATTGCAAGTTACAGGGTCAGCACAGATCCAAGAGAAGAGAAAAAGGTTCTCCATCTCTTTATGGAGATGTAGGGCAAGTCATACAGCAGAGTCTTTAGATTTACTGCAATTCATTGTATATATAGCATAATACATTCCAAGCAAATAAGTCAATAAAATTAATTTTGCCCTGCTGAAAGGCTTTATGAACTTTAAGCCAGCCATGAGTTAAGAAAGTTTAATTTAGATTAAAATTGCTACACTGTACATAAATTTTCTTAGAATTCAAGATAAGTGAAAACCTTTTTTGGTAATTTATAGTATCATTTTTAAGCCACCTAAAGCATATTTATTAAACACTTATCATATGCACATTATGCTAGGTGTTGGGGGAAACTGGTGACCAACACAGTCAAGGTGGTTCCTACCCATGACTGTTAATTCTGTGTGTTATAGGCTAATACACTCTTCTCATAGAACTTGCAAGATAATGAATCCCTTAGCACCATTCGAAATTTTCAAAACACTGGTGAAGAGCCTTACAAGATGAAAAATAAAGAACTAGTAGATTATGGTGAGCATTAATTCACTGTTAGTAATAAATTTAGAATGGGGAAGGACACTCAAGCTCATCACACCATGAAGGAAAAGAGCATCACATGAATGTCACAGAGAATTTTAAATTTCTAGCATAATTAGTTGACAAATTAAAGTTGGAAATCTGTTAAATTGTATACTTTTTCCATTCTATTTATCAATCAATATCAATTATATATCCTGGAGCATCCATTATATAGTAATACAATTTACAAATCACTTTCATACATTTTTCTTTTACGATCTGTGAAACAAATTTCTAAGATAGGCAAAACAGTAATTACTAGATATATTTTGCAGATACACTTGATTTAGAGCAATTATCTGATTTGTCCTTGTTCTTCAACTGCCACATATTACAATTAGGACATAAATCCATGGCACCTGATAGCTCATCTAATGTTCTGTCCTTATAATAGTCTAGTTTAAGTTATCTTCTACGACAAATGAGATTCTTATTCATATCTGGTTGCCCACAAAGCTATTGTGAGAATTCATGACAATTCTTGTCATTAAAAATGGGTAACCTATGTTTTCTGAGGCATACATTTGAATTATTGGAGTATATTTATGACTGAAGTCCCAGTTGCAAAATTGTAGGAGACTTAACTTCCCTTTAAACTGTGGAGTTTAGAAAATGCCCAGTGATTTGCAAGAGGTAGTTCAAAGGTTTATTGCTTCTGGAAATCACAGTTCTTGGAGACATCAATCCCTCACTATGTCCTCATGCGTACCCTGTAGCATCTTTGAAAACCATTCTTGTTAAATACCAACGTGAGGTACAGAATTCATAAAATAAAGTGTTAGAGGCAGTTACCCAACTCTGGCACCCCTCTGCTAGGTCAAGGAAATAAAAATATATACAAGACAGATCAATGTGTAGGGATGGGAGAACTCTGTGAGGAGGGCTTCCATGGAGGAAGCTGCGCTCCCCAGGGCCAAGGCAGCGAGTAGGGAGGTGGGACCCTTGCATTAGATCCAGTGGAAGTGAGACAGGGTGCAACCCGGCCTCCTCCAGAGCCTGATGTGTTCTTTATTTTTAGAAGACAGGACCTGTGTTTGATTTACACCTGAGAAAGTTAAAGTAGCTACTGGCAGGTCAAAAAAAGGAAGAGTAGGATTTAGTATGGAAAAAGTAACTACACTCTCACCAGCAGGGAAGGCAAGAATGTGAGCTACTTGACAGTGGAAGTTGGGAGTCGTTTTAAATCCTGCTCAAAAACACAGACTGGGAAGGAAATGAGATCAGAAGGAAATGAGATCTACTTGACCAGGGTCAAGTAGAGTCCGAAATACATTTTATTTTGTTGTATTCCATACATCATGTTTTTTCCAATGTATTAGTTAAATTACTTATACCAATTCCAGTCATAGATAGTTTCTATTTGTTTCCTGCATTTCCAAAATTCAGGAGGTCATAGTTTATTTTTTTAAGTTTTAGTAATTAATATTTTAGTACATTTAAACATTTAGTGTTTTAAATGGTTGCATAATAATACTGGCAATTACTTTCCCGTGTCTGGAAATTAAGGTGGGCTTCTATTATTTGGGTTTTAGCTCTTTGTATTTATTTGTTTATTTTTAGCTGCTATCCATGATCTTAAAAATAATATTTATTCATACAGCTATTATCTATCTTTAAATCTTTTGTTTCCAAACTGATGCTATGTTTTTTATAGCTGCCAGTATATATGGCCTAATATTTTGGAATATATACTTTGCTTATGACGAAAACTATGGGGCTTTAAAGATTATTTTTCCACCTTAACTAAATGTAATGTGAGTGCTTCATGGTAGCACCAAATCTTGTGGTAATTTCTTATTGATTGTAAGTAGGATTGATTCAATTTCCATAATGGTTCATATTGAGACATAATTGTTGCTCTACAACAGAAAAACGAAAATGCTACAGTTCAGAGTCACATTTTAAATGCAGAAATTGTAAGCTATATTTCATATGATACTTTGTAGAACTGAAAAATGTAGAAAGTCTGTGAATTCAAATAATCTCTGTGTGTCTTATAAACAGAAAAAAAAAGGGTCCTGTTTTCCTTTTAGGCCATATTTTAAATTTCATTTTTATCTTCAACACTAATATCTGCAATTTCATATATGTACATGCAAATGTACATAATATTCAGTATATATATTTATATTATGGGGCAGCACATCATTTCTAATAATAAAATTCCTTTTTATGCTTACACTTTGCTAACTGAATTTCTTTTCCTAGAAGATACAGGGTTTGGGGAAGAGAAAGAAAAAATTTTACAACAATGTGTATTGGAATCCTTCAGGTTCTTAACTATAGAGAATAAACTGGTTATCAGAGGGATGGTGGGTGGGAGGATGGGTGATGGAGATTAAGGAGTGCTCTTGCTGTGATGAGGCCAGAGTGACATATAGAATTGTTGAATCACTGGATCATACACCTGAAACTAATATTAACACTGTATGTTAATTATACTGGAATTGAAAAAAAAAAGTATATTGGAATTCTTACTACCAACACCATTTTTTATACAAATACATTCTTATTAACCAGCGATTAACCAGTCAAAACCTAAGAAAAATGAACTATTCCTTATGTATTTTGTGTTTGTGATGCTGTGCAACAGATGGAATTTTATGTCATGTTACATTAGTATACTGTTAAATTTTAATTTCAATTAATAATCTTTACACTTTTCTTTTATGCACACAAGGGATATTTTAGGCATTCATTTCCCCTCTAATTAGCTTTTATTGCTGAATTCACTCAGAATCAAAAAGTCATTAGGTTCTCATTCACTGCTGAATTTACTTATGCCCTAATAAAATTAATTAGTCTTCTGAACAAAGACAAATGAAATTTTTATTTTGTCCAATCTACTGTTAAATTGGAGATCTCTATCTTTATACCTGTATCATCTACAGGTATAGTTATAGGTATATACACAATATTCTTCTAAATAAAATCTTGATTATATTATCTGACAATGAAGTTTTCATGGAATTCACTGGAGTCTCATTTGCTACCATTCCCTTTTGGCTGTGTGTTCTGTGAACTTCTCAACATTCCCTGAAAAGATAATGCTCTCTCATTCCTTTGAACTTCTGCCCTTTAGTTAGAAACATTTTTTTTTTCTTCAGCAAACTTCTAACCAACTACCCAAACCCAGTTCTAATATTTTAGAACCCAGATCTAGTGTAGATCTAATATAGATCTAATATAATCTCCATTATATTAGATACTTGCTGTTGTAAATCTCTTAAGAGACTAAAACTCCCTTTAGTGAATTAAAAGTGAATTCACCTTTTACTTACAGTCTATAAATGGAAGAGAAGTTTTAAAATCAAACTTCTGGAACAGGCTTTTAAAAAAAAAGATTTTATTTATTTATTTGAGAAACAGAGCATGAGCAGGGGGGAGGGGCTGAGGGAGACGCAGACTCCCTGATGAGCATGGAGCCCAACTTGGGGCTCCATCCAGGACCCTGAGATCATGATCTGGGCTGAAGTCAAATGCTTAACCAACTGAGCTACGCAGGCGCCCTTATGGAAAGTTCAGATGAAATAAAGTAGCATTTATTCAAATAAAATAACTACTCGAACCATATACATAGATTTTTTTCCTATATAAGGGTTGTGGGTTAGTTTTTCCAAAAAATAGTTTCTATTGGTATCGAGAACCTACAGAAACACTGAGAAAAAAAAATAAAAAAGGTTGTTTTATTTTTTTTTTCCCAAAATTTCATTTTTTGGCCACACATGTTGAAATTTAAACCCAGGGGCCCAAGAATAAATATTTGAAAATACTTTCCTAAATGAGTCTTTTTTTTTAAAGCTTTTGTTTATTTAGGGATGCTTCGGTGGCTCAGTGGTTGAGCATCTGCCTTCAGCTCAGGTCGTGACCCTGGAGACCTGGGATTGAGGGGATTGATTCCTACATTGGGTTCCTGCAGGAAGCCTGTTTTTCCCTCTGCCTGTGTCTCTGCCTCTCTCTCTCTGTGTCTCTCATGAATAAATAAATAAAAATTTTCAAAAAAAAATTTATTTACTTGAGAGAGAGAGCACAAGCAGGGAGAGCAGCAGAGGAGAGGGAGAAGTAGAATCCGCACTGAGCAGGGAATACAACACGGGGCTGGTTCCCAGGACCCCTGAGATGATGACCTGAGCTGAAGGCAGACTCAACCAACTGAGTCACCCAGGCACCATCTCCCTCAATGATTTTAATCCTCAACTGTATTTAGGAACAGGTTTTTCCAGACACCTTTTACTTACAGATAATGAATATATATGCTTACTAAAAGCTAATTAGCCTATAAATAATGTCCAAATGATGTGGGGCACAAAAGCAGAAGAAAAGTATTAAAGTGCCTTACAACTTACAGCCCATTGACAAGTCCTTGAGGAAGCAGAGGGACCCTCTGGGAACTCAACTTTCTCAATGTTAATACTTTGCTAAAAGCAAAGGCAATCCTAACTTAACATTATCCCAACCTCCAGCTTCCTGCAAGAGTCCTTTAATATATAAAAATGCCTTAGAAGCTCCCTTTATCTCTACCCCAAGATTGCTAAATTGCCCTCTAAGCATATGACTCACTGATATACGTCGGAAGGGTCTCATAATTAAAGTTTTATTAGATAGTAATAAATGACCCCTCAAGGTCCTGGAAACCTTGCTTCCAAAATTCCTTAGAGACTCATGCTATCCCTACCCCCCTCCCAACTTGAAAGGATATGATCACCCCTTCCCTCACAACCCCAGTGCAGCACTTTATGCCCATGGGTCCTGTTCTCATGCTTTAATAAAACCACCTTTCTGCATTAAAACGTCTCAAGAATTCTTTCTTGGCTGTTGGATCTGAACTCCAACATTTCCACATCACAGAGAAGTGTTTCTGCACAGTTTGTACTTGAAGAGATTTCATCGTCTTAATTTTTCTAAACATTGTTCCAATTTACAACACTTCACTTTATTTTTTATTCTTTAAATATTCATGGAAGACTTTTAGTTCTAGTTTCTGAAGATACAAAAACGAAAGAAACACAATCACCTCTGAAGTTTTATATGCTAGAAGAAGGGTATAGAAGGCAAATAATCAAAGTAATATTTAAAATGCTTTGAGATGAGTCAAATCATTTCAATAAATTATTCAACAGACATTTCTTGAGTTACTTCTAAGGTCTCTCTCCATACACAGGGTCACGTGTAGATAGCAGATTCCGGGACAGTCACAAGGCTCTTATCCCCAGCAGTTAATAGAAATATGGTAATTTCAATGAGGTGGAATAAGAGTTTTGATAAGGGAAAGTGTAAGGTACCACTCTAGGTGGAAACAATGGGCAGAAAACTCAAACCCAGAAAAGACCTGTCGTTCTCAACCCTGGCTACACCCAGAATAACTCAGGGGGTTTTCAGAATCCTTATTGCCCAAGTTGTGCCCCAAACATATTGGTCCAAAATCTTTCCTGGCATCAAGAAATACAGATACCCAGGCATATGTATTTTAAAGTCTTCAGGTAATTCCAACTGCAGAAAAAACCCCTGAAATCTACTGGCTACAGAAGACATTCTGGAAGATGCTACTTTCCACGTGATTATTTGCAGATGAGTAGTAGCCACATACAGGGATAAGGGACAGTTAGTGAGGGAGGGGATCAGGACATTTTCTAGGGGAGAGTAAAATATTGCAGGGCTTATGGATTGGACAGTTAAAAGATATTGGTAAAGTTGAATGCAATAGAGTCATCCATTGTGGGATGTTGGAAAAGAAAATACGGAATCTAGTAAACTGCACCTAAATGTTTAAATTTGTCTCAAAGATCATTATTCTTAAATGTCTGTGTCTAAGAAGCACTTGAGAAGCTTTTTAAAAATGCACATTTCTGAACTCCTATCCCCAGAGATTCTGATTCATCAGGTCTGGAATAGGAAACAGGAATATGAGGGTTTTTTTTTAAGATTTAATTTATCTATTCATGAGAGATGCAGAAAGAGATGCAGAGACACAGGCAGAGGGAGAAGCAGGCTCCCTGTGGGGACCCCCATGGGGGAGTTGATTCCTTCTGAGACTCCAAGATCATGCCCTGGGCCAGAGGCAGATGCTCAACCACTGACCCACCCAACCGTCCCAGGAAAATGAGTTTTAAATAAATATCCATACATTATTTTGATGTGTGTTGTATAGCAACATGCGTAGGCAAAAAGGGAAAATGACATAATTCAGATTCACTAATTAGAAAGATTCTTATGGGTCAAGAATGGATTTGAGAAACTCAACACTAGGGATCCCTGGGTGGCGCAGTGGTTTGGCGCCTGCCTTTGGCCCAGGGCGCGATCCTGGAGAACCGGGATCGAATCCCACATCAGGCTCCTGGTGAATGGAGCCTGCTTCTCCCTCTGCCTATGTCTCTGCCTCTCTCTCTCTCTCTCTCTCTCTCTCTCTCTCTCTCTGTGACTATCATAAATAAATAAAAATTAAAAAAATTAAAAAAAAAAAAAGAGAAACTCAACACTAGACTCAGAGGCATGGGTCTATCCTGAGGGCTTGTTGCAACAGTGCAGACAAGAGGGAATTAAAGCTTGGATTTCACTGGTGGCAACAGAGATGGACTCATTCATTTATTTAAGGGTAAGAGAGAGAGAGAGAGCAGGGGATGGGCAAAGGGAGAGGGAGAGAAGGGATCTCAGGCTCCCCCTGAGTGCAGGGCCAGGCACAGGGCTCCATCCCAGGATCCCAGGACCTTGAGATCATGATCTGAGTCGAAGCCAAAAATTGGAAACTCAACGGACTGAGCCACTCAGGTGCCCCCTAAATTTTATGCTTCTTAAAAAATTTTCTGATGATAATTGCCTTATTTTGTTTTGTTTTGTTTTGTTTTTAATCAAAGCAATTTAATACTAAAAACCAATTGCCATTGGTGTTGTTTCTTACCTGTTTTTATTTTTTTTCCTTTTACTGTGAAGGAGATACTCAATCCTTTAGTTTTCTTTTTAAGGTCAGCTTTTAATTAGCCAGGATACAATGGCCTTGCTAATTGATTACCAGGGCCCCACGTTGCCAGGGGTCTTTAGAATTTCTTAGGTTGGCTGGCCAGCCAAGGAAATCTATATGAATTGCCCATTGATAAGCTTAACTTGCTTGCTCTCCCTATAACTTTACACAATATAGAGATGTAATGACAAATGGTATTTATTCATTTTTTTACATTTTAATTATAACTAAAATTTTCATTATCATTTACAACAGTTCATTCCAAGAAGTAATCTTTCGTTAGGTTTTAATTTTAGTCTCTGCCTATCCAAGCTTCCACTTAGCTCCTCATCAAGCATTTAATGTTCTCAAAATTAGCACTTAATTGCACAACAAACTATGATGTAAACACTCGATTTTTTTTTTTTTTTTTTTTTTTTTTTTTTGGCGTTTAGATGCTGATAAGTAAATTGTTAAATGCTTCCTCGGTAGGAAGTAACTTTCATCTATCTGATCCTATGCAACCTAAGATTTTAATGAGGAAAAAGGATAAAACAATTAAAATAAAAGTTTTAGCTATGTATTTTCTAACTGCAGGTTTCCTTTTCTGATGCCGTATATAATTATCTACCTTGCCATGCCTGATTTAACTTTTCATTCCTTTTTACTTCTTAAGATCCTGTGCTCGCAGCAATTTATTTTGACTTTGGTTCTCCCAACGCTGTCCACAAATTCTTGTACTACACAGACGTACTTATCACTGTGATTTTCCCAATCTAATCCTCTGAGAAAAGTTCACACCGTATTTGAATCACCTACCAGGCTCCTCTTTCATATTTTATTTGCATGGGTATAGTTTATTTCTTTGCCCTTATTATTACATCCAAGAAACCGTCTGCCTCCACTCTTGCTATAGACTTCCGTCAATGTGTTCTTTCCAACCAGTCTCCTGAGGTTGCTGATGCACACGTTTTCAAAGTCCATTTTCCTGGTTCTTTCATTCCCTTCCAATTCATGATCATTATCTCCTAAATTGCCTTCCACTGTTACATTTGCAGCATATGAAATATAAGTAATGAAAAATGTTGCTAGCATTTGGTCATCTATTTTGAAATTTAGTGTCTTTAGAAAAGTTCTGAAGGCAGAAGTATACTTCCTCTTTATAATGTGACAATTTACTTTAAAGCTAAGTGATTGGGAGTTCAAAAAATGGTCAAATAGTTTAAAGGTAATCCATTTGGCAACATGTCTTTTGGGATGCCGGAATTTGCTGAAATATCATCTTATTTAGGATTTCTTAGTGAAACTGCCCAACCTAGATTGGATAGTTGAGGATACAAAAAGAAAAAAAAAAAAAAAACAAAAAACTTATGTTCATTGCTCTCAGTTGGCTTTTGGTCAATGTTTCCTTTCACTTTTACTTTTTTTTTGAAAGGAATCTTATTGTGCATATCAATCATTATATCACTCTTTAGAATTTAATTGCAATGATTATTACTTACAATTTCTATACAGTTTATAGAATAACACTGCTCTGAAAAAACTGATATTGATCTGCTATTGGTAGAGACAACAGGGAACGGAAGATGTACATTTATGTTTTGAAAGTGAAGCCAGTTTTCTATTAAAGTTCAGATTTCAGACCTCAAAAATCTTTCAGAAATCACACTCTAGAAAACAAACAAACAAAAAAAAACTATTATTGGGTAAGAACCTATTTTTCTTATATCTAAAATAGGCCTGTGCAATCAGCATACTTTTATACTACTGGTAGTCTTATTTTAAACCTTACTTTCAAAACCTAACATGCATTTGTCTAAGCATTATGATACTAAGGATAAGAATACTGAAATAACGATTTAAAAAAAGATTGAGGTCTAACTGACATAACGTTGTATTAGTTTTAGGTATACACTCAATGATTCAGTATTTGTACATATTGTGAAATGATTGCCATTAGTTCATTCAACATCCATCTCTCTACATAGTTACAACAAAATTATTTTTCTTGTGTTGAGAATTTCCAAGATCTACTCTCCTAGCTACTTTTAAATATGTGATATGGTATTAATAAGTATATTACCATTCTGTACATTACATCCTCAATGACTTACTCTTTTTATAATATTTTCCATTTTAAATTTAAAATAAATTCAAGTATGAAAAAAACAAAAAAACAAAAAAAAATTCATCTATGAAAATATTAATTTAAATAAATTTAATATAATTACTTGGGTGTTTTCCACTGGAACAAATTCTTGGAAATGTTGTCTAAAGTGACACTGTTTTTTTTTTTTTTGAACTTTTTTTTTAAGATTTTATGTATTCATTCATGAGAGACACAGAGAGAGAGAATGAGAGAGGCAGAGACACAGGCAGAAGGAGAAGCAGTCTCCATGCAGGGAGCCTGACCTGGGACTGGATCCTGGGTCTCCAGGATCACACCCTGGACCGAAGGCAGGCTTAAACCGCTGAGCCACCCAGGGATCCCCTAAAGTGACACTGTTAAACCAAGGCCATCTCCCCATCCTTTTTGTCTTCCAGGAAATGGCATTTTACAAAGAACCATTCCTTCCTCTTCAGTGACTTAGTTAACACTCACTGATGTCCTTTAGTTTACTTATTACAGACTGCAAATTCCCATCCTTTGTCTCATAAATGATTAGCTGAACTGTTTGTAGCCATTAACCAATCTGGACAAAGTACCTGCTAATTTGACTTAAGCAAACTCCAGTTAAGCTTCTCTCCTTCCCCCAGGTTCCTGAACTTTGGGACCCACTTACCTCTTCAAGCCTGAGCCAGCATCAGAATATAAAATGACCTCTCCTGAAAGTCCCTCCCAAGAATTGGCTGACTACAAAACAAGAGAAAAGCCAATTCTCGTCATCTGATTACACCACCCACTCCCCAACACTGGATTCTTTCTAACTTTATTTTCTCCTCTCCGGGAAAGAAAAACTTTCTGCTTCACTGCTGGAACACTTGCAGATCTCCTGTTTAGAAGTTCATAGTACTATTGCAATAGCTCCATTGGTAGTCCTTTCGAATATAGTCTCTGATGTGGGAAACAGAGGCAGAAGAGAAATTATTAAATTTCCTCACTACCACCTATAGCCCATTGATGAGTCCTTGGCACAGGCAGAAAGACCTTCCTCTAAGGACTCAACTACCTTGATGGTGACACTTTGCTAAGGGCAAAGGCAATCTTAGCCTGACCCCTCAGGATGCTCTCAGTCTGTTTTAACATATAAAAATTCCTTTAGAAATTCTCCTTATCTCTAAACCCCCCAAGATATGTGTTGGCAATCATCCCCCAAGCATATGGCTCACTGATATACATCTGTAGGTTCTCATGACTAAGGTTTTATTAGACAGTGATAAACACCCCTTTCCCCACAATAGCTGCCCCCTCAAGGTCCTGGAAACCTAGCTTCCAAAATTCCTTAGAGACTTATGCTCTCCCTAACACCCTCCCAAATTGAAAGTCTATAATGGGCCCCTCCTCATGACCCTAGGGCAGCTCATTCTGCCCCCAGGTCCTGTCCTTGTGCTTTAATAAGTTCACCTTTTTGCACCAAAGACACTTCAAGAGTCTTCTTGGCCATTGGCTTCAAACCCTAACATATTCTCCTCTCTCAGTCTCTACTTAGTTAAGTCTGGATTTGTTTTTACTTGGTGCAGGTAATTACAATAGACATAAGAAATTCTCACTTAACTGGATTCTGAATAAGTTTGGGCTCAACAATTGAACATAAATTATTCTTAACTAATTAAACTGGTCTTTTGACTTATGATTTAGAGAGAGACAGACAGGATGTATACACGTGTGTGTGTGTGTGTGTGTGTGTGTGTGTGTGTGTGAAAACAAAGAGCACTTTATTGTTTAATAAACGTTGGAAAATATATTACAAAATACATTGGAGAAAAATAAGATACTTATATAATTGCCTAACTTAGTGTTTCTGTTCATAATATTATTTTTTAGCTTATTTAAAAATAATAAATTATGGGGCTCCTGCATGGTCCAGTTAAGCATCTGACTCTTAGTTTCAGGTCAGGTCATGATCTCAGGGCCCTGAGACCAAGCCCTCTGCCTGGCTCTGGGCTCAGCACAGAGTCTGCTTGTCCCTCTCCCTCTGCTCCTGCCCCTGCTCTATCTCTCTATCTCTCTCATAAATAAGTAAAGTCTTTTAAAATAAATAAGATAATAAATTATGTTAAATGAATGGAATCTGTATCTCAAGTATAATGTAAGAAACTGTAAATATGCAATTAAGAAAAAAAGAAGAAAGAAGAAATTTCCTATTAAAATTAAATTATAAAATTACATAATATATTAAATGTTTCATAATATATCATGCAATTAAGATATAATATAGATCCTGAATGACTTAGAGTTTCATCTAATGGCCATTTATCAAGAAGTGGGGCTTAAAACTGGAGATGACACATTCATTTAAGTACATATGAATATTTTAAATCTTATAACATTTGAGATTGTAAAATATTCACAATAAATATAAAATAATATATATTACACAACTATATGCATGAATCATGATGTAATTATTAAATAAAAAGATAATTTAAAATACAAACCACCATAATTTGGTAAAATTCATTTTTATTAAGTTATGTTAAAAAGGTCTTAAGCTAAATGACAATAAGAGTATCACATATCAAATGTTTAATGCAAAGTGTTTAATGCAAGTAAAATGGTATTTCAGAGGAATTATATAGCCCTGAATGCACATATTGCCAAAGGTTAAAAACTGAAAATTAATAAGCTAAACAAGATTTTATCTTAAAAATGAACACTGGAAAAAAGTAATAATAATAAAGGAAATCAAATAGTAAAATTAAAACATATCTTTTTTTAAAGATTTTATTTATTTATTTATTTATTTATTTATTTATTTATGAGACACAGAGAAAAGGGAGAGACACAGGCAGAGGGAGAAGCAGGCTCCTCTCAGGGAGCTCGACATCGAATCGATCACGCTCTGGGCCCAAGGTGGATGCTCAACCAAGGAGCCACCAGGTGCCCCTAAAACATATATCAATGAAATAATAGTACATATGCAATAGAGGAGGTCAACAAAATCAATAGGCTAATTAGAAAAATTAATATAATGTCAACTTTTTAAAGATTTATTTATTTGAGAGAAAGCAAGCAAGCTCGCAAGCAGAAAGGAGCAGAAGGAGAGGGAGAGGATCTCAAGCTGACTCCCTGCTGAGCGCAGAGCCCAGCACAGGACTGGATCTCACAATCCTGAGATCGTGACCTGAGCCCAAATCAAGAGTCAGATGCTTAACCAACTGAGCCACCCAGGTGCCCCTATAATGTAAAAATTTATATCAGTTTGATCATGTTAAAACACGAAGTAGGCAAATTAATAATGTAAGAAAAAAGCATAATTATAGGAGCTGCCAATGATATGAACGAGGTTTTTACCAAATTCTTGACCAATTATTTACCCCAAACTGAGAAGCACAAACTGAGATTTATCAGTCCTAAAGCCATTAAGCTAATTTAGAAGGTTTTTAAATTTTCACACACCAATACATACATACACACATACAGTTGCTTTAAGAATTATTCATGGAACAGATCATTATCCTACACAATTCTTCCAGAGTAAAGAAAAAAGGGACTATTATTATACAACTCACTTTAAACTGCTGGTACCAAACCTGACAATAACAGTAAGGAAAAAGAAAATTATAGCACAATATCAGAGGTACATGGAATATTAGTAAATCAAATTTAACCATATATTAAATAATCACAATAAAATAATTAAGCCTGTCTTTACCTCTCATATCACAAAATCTGTGTTGCCTTGAAGAAAGGAAGAAAAATGACGCTTTTGAAATGTATCGAGGAATTTGCCTTTGTTATATTCTTCAATAATGTCTGTGAGTCACTTCAGAGGATTTTAAAGCTCAATGAATTCACTATTTCACTAAGGAAATAGTGAATTCAGAGCTGCCAACACAAGCGTTCACAGAAACAAATGCATGGGATCAGGTTAGCTTTCTCTATTACTGTTTAAATCTTGATCATACATGGGAAGCAAGAGTGTTGCAGGGTCAACTGAATTGTTTCTTGTTTCCAATTGCGTGTATCTGGGGCATCTGTCACCATGCAACACAATGAATGACTGACTAAAGCCTATGTGGGGGAGAGCCTGTGGCTGTGGCTTTCCCTCCCAAAGCCTGCTTCTTTGAAGCTTTTGTTGTCTGGGAGTAAAGCAGAGTGTGGCTTTCTGTGAGCACTAGAAATACAATAAACATATGCTCTCAATGATCTGCTGACTTCGCTATCTAGATAAAATGAGATATTGCCTAACAATTAAGGTAAATTAAGCAGCTGTCTCTTACTATATTGTGCTAATGCTGCTTCAGAATCGTAAATTGTTGATGGAAGATCAGAATGGGAAGGAAACAATATCATTTCACATTTCTATAGCAGTTCTAGTTTATGATTATTATAAGGAGGCAGTGTTTTTGCAGCTGGTTGTGACTAGAAATAAAATGAGAATCCAAGAAATCTGTTTAAACTGAATAAATTGTAAAAGTGAAAGAATTAGAACATGATCATGTTCTGTACATGATCAAAAGAAAGAAAGAAAGAAAGAAAGAAAGAAAGAAAGAAAGAAAGAAAGAAAGAAAAGAAGAGAAAAGAAAAGAAAGAAAAGAAAAAAGAAAAGAAAAAAAGAAAAGAAAGGAAAGAAAAGAAAAGAAAAAAAGAAAAAAAAGAAAAGAAAAGAAAAGAAAAGAAAAGAAAAGAAAAGAAAAGAAAAGAAAGCAAAGAAAAGAAAAGAAAAGAAAGAAAGAAAAAAGGTCAGATTCACCGAATGCTCACGTCAAGAATGAATTAATGCCACTGTTGGGCATGTCACCTTTCCATTTGAAACTGAAGTACGTAAAAGAATAGGGAAATACACAACACTCATGATATTCTAGAGATTAATGAGTACCCCCCACAAAAAAAATAAAAGCCAGACCTACAGAACTGAAAGATTGAATATTGAAGTTTTGATGGAAAAGGACACGAATAACGTGGGTTCGTTTGGGAAAAGTATCTGCTATTATTTGACTCAATTAGCTGCACTTTTTCTTGTTATTTGAATGCCTTAAAATACTTTCTGAAGTATATATAAAAGTCTAAAAAATAAGAAAAAAAAAAGCTTCATAGAAAACAAAAAAAATGAGGTCTCTCATTATTGGCCCACATCTTGTGATTACTTTGTCTTAGATCTAAGAAGTTTGCTTTCCTTCTCTTTCTATATTTCTTTTAGAGATATGCTTGAATTACCAAGAGAGACAAAGATCACATTTTTTTCCTTTACATATATGAATGCAGTAAATAAAATTCCATGTTTGCACATACACAAATATCTCATTGAAATACTTTTGTTTGAATATAGTAATGGAATTTTTATATAATGAATATTTCATGTATATTTGTCTATACCATATGGACTACAGTAAATACTAAATATATATATATATATATATATATGGGGAGAAATCCCATTCGTTAAATATATCTTGGTCCATTTTGGAGACAGATTTTTAGATCTTGCCAAGAATTCGAAAGTTCTGATGTACTTTTATCCCTTTATTTTTACTAAAGTTTTTAAATTTCAGGTGATCACAATCATTTGTGCTATATACTGTCATTCTTTTATGAAATTTCAGTGATCCTATGGTTTCTGTGTGATGGATGATGTATTATCTTTGCAGGGAAATACCATGAAGCACAAAGAGGATGGAAAATTATTTTTCTCTAGGTTGCGAGGTAAACCAGGGATAGGATTCGATGGAAGTTCCTGAAGCTATGACTTGTGGTTCTATGCTAGCGTGCATAGCGTGCATGGGGCTAATATCGTCCACATTTAATAGTAATATTGTCTCTGTCATGGTGGTTATTTGCTGTATTTGCTTGACATTTGTCAAGTGCCTTCCAGTCTTTTAGTTTTTTTCTATTTTTTAAGATAACTCTTCTGATCATGCAGTGATGGGTAAGAAAATTGAAACTCAAGTCAGATTAACTGAATTTACCAGATCGAACCTTTACTCACTTATTTCTTTCTTTCTTTTTTTTTTTTTTTTTTATGATAGGCACACAGTGAGAGAGAAAGAGAGGCAGAGACACAGGCAGAGGGAGAAGCAGGCCCCATGCACCGGGAGCCCGACGTGGGATTCGATCCCGAGTCTCCAGGATCGCGCCCTGGGTCAAAGGCAGGCGCCAAACCGCTGCGCCACCCAGGGATCCCTACTCACTTATTTTCATAAATGTGTTCACAATATCAATAAAAACTCCTTAACCTCCTGACTTAACCTATTTCAAACTATTACAACCACAGCCATTAAATAACTTAGAAATGATGGTATTACAGAGATTTCAGGCTGGATTTGTTTTTGTTATAGTGGTTGCTTCATCATCTATAACTCTTTAGAATGTAAAAGGACTTTAAAAGTAGTCTTCAAAAAAATAAAAAAATAAAAAGTAGTTTTCATTTTCTCCTCATTTCAACCTTGTAGAGTGACATGACTAGTATCAATAAGAAATGCCTGTTGACAGATTACGGTAATTAAGAATTGCAAGAATGATTTAGTTATTTTCCTCCAGATGTAAAATGTGTACTTTCTTGTTTATCAGGAGAACACACTGAGTCTGTTCTTTGAGAATGTTTATTACATATTCCAACATAAAATACTGCAAATAGAGGCCTTATTTATCTTGACACATAAACACAAACCAAAGGGCTAGGTGTTGTTTGACTGGGAGCGGGTTGGTTTGGACTGTTAGATGGGGCTAAACTAAGAAGTATAGGGGACAAAAGGGAAGAGTGGAAGTCAGGAGCCTGCTATTGGCAAAGAAAGAGACAAAGTTGGAAGATCTTGAAAGGGAGCTATTTCTGTACTGTTTAAACATTCTTCTTATTACCAGTTTTTTTCATACATCAAATATTAATTCTTATACTTGGGCAGTAGAATAAACTGTAGTTCATCCGATGTCTTTGCATATGAGTCATTAAAACAAAGTAAAACACATTTAATGCCAATAAGTGCCCTGTGTTAATCCCTTGTCCATACCCCCAAACCATCAATGTTAGGTAATCAGGCAAATATTATGAATTAAATATGACACATGACAAGAACAGAGGACAGAATATGGAGATGTTTGCCCCTTGCTTTTTAGCTCAAAAAAAATAGCCTTTGTAAAATATGGGGCATATCTTATAACCATAGGGTTATCAATGCGTTAGTTATTTACATGACCCCAAATCCATTATTTTCTTGAGTTTATGGGTTGTTTGTATACCTGGAATAGACTCTATTGATCTTACCTTTATC
The DNA here is from genome assembly GCF_018345385.1 of Vulpes lagopus. Classification (NCBI taxonomy): domain Eukaryota; kingdom Metazoa; phylum Chordata; class Mammalia; order Carnivora; family Canidae; genus Vulpes; species Vulpes lagopus. Next base: position 3,787,319 of record NC_054845.1, read on the forward strand.
TTATCTGCTGATGCTAGTGGTTTGGCTTGGGCAGTCTGGTGGAGGAAAGTGTTATCTGAGACAAGTGGTTTTTCCACTTGTCTCTCACATCTTTTAAAAAATATTTTATTTATTGATTCATAAGAGACACACAGACAGAGGCGGAGACACAGGCAGAGGAAGAAGCAGGCTCCCCATGGGGAGCCTGATGCAGGACTCGATCCCAGGACCCCGGGATCACGACTGGACCAGAGGTAGACTCTACCACTGAGCTGCCCAGGTGCCCTTCTCACACCTTTGTAGCAGGGTTGCCTGGGAGTGTTCTCATAACTGTGGCACATTCCCTACAATGAGAAGCCTAACTAGATACTAAAGACACTTTATCAAGCTTCTAGTTGCAGCAGGTTTGCTCTTTTTTCCATAAGCCAAGGAAAAACACAAGACCAGACTAAAGTCAAAAAATGGAGAAGCCTACTCTCTCTTTCTGATAAATCACATCACAAGACTACGATATAGGAAGGGTTGAGAATTACTTCCATGTTAGTATTCCCTATTCCACAATAAATGTTCTTTCTATAGACAACTATCAAAAATCTATGGGTGGAATGCCTGGGTGACTCAGTCCTAGGCACCCAACTCTTGATTTCAAGTCAGATCATGATCTTGGAGTTGTGGAAACAAGCCTCTCATTGGGCTCTGCACTCAGCATGGAGTCTGCAGAGATTCCCTCTTTCTCCCCCTAACCCTGCTCATGCTATCAATCAATCAATCATCAATCAATCTTTGAAAATCTATGGAATCACAAGAAAAGGTTCTGGAAGTGGCACTAATGATGCAGAAATGGAGAGAAGGACAGGTACCCATAGACTGAAGGGGACAGTAGATTAACAGACTCTGAAGAGCATTATCTTTGTAGATTAGAATAGTAGACGATTCTTGAAGTTAAAGTATATGAGCAAACACAGAAGGAAAAGTTTTACTCTAGTCATACTGTTTCATATAAAAATGATCAGGGGATCCCTGTGTAGCTCAGAGGTTTAGTGCCTGCCTTAAGCCCAGGGCGTGATCCTGGGGTGCTGGGATCGAGTCCCACATCGGTCTCCCCGCGGGGAGCCTGCTTTGCTTTTCCCTCTATGTCTCTGCCTCTCTCTACATATATGTTTCTCATGAATAAATAAATAAAATCTTTAAAGAAATGATCAGTTGTAAATTAGAAGCTAAAAAATTATCTACCCTGGTGTTTAGAAGAGATGAGTAGTGAGTGGAGTACAGGAAAGACTGACTACTGGTTGTAAGATCTCTTCCACAATGGCTATACCTTAACTTTCCATATTTCAGTGTTTTTGGTCTCCTGTTTTACAAGTATCAGAAATTGAACTTGCATCTTTTCTCATTTTGAATTACAGCCGGAGACACAGGCTCAGATTAATCGAATTTCTGCCTATGTGGCTAATCTACAAAAAATAGCATGTCAAATATTAAAAGTGCCTTCATTATTGTTATTACTATTATTGTTATTATTCTTGAATTTATTTATCCCAGTATTATGAAGGTTTTTGACTCTTCTATGGCATCTTTGCCTATAGTGTGGAGTAATGAAAATGCCTGTTTATTTTCATTTGGATATACATAACCTCATCCACTGTATTCATTTCAGAGACTGTAACTTCCTGTAGACTTCCTTGCTAATATCCAATCTGGATTATGTTATCAATACTTTGGTAGCATGATTTTCGAGTAAAACAAGGAGAGTGAAGTGTGCTTGGATTTTACTAACCTATATCTCAGCTTATGGAGGAGGCCAGTAAGAAAGGATTAAACCAGAAAAGTAAAGTATTTTGGGATTCCACAGAGTCCTTGTGGAAATTAAAGAAAGATGACTTAGTTTCATTTGGCTGCATTTTATTGGCTCTTTTTGGGAGGAATAATGGAAACAGAATAAACCTTGTGTGATTTGTGTGTGTGTGTTTTTAAAGAAGATTAGGTCTCACTGAGGAACATTTCCCTTTGCCCACTCATGGAAGCCACCTGCCCAGTCTTCTGGTAGCAAAGGATAATAGGAATCCAAATAAAATATATTTTGCTTTTTAGCTCTTTTTCTGTTTTCTTCTCCACCTTTACCTGGATATCTACAATTGAACACTCTTAGAGTCCTCAAAATGAATCTATTCACAGAACAACTTAAGTAAACAATGTAGACTTTACTATAGATTTGTATGGGAATAAGAGAGGAAAGTTTATGTCAAACCCATTAGAGCATGTGACTTTAAAAATGTACCTTGGATATTTTAGTCTCTATATTTCCTTTTTAGTTCATGCCATATTGGCTGGTTTTCTTTCTGAGTTTTTTTTTTTTTTCACAGAGCCCACAACTCATTCACCTTTTTCTATGTCTCCTAGATTTTCCTCAATGTAGCCACCCCCCAAAACATTCCTCACTACTTTAATATATAGTTTAATTGTGGATTCTACTCCAGCTCCAGCCTTCAAACTTTTACCATGTTTTAGTTTATTAAAATGATTAGATATGCAAAAAGTATTTTAGTTATTAAAATCCATGTTTTCTAGTTATTAAAATTCATGCTTTTGACTTCCCAAAGGACAAATGTCAGCAGACTAAGGCTCTGGGTGCCAAATCGGGCCCTTCTGCTTTTGTAAATAACATGTTCCTGGAGCTCAGTCATGGTTTAAATATTGTTTATGGCTGCTTTCATGCTATAGCGACACAATAGAGTAAGTGCAGCAGAGATCTTATGGACCATAAAGCTGAAAGTATTTCCTATCTTGTCCTTTACTAAAAGAGTATGCTAATCCCTGTGTTTTTCTATCCTCATTGGACAATGATCACACACACACACACACACACCTCTCTATTTGTTGGGGTCTAAGAATAACTGATTAAGGACACCGACGTAGAGTACTTTCCTATCTCACATAACTTGGGTGTCTGTCAGAGCCAGAACCCCATTTTTGAACGTTACCAGTTTCACATACCAATAAAAATGCACTTCATTTTTTTCGAGAACAAAGTCTTAGGGTTTTAAATTTAGTACTTAATGTAATGTATGATTCTAAGTATGAATATATTAATAGTTTCTTTAACAAAGAGTTAAATGGTTTGTATTTCTATTTTTAGAGATTGTGACTGACAAATGACAGAACTATAGTCAAGATTAAAGTGTTAGCCTAAAGTAAGATATCAGATACCAGCAAGGAATCTTTATCTTAAGCAATTAAGCAACATTTATAATTTCTATGTGAGTGAGCATTCATTTATCAGAAGAAGACATTTAGCTTATTTAATTCAACACTTGGTTCTGTATTTTTAGAACAGCTGGGGAGAATTTCTTTTTCTTTTTGTCTATGGAAAAGAAAAATTTAAAAGGCTAGAAAATAGAGTATGCTGAATATCATTATTAACAACTCCTAAAATTTCATAATGAAGCAGTAATTGCCCTGATCATAGAATTCTTTATTCCATTTTGCATTGATAGTGGAAAACTGGTAAAAACTGAAGGAATTGAAACACAGCAGGTTATAGTCATTAATATGTTCACAACTTGACAGTTTCATGTAGTGACACAGTATCCAGAAAATAAATACTTCATTAAGAAGGCAAAGGGCATATTTTCTAAAATATTTATATTGCTGTTTAATCCTTTGAGGGTTGTAATTCACATGTGGAGGATTTCTTTTACACATAAAATTTAAATATATACCAAATGGGTGGAGAGGAGAGCAGGTTCATGAACATAAACCCCAAATTACAATCGATGATTGGAAAATTTTGTTTTCATAGCAACCAGCTAATGGCTATCATGACAAATATTGTTAATCATTGTTTCCATGAAACTAGATTATTTGTATTAGCTATCTATTGCATGAAAATATTGTCACAAGCTTAACACACTTAAACAACACACATTTATTTTCTCATTTATTATTTCTACGGTTCAAGATTCCATAGACATGGAATGGCTTAGCTAGCCCCTGTGCTTAGTGACTCACCAATTTGCATCCAAGCTGTCAGCCAGGGCTGCAGTGCTCTGTGACTCTCCACAGGGGAAGGATCTACTTCTGAGCTCATTCAGTTCCTGCGAAATTGAGTTCCTTGGACTGAGCTTTAGTTTTTTCTGCTGTGAACCAGAGGCTGTCCTCAACTTCTGAAGGCTGCCATGGTTCTGGGCACTGTGAAGTTTCCCAATAAGGTTCTTTCTTCAAGGCCAATAAAGAAAAGAGAAACTCCAAAAAAACTAGCAAAGAGAAACTCCAAAAAACTAGGCACAAAAACTGTGTGTGTAATCACATAGATCCTGCCGTTATTGCCACATTATACTCTTTGGAAGCAAGTCCTATGGCCATGTTCATGCTCAAGGAGAGGAGACTACACAAAAGTGTGATCATCAAGAGGTAGGGACATTGGATGAGGCCATCTTATGAAATACTCTCTATACCCCACCCCCAGCACCAGAGAGGTAGGAATGTGATTAAAGTTGGACGTAGTTCACAAGATTCCTGATGATGGTGATAAGTTTCAGGGTGGTCTCACTCATGACTCAAGTCAAACCATCAGAATCATTCCCTAGAAATGTTTTTTTGTTTGTTTGTTTGTTTTTGTTTTTGTTTGTTTGTTTTTTCCCATAGCTGTGTCAAGAAAGATCTCTGTCTTCTTTGGTCTATAAAGTCCTTGTTTTATTCACTAAAATAATTCCAATGCAAAAGTCATTAAAATAAGACTTGGTGAGTTCTGCTTTTTCAAGCCTGTCCCCAAAATGAATTGAAGAGAGCCACTGGCACTGGAAAATATCGCCACAGGTACCACATATAACGTCTCCCATAATCACAATTGGAATGAATAATGAAACCATATTATCTTAGCCTGGTAAATCCTGATGACTCTATCTCACATTGGTGTCGAAGGCTAAATGCTTATGTTCTTGGGCAAGGACTTCAGTGACCAATGAAGATCCCCTTGGAATGATAAGTTCTTTCTCTTCATGGGTTTGCACACTCAGCCAGGTAGCAAAGATATCTGGCTGACTTAATAACTATTTCACATCTTTAGATGATTTATAATTTTCTTCATTGATGTGTTATGCATCGACTATAAAATGAATTTTGAGGGGTAGCTTATTTTGCTCTGATGACTGTCAGAAAGAGTCAATTAAAATAGTTATCTGAAAGTTCTGTTCTATTTCTTTCTTCAGATAAATATTTTCAGAATCATTATAATCTTTCAGTAATATCACATAATTCAGTTATATTATGTATTATTTATAACTACTATAAATAATACTAACAGGAACAACTACAGAAATAAATTTCTGATGTTCTCACTTTTTCTAAGATTTATTTTTTTATTTGAGAGAGAAGGAGAGAGAGACTCACAGGAAGACTCCCTTCTGATCCTGGAGCCTGACACGGGGCGTGATCCCACGACCCTGAGATCATGACCTGAGCTGAAACCAAAAGCTGGTTGCAAGGATCCCTGGGTGGCTCAGTGGTTTAGCACCTGCCTTTGGCCCAGGCCTGATCCTGGAGTCGTGGGATCGAGTCCTATGTCGGGCTCCCTGCATGGAGCCTGCTTCTCCCTCTGCCTGTGTCTCTGCCTCTCTCTTTGTGTCTCTCATGAATAAATAAACAAAATCTTTAAAAAAAAAATCTTTAAGAGGTGGTTGCTTAACTGACTGAGTGACCCAGGGGCTGATGATGTTCTTCTCACTTTCTAAAGTGAGACCTCAATAACTAGTTTTCAATAAATGACTGACACTAGCATCTTCTTCTATGTCCTTTTAGACCATCAAACACATCTTCATCTCCGGTTTTATTCATTTAAAAACTCAGTACATCAGATTTCGCTTCAGGTATAAATTTCAGTGCCAATAAAAAATACTAAGAATATATATCCTTCAAAGAGAAGGCAAATATTACATTTTCTACTTCGATTTAGAAGAACTCAAAAGGAAAATGAAATAGATTTGAAAGGATTGATGACATAAAAGAACACGGCGAATACTTTCTAGTCTGTTGATCTTAATAATTCAGTTTCCCTTAAGTTATCACTCAACTAATGTAACACTACTTCCAGAATAAAAGTTCCTTCTGTCTATTCACATTTACTATTTAATAATACTTTTAAATTAACTTAATCAGTTGACAAGAAAGACCATGAATTGTTCTCCCTCACTCGTCCTCTCCCCCATGTGTGTATGCATTTATATATGCGCGACTCATAAACACCATAAAGTGTTCTCTCTCTGTCTCCCTTTATATGTACACGTCTGTATATACATGTGTATAAATATAGGAGGGGAGAGAAGGGAAATACACAGTAAGGTTCAAAATTTGTTTAGTTCACCTAGTTTCTCCATATAAAATTACTTCCTAAGACAAGCTAATTTCCTCTCGAAGTAATATCTTTATTCTGGTTTCTGTCCTTATTAATAATTTTATGCTTATATATGAATATATATAATATATGAATTCACATGTAGTATCTGTAAGTACTAATAAGCTGACACAAAATATAAAATATATTCAAATGGTTCTAAAGAGATTTCAACAATTTGGTTGCTTTCTTGATTTCAGAATATTTTTAGGAACTGCTAATCTAACAGGTCACTGTGAGATATTGTCCAGTCTTTTAGCTTAATCTATGCCTCTAGTAAATCATGTAAAATATACATCTGTCAGCATCTGTACAAAGTTTTACTTTTTATTTTAAAATAAGAAGATTTAGTTTTATTATGTTGTTTGTTAAGATACAAAACAGAAAAGAAGTGACATTTATCTTTTCCCACAGGTAGCTCACAATTATTGATAAATTGTAAATGCATGATTCTTCCCTGCATGGCCAGTTTGGCCAGTTTATAGTTTTAGTACTTTGGATACTGTGCAAAATTCAAAATTATTTTATCTAGTTTTTCTTTTCCTTTAAATAGTATTTTTCAAGTTAAACTATATATATCTTGCCTATAGAATATTTAACAACTGTCTTCTGATCTTTACTTCCTATGGTATTATTATGACTGTTTTTTCCTTCCAATTTCTCCTTACTGAAACTTTTTCATTCATTAATAATTAGTATGCTATTGTTCCTATAATAGTTTCTCTTTTCTCCTGCAGAAGAAATGAGTACTTCTTTTTTTTTCATGTTTTCAAATGTTATCAACATAATAATGTTAGAAATTCTATTTCACTCCATCATCAATAATGTAGGTTCAGTTTGGAACTAAAGAGAGCTGCCTTCCCCAACATCTAAGATGATATAAACAACCAAGAAGGAGAAGAATATAAGACTTAGAACTTAATTATACTATGTCAGCTTTGGGCAGATAGAACTAAGGAAATAATCATAAAATGAATAATCTATAACTATATCACACAGCTGTGCATATTTACAAGCAAGGAAGATAATGTCCGTGACTTTCATCTCAGCTTTTCATTTTAATGAAGCAAACTAACAATCTAAAATAAAAGTGTTTTGGAATACTGATGTTGTACGTTGATTCTATGGAAACTGTTTTCCTTCTTATTTAAGGATTTCACCATTTTCCCAAAATAGAAAAGAAACATCTGAAAGAAAACATAAGACTCATGGTTAAAAAGAAATATCGTGATATAGTACTTCAAGATTCATAGAATGAAGTTTTCTATAGATTTGTTCCTCTTCAGAAGCAACAACACTGTGGCAAATTTTTTCAGTTCAACTTTTGCAGAACTTCTGAAATTAACCTAAGGTTTGCAACAATTGAGGAAGTGTGTATTTGATACAATTGCTAAACCTCCAGGACAACTATAGGGTTTGTCACATTGTAGGTTGACAAACTCCCATCCCTGTCTCCTCAGCTCTGCCCAGTACCTTGTAAAATCAATAGGCTTGCAATCATGGTTCTTGTATAAAAAAAAAAAAAAAAAAAAGGCAGTCCTCTATCTTGTTAAGGAATCACATAGGATTGAGAATTCCTCAAAATGCTCTATCCGCAGAACATTATTACTATTTGATATATGTTGCAGCTTCCATGGAAAGCTTCAGAAAGAGTGTTGCTATCATTTGACCTCACGTTGACCTCACTCTTCTCGGGCCAATTTGCAAAAAGTAAATCTTCAAAGTTGCAAGAAACAAATTAGTCATTATGTACAAAGGTTGTTCAATAAAATTAACAGCTGTATTTGCAGCAGATAAACAATAAAACAGAAGGGAGCAGAATAACCTGTATGAAAAATTGAAAGAAATAGAAGGTCAACCAGGAATTCTATATCCAGTAAAAATATCCTTCAAAAATGGAGACTGTCAGGCATTCCTAGATTAAGAATAACAACAATAACAAGAAAATGTATCTCTAGCCAATTTACACTGCAAGAAATCTAAAAAGAGTTCTTAAGGGATGGAAAGACTTTAGGTGTAACTTGAATCTGTATGAAGAAATTAAGAAACTAAGTCCATAGGTAAATATAAAATATAGAACTATATTTTATACTTTTAGATAATTCTTTTCTTCCAAACTGATTTAAGGGATAAATTAAAAAAAAACATTATAAACATTCTAATTATTATGCAGTACCAAAAATGTATTCAAGTTCATTTCCCTCCTTGTGGTCAGAAGTTCATAAGGTCTGAGGTGATGGGGTGCCAGGGAATGACCATGGTCTGCTCTGTGCTTCCTGTGTCTGTTCCCCACTTGCTTTATGCCAGGCAGAGGTCCTTCAGGTTAGGTGGAAGAGGTAGCAGAGGTACAATGCAGAATGATGTGGTGGCGCTCTCATTAGCTTTTTGCCCTACTTGTGTTTTCTATACCTTTTCTCTCCCTTATCCCCTTATAGAAATAGGCTTGGAGAAAATGAGCAGAAGTGACTCTTGCTCATTTTCTTTTACTCTCTCACTTGTTCTCTCTCTCTGTAATTGTGTCAACCCCAATTCCTGCACAATAGAATATAATTTTGTTTTATTATTTTGTCTTTCTTACACATTTTCCCCCTGTTTTGTGGACACTGACAAAATTGAAATGGAAAGGACCGATTTTAAGATCCTTTTAATACACCGCACATAAACTCTGACAACTATCCCTGTCATCCACCATGACAAAATAGCTCTATCAGCACAGTAATAACCATAAGTTGAAAAATGGCCTAAGATTCTGAAAATAAAAAAAAAAAGCTAAGTATGAATGGAGAATTAATACTGACTTATTTAGGATGGTGTCAACTGCACTATGAGGCAAAGACCACATGAAGATTCAACAATGGTTGTATCATAATGATGTTGAAAATATGTGAAGTGATGACCCATCGATGAATTAAAACCACCAGAGGGAAAAGAATGGCAGTGCAAAGAATCAAAATGCTTAATTAAAACAAACAACAAAAATAATCAGGTTGGCTGAGTTCTGGGAATGTTCAGAAGAGTGTAAACATCCCTTCACTTTACTATATTTTCCCCTATCCTTTGCCCCTAAAATTTCATGAAGTAGTAGTTACATCTAGGCTTTTACTGGGTATTTTATATCTATATGTGATTACCAACATCATAAGGCTAGAATAATCCCTGTTTTCTCTTTCAAATCGAAAAATCCCCTGACTGACATGAACAATAGCAACAGAGAAAAATCAATTGACCTACGGACCTGTTCACCCAGGATCTGTATTGTGGATGCTGTGCAGTGTGTGTCATTTCAAATGAAGCCTGTCTGATTAGATGATTCGTGACCCCCATTTACAAATTAGAAGGCAGTGCCTGCAGTATGTGAAAGGTTATTCTTGGTATCTAATTTGTGGCTGTGTAAAGTGAAAGTCATTGTTTTGTTTTTGCTCCAAGCAAAAGAGGTTATTAGAGAAAGTACAATTATTACAATGCCTATAATTAGGAATATAAGCAATACATGATTCTAGAATGATTCACAATACATTTACTTTATTTCTGATTATGTGGGAAGAAATTTTAAGAAAAAAAATCAACAAGTTGGAAAACTGACAGGCTTGGGGGAGTTAAGAGCTGATTAGCTTTTAGATCTTTGTGCCAAGAATATGATTTAGAGAGGAAAGAGGAAAGTTTCCTTTAATTACAGATAGGAAAGCCAATGCAAATATTTAAGTGAAATATATCATTTTATAAAATGTTTTCATGTAGTTATTTGATCAATGATAGTCAATTACAATCAAATTATCATAAACTTTGGCAGTCTTCATTTCTTTGAAAAATATTTTTTTCTAATCTATGTGCTCATGATAATGAACCAAGTTTTTTCTACATATACCAAAATATTTACTAAGTATATATAATAAAACAATCTCTATGTGATAAATTAGTTACATAGAGAAATTTTTATTATACATAATGAAACTTTAACATTAAGCATATATAAGTGCTATTTTTATTTTTTGAAATTTTCAGGCATAAAAGTTAAAAAAGAATGTTTGAAGACTAAATTGAACCTTTGTTTAGTTTAAAGTGCTAATAAACCATAGTTGATTAAGGAAAGTTTAGTTTTGGAGTCAAATCTTTGTGAGTTTAAATTCAAAACCCACATGCTGTATCACAATGGGAAAATTAACCTGAGTCCCGGTGTATTCATCAATTAAATTAATATTACAATTCTAATCTCATGAAGTTATTCTGAGGAATAGACAATATAAACTTTGTAAAATGCATACCAAAGTTCAAGGCACTCAATAAATACTAAACACTGCATAAATGTTTACTGCCATTATTATTGAGTTTTATTTTGTTTTGTTTTCTAACTAGGATCAAACCAAGCAAGCATGTAGTAATAAAGACATTAAGTGCTTATCTGGCTGAAGGTTTTGTACTTTGCTAGGCATGCTTTGAATGTTTCAGAATTTTATTAAACTGGTAAAGCCCATCTCAAAGAACATATTTCAGGTGTAAAAGTCATATGTTCACTTATCCAACAAGATTTTTAAAAATATTTCTCATATACTATTCATACTGTCAAGTGTTGGGGATAAAATGATTGTAAAATACAGTCCTTACCTCAATGGAATTTATTATATGGGATAGCAGGGAGATATTGGTAAAATAATTACAAAAAAGATATAAATTTGCTGGTGTGATAAATGTACTGAAAGAAAATATATGATACTATGTGAAGATGAAGACTGATCAAACCAGGGAGGTCAGGCAGGCTTTTGGGAATATTATAGTTAAATATCATTTTACATACTTATGATTACAATATTGGTGCTCAATATATGACAAAACTGTAAAATAAAGGATATGGGAACACTTCTCTAATAAAATCTGATAACAAATTGGATTAATTTTGAAGAAAAAGCAAATAAAACTATAATTTTCAGGTATTAATCAATACACAGAAAGCAATGTTGTAGGAAACATACTTGATTACACTTTTAGATGACGGAAATTCAATTTTCTTTCTCTAACAGTTTTTCGTTTTTTTGTTTGTTTTTTGGATTTTTTATGAAAAGCCTTCAACATATTCACTTCTCACAACATAACTATTTTCAAATTGAAGTAGTGTTTAGGCTTTCTGTGAAATGAATTTGAATGATTTTGTCTTACCCAGATTTTTTTGAAGAGAACATGTTTGAATATGATTTCATTTAAGGGAAATCAGGTAATTAGGAAAGTAACTTGGATGAGAAATATTACCTGTGTAATTATTTGCCTTTCCAATACATAAATTTGTGTCTCCATATTGGACTATAATGAGAAATCATAAAATGAAATAGCGTGTTGAGTTGCATACTACACTGTATTAGTATGCAAGGGTGTGTTGTGTTAAGTATTTCTGTTCAGTGAAGATAAGCAAGCACTTTTTCGACCTCTGAGAGCCACCTATTCTCCTCTGCAGAGAGAGAGCTTAGATTTTGAATTCAAGACCTAAAGAAATAAGACAAATTATTTACCTTTATGCTTCCTTTATATGTAGTCTGTAAGAATTGATAATGCTTCTTAACTTTTCTGAATAGCATTACTGCATTTATGTCAAGGAAATTAGCCCTAATAAATACTTATATCCTTCATGAATATATGCAACAAATATATATTAAAATATACAAGTGAAGATGGGATAAGAACATAGGTATAATTCTTACTTCTCAAAGTCCGGGCTACCTAAAATGAGTCATTTTTAGAATTCATTACCAGGTAGGCTGACAGATACACTGTATCTTGTCACTTGAGATTGAGAATCTTTGGTCAAAGTGGTGAAAGGTATAGTGTTACTGTAAACAGACCTTCCCATCTTGCCTAAATTTTACCACTGACTCTGGCAATATCTCTCCTCTCCCTCAGTCAGTATATAGCTGGTAAAAACACAAAAATTACCAGCTTAAATACTGATTCTCCAAATAAATCTCCTCTACTCCACTGAGAAAGCCACTTCTCTCATTTGTATTGGGAAGCGCCCTGCAGTTACCTTTCACCATGTTTACAAGACTAATTAAATAATTATATGTATAGTAACTAGTTTAAGATTGTTTCCTCCAATAGATTGTAAACTTGGGATGCCAGGGGCTATTTTGTTCTCCTTGATTCCTTGAGTACACTATGCAGAGCTCTACATAGAGTAGATGCATAAAAATTTTTCTTAAGGTGAGTAAATTTTTATTTGTATTAAAATTATTACTGTAGGCTCTCTTTATAATGCAAATGTTGTGATATAATTTGTTCAGGTATATTCTTAGCATTTTGTGTGTGTGTTGATCTATGATTCTTTTATTTATTGTGGCACCATAGGAAATTGAGTTGCAGATACCATGATATATTACCCTTAAGCATTTCAGCAGGCATCTTCTAAGAGTAATGATATTCCCTTTCACAACCCAAATACGATTATCATATTTCATATAATTAGTATGAGTTCCCTAAAATTCCCTAATATACTTCTCACCATTTTTTAAACCAAATGCAAATACTACTCATGCACTTGTTTGTTACCTTTCTGGATTAATTTTGATCCCTGTTCTAGTTTGGGCTCTCCCAGGGATAGATCAGAAGATGATTCAAGATTAGGTAATTTATTAGGAAGGTGAAAGAAATACAGAAGGAGAGTGAAATGGGAAGGGAAGGGAAGGGAAGGGAAGGGAAGGGAAGGGAAGGGAAGGGAAGGGAAGGGAAGGGAAGGGAAGGGAAGAGGAGCCAATAGAGGGCATATTACCAAGCCAGGTACCACTGTGAGTGACTCCAGGGAAAGTCTAGAGTGAGAATGCAATCACACCTCTGATATTTCCCTTACACATAACCCAAAGGGTGCGAGAGCAGGAGTATTTATACCAAACTCCAGTCAATCTTGTTTGAAGATTACTCAAAACATTAATTTCCTTCTTCTTCTAAAACATTAATGCATCTTGTCTTACTGGCATGGAAAGCAGCAGAGCATGCCTGGTGGCAGAAAAAAAAAAAATCTCAGGAAGCTAATCAGGCGCTCACATGTGGCAATCAGACTGGCATGGAAGAGAGTAGGAAAGGCAAGAGGTAGGGGAGTGCACTGACGACTGCTAGGTCTCCCAGAGTTTGTTTGTTTGTTTCTGATGATCTTGGCTTTTTGAGGGGGACAAGGCTAGCCATATTAGTAAAATACCCCATAGTATGAATTCACTTCATTGTCACCTTATGATGTTATCTAACTTGTTTATTTTCTTTGTATGATGCAGTCATCAGTCAACTACTTATGGTTCTAACTTCTAGATTTTTCCACTGTAAAGTTTCTCCCCTTCACAATTAACAAGTAAACTAATGATGATTTTTCTGGCACCCTGCAATTAACCAGTCTACTTCACCTTTTCAAATTCTAATCTTTAGCATCCAAGGATGAGTATTGCTTGAATCAATTATTTTAGAGGAGTTACAGGGTTATTTTAATCTTTAGTTTCTCATACAATTATTATCTGGCATTCTCTTGTTTAAAGGAAGAGGGAGAAAAAAAATAAGAAGTGGGAGAAGGAGAAGAAGAAGGAAGAGGGAGAAGAAAGGGCTCTCTTTCATCAAGTGGTAATGGGAATCGTAGTTTCTTCTAACAAAGCAGGCCAAATACTCACATGCATGTTTTTTCCCTTGTATTACCAAATTTTACTATAAGAATTTGGTATAATAGTGATCTCCAGTAGTAGTGAATTACTTCTCTTTCTTTTTCTCACAAAGAGCATCCTTAGATTTTTAATTATTTAATAATTTACATTCATTTATAATTAGTGTCATATTTAGTGCATACATTATCATATTGACCCAATTTTATTTTTTTTAAAGATTTTATTTTATTTATTCATGAGAGATACAGAGAGAGGCAGAGACACAGGCAGAGGGAGAAGCAGGCTTATTGCAGGGAGCCTGATGTGGGACTCAGATCTCGGATCCCAAGATCACACCCTGAGCCAAAGGCAGACGCTCAACCACGGAGCCACCCAGGAATCCCCTGACCCAAATCTTCCAGAGAAATTGATCCTTCCATAATGGTTGTAATGCCCTGAAAAATAATAATACCTTTTCCTTGGACTGTAGTGACTTATACAATGTTAAGAATTTATTTGCAAATATGTATCTTTAACATATTGATGATATTTGCAATGGCAAGTCCCAAATGTATGTCTTTGTAACTTCTGAAACCATTTCTCCACAATATAAGCTTTTCTTAAAGGGTACATTTTCTTTGCTATCCTTAGAAATCGCTCCATTCATTATGTTCATGGACTCATAGCTAGAAGGAATGATTAAAATGTACTGATTCTAAAGACCCCCATATCTGATATGTAAGTTCCTATTCCCACCCTCAAAGATTTATTCTGCTGGGTTTTTTTTTTTTTCATCCTAATCATTAAAAACACTAAGAACAATTCTTTTCTTTTCTAAGAACAATTCTTCATTTTATGTACTAAATTAGCATTAGTTTTGTATTTTATAACTTCGAAATCGGAGTATCAACATACACTTAAGTTTCTACGGTGTGCTTTCTAAACAATTTATTTTTTAAAAAGTGATTTAGAGATGTATGATTTCTTCCAGGAATCACAAAAGTTTTTCCCCAGAGGGTTGTAGAAGCAGAAAAGATAGCCGCATACAATTTTCACAAATGAACTTTTAATAAGAATACACTGCCAAATCACAACGATTTATATGCAATTGTAAAATATAAATACTTAATGTGGTTTTTAAGACACTGACTTGTATTGAATCAGTCACCTCCATAAGTCATAGGTGTTGATTTTTTTAAAACATTATTGATTTGTTAAAGAGAAAGGTATCTTGGGTCCATAATTTTTCTCATTATGAAACACTAAGTAGCTAGAGGCTTTTAAAATAGCGGTTTAGCTAAGAGAATCTATTTTTAAGAGATTAGGTTTGAACTTCTCTTCGAGTGCATCTGTGTACAATCTCTAGGACCATTTGGGATATAATTGAAAATATGCCTTTTATTTAGCCAGCCTTTATTAAATTGGTTCTAGTGTGTTTTGATGATGGTTGGCAAAGGTACATCACTCGGGACACTAAAAATAATGTGGACATATTAATGTCACCATAAAACATATTCCTTGTAGCCTCAGGTAGAGAGAATTTAGCAAAGCATGTTTCCTTGCTGATGCTGCATTATCACCACATCGCGGTCGAGGGTTGTCATTTTGTTTCATTCTCACTCATCATTGATCCTTTCGCTCTCTCCCTTCCGCCTCTATCAACTAATTTAATTTATTGTTATTAAAAACATCATAATCACCATAAGAAAAATGTGGAGCATTATGAGTAACAGCCCCCACTGTAGGAGATTTGAGCTTATCCTGATAGCGTGTGAACTGGATCTTATGATCCATCATATTTAAGACTCTACACTGGAGAGACTCTACACCAAAAATTTAAATGTTGAATTTTTAACTCACAGGACCTCAGAAGGTGAGCCTACTTGGAAATAGGGTTGACGCAGATATAATTAGTTAATATGTAATCAGTGAATAAATCAATTAATAATTAGTTACTCCAGTATGACTAGTATCTTTATGAAAGGGAAAAATCTGAACACAGCAATATGCACAGGGGAATGTCATGTGAATATGAAATTAGTTCTCTGCAAGCCAAGAGGACCTGAAACAATTTCTGTCTCAACTCTCAGAAGGAACCTAACCTGCCAACACCTGATTTTAGACTTCTAGCCTCCAGAACGCTGGGACAATAAATTTCAGGTGTTTAAGCCACCTGGCTTGCGGTACCGATACAGCAGGCCTAGCAAACTAACACACAGCGTCACTGTATTTTTACCAGGAGCGTGAAAAAATAAGTCAATATGCTATAATGATTTCTAAAGAAGTATAAAGGTAAAGGATATGTTATTTTCTATCCAGCCTAATGGAGAATATAATATACTTGTTTGCAACATAGCGACTCTCATCTGGATTGACACTTACTCGTATGACATCTATTTTTTTTTTATTATAGATTATAGCCATAGATGTCTCCACATCATTGAGTCTAATTGTACTTTGAAGTGTCTGAAGCTAAATTGGCTGACATTTTCCCAGGCTGAGAGAAAGTGTGTGCATTGTGTCCAGGAAACACTCTCCATGGTGTTCAGAAGCATTATCTGCTGATAAAAGATAAAACAGCCACTTGATGGATCATCTCAGAAAAGCCTTCTTTTCTCTGTGCTCACTGTTGTCCAAACATCTTGAAAGATAATGGATATTTATCTTCTTTACATGATTGGCCAATGTAATTAAATGGAGGTAATGACAGTTCCATTGTATTAGGCAGCTTGTTAAATCAATATTACACAGTCACTTCAATGATTCTTAGGCTGACAAAAAAGTTAGTTTTATGAAACCAATTTTGGGGGAGTTTCACTTTAACTTGAACTCTATAATGCAGATGTTTGTTACCCTAATTAAGTTAACTTCCCTTTATTAATACACTGGCAAAAGATGTAGGAAATATGCCAACATCACATTTTGAAACATTTTGATAATTTATTACTCAAATTCAAAGCAGATATTTAAAGGTATGCATTTTTATATTTCTACCAACAGAAGATGAGTAAGTTAAAACAGTTAAATCTACAAAACCTTATTTCTAAAATCTAGAGCAATTATTTAAAAACATAAATTATATATGTATTTGTCAATTCTTAATTTGAAATGAAAATTACGTCTAGCCTTCTTAACTCATTTTCAAAATTATACAATGCCTCTTTTAGTGACTTACACCTTTTTGCTTCCTAATTTTCTCTCATAAAACTCTAAGACTCCGGTATCAAAATTTCATCTCTGGTTTCCTCCTCTCTCAACATATAGAAAATAATGGATATTAAATAAAATACTTTCCTTGCTTTCCAGTTTACTGATTTGCTACCTTTTTGTTTTTTTCCCCTCTTTAAAGAAAGGACAGATTTCTATTTATTAAGTGTTCTACACTATTCTTTAAATTTAAAATAAGTGATTTTTCTATTTGCCTTACTTTCTAGCAGTGAAAGTTTATATTTCCTACCTCTTATGCTTTCCTTTTCTGTGGTTCCTGGTGTTTTTGAGCAGATGAGTGGTTATATTAAAGGCATGTTTATCAATATTGTATTTCAGTCAGAGTTTGCTCAGAAAAACAGATCGTGTTAGGCATTTTAACAAAGAGAATTTAATGTAAAAAAATGGTTCAGTAGGCATTGGCAAATTTAGAAAGAAAAGAAAGGGAAAGAAAGAAAAACTAAGGCAGCATAAAGATAGTATAAGCAGGAAGCAGCTCAACCCCTAGGACTAGAACAGGGGTCAGCAAAACATGGCCTGTGGGCCAAATCTACTCTGTCACCTAAATTTTAAAGCAGACTATGAGTGATTCTTTACATTTATTTTTTTTTTTCATTATAAGTACCTACATACTATCATGAATTTCACCTCTTGACCCTCAGAATTTAAAATGTTTACCATCTGGTCTTTTAATAAGTTTTTCAACCCCTGGACTAAGGGGGAACAATGGAGAGAGGTCTCGTAATCCAAGGAACAGGTCTCTCACATCTCTGCTAAAATCTCCCAGGGTTTTGCCATCAAGGAGGTTCTGAGAATGGCAAAAGAAATGAAGACTAGAGATAACTATGGCGGCCAGGCTGAATGACCATCACTGGAGCTACATTGAAAGGAACAGTGGGCCGTCAGGAGTCCTGGGTCTTCTTTCCTGCCTTCTGCCTCTGGGATCCCTCTATTCCTCCCTAGTAGTAGTTTGCAGAGTTAGTAGCCCGAGCTTTACAATGTTGGAGATTTAGTATTTGGAGCTGAAAGACTACTGCTTATTTAACCAAGGTGGTGATCTACTTAGCTCTGAACTGCTTGGCAAGAAATAACGCTTTTTGGTGCAGATGACATAACTTTCAAGACAGAGAAGGACAATAAAGCTTTCTTAAAGAAAACATTCAGAGACATCTGAATCCAAGGGCACCTGGGTGGCTCAGTCAGTTAGGAGTCTACCTTCACTCAGGCATGATCCCAGCATCGTGGGATCCAGGTCGTGCTTCCTGCCTGCTCAGGGGGAGTCTGCTTCCCGCTCTCCCTCTGCCCACCCCCTCCCTGCTTGTGCTCTCTTGTGCACACTCATGCTCTTTCTCAAATAAATACCTAAAATCTTAAAAAAATAAAAACAGAACAAAATCTGAATGTATTAAATATGTTTTACTTGCTCTCTGCTCTTATTCTAGGGCATATATTTATTTTCATGTACAGGAATTGACACCTTAAGGATTACTTGAACTCATTGTGGTCTCTTTTATTCAGAATAAAGACAAATGAGATTTCTACATGGCTTCTTAGGTGCACCCTTAGAATTGATAGTGAGCTTAAGTCAATACTGGTTACCAGTATGTTAGGAACAAATCATCCCCATTTCTCCCTCCCCTAAGTCACTCATGTAGGTCAATCAGATGATGTATTATTGATCATTATCTTGACCCAGGGTTTTATTTTTAGAGGTATAGTGCAGAAATACAAGTTCGTGGAACCAACGGCTAAGTCCTCTCTACCCAACTCCCAGAGTCATAAATTAATGTAGATTCATTGTCTCATTCTATTTCACTGGATGAACAAGACATAAGGAACACAATTATAGATAGTTTTGAATTATTATTTGACTACTGTATCCATGTTTCTAGGGAAAATTAGAAAGTCAAGATGACTCTTAAAGCACTATCCCAATTAGCAGAATGTATGATGTATGAATTGCAAGGACAAGATTGTGATCAGGGCTCAACCACATTATATCCACTTCTAACTTCTCTTGTCTGACGTGGAGACCTACTTCTCCATGAATGCTTATCTAAGAGCAGGAGTTTGTTCTTCATTTAATAATTTGCTTCAATCTTACTGAGTGCAGAGTCTTCTGAAATGAACCGATTACCTTTCGAAAAAATTTTACACATCTGAATCTTATACACATTATAGCACATAATAAAAGGAACAAAAACAGACATTTTATTAATAAGTGTTAAAATGTGAAGGTTAGATTGGTTGAAAAATCTAATAAAACAAAGGTCAAGTGCCATGTATTTGTCTTCTATGGCTGCCCTGACAAAGCACCACACACTGGCTGGCTTAAAAAAACAAACGTATTTTCTCACAATTCCAGAGACTGTGGGTCTAAGACTAATGTTCTCAGTAGGCTGAAATCTGGTGGGAGCTGACAAAGATTGTTTCATTGACCAAATTCCGTTCAGGTTTCCTTGAACTCTCTCTCTATTTAGATTTTATTTATTTATTTGAGAGAGAAAGTCAAGAACACAAGCATGGAGTAGCTGGGGGAGGAGAGGCAGAGGGAGAAGGAGAAGCAGACAACCTGCTGAGCAGGGAGCCCAATGTAGGGCTCAGGCCCAGGACCTTGAGATCATGATCTGAGCTGAAGTCAGAAGCTTAACCAACTGAGCCACACAGTCCCCCTCCCCACCACTGAACTCTTTCAGTTAGGCCTGACTTGGAATGCCATGCTCATCTCCACATTGTCCAATTTTAGCAAGAACCCTGCTAAGCCAGTTTAACTAGACCCCTCCCCTCACACACTCAATATGTGATCACCTTCAATATCCAATTGAGTTCTGTATTCTTGACCATATCTCAGGTGATGTTTGATAGTTCTGGCCTACCTTCAGCAAGAATCCTGTCAGGTCAGTTTAGCCAAACTTCCCCTTATCCTTGAGGTTTCCTTTTAGTAATCTTCCATCCACTGACCCCCTCCCACTCCTTCATGGTGTATGTAGAGTTGGCTTTAATCTCTCTCCACCATAGCAAAGCTCCATTGCACCTATGGTGATAGCCACCCTCCTCCTTGAATAAAGTCTGCCTTGCCATTGTGAACAAGCATAATGAATACTTTTTCCTTATCAGGGGTCTCCCTGTGAGTTGTCAATGGCTGCCTTCCCTGTGGGTTCACAAGACCTTTTTACGCATGGTGGGGACAGACGGGAAAGCAAGTGAGCTCTCTAGCATCTAGTGTCCTATTGGATCAGTGCCCCACCCTTATGATCTAATTTAAGATGAATTACTTCTTCAGAGGCCCCATCTCCAAAAAATAGCCACTCTGGGGGCTAGGACTTCAGCATATTAATGTTGAGATTAGTTAACACATCCATCTCCTCATATAATCACAATTTTGTTGTGTGTGATGGGAGTATTTAAGATCTGCTCCCTAAGCAACTTTCTGGTATGTAGTGCAGTATGTTAGTCACACTGTGCTGAATATCAGATTTCCAAATACAGCTGCACGGGGGGGTAGGACTTCAACCTATGAATTTGGGGGTCATACACACATTTAGTCCATAATCACATAGACAGCTGTGGAGACACAGAGATGCACCTTAAAAAATAAAATGTTTCTTACAAACATAACAAGAGGTTAGTTGGCCATGGCCTTTTTCTTCTCTTCAGGAATCTATCTAGAATAACAATCTTTCCCCAATATTTATGTTCACTTGCAGGAATTATAGAGAGTAACTTAATTAAATCTGAAATAACATAAGCAGATTAGAAAGAATACAAATTATAGCAGAAATAAGAATAGACTAACAGTGGACATTTTTAATTGAGAAAAACACGGTTTGCCTTGTGTTTGTACTTGTGACACTAATCCTTCTACCAGGTTCAACGACATAAAGGAGAATTTCTCCACTTAAAACATTTTTATATGTACCTTTTGGAGTAATTTGAGTAAGGTTACCTGTGTCGCTGCATGCTCTGGAACACAAGGTTCATTCGCATGTTAAGCCGTTGCTGAACAGTACAAGGTTATTTTGCTGAACAAAGGACCAAAATATATTAACATATTGTAAACTTCCTCTCCTTCTCATATCTATCAAAAGTAACACTTAAAAAAAAAAACACTCTGAACCTTTAAAAACAAATCTACTATACAAGTAGATTTAAAAATAGAGGCGTAAATGAACATCATCACATACCATCAGGGAAATGAAAATTCAAAACTACCAGAAAGACAAGAAGCAACAAGTGTCGGTGATGATGTGGAGAAAAAGGAACCCTCCGGAACTGTTGGTGGGAATGCAAACTGGTGCAGCCACTGTGGAAAACAGAATGGAGGCTCCTCAAAAAGTTAAAAATAGAGCTACCCTAGGATCCAGCAATCACATAACTGTGTACTTACCCAAAGAATAGAAAAACACTAATTCAGAAAGATACTTACGCTATGTTTATAGCTGCATTCTTTTTATAATAGCCAAGATATGGAAATAGCCCTGGTGTTCATTGATTGATGAATGGGTAGAGATGTAGGGTGTGCGTGTGTGTGTAAATGAAAATTAAAATACAGGCATAGACATTTGTAAGCCAAGAAGACAGGCCTCAGAAGAGACCAACCGTGCCAACCCTTTGATCTACCTCCAAAATTGTGAGAAAATAAATTTCTTTTGTTTAAGCCAAAAAATAAATTAAAAAATAAAAATAGAGGCATTAATTATCTTATCCCAAAAGTATTTTCAGTAAACCAGGGATGAATTAATGAACTAGAACAGTAGCAGTGAGATTGCATCTACAAGGATGAATTTGAGTAACATTTAGAAGAATAAAGTGTCCGGGGATCCCTGGGTGGCTCAGTGGTTTAGCACCTGCCTTTGGCCCAGGGTGTGATCCTGGGGTCCTGGAATTGAGTCCCACATCAGGCTCCCTGCATGGGGCCTGCTTCTCCCTCTGCCTGTGTCTCTCTCTCTCCCTCTCTGTGACTCTCAGGAATAAATAAATAAAAATCTTTTTAAAAAGAAGAAAAAAGTGTTTTTCTTTATCTGACTTATTTCACTTCTCATAATGCCTGCACAGTCCAACCAGATTTTTACAAATGGCAGGATTTATTTTTTATAACTGAATAATATTCAATTGTATATATGTACCACGTCTTTTTTATTCTTCACCCATCCACAACACTTAGGTTATTTATAAGTCTTGGCTATTGTGAATAATGCTGCAATTACTGGTGGAGTTTTAGGCTTTTCTATACTTAAGAATATTTCATTTGTAGAGACAATTTTCCTTCTTCCTTTTTGATTTGGATACTCTTTATTTCTTTTTCTCCCTAATTGCTATGTCTAGGACATCCAGTAGTATTTTGAATAGAAGTAGTGCGAGTGGGAACCTTATTTTGTTCCTGATTTCAGTTTAGCTTAAAGTTTGTCAGTTTTATTTATCTTTATGAAAAACAACAACAACTACTCTTGGTTTTACTGATTTTCTTCTATTGTCTTTGTACTTTCTGTTTCATTTATTTGTGCTCCAATCTTCAATATTTCCTTCCTTCTGCTAACTTTGGGCTTAGTTTTTTGTTGTTTGGTTTTCCTTTTTCTAATTCATTGAAATGCAAAGTTAGGTTGTTTATTTAAGATCTTTCTTTTATCTTTTATTTCATAGGCTTTTATTGTTATAAACTTTCCTCCTAGAACAGCTTTTGCTGAATCCCGTAACTTTAGTATGTGATGTTTTGTTTTTCTTTGTTTCACGATACTTTTTTTTTTTTAAATTTATTTATGATAGTCACAGAGAGATAGAGAGGCAGAGTCACAGGCAGAAGGAGAAGCAGGCTCCATGCACCGGGAGCCCGACGTGGGATTCGATCCCCGGTCTCCAGGATCGCGCCCTGGGCCAAAGGCAGGTGCCAAACCGCTGCGCCACCCAGGGATCCCGTTTCACGATACTTTTTGATTGCCCTTTTGATTTCTTCCTTCATTCATTGTTCAAAAGTATGTTGTTCAAGGGGCATCTGCTGGCTCGGTTGGTAGAGTGTGTGACTTGATCTGGGGGTCATAAGTTCAAGCCCCACTTTGGGCATAAAGTTTACTTAAGAAAAACATGTTGTTTAATTTCCACGATTTTGTGATTTTTTTTTTTTTGGTTTTATTTCCATTATTAATTTCCATTTTTCATACCACTGTGGTTGGAAAAGATATTAGATATAATTTCAATCTTCTTAAATTTGTAACAATTTGGGGCACCTGGGTGGTTAGGTCAGTTAAGCATCTGCCTTTGGCTCAGATTATGATCCCAGGGTGCTGGGCTTGAGTGACTCCTGCATCGGCCTCCCCATTCAGTGGGCTGTTTGCTTCTCCCTCTCCCTCTGCTGCCCCCCCCCCTATTTGTGCTCTCTCTCTCTCTCAAATAAATAAATAAAATATTTTTTTAAAAAAATTTAAGGCTTGTTTTGTGGCCCAACATATGATCTATCCTGGAGAATGTTTCATGACTACTTAAGAAGAAGATGCAGAATGCTACTATTTGTTTGATGTTCTATCTACGTCTGTTAGGTCCATTTGATTTATAGTGTTATTCAGGTCCAGTGTAACCTTATTAACTTTCTGCCTGGATGATTTATCCAATGTTGAAAAGGGGGTGTTGAAGTCTCCTACTATAATTGCATTGCTTCCTATTTCCCCCTTTAGTTCTGTTAATATTTGCTTTAAATATTTAAGTGTTCTAATGTTGGGTGCATATATGTCTACAATTGTTATATCTTCTTATTTCATTGATCCTTTTATTACTATATAGTGATCTTCTTAGTCTCTGGAGACTGATTTTGACTAAGTATAGCCATTCCTACTCTCCTTTGGTTACCACTGGAATGGTAATAACTTCATGATCCATGTAGTTTACATTGGTGTCTTCATTCGAAGGAGCAAACACCTCTTCCAGTCCTTACAGATTGGTTTCAGCAGGTAAACACCTCCTGTCTGTTTCCTGGGCTGATGAGAGTACCTTGGAATCAATTGTGCTAGCTTAGAGGAGGTTATGAGGTTGCCACCGGGTCAGCAGTGGGGTCCTTGGTTGAAGGGCTTGTTAAAAGAGGCTTGGACAAGCATGGATCCTGTATGGGCCCTGGGTAGATGGAATGGACCTCAGTACCTTTTTTAGCAGGGTGGAGCTGGAGCAAAGGTCCATTTTGTGATCACCTGCTGGGTCCTTAGATGGCTGTCTGAGGCCTAATTGTCAGTTGTATGGTGGTTGTGGCTCCCACCACATCCCGAGTGGGGCTATTGTCCAGTCCCTGGATGGGTGTCTGAGTGGCAGGACTGGCCATGGCTAGTACTGAGCCCAGGGCTATTTCATGTTCGACAGACAAGATTGAGGTCTGTAGACCTGGTGTCAGAGGCATAGCTGGCATGTCTCTGTGAGGTTTCTGGGTGGGCTGGACTGGTCTTTGATCATGGCTGGATGAGCCTGAGTTGATTAACCCATTCTGTGCATCTATTTTGTCCTGCACTTCTTAGTAAAATCTAAGATATTTCCAAATCTGTTACAGACAATTAAATCTCCAAAACCCATAGCTCAAAAACAAATATGATGGTATAGTGCATAGGCACATCTCTGCCTTTCATTAAAAATAAGACGTCTCTTCTCTCCCATCTTAGGCTGCTTTGTATACAGAAGCCTACAATTGGGAGAGAAAGCATGATCATTTTTCTTCTGTTCCTCAATGGTGCTCTTCTTCCATGACCAAGCATTCTCTCTCTCTCTCTCTCTCTCTCTCTGTCTCTCTCTCTCTCTTTTTCTCTCAGTACTCCAGTCTCATTTTTCTGATTTCTCCAGGGTTGAAGTGAAGAGGAACTGAGAGAAAACACTAAGACTTGGGAAATTCTTAAAAAAATAAAATAAAATAAAGACTTGGGACATTCTTTAATTAATAGGGATATGAACTTTTGTTGGTTGGTTTCTTCTGGCTAATGAAGGCATTTAGAGCTAAATTTCCTTTGGGTCGATAGGCTTTTCAGAGACTGTCCATCAGTGTAGATTGTTCCTCTGTAGATTCCTTAACATTTCTCTCCTCCACTTGGATACTTTGTTTTCAATTTTGGTTCATGACAGTAGACTTTACACAGATGTTCTCTCTTGCAGCTTCCCCAGATAATAGTTTGGGAAAAAAACAAAAACAAAAACAAAAACAAAAAAACTTTTAAGTCAGCGCCAGGCTGATATTTGTTCAAATAAATTCTAAATCTGAAGAATGTCTCCTACACAGCCACTTACCTCAATTAGATGGTCATCCAGCATCTTCTCTGGCTTTCAGGATTTCCCAGGCATGTTTATGGAATCAGGACCCCTGCACTCCCAAAATGTCAAGGAAAACAGGCCAAACTCTCTGAATCATTTCCTGAACCTCTGTTTGTTGTCGGATGGAGAAAAAGGCGGAGGTGTCATCTAATACAGCCGCTTTGAAAGGAGTGAGACTCACACCATACTAGCAATCCCCTCCAAGGAACTTCTCTATCTGCCTCTTCAATTCTTCCCATTTTTATACACTTAAAGAAAATGAAATCCTAAAGGTTGAAAAACTAATTTTCTTTTTTTTTTTTAAGATTTTATTTATTGATTCATGAGAGACAGAGAGAAAGAGAGGCAGAGACACAGGCAGAGGGAGAAGCAGGCTCCATGCAGAGAACTTGATGTGGGACTCGATCCCAGGTCTCCAGGATCACACCCTGGGCTGAAGGTGGCGCCAAACCTCTGAGCCACCTGGGCTGTCCTAAAAACTAATTTTCAAGCACACTTTTGCTCATCTTTTTTCAGGTGGTCTGGATTTCACAGAATGCAGGGCCCAGGCGGGGGATGTGGGAGTCATAACTCCAAAGTTCTATTGTCTTAGGAAATCTGGAATTGAGCTGGCAATAATTCCATTTGGTGTCCTAATAGAACACATAAGAGATTATAAACAAAGTGGCACGGTACCACAGACAGTGCAAAGTTTTAAATCATTTATAGTTATTTCTTAAATTATATCATTATTATTTTCCTCCCAGGAAACCACTGCCCTAAACAACGTACATAATTTTGATATGTCATTACAAACTCTTTTAAACTGACAGCTGAAGGAATGGAAAATCTTCTTTTTGCTTATTTTAGGACATAGAGGACCATGTTAAGCATTTATTTTGAAATAAAGTATATTGTACAACTGATTATGTATGAAAAATATCATTCATTGAAGAATTAGTTTATTTTTTCAAGAGTTTTCTTGGGCTGCAATTGATCATACATATTTCATACTATTTTAGACTTGTACATTTTTTTATTTGGTATAATTTAGTTCCAACTGTGTTAGAAAATGAATACCAAATACTATCTGGAGGCAAACTGAGGGGAAAAGTGCTTTCTGTGGTAAACTGAAATGGTAGGTCATTAATCATATTCTTGCCTCTCCCCCTCCCCTGAGACTGATTATCTGTAGTCAGGTCATATGGGAAGGCTTGTAAGTCAGGCATATTTGAAGTGAGAAAGCTGGGCGTATTTAATGTTTAAATTCTCTTAGTCTTCATTTCATCTTCTTTCCACTTTGATTTGATGTACTCTAGAGGCTGGAGAATCAGGGAAAACAAACACAATGACATTTCCCAAACCCCTTTGAACCTAAGGTTCTTCATATAGATGTATTTGCTTGAGATTTGCGGACAGAAGAGAGAAATATCATCAAATCCCCTAGTGTAGGGAGTGTGTGTCTTTTGGCTCTTCCTCTTCTAAAAGACTTATGTGGTGCCTGGGTGGCTCAGTTGGTTAAGCCTGGGACTGTCAGTTTCCATCTAGGGTTCATGATCTCAGGATCATGAGATCCAGCCCCACATTAGCTCTATGCTGGGCATGGAGCCTGTTTGAGATTCTCTCTCTCTCTCTGCCCTCTCTGCCCCCATGTGTGCACAGACACTCTCAAAAAAAGAAACACATAAGATAAAATAAATTAAATACTTATGATGGATACACTGGAATTCAGATCTTTATTGTCATAGGCAACTACTGTCCGGTGGCTGCAGCACAGATATTATAACAATACCTTCTGGCTATTTCTCACTATGTATAGTCCATGTTTTATTCTCTGGTGTATATCTTTTAATGAGTACTTGTCTTCTTAAACTAGCAAGAGTGGATTTTACTTTCTGCAGCTAAGAACTCAGGCAGCAATTAAGATATTAGAGTCCAAGGACAATGTGAATGAAGAATTGGTGGTTTTCTAACTTGAATGGGTTTAAAGGCAGTGAAGTTCTGATTAGAGTTAGAGAAGACAATACCATGTCAAAATACTTGCTGGAAATTGTTTCTGTGCTCACCTGGAGGGATGGGTGGAGAAAAGGCAAATCTTTTGTAGACAGAATAGATACTATTCTAGGGCAATTTAAGGGTCATAAGAAATGCAACACTATGGGGGGGCTGATCCCTTCTAACTAGAAAAGATAATGAATTTAAAATCTTAAGATTTTAAATAATAAGTTCTAGTCCTTGTCAGAAAATCAAGAAGCATCTATAACTGCTTTAAATGTTCCTTATATCTTGCAGCTGCAGATCTGGTTTAACGAAAACTTAGATTTAAATTTATACCCTTTGCAAACCAAAAATAAGATTTTGGTTGAAATAATGTGGGAAACTTGGGAGAATCTGTATGACTCCAAGTAATGAAGTAATGAAGGTTCAAATCCCACTGAAACTTCCTTGTCAGTAGAAACAGTATAATTCTCCACTCTTGAAACATTGAGGCTGTTTCAACCTTTTTATAAAACTATACCTGAAATGTTGCCATGCAAAATAATGTCATTTCTTCTAATGATTCTCTCCTTTTATCCTTCTCTGCCTCCAGACCAATACCTACAGTCAGATTCCCATATGCTTCAGGATATCAGGAACTTGAAAGATAAACATAATATGATAAAAGAATTCAAAGATCGTGTTAATTTATAACAGCAAGAATCTGTAAGAATCTGAAAAAATATGTATGAGAATATATACTTAATCTGTTAGATTCATAAGGGAAGATGATTACATATTGGCTAAATATATTGATATAAATGGAACAGATATATATATATTTTTCGATCAAGACTAGCTCAAGCAGTTATAAATGGCCATAACAGTTGTTTAATTAGTAGCCTATATCCTGGATTCGATGTAAAGGAAGTTAAGGTGCCAGATATTCCTGGGTGTGATATGGAAGGATAAATCAAAATATCTGCAGAAATAGAATAAATAGTATAAAGGAGATTCTTCATGATCTGATCAGATACCATCTAAATGCACACCAGAGGAGAATATAGAATAGTTTCTTCCCAAGGCATTTTGGAAAACATTTCTGAAGACAGATTCAGCATATCTGAAAAGTGCTCTTTATAGTGTTGAGTCCGAAGGTAGAATATGCAGCCATTGAGGTGGGACTCCTGGTTTTACTGGTGCTGTTGGTATCCTGGAGTGACAAAAGCCAGCTAACGATACATCCACGACAAAGAACAGCTGTCATTAAACACAAGGTAGGTCCAAGAATGGCGTGAGCAGCAGGTGTTTTTACAGAGACAAAGTGAAATTGTGGGTTTTAGAAACCCAAGGTATTGAACAGCCAATCGACTCTTCTTTTGATCAACATAACATGAGAAGAACAGCAGTTCTGCTGAACGAAGGCCTGGTGTGAGCCCCAATGGGAAAATCAAAGACCCTTACCCAATGCTAAACCTTGAGACTTCTATGCCAACCATGGTTCTGCTAGCATCATGTCATGTGGCCCAGGAAGTCTCTGTGCGATACAGTGGAGCCCATGAAGGTACTCACTTCTTAGAACAGGGCAACACAATTTCATCAAGAGCAGTCCCTGTCACGGTTGTGTGGTCTGGGATTGGTAAGGAGACGACAGTGCACAAGTAAAGCTGGTGGAGGTTGAGTGCTACCGTTGTTCTATATTTAAAAATCATTGCCCCTTTACGTTTCTGGTTTTCTATCCATTGCTCTCAGGGTAGTAATGATGGTCCTAGCTACTCCCTGAGGGTTGGAAATATCAGTCGTCATCTTTTATTTTTATTTTTATTTTTTTTAGTCATCATCTTTTAAAATCGGTTTTCTCTGCATTAAAATGGGTGACCTCATCTTGTTTCTCTTCAAACTGCTCTTCCATAGTCTTCCTCTTTGCTTTTCCTTATAAATTCCAGAATCAAACCTGGCAAAACCTCCCTTGATCTTTTGATTAAATTCAAATTTGAATATGAAAGGGCTGAATTCTTTATGCCATTGAATTTTTTTGTTTATAAACTGCTGTTTCTCTCCTCATTTTTGACTTTTCCTTAATGTGGCGCGTTACAGTTTTTTGATTTTATCAGTTAAGGTCTTGTTAATGTTCCCTAGAATTATTAGTTTCTTTATATTTCTGTTACTATTGCAAATAATATTTACTTCTTTACAATGTTTTCTCTATATTTATTTCTGGGGTACAAGAAAGTATTTAATTTTTGCTTGGTGATTTTATTTTCAGAAATAAACTAAATTTTCTTACTTATTTAAATATATCTTACTGGGCACACATTATGTCTTCATTCCTTCCATCCCAACCCTTAGGTCTTTCATGTGTCGTATGTGTGTGTGTGGGTGGGTGGGTGCTGTGTATGAATAGGTTATATCTGGTAACATCCATTTATCCCATTATATTAATATTCTCTTTTCACCTCTATTTTATTCTTATTTACCTTTATTAATTATTTATTCTTATTCACCTCTTCTTTATTCTTAATATTTTCACCAAATATTATGTTGCCTGAAGCTTCTGGTTAGATAGCATTTGTGCCATGGAATTATCTACTTTTATTTTTTTTTTCCTTCTAGTGGCTACAAAATGTTTCAAATTAATTGCTATATCCACCAAGATTATCATATAGTTTCATTATTTAATCGTTAATGTAATTACCTTACTTATTTTCTAATGTTAAATCTTCCATTTCTAAACTGTGTATCGATTACAATGCATTTTAAAGATATTGGAAAATTTTAAACTTTATGACCACATCATATTCATTAAGATTGGCCCATTATTACAAGTACTATTTTGGTTAGGTGTGGTTTCAAGATTATACCAGCATTTTAAGTGGACAGGGAGAAATACCCTTTAAATGCTTCATATATATATGTATACATATGAATGAAATGCTTCTCTTCTAAATGTATATTTCTTGTATAAACTATTCTGAAAGCTGACAACTCACAAGTAAAACTAAAGGGCCTTGCTTATTTTCTATTGGTGCAAATTTTTACAAGTTATTTTAGCTCTACTTATATGTTGTATTTCTATTATCAGTTTAGTAAGCTGCATTTTTCTTTCTTTTTTTCTTTAAATATTTTATTTATTTATTCATGAGAGACACAGAGGCAGAGACATAGACAGAGGGAGAAGCAGGCCCCCTGAAGGGAGCCTTATGCGGGACTCGATCGCAGGACCCCAGGATTAATACCTGAGCCAAGGCAGACGCTCAACCACTGAGCCACTCAGATGCCCTTGTAAGCTGCATTTCTCTGGAGAAATATTCACATTTTCAATTTTATTGGCATACATTTTTATTTTAAATATTAAATATTTTGTGTATCGGTAATTATTTCTAATTTTACACATTTGCATTTCCATATGATTTGAATTTTTTCTTCATCATGTTTTTACAGATGTTTATTATTATTGATATTCCCTAAAATACTTTTGCTTTAGGTGTTTGTGTGTGTGTGTGTGTGTGCGTGTGTGTGTGTATGTGTTTTAACTTGTGATTCTCTTTACTATTTCTCTCATCTCCTTTTGGTTTAATCTGTAATTATTTTTCTAGCTTTTTAGGGTGGCTTCTCAGACCATTACCCTAGGTATGTCAATGAAGTAAAATTTGATTCAAGAATTAGTGCTAGTTTACCAATCACAATTTCTGTTTTCTTTTAATCCCTGTTCCCATAAGTTTTCCCCTTTTATCCTTCAAAGCTCGGCAATGGGTTTTAGCTGATGTTTAATAAATTTTACAAAGAATTTTTAGTTGGTTAGTGGCAAATGCAAATTGATCTTTCAAACCATCTGGCTCATATGTTGCCAGAAATATAAGTTTCAATTTACATTTTAACTCTCTCCAATTATGCTTCTACCATCACCACTCAACCAAAAAGCTTATGTCTAATGGACATTGTGATCCCTTCAATAGACCCTTGAAATACTCTACTTCCAGGTCTCATAACACTTACTCTGTTGGTTTCCTGACGTCACAATGGCTTGATTTTTGTTGTAACTAACTGACCCTTCCTTCCTCTGCCTGCCTGCTGCCTCTTGTCCTCATATCTGTCTCTGTATATAACTGCTGTTCAGCAGTTAATACTGACACCTTTTTTCACCTTGCGTTATGCTTGTTTTCAATTAAATTTACCCATTCAAATGGCTCAAAATATATGTTAATGATTCCAAAATTTATATTTTATTTATTTTTAAGGTATATTCATTTATTTGAGAAGGGAGAGGGGAGGGGCAGAGGGCAAGGGAGGATCTCAAGCAGACTCCTCACTGAGTGCAGAGCCTAACACAGGGCTGGATCTCATGACACGGCATTCATGACCCTGGGATCATGACCTGAGCTGAAATCAAGAGTCCAACACGTAACCTCCTGTGCTGCCCAGGCACCCCTAAATTTGTACTTTTAGACAGGTCTTCTGTGTTGTAGATTCATCAAGCTAATACCTCCCTTTGACTCTGTCATTTTGGATGTCCGTTGTATGACTGCCCATGCCCGGTGACTTCACTGTTTTCTTTGTTTTTCTTAAATGACATTTGTATTCATTCCTTATTTTTGGATTCTAGTGAATCTGCCAATACGTATCATGATTTTGTTACGTACTGTTTTTCCTCCAAATTCCTCTCTTTGGTCCACATATTCCAGTCATTCATTTCAGAAGGCAAAACAAAAGAGAACAAAAAACTTCCTCAATTATTAAACAACAGGCTTTAAATCTATACATAAAATGCTGTCACTTTACTCAAAGGTGCTTAAGTAACACTTGCATAGTTAATTGCTTGGCAGGAAAAATTCCAAATTATTTGCTCTGATTGTTTCAGGGTAGGGATTTATGCCCATTTCCACAGAGTACATGAACTATTACGGTAGAACTGTGGGAACATTTTAAGCCATAGTTTTGTGTTGGTGGAGACTGTTAGAGTACCATGAGAATGATTATCCCCATTCAAAAGTACAATGTTCTTTAGGGAGGAAATAAAATCAGAATTCAGTGCTGGGATATTAAAAATAGTATTCTACTTATTTTAAAGCTGAACACGTTGCTAAGCTTAGACTTTCTGTCAAATTTGCACAACATAATCACAGACCTTTTACAAGAGTGTCATTTGAACTAATCCATTAGCCTTGTCCAAATTAGCCCAATTGTTTATAAGGTATTAAATGCACTACAAAGCCTAACATGTTTGTTATGCTTCATAATCATAGCACCTGTTAAACAGCCCACCGCAGCTGTACTTTTAGCAGATTACAGGCCATTAGGCAAGTTATACAGTACCTTCCTTTTATAACCTAATTTCTTTTCTCTTGCATGAGACTTTCTGGATCATAAAAATGAGAACTTTTTCATAGCCCTTCACTGATTGAGATGAAGAGAGTGATTTTAAAATTATTAGGATGCTCAGATACAACTTGCAAATGCTATAGTAAAATGAAGTAGTAAAATATTTCATTAACTTTTAATCCAATTTAAGATTGTTTTCTTCCCCTTGGGACTAGATGTCTTTCGATTTATCATGCTCTTTTTTTGGAGCCATTTTTTGAAGAAAAGTGAAAAGTGAAACTATGGAGTAAGGAAACACAAAGACCTATGTTAAAAGATCTTTCTTTCAGGGTCCAGATAGTTGCCAAATGGAAGAAACATCTGGCATCAATTTTATTCTCTCATTAATTTTTTAAGCATTTGCAGGTTGTCTAAATCATCAAAACCCTCCTGTGTATGCAGACACATACACACAAAATTACCTTTTGAGTAATAAAGAATATAAAATAGATGAGGCAATTTATTCACTCATTCAAGATTGAGGAAGCGTCCAGAGGTTTTAGACATTCTGCTAGGAACTGTCAATAAAACAGTGAGGAGCTCTAACTTACCTAACTTGGTCTGTGCTCTCATGGAGCTTACAGTTGCCTGGGGAAGGCAGACTTTAATCAAATACACCAAAAAAAAAAAAAAAAGCAAACAACAAGAAGAGTGATATACATATATGGAAAAACACACGTATAAAATACAAACACATACACACATTATCACTCTGTGAAGTAGAACCATTCACCTGTGTGTACACACACAGAACAAGAGGACTGCAGTGTCTCTGGTTTGCCATAATACTGAAGGAATGATATTTTCATTGAAATCTAGTGTCAAATAAATAAGAGTGGAGTAGAGTATTTGCAGTAGGGAGGAAATACAGTGTTACTCTGGACAAAGGAAACAGTGCAGAAATTCTGTGGTAAGGGTTGCATGGGAAGTGACTGAAAAGTTGGCAGAAGGCCGATAAGACTGAAGCCCCCCATAACCAGAGGGAAACTGCAATGGGTGAGTCTGCAGAGTTTCTCAGGAACCAGCTCATCTAATACCTGACAACCCATATCGATTTTTGGTCTTTATCCTAGATACAATGGACAAACAATACATTTTTTTTACATAAGGAAATCAGATGATCAAACTTGCAGTAAGAACTTCCCTGGCTGCTGTACGGTGATTGAAAATAGAAGATAAAAAGTGGTTGTAATAAATATACAGTCTTGGAACCAGGCACACGAAGATCTCATTCTGCTACAAACTTCAAATTAAGAAACCAAGTTCTGGTTCCCCAACATCCTCCCGGAGTTTTCATACTGTTTTAAGGGATGTATGTGGCCCTTAACATTAAAATGTAGCAATGAACACCTTGTTGGAAAATAGCACTGAGGGAGCGAAACAGAATGTAAATTACCCACATGAATTTATGACCTACTATGCCATTTGGGGGGAGGGTCAGAGATGTCAATAATCAGGAGCTATATTCTCTGACTAGGTTTGTAACTAATAGAGGGGTTGACAAGGGAGACGGGCAGAAGGTGAGCAAGACATCACCTTTGTTAATGGTGAAGCCATAAGGGAAGGTATTGCTCAGCCCTGGACAAATGGCTTAGGAAAACTGCACTCAAAACTGAATAACCATAATTATTGTGTTAAAGGCAAGGTTGGATATCACTAAGGGGGGGGGGGTCAGCGGTAATAGTTAAACGAGGGAAGTAGAAAGGACATGTGCTCTCGGCAAACAATTATATACCCAGACAGAAGAAGGAATCAGGAAGGGTTCAGTCATTTTCTCTTGGTGTTTCTCTTTTAAACTCACCATCAGATGAGATAGTCTTCTTCCTTTAGAATGAATTGGTGGAGAGAGAATTGCTATTCTAGTGGAGCAATCTCAACATTGAAAACAATGAATGGAAAGTTAGGGTTCTACTTAATACTGTCTTTTTTCTTTTATAACCCATCACTCCTAACTATTAACTGGCGTCTGGCTCTTGCTTTCCATGAAGGATATCAGCAGTTTCATATTTCTTAGGAAGTCCTCTCCCACTTTCCTAAGTCTGGTTCCTAATAACAATGAGCTTCCCACTTGGGCATGGCAGTGTGCATGGGCAGTATGCCTTTTGCATTCAGAGGCTAAGAAGTGGTTCAAAGGAATAATTAAACATCAAAATTCTTTGATTCTTCACAAAGATGAAATATTACTCATGTTCTGTTTCTTTGCTCAATTCATATCCAATCATATTGTCTAGTATAGTCTATCAAAGATTTTAGAATGACGCTAAAAGAACAGAAATATCAATTATAAAAATGTTAATGGTCCAGAGATAATCAAAACCTGACTTTCTCTTTATAAAATATCCAGGAGCAAAATAGATCTAAAAAGATTAAATCCTCTTATAAATTAAAGTCCCCAGACGAAAGAAATAATGTTGAAAATAAAATTATTTTAGTAAGATAAGTAAAAGTACAAATTCTTGAATTCCTGTTCACTTTAATATAAAATCCAAAGAAATTCAATTGTTTCTAATTTCTTATTATATTAAGTTTCATTGAAAATGATGCCTGGGTAGAACTGGGTATGGTTTCATTAATATGGCCTAGCTTCCCTAATAAGAATATAGTTCCTTTAGGATCTCAAAATTTGTAACAAGCTCAAAATAAACAAAAACACAGTAAACAGGGAAATAGTTTGAATAGACACAATCATGTAGAGAAAAAGTGTATGGATGATCAATAAAATACAAATTTAAGTAGTCATATGGTGAATATAATAAGTAGTCATCAAGGAAATGCCCATTAAAACAAATGTTCACGATCCTATTGATCAAAAAAAATTTTTAAAGAGGGGTACCTGGGTGGCTCAGTCCATAAGTGGTTGACTTGATTTTGGCTCAGGTCATGACCTCAGTGTCCTGGAATCAAGCGCCATATGGAGCTCTGTGCTTGGGGAGTCTGCTTATGGATTCCTTCTCTCCCTCTTCCCCTCCCCACACTCATTCTCTGTCTCTGTCTCTGTCTCTGTCTCTGTCTCTCTCTCTCTCTTAAATTAATAAATAAATCTTAAAAAGAGACATGTTCTTATCATTAGCTAAGTCTCTCATCAGCTAAAATTAGTTCTTGTTTATTTATTCATGAGAGACACAGAGATAGAGAGAGAGAGAGAGAGAGAGAGAGAGGCAAAGACACAGGCAGAGGGAGAAGCAGGCTCCACTCAAGGAGCCCAATATGGGACTCAATCCCAGGACCCCAGGGTAACACCCTGAGCCAAAAGCAGTGGCTCAACCACTGAGCCATCCTGGGCGTCCCTAAATTTAGCTTTTAAATGTCATTTTTTCAAGCTACCATGTTCTTACTCCACACAAAATTATTTTTCCAAAACAGTACTTTATGTTGTCAAGCCCCAAACCAAAGGGCATGGGGCATATGAATGATGAAATTTAAACAATCTACCAGATTTCAGCCTCAACGGAATGCCAGGTACCAATATCTGAACAGATGCATCAGTGGATGTTTCTGAGCCTTGTGATGCAACAGCCTATTGAAGACCAATATTTCTGTCATGCACTAAGACATTGCTTTTTAAAGCATTCTTCTTCACTTTTTTCTTTCATTTCTTTCTTTCTTTCTTTCTTTCTTTCTTTCTTTCTTTCTTTCTTTCTTTCTTTTTCTTTCTTTCTTTCTTTCTTTCTTTCTTTCTTTCTTTCTTCTTTCTTTCTTCTTTCCTTTTTTCAAAGATTTTATTTATTTATTCATGAGACACACACACACACACACACACACACAGAAAGAGAGAGAGAGAGAGAGAGAGAGAGAGAGAGAGAGAGAGAGGCAGAGACACAGGCAGAAGGAGAAGCAGGCTCCATGCAGGGAGCCCGACATGGGACTCGATCCTGGGACACCGGGGTCACACTTTGGGCTGAAGGCAAGTGCTAAACCTCTGAGACCCCCAGGAATCCTCTTTCTTTCTTTCTTTCTTTCTTTCTTTCTTTCTTTCTTTCTTTTTCTTTCTTTCTTTCTTTTTCTTTCTTTCTTTCTTTCTTTCTTTCTTTCTTTCTTTCTCTTTCTTTCTTTCTTTCTTTCTTCTTTCTTTCTTTTCTATCTTTTTTTTTCTTTTTCTTGGAACAGACATCATAAGTTAGATCCCCTCCCCTGCCCCACGCCTGCCTCTTTCAAGGTATGCTACTCTGATTGTTTGAATTAAATGTTTAATTTATTTTTTCCCTTGCCTTGGTTTTTGATGGAGGCATTTGTTTTTGTT
This sequence comes from Vulpes lagopus, assembly GCF_018345385.1. Taxonomy (NCBI): domain Eukaryota; kingdom Metazoa; phylum Chordata; class Mammalia; order Carnivora; family Canidae; genus Vulpes; species Vulpes lagopus. The sequence goes on from NC_054845.1 coordinate 3,824,319, forward strand.
TGTTTGTTTTTTTTTTCTTACATATAAATCTGGATTTGGTTGGTTGTTTTCCCATTGTGAGAGATGAGAAATCTTATAATCTTGTTCATGTTCAGTTCTTTGATTCTTTTAATAACCCAGCCCTGGAGGCATTTTACCATTAGAATAATATCCAATCTGGGCCTAAACTTCTTTTATTATTGTTCTGTCCAACTCTTTTTTAATATACCCCATCTTTACTGTTCTATATCCAATAATCCCATTTTCCTATATTTCTCAGTCATGTTTCCTAAGATAACACACAGTACTTATATGTCTACTTAAATAAATGTGACTTTTTAAAACTTCACCAAGCACTTTAACAAATTTTAATGCTGATCTTGATTTTTCTTTCACGTTTTGTCCAGAACCTCTACTATCAACTGATATCACCGTGTTGATCCTCAATGAGTGGTTTGCTAACTGCCTTTCTTAATGAATTTCCTTCTTGTGAGTCCAATTGCATTCTTTGAAGAAAAGGAATTTATTAATGTATAAAGTACTCATAAATTTCTTTACATAATACCTCTATTATGCACAAAATTTAAGTATATATGTAAATGTATTTTATTGAATATATATTCTTGTATATCATGTAACCACCACATCAATTCTATTGATAATAGAATATATCAATTGCCTTAGTTCCTTCAAGGCTCTTAGAATAGTGCAATCACTGATTGGATGTTTACCACGACAGACAGTTTGCTTGTTCTAAAACTTTATTTAAATCAAATAATGCAGTAGGGACTCTTTTGTATCTGGCTTCATCAACTTAATGTAATATCCAGACATTCATCGATGTGGTTGAGTGTGTCAATAATTTGTTTATTTCTGTTATTCATTAGTATGGTATTCTAGTGTACAAACATAGCATAAATTATTAAACATTTAACCTGCTGATGGACATTTGGGCTATTTCCATTTATTGCTTTTATGCAAAAAATGCATATTTTTGTGCATATGTAGTTTTGTTTTTCTTTGGTAACTATCTAGGGGTGGAATTGCTGAATACTAAGATAGATGTATATCTAACTGTATAAAAAACTGTTTAAATACAAACTATTTCCAAAGTGGTTGTACCATACTTGATTCTAATAAATAGTTGATAAACTTTCTAGCTGCCCTACATTCTTAGCAATATTTGGTATTATTAATCTTTTAAATTTTAGTAATTCTTGCAAGTATGCAATGACTTCAATTGGCATTTCCCTGGTGACTACTTATATGCTTATTGATTTACAACTTATTGATCATTTATGTACTTTTTTCTTTGTGATTATAGCTATTCAAGGCTTTTCCTCATTTATTGTGTTCTTTTTCTAATTTACTGTGTTCTTTTTCTTATTTTTGTTAAAGATTTTATTTATTTATTCATGAGAATACACAGGGAGGAGAGAGAGAGAGGCACAGACACAGGCAGAGGGAGAAGCAGGGAGCCTGACGTGGGACTCAATCCTGGGACCCCAGGATCAGGCCCTGGGCTGCAGGCAGCGCTAAACGGCTGAGCCACCGGGGCTGCCCTGTTCTTTTTCTTATTATTGAATTATTTATTTTTCCTGGGTTCAAATTCTTTGTCAAATGTATACATTGCAAATATTTGTTTCCCAGTTTGTGTCTTGCTTCATTTTATTAATGGTGTTTATCCAGAGAAGATATTTGCAATTGGGTGAAATTTATCCTTTTAATTTTATGCTTAGTGATTTTTCTACCCTTTTGGGTAGTGTTTTTTCTGCCCTTCTAATAAACATTTTCCTATCCCATGATTGTAAAAGATATTTTTCTGCATTTTCTTCTAGAAGTCTTCATATACATATGACATTATAGTAGTGGGTACTTTAAATATATTTTAGATCAAATTTTCTGAAAAAAAAAAAAAAACCTGAGATATTTGTCAACAGTTTCATTGGGAAGAACTCTTAAATGTAATAACTTGGATTAAAAGATATTTGGAGCTGCTATTGATCAGTAATTAGATGCAAACTGTTATTGCAGAAAGGGGAAGGGTTGTAAAGAGAGCTGATTTTCTTTGACCAAGAGCAATTTTCAGAGAGGAATCCAGCTTTGAGCTGAGCATGCCAGATTTGGTCCAAAACCCATACCCTGTTAACCCCTGATCAAAGGTATTCCTGGTATAGTATATCAGTTACAAATTAAGATAATTTACTTCTTCTCACCAGTTCTAATAACTTTCTTTGATTTCTTTTGCCTAATTTCCTTAGTAACATATACAATCATGTTAAGAGAATATCCTTAGATTTGTTTTTTCTTGACTATTTTCATCAGATGTAGCTATTGGCTTTTATCAGGTTTGTGTTTTTCCCTGCATCATGGAGATAGTAAAAGTATTTTATTAGTTAGATCTACTAAATAGTGCATTAATATTAATGACCTTTATAGAATTGAACCAATCTCATATTCCTGAAATAAATTCTACTTGATCGTTAAGAAGTTTTCCTCAGTAGTCTACCTTTTAAGATGTCAACATGGAGAAGAATATTTTTAGAGATTTTCCATGGAATAAACAAATACAATAAAAACTAAACAAAAAAGGAAACATTGACAATAAAAATTAAAAAGCTGATTTATGCTTCCTAAGGGATTTCTTAATAGAACTAATTCATGTTATAGAGGTAAGTTAAGTGGTTTTATAGCAACTGACAAAATCAAGCTGTGCTACTTATCTTGAAAAATATTTACACACCATGCCCCCAATTGTAGATCGTGAATAAATATTATGTGCAAGAAAATCCAAATCCGAGATTTCAATGATTTGGATGAAATTTCATTAAATAAATAGTGTTTTAATTTTTCTATATGTTAATATTATGCATTCTTCATATGATATGATGAGAATGCACTTTATCTCTTTGGTTCTCCTCTCAAAACTACAAACCACTGTCTAATCATGAGAACAACTTCAAATAATCTAATATTGTAAGACAGTCTATAGCGTTCCTAACCAATAGTTCTCAAAACTTCCAAGCCTACCAAAAAGAAAAAAAAAAAAAGTTTCTAAGAAACTGTCACAATCAGGACACCTGGATGACGCAGCAGTTGGGCGTCTGGCTTCAGCCCAGGGCGTGATCCTGGAGTCCTGGAATCGAGTCCTGTGTTGTGCTTCCCACATGGAGCCTGCTTCTCCCTCTGCCTGTGTCTCTGCCTCTCTCTCTCTCTCTCTCTCTCTCTCTCTCTCTGTGTCTCTCATGAATAAATAAATAAAATCTTTAAAAAAAAAAAACCTGTCACAATCTGGAGGACTCTAAGGGAATATGATGACTAAATAAAATGTAAAATGCTCTATGAGATGATCTTTGGACAGAAAAAGCACATTAGGTAAAAACTTTTTTGAAAAAATCCAAATACAGTGTGTACGTTGGTTAATATTAATTTATCGGTATCGGTTCATTAATTGGTACAAATGCATCATATGCATGTCAGATAATAAGGGATACTTGGTATGGAGTTATCAGAACTCTGTACTATCTTGCAACTTTTCTGTAAATCTAAAACTATTCTAATATAAACATTTATTATATAAAAAAACTTATTTTTAATTGTTTATGTCTATTCTAAGTATATACTTTATGGAACCTAGATATAGTTTACCAGATAGGATTCTTTCGTAAGGTAACCCAAAAAGTTGTTGCTTATGCTTATAATTGCCACCTTGTTATATTTACCCATTAAGGTTTCTTGAGTTATATCTAGTAGTCACTTTTGGATCTTGTAATGTTTTTATATACATGCTGATAAAGACAATATAAAAATAGCCTATTAAAATATTAAAGTTATCCTTTGTTTATTAGTACAGTATTTAGATTGCTTTGGAGTGTCTTTCCTCTTTGGCAGTCAATCCAGTATTCAGTACATAGCTTCACAAACATCAAATCCTAATTAAGAAAAAAGCAAAATAATGAAACTGATTTTTCTTCATGTGACGGAGAAAAAAAACTAACAAAAAGCTTTTCCAATGGTTTGAAGCAAATGTCTCCTCCAAATTCCATATGTAAATAAAGATATATCTCACATGTATACATGTGTTCACTCTTCTTTAAATAAACATTACTTGTTATTTTGTAATTTTAAAACACCTTTATTGAGGAATCACTGAAATACAATAAATCACATATATTTAAAGCATACAATTGAATATGTTTTGAAGTGTGTATGTGTGTAAGGGAAACCATTCCCTCACCACAATTACAATAGTGAACATGTCCATCATACCAGATTTATCCTGGTATCACTTTGTAATCCCTCCTGCCCTTTATGCACATTTCCTCATTCCTAAGAAAACAATCACTGATCTTCTTTCTGTAGCTATAGATTAGATTACATTATTTAAAATTGTATAGATATGGAATAATATGATATGTTGTCATTTGCTCTAGCTTTTTTTGTGAAGCATAATTATTCTGAGATTCATTCATTTTGTTTTGTGTAACAAAAGTTCATTCCTTTTTATTACTGAGTAATATCCTATTGTGTGGGTGCCATGGGGCCCATTCCATGAGAAGTGAAATGATTACTCAGAGTCCAATTTTTGGAACAAAGAGAGGCCCGAAGGGGCTACACCACCAGGCATCGCCAAGAAGTGTAGGTGCAGAGGTGAAGCCGAGTCTGGGTTGGCTCTCGGTTTTACAGTGGTAGGATGTAAAGACTGTGGAAACAAGGAAGGAAAACCAACTCAAGAAGCCAGTCGTGTGAGGGGCAGCAGGCAACTGCACCCCTAACTATCTGCATGGGTCTCTGAGGAGCATCAACCAGGGGGCTGCAGGGGATGGGAGAAGTGACCTCAGCAGGCCTGGCTATCTCCTCCACCATAGTCGCTGTTGTCAGCACGTACTGTTTTCAGTACTGACCAATGGCAGGAATAATTGGCTTTTGCCACACGCATAAAGCTACTGCCATTTATGTGTGTCCCAGTCCTTATTGTTTCTTTTACCCGCTAAGGTTGCTCTCCCACAGTATGGGTGAGTATGACAAATTTTTGTTTCCTTTTATCTGTGGGTGGATCCTTGTTCTCAATTTTTGGCTAATAAGTTGATATGAACATTTACATGCAAATTTTTGTATGGTCATATATTCCTTTTGCTTTGTGGACTAAAATGACTGGATTAAAGAATAGGCTTAATTTTCAAGGAACTGTCAAACTGTTTTGCAAAGTAATTGTACCTTTTTCAATCTTAACTGAAATATTTATTAAAAAATTAAGTACATATGTTGTATAAACCATAAGTAATAAAAATACAGAGTAATGATTAAAAAGGAGGTGGTCAATATGTGTGCCTACTTGATATACTCTTACACTTGGCATTTCTCACAGGAAATTTTCCCTTACTACAAAGTTTTCTAGGAGTAGCCAAATAGTTTCAAGTAGTGAAAGTAGCTTCTCAAAACTCAGAAGGTTACTAAATTGATGGAAAATCCAGAACATGGGTAGTTAAATTTAGCTGTAATATATACTTAGCCATTTGTTAATTACACTTAAAGATGAACAAATTGTCTGGACTTCTGCGGTCCAAAAAATACTTCTGGGCTTGAAATTAACTTTGATATCAAATACTTATATCTAATGCTTCTCATACAAGCACATCCTTCAATCTTTTATTTCAATCAGATTATCTGACATAGCAATTACTAGATATTAAACCATAGAAAAAAAAAAGTAAGGTATACATGCCTTTTTTTTCTTTTACGTTAAAATTTTTAAGGTAAATGTGATAGAGAAACAAGTTTCTAAATTTTTCCTAGTTAGCTCCAGTAAATTTAAATATTTTTAGATTACGCATGTTTATATTATCACATTCATTTTAAGGAAAGCTCTAATTCTGAGCCCACCATTTATAATATCATTACAGTTTGAGGGATGCCTCAGTGACTCAGTGATTGTCTGCCTTTGGCCTAAAGCATGCCTGGGGTCCCCTACAAGGAGCTTGCTTCTCCCTCTGTTTGTGTCTCTGCCTCTCTTTATGTGTCTCTCATGAATAAATAAATAAAATCTTTAAAAAATCTTTATGGTTTTGTCATTTTAATCTAAATACTTATTTATTTATTTTTTATAATTTCAAGAGTGATGCTTTTTACAAAAGGATTCAGGTTAGTGGGACATGTTATGAATTTCTACTCAACATTGGGATGGTAAAACTCCACTGGCACACAGGCTATAAAAGTACCTGGAATATTATTCTATGAAATAATTCCATAAGCACAGTCATAATATTTATTGTGAAACGATTTTTCTCACAATTTAAGCCTAAACTTCCTGCCATTTAATTGAAATTACATTGTTTCCATGGTTGGCATAAATTTTTTCAACATAAAATCTTATTTTGCTTTTACCTCTTTATGCCATTATGTTTGCTTTTGCCCTTCTGAGGTACAGTATTTTTAAAAATGTGACAAAATGGAGAAAGTGGCTTGAGCAAATTTCTGCTAATATTTTCCTGAATTGAGGGAGCCTATTCTTATTCTTGGGTAAGTGTTTTCATAAATGATTGGGATAAAAATAAAAATGAATAAAATAAATTATAAAATATATATTTAAAATAAGTTTTTACTCTAAATTTCCCGTTAAACCTGAGTAGACTGGGTGACATGAAATTACATTAATGAAATGTCATGTTAGTCACAACTGTGTTGACATGAAAGAGAGCAAGCATAGTTTTTACATTTAAATACACTCTCCCTCAGATCCTCTAGGCTACCAAAAGGACGTCGTTGAAGTCTAATGGACCTAAAATTTGTGTCATGTTTTTTCAATGAATATAAAAATGCTTTAATGATTTTGGTGATAATTATGCACTACTGTCAATCAGGCTGTTTCCATTTCCCTCTCTATGATTTCTTAAAATTAAAGTGCTAACTCAATACAACATGCAAATGCTTCACGCTGTCTATTCTTAGCCTTGTTTCATGTTATTTTTACAGTTAGATATGCCATTCTGCTCAAGAAGAATCATTTTACCAGTTGCCATAATATCTTTGAGAATTTGACTTCCTAATTTAATGATCTATATTCAAATGAGAGATATATGGTGCCCTGGCCATTCCATATTAATCATCCTTCCTTTAATCTCTTTCCATTCCTCTGAATAATAACAGTAGCTCAGATGATAACTGTAATCAATGTTAAAAAATATACAATCTATTGAAACTTTCAAATAGGCTGTGCTGTGATATTGACATATTAGTAATAGTTTTTAGTCTCAATTGTCTTATTAGCAGTTATAGTGTTCATCACCAAACAAGAATTGGTGGTATCTATTCCTGGTAAGGCAACTAAAAATGTGGACTTCACTAAGCATTTATTTCTGCTTCTTTGGATCGTAAAGATATTTTTACATACTGGACAATAGTAGCTAAAGAAAATAATATCTGAGAGACTGTAATCAAATGAAAAGAGTCTTATGATTAAAAAAAAAAGCATGGCTCATATCTGGGAGTCACATTCTGGCTGTGGTGTGAGTTAAACCAAAAACTATAAAGGGTTTGAGATTTCACCCTACTTGCAAGTTTAGTGAACAAGTTAGTTTGCCACTAATACACACATACTCAAGTCCTCTGGATAAGAAAACAGACATCTTAGTTTTGTACAGCGCATTTGGGGTCAGCTCTTGTACTCTAATTCCATAGGAGATGACACTTGAGAGCCAGGTATCACCCACATGTGTTTGTACACAGGAGAGAAATTCTGAAATTATGAAACCTTGGTCTTAGATAGCAGCTATTGGCACATCTGAGTATCCAAATTTTCAGAGATAGTAGTAAAGACCTTTACTCTAATTGTAAACAAGTTTTCTCTTTAAAAGGAAGGGAAAAGCTCTAGCTTTCCTTCATCATCTGAAATATATAGACATGTCATTGAGTTTTATTATTCTTAGAACATAAACAAATTGTTTCAATGGGAGATAAGACTTCATTTAAATCTCTTGAGTGTAGTTTCAAGCTTCTAAGGTGTGTGTGTCATTCAATCATCTTATGGTTCAAATAGCTCTTTTCTAAGAAAGCACTGACCATGCAGAAACATAAAAATATGAACAGAGTGCTGTCTCTAGCACTGTAGATAGCGGAAATTCAAGAATATAATGGTCACACTGAATTGAGGATAAAAAAGATTAGAATTCAGGAAAAATGAAGTATCTTGAATTTGTGGAATATATATCTGAAGAAGTGGGAGCTACAAAGAGGAAGACAATCTTCACCAGGGTACCCTTAAGCCAGTTGATGAATACTAAGCAATGCATGCATAGAGTGGTATTCCAAAAACCCAAGCAAGGAACAACCAAGAAGGTGTTCTTTCTTTGCCGAATCTCACAAAGGTCTATGAAACATTTGCGTTCTGACCAGTTAAAGTTAGGGGTCTTGTTGAGGCATTTAGTAGAGACTCCAGAAGGCGTAAACCATAATAGGAAGTCTAAACTCTTAAATAGTCTAAACCAGTATAAAGGTTACAATCTTGTTCTATGTAACTTAAAAACAAGGCTGAAGAGAACTAAAAGGAACTTAAATGTCTTTTAGAATAAAGGAAGGAAGAAACAATTGTTGAAGGAAGATAACAAAACATAAAACTTAAAATGTCCAGCAGATAATCAAAATTACTAGACATAGGGAGAAGGAGGAACATGAGATCCATAACCAGGATAAAAATGAGTCATTAGCCAAAAAGACAGAAATAATAAACATGACTAAATTATTAGAGGACTTTAAAACAACAATTATAGCCATATTCAGATTTAAAGGAAAATAAGTAAACATAACAAGAGTAATATAAAACATACGAGAGAATCCAATATAACATCTAGAATATAAATAAATAAATGAATAAATAAATATCTGGAAAAAGTGTTCATTGAATGCTATATGTGAGCAGAAGAAAAAGTCAAACTCAAAGATGAGATAATGCATAACAACAGATCAGTGTAGTGAAAGCTATAGTGGTAAAAAATATTAAAACTGAAAAAAAGCACCAGAAAATTGCTAGGAAAAAATATGGACAGTACTCTGTGAGGTAATGTTAATAAATAATGTATTAATATGTACATATTATTATGAATGTATATGGTATTTCAAAGTATTTGAAAAATAATGATAGAAAAATTTCTATATTTAATAAAAATGATAAACCCACAGATCTGAACTTCTCAATAAAAAGCAAGAAAAATAAACAAACAACATAGAATATTATAATAAAATTTCTGTAAAGTGTAAAAAACAAAAAACAAAAAAGCCTAAAATTAGTCAGAGAGTAAAATATTTATACTCATAATAGCAAAATAAAGAAAAATAGCACGGAGTTTCCAAAAGTTAACAATCTAGAAAAAAAAAATAGGAAGTAAGTTCATTCTGCTAAAAACGCAGTATGATTCTATCTACAGATTCCTATAGGTGACAATAGACAAGTGCCTTCTTATTTAACTTTCCAGTCAATTCAGAGCTTTTTCTAAAGTTTGGGAAATCTTTAGGGTGAAATATGAAAGATTCGGAGTCTCAGAGTGTTAGAAGAGCAGGAACAGGGGTGAGTAGTTCATGCTAGATACACATGTGTTACTAAAGCACCAAAGAGACTTTAAAATTGTAGCCAAGTGGTACTAGAATTCAGGAAGCCCTGCCAAGTACATGGTTCATAATAAATATCCTAAATGGAGACCAAGTCCTTCCAAGCTGCCTTCAAACCCGCCCTGTGATACCTCAAAGAGGAACCTCTGAAAAGTAATATTCAGGCAGAAAATGTAGTATCTGTCATAATTGTTATCTCCTAGGTGGTTTCTTGTCCTATAGACAAGCTCCTGTTCTTGGGGCACAGGATTTTGTATGATGTGAAAAGATATATTAAAGCCCTATTTATATTAAATAACTTTCTATTGTTGCAGTTATTAATGTGTTCTTGTAGAAGTTTTGGGCAATGTAATTAAGGATTTCAAGTTTAAAATGTCCTCCTCCTGACAGCTGGTAAGCTTGCTAGTGAAAATTAATTTTCTGCCTAAATGCTGAAATGTACAATTAAATGTACTTGCTTTTTGGGAAAAGAGGAACATGAAAATTAGCACTTAATCTTTCTGTTGAATTTCATATATAAGGTATTATGTGTTTTTTTTTTACCTGTTTTATACCCTGACAAATTGTGGAAGATTACCTTAAAAATGTCTACTCTAAAAATTTATTAATATATTATTTTTCTTTACCTCTCTATTCACCTGTCAGAGTAAAAGACTATCTCTTTATAAGCTAATGATTAATCTTGCAGGTGTTGGAGATTATCTTAATGCTTCCATCTTTAAGGCTTTATGTTTAAATAATGGTTTGGCATCCCATTGTGTATCTCAGTTCTATGTTCTCCAAATTAATAAAAGAGTTAATAAAGCTGTCTTTATTTTTTAAGATTTTATTTATTTACTCATGAAAGACACAGAGAGAGAGGCAGAGACACAGGCAGAGGGAGAAGCAGGCTCCCTGCGGGGAGCCCAGCGTGGGACTCCGTCCCCGATGGGACCGCGGGGTCACAACCTGAGCCGAAGTCAGACACCCAACCGCTAAGCTACCCAGGTGCCCTAAATCTGTCTTTAATATTTTCTTTTTACTATAGGCAGTGATTCTGTGTTCCTATTTAATGTACTTTCAATTCTGTTAAAAAATTTAAATAAGCACAAAAACTCCTCTGTGGAACTTAGTTTACCAAACATATGGGATGGAATTCCTAAAAAAGTCCACAAGTGCATCATTAGCCTTGCTGACCTTTGGGGGCCCTGTTTCAGCCCTACTGTGTATAGTGGCTGTTGACAGCTTCATGTCATTCTGAAATCCATCTTTGGAGACCTCTTTTCTTTTTAAATACAAGAGGAAAGGAACATCGTAAATAAATAAAATCTTTAAAAAAAGAAAAAAAAGGGGGGGCAGTCCCAGTGGCGCAGCCATTTAACGCCGCCTGCAGCCCGGGGTGTGACCCTGGGGACCTGGGATCCAGTCCCACGTCGGGCTTCCTGCATGGAGCCTGCTTCTCCCTCTGCCTGTGTCTCTGCCTCTCTCTCTCTCTCTCTCTCTCTCTCTGTGTGTGTCTCTATGAATAAATAAATAAATTCTTTAAAAAAAAAAAAAAAAGAAAGGAACATCGTTGACACACAGGTCCAGCAGTCAAAAATTACCTCGGTGTCTCACCTCGTGTGTTCCTCTTACCCCATAACCTCTCCTAGATCTGCCATAAATTAGGCACTTACTCTGGAGTGAATAAATGAAGTGTTACAGACTTGTAATTTTTGCCACCAATCTGAACTAAAAGTCTAGGGAAAAGGAACACGGAGAGACATCATTCCACCAACGTGGATAGTCATGTGAATTCTCTTTTCCATTGTTGCTGTTAGTTCTCTTTTTAATCTGGCTCCAGAAACAGGCTGCCTGGGGCTGGCGCTGGTGCCACCAAGAAGGCTGTCCCTTGGGTGTGTCCAGGGCGTCACACTCATGGAAATTCTCTTAATAGTAAAGAACTTTAAAAATAAAAATTTATACTCACAGACTATGGTTTCATTTTTTTTAGGTCTCTCTTTGGATCCTCCCACCAGTCCTGCAGACTGGGGATTCCCCATCAGCTCCTACCACCAGGCGATAGAAGAACAGTGAACACCTGTTGGGTGCCCCTTACATTTTCTATTATCAAGTGTTTAGCATATTTCTACCACAAACTAAGTACCCAAAAAATATTAGTCATTAAACTATTTTAAGCTTTTTATGGAAGGTGAAAAGGATGCTCTTTCTTCATGATGTGTTTAATGAAAAATGCTAAACATCTCGAGTTGCTATTATGCCACGGAAACATTCACCGAGAGCAGAACAACGTGATATAATGGAAAATGTTAAGTAGTTACAGTACATTTAACTGAAAAATTGATCCAGAACTTGCTTTATTTCTACTTATTTTATTTAAGGTAAGGATAATATCAAAGAAGCTGGCATTCCCATCCAATTCCTTCTCCGCCTCTTCAACTGTACTCTTAAGCCTGGCTGAAAGCTCTGATCAGGGTTTGCATGACCAGACATCTGACAGATGCTTGCCTTTTTCCAAGGTGAAGCGCTTTTATTAAAACATATTGTGAACGGCATTTTACCCTTAAAACATGGCATTTTAGAGGTCAGAATAGGACTTCTGCGGCTAAAAATAATATTAGAGAATGATTCTTACCAAATAATAAACACCTGCCATTGTATATATAGAAAAAGGAAGTGAAATACTTTTCATGTCAAAGATTCAATTCTCTTTTTCTGTTTTATGATCAAAATCACTAAGCACCTTACACGTCCAATAAATGGAACAATACTTCATTGTCATGCTTTGGATTGCAAACCTTGTATCATTCTATTTCAAATCATCCCCAGCAGTTGCTGAACACATCATTAGTTTCCCTTCCCTAAAGGGACATTGGAAATATTTTCATAATGAAGTGCAGGCATATTTTGAAAGAAGGTTATTATTTAATACAGATAAAAAAAATCATCAGTTTAAGCTAAACAAAAGAAATATAAATACAGCATAAGAAATAAAGACAAATGGGGATGGCAAGCTCAGTTGATAAGAGCACGCAACTTTTGATCTTGGGGTCACAAGTTCAAGCCCTACATTGGGCTTAAAGTCTACTTTAAAAAAAGAAAGAAAAGAAAGAATGACAAATGAAAAAATAAAAGGCATTAGGTCAACGATTGAGCCTGAAGTATCATTCTTTTATATAAATCAATCTGGCATCAAATAAATAATAATTATTCATTTTGAACAGATTTCCTCCTATAATAGAAATATATCGGTGCATATAAAAAAGCAAGAACACAAATTCTTCTATTAATCATTATCTTTCCCATATGCATGTGCATACACATGTTTATTTTGAGATGTGTCCAATTTTCTGAGGTTGGATGAGCTGATTAGTGGAGAGTGGGAAAGGAGGGCAGAAAGAATTATGGGAAACACAAGAAATGCTGAATTTTCTTTAATTCCTCATAATGCACCCACTAAAAGGGGGAAAACATAAATCTCAGAAACCACACGGGCTGTGCAGAGAACTTGGTAGCAGATGTACATGTACTAATACCATTTATGAATTAACTCCTTAATTCCAGAAACATTTATTGAGCATCCATCCGCATATAGGTTGCCGTGTTTGCCACTGGCAACGTAGGTACGTAAATCATGGTTCTTGACATTGAATGTTCGTGGTCTAATAGGATAGACAGACTTGCAACCAGATAAATGTATTAAAATATATTAGTCAGAATATGAAAGTGAACATGGATTAACACCTGGAAAGCAGGGGGAGATTCATTATTCCCTCACCACATGGAGGAAGGAAGAGGGCTCATTAAATACTGGTGGAACGTGGAGGTCGTGGACGCACTGGGATTTTAAGGAAGACTATAAATTTGCTCGACGGAGAACCTGATAAGGGCACGTAGGCCGGAAAGCCTATTCAAAGGAAGAGACCTGTGACTTATTGTACTATTGCTGGGACGCAGGAGTGCAGGGGGTAAATGGTAGAGGATGAGTCTGAAGGAAGTCGAGCACAGAAGGCCCTCGCTTAGAATGCAAGATATCCTGGGCTTTAGGCCTTGGCAGTGGGGAGTCTTTCCTTTGGAAAGCAGCACGGTATAGAGAACCTACTGTTCAAAGAGACAGCAGTTTGGTAGATATGGAAACTGTGGCAGGGGTCGGGGGGCTTATAGATACATGTGGATACATGTAGGCTTGGGGAATATTATCTGCTGAATGCTATTCTTACATGTGATAAGTTCTCCAGGTCAGGAGTCTCAAGCTTGCTCTCTATTTACAACTCCCAAAGCATACCTGAGGCCACGACCAAAGTAAACTCTGACTCCAGGCGTCCTAAAAAGCCATTTGTAATTCTCTTTTAATCAATGAGAGGAATATTTAACCATATATTACCACTGAACTTCTCTCTCAAAAGAAAGCTGTTAACTGTTAACACACAAACGTACTTTCTCCTGGGAGCTTATGTATATTCAAAAAAATAAACACCCCTGTGTGGTTTGAAATTGTTTATTTAAACACCATGTATTTGGTTAACATAATCATTTGTTTTTATTTTTCTGCTGTTTTAGGACAGTGACTTTTGACTTCATTTCATACTTTTAAAAAATTTGATAAAATGTGTATTTTCTTTCTGTTTTTTTTTATTTTTTCTGTTTTTTTTTCAAGGCATAAAAAGTTTGCATAATATTTATACTTCAATCAAAAGATAATTATTGTCTGATTTATGACCACCATGGTGCTGGGCAGGGGATAACCAAGAAACGAGTTTTCAAATGCCCTTGGGGGGAATGTGTTCCTTGCTTTGGAAGAGAAGAGAAACATACAGGGAAGAACAAACAAATAAACTCGGGCATATGTAAGTGTCACGCTATCTGGTTCCGATTATTACCAGTAACAACTGGAATCATTCACCTTAAAAGGGGACTCAAAATAGAGGTAGTACTTAGCATCAACCCAAGAAGAAAAGAGAGGAATTTTCAGTTTAATTCTAAATATGATAAATTAGAAGCTGTCTTTAATGTATGGAGTAGGATCCCAACTCACATTCATTCTCAGAAGGAACTAATTTAAGGTTGTAATAGCAAAGTCTTCTGGAATGTGGGAGAAAGGGGCAGTAGCACATTGTAGCATACATTTATTATCCCTGACAACCGTGTACAACGTTTTGTATTAAAAAAAAAAAAGAAAGAAAGAGAAAGAAGAAAGAAATAAAGAAATGAAAGAAAGAAAGAAAAAGAAAGAAAGAAAGAAAGAAAGAAAGAAAGAAAGAAAGAAAGAAAGAAAGAAGGAAAGAAGGAAAAAGAATCACATGCAAAGATAAGGAGGCATTGGTGAATGTGCTGCGTGAGAGCTAGAGGGATGCTCCCTGAAGTAACACTCACAGTGAAAAAAAGTCTGTTAGTAATTATGAGAAAATGAGATCCAGTCTCTTCTCACTGTTTGTCAACCAGGATATTGACTGGATAACCTTGGTCCTTCACTACGATACTCTTGGTGTTTACAACATCTTAGTTTTATTTATTCTATCATTCTATCCATGTTTTTAAGCTAAAGGGTGTATCATAAAATTAGCAATTATATGGATGAGAAAGGAGCACACCCACTTCATATAATGTTCTGAGGCTGGAGAAAGTAGCTGACAAATGGCTGGGAGGACAGGCCAAAGAGATGCCAGCATCAATGGAACTGGCTAGTGGGTTCACGTGGTTACTACTTACCTGTATAATCGGACTTTATTTCCCCAATGCTCTTCCTTCCTATCCACATTCAACCCCGCTATTCGAAATCACCTGCAGTCTCCGAAAAGCTCATCTTACCCCCAGGCTTCTCCCACGTTCACATTCTGCAGGCAGTGATTCTTGGCCCATTCCACGCCTCCCACTTCCAGTCTTCCTAAATTTCCACGTCTATTTTGATTATTGGATAATTCAACTCAATTGAGTTACCAGATTTTTGCAGTTTCCTTAGCCTAAGCTAAATGAATCAGGCTCCTGTGTACTTCCTTAATATATCTTGCATTATAGATATTTCAGTTGCTTTTTTTTTTTAATACTCTTTTGTCTCTCGATCTGTCTTTCCACTAATAGGTGAGCTTCTTTATCGCGACAGCATTCTCTTCTGTTCTCAGTGCTTCTTAGCGCCTACCTAGCAAGCAGATGGTGACTGGTTAATAAATATTTGTTTAAAGCATAAAAAGGAAATAATTTAAAAGTGAATCACCCTCTAACTTCATTTATTGAAGGACTTGTTCTTTGATTGAACAAAAAACCTCATCTGGCTTTTCGACTGTCCCTAATTTATGACTTAACTAGTTCTATGATTATGTCTTTCTTTATTATTCTAGGAATTTTTTTCTTCAAGCTACAAAATTACAGTGAATAGCATTTGGGCACTCCTTCTTAGGTCCAATGAACAAATGCTCAAATAATTTTGAAAACAGCACAAAATGCTCATCAGTTCTCTTGTTAGTGTGTACATACAGTGCTATTTTCTTTCCCATGTTAATAATCATTTTCATAAAATTCTCCAGGTTTTAAATACTTTTCAAATTAACTTTTTCATGTGTTTTAAAAATTGAATTTATTAATTATAAAATTCAGAAGATAATGAACATTTCTGAATATTGAAGGGAAATCATTTTAAAAAGTAAAATAATTGAATAATATTCACTACATTTTATGTCATGACCTCATAGAAACAAGAGAGACTTTAAATTTAATTCAACATATATCCTGTATTTTGCACTTTATAAATGAGGAAAACAAAGCCCTACGAGTATAATTTGCTCAGCTTGAGATGAGTAGTTAGCAATAAAATGAGCACAGACCTCTTCTTCACTACTGACCTAGTGGTCTTCCCAATCTACAACAATGACATTTCAAAGATTTTAGGAGTATGGCTTTTTCTGCTCTACTGGATATCTTCTCTGAATTTCTTTCATCTGACCAATAGGTTAAGGGGCATTCCTTCCTTTGGAGGCAGCCCACCGCAAAAGAGTGAAGAATTCATCTAAACTGGTAATTTAAAAAAATAAATGATTTGCATGGAAGACAAAGGAGAGAGAGAGAGAGACTTAAGTGCCTTCTCACATCACAAGATCCAGAGAAGGGGAATCGGAATTGAAATAGGCACAACATTCAGAAGTAATTTAGACTCTTTGATCATTAGCTTCTCAGAATGAGTTCAGATGGGTACAAAGAAAGAAAAATGAGGAGATTCCCTTATGAAGTTTGTGAACATTGGTGAATAGGAGAGAGAGAAATTCGGCTTCTCAACTCCAGGTTAGCATCAGCATTTAGCAAATATGATACATGGCACCAGGCCGGGGAGAACAGCTCAGATGGTGGTATGGTCCCTTGTTACGTGAAGACCATTCCTTGCCATTGCTGTGGGATACATGTGGCAGGGAAGAAGATGCCTCCAATATCATATGACCTCGATGCGGGGGAGCGGGGTCCAGAGTGGCGGTTGGCAAGTGTCAGACTCTGCAGTATGAGCGCCGATCCCAATGCACATCACAGAAAGACATTGCACGCCACCAGCTGAGGGCTGCAAGAAAAGGGAGCTGCCTCTCTGAGGGCTTCATCAGCACTGAGGAAAATGCAAAAGATTAGGTATGTGCTGGAAACAGCCATGGTGTCAGACAGGGTCAGCCCCCAAAAAGACACAAATGACTATAAATAGGGTTGAACTTCATAAATATATAGTCATTCTTCCTCATATTTCTACTTCTAGAGAATTTAAAGTGTGAGAGAGACAGCAAGACAGTTTAAGGGCAGAAATTTAACCCGCACATGGACTAGAATAATTTATTATGAATTTGACAAAACAAACAAAAACACTACCCTCAACGAAATATTTCTATTAAAAATCTTGATGAAATCATCTTCTTTTTTTTTTTTAATTAACTTTTATTGGTGTTCAATTTACCAACATACAGAAAAACACCCAGTGCTCATCCCGTCAATAAATGGTGCTGGGAAAATTGGACATCCACATGCAGAAGAATGAAACTGGACCACTCTCTTTCACCATACACAAAGATAAACTCAAAATGGATGAGAGATCTAAATGTGAGACAAGATTCCATCAAAATCCTAGAGGAGAACACAGGCAACACCCTTTTTGAACTTGGCCACAGTAACTTCTTGCAAGATACATCCACGAAGGCAAAAGAAACAAAAGCAAAAATGAACTATTGGGACTTCATCAAGAAATCATCTTCTAAAATGTAAAAGAACATTTTATCACTTCTGAAACACATATGCTTATAAAAAATAAACCTTATTATTAAATCATGCAAAGTGTGACTTATATGATCTAGTTCATCTGTAGTAAGTTAGCTAACTAAACATTATATAATCCTAGAACTGCTAGCATAGCAAAATCAAGTCTTGTAGAAAAAAAAAATTCATTTCAAAATCACAAACCTGAATTTTTTGACTTCATAGTGAAAAATAATTAACTTTTCTATCATATTTAATTAAATATTAATGAAGGTTTAATGTAAAAGTTCACATTCTCACAAATTCAGAATTTGTGAAAATCTGAACATGTATTAAAATAGGTTTTATTCTTATGTAAGTCCAACAAAGAGTCTGTTAAGAAAATTAATGCTGTGATATATAAAGGATTATAAAAGTCATTATTATCTACTTTAGGAAATAACATATTACATGCTTTTAAAAACATGAATAAAATTTATTTTATAATTCACTCATTGATCATATTGATATGCATAGCTCTGACTATATCTACATGTATTTATTCATCTATTTTTGGTAATTCAGAATTGTCACATTGAAACTCCGGGATCTTTTTACCATATCACCTTGTTTCTTACCCACATTATCTTATATCTTATTCCCATTAGCAGCATCTCCATCTACCCAATTTTTGAAACTTTGTATTTGTATTCCAGTTCTTATTCTCTTAGATTTCTGCTATTCAGCAGGCATTCATATCATGCTGATTTTTAACAGAGTTATTTCTTAAACCTAGCTTTTCTTTTGATTTAATGGAACTGCCTTATTTTCTTTGTTTCTCACCTGGCCTGTTAGAATACCTCTTCAACTGGTCTCTGCTACTAGGTTCTTTCCATTTCCATATATCTTCTAATGTTTTAACTTTCCTCACTACAACTCTTTTACTTTCTTGTTAAAACCCTGTATTGAAGAAAAATTAAAAAAATAAAAATAAAACCCTGTTTGAATAGCAAAAAGATGAAATCCAAAATGGCTAGACTGACAAAAAGAAAATATGCTCCAAATTACTAGTTTAGCATCATCTTCAACTGCCTCTTCAGTTTCTATTAGTATTGCACCCAAAGTTTCTCTTGTAGGATAGATACTTTATTGATGCTTATTACTTAAAATTAACTTTATGCTCATTCTTTAAATCCCAAACTTAACATAAAATTTTCCTCAGAGATGGAGAGATGATTACTATCTCTTTCCACCATTCCCTACCACACTATATTCACATTATTGTTTTACTCACCACATTGTAATATTAACTTAAAGTTGCTATTTTCACTAACTACTGAAGGATCAATGTTTAGAGAAAATAATTCTAATTTTTACTTATTTGGCAGCACGTGGCAAAGATCTTGGAGTTCAGCAGAGGCTAAATAGGTTTCTTAAAAGAGTGAGAGGTTTGTTCAAATTAGGGAAATAAGTGAACAGAAATTTAGATAATAAGGCATATTTTAAGTACTCATCTTCAAAAGCATAAATAAAAGAAATGGCTAGAACATCAAAATAATGATTAAAATTATTTTTAGCATTTTCTTATATTTTAGGTAATGTATTATTTCAATTAACAAGAACTCTGAAAGTGTTCAATGTGAAAATATAAATGCGAACTAAAAGTAGTAATCAGGTTTTGCTCTTGATTCAGAAAATGCAAAAATAAAGCAATTTTATACAGAAGCAGCTTAAATTGTGAAATTCTTATTTTACAATAAGTGTCCAACTTCACTACTTCAGGCTTACACATCTGCTTTGTTCTGATGGGATTGCTTAGATTCTTTTATTGAAAACTATAAATAGTAGTAGCACAAGTTGGTCCTGCTTAATATTTACTGAAGATTTACTTTCAGCAGAATGTAAGGACTTCTTTTACCCAAAGATACTTTAATAAATGGACTATTTTATTAAACATTATGCCTTTTCATTCTTTTTACTTCATTGTTAGGTAAGACTTTTATTTGATGCTGCTAGTCATAAATCAATGGTTTTCAGGAGCAAATATCTTTTATTTTTTCAAATCTTTAAGACAGAAAGGTAGAGGTCCTTAAGATGCAGTGTCCATAAAGCTTCGTGTAATTGTAACAATTGTTTATAAATTATACTTACTAAATCACCTAATAAGTAGACTCTCTCATGCTTGACTTTTCTTAGGGTAATGTTATCAGTAAGAATATGTTTAAACAAAATAAACTAAAACTATTTTTTTATTTTCTATTTGTTTGATCTGACCTGTAAAATTTCTGAGGTTCAACCTAAGCTTGATTTCACCTACCACTTATCCGATTTTATGGTTATACAGCTATTTCCAGTTGTTCATGGTATTAGTTTGTAATGACTTGTCTGCATTTCTTTGTATCCTGTTAATCCTGTTCTTGTGTACCTACTGTTTTGTGCATCCTTACTCATCCTCTTGTTTCTGGTCTTGGTGAATTTATATTAATTCAATTAGAATCACTTCAGAATCTATAACAATTTAGATACTGAGTTAATTTACTAGTCTTCTAGCAAGATCACACGTTTTACATAGGAAATAAGCAATATAAACACAATTTCACAGAAAGTATTTCCAGTATTTAAGAGATTAAACTGCCTAAGTACTCTCAGGCTCTGAAAAAGTCATTCAAATTAAAACAATTTGAATATTATTTTTTCTTCATTTTATCTTTTCACCAAATAAGTCACCTAAGCATCTTTACAAGGAGAAAATTATGTCTTTAAAATATATTTCATTTATTTAAAATATCCTACAAATCATCAGACTGAGAACAGCCAGTTATTCTAAGAGAATGAATATCATTTTATCAACTTCTGCAAATTTATGATATACCTTCCTAGAAATATTTAGATTGAAAGCATGTATTATTAATTTTGTAGCTTCTCATCTCTGTTCAGTAATTTTCATATATTTTATAGAATTATTGTTTTAAATAAAAATGTTAGTGCTATTTCTTAATATTTTTCAAACAATAATAGTTCATCATTGTCTTACATAGGTGTTTTGGGGTGAATTATGTCCTCGCAATATTCATGTGTTGAAGCTCTAACGCTAAGTACCTCATTAGGACTATATTTGGAGATAGCGCCTTTGAGAGGCAAATAAGTTAAAATGAAGTCATTAGAGTGGCCCCTAATCTAATATGCCGGGTGTCCCTATAAGAAGAGTTGATTGAGACTCAGCGAAAGACACCAAGATAACCATGTTAAAAGGTGGAAATAGGGTGACCGTTTATTTATAAGCCAAGGAGAAAAGTTTCAGGACAAACCAGGCCTCCTGAAACTTTTGTTTTGGACTTCCAGCCTCCAAAACCATGAGAAAATAAATTTCTGATGTTTAAGCCATTCAGTCTGTGGTATTTCATTATGGCAGCCCTGGTTAATTAATACAATAGATGTTTTTGAGGTGTGACTTAGTAATCTTGACTCAAAGAACTTTGTTCTTGGAGATGGCATATGACAGTATAGACTTTATATCCACATCTATGTAAGTAAAAATCTCAACTCAGCTACTTAACAGCTTCCTGATTTACTAAAACTCATTGAACTTCAATAAGCTCATTCAGAAATGGGAATAATTACATCCACCTCCTAAAAATATCTGAAAATTAAATGAATTTATATTAGTAAGCTAACTGAAATCATTAATTTCATTGACCATTTTTAAAATGAAGAAGACTGCTTACTTTTGGAAAACTTCTATTCTCCTTAACTAAAATATTTACTTGTCATTGTTAGTTTTTTTTTTTTTTAAGACACCAATCCTTTTTTGTTTTGTTTTGTTTTGTTTTGTTATTATCTCTTGGTAACTTCTTAAATAGCTTTCATTTATTCAAGGCTATCATGTCTAAAAGCACTATGTTCTTGACGAATAAGAATTAAAACATCCCAAACATCCAGTATAACATCAACAAGTGCATAATACCAGGTATACTGATAACTTAGGGATATGTAATGCTTATTTTCCAGGATCGACATGGCTCAAAGAAATATAAAAATGTTAATCCCTTCATTTTGTACCTGAGCAGTCCTATTTGAATATAAATTAATTACATTAAATTAAAAATTCAGTTTTGCTGTCACACCAGCCATTATTCATGTGCCTAATTGTTACATGTGGCTAGGAGCTACTGTATTGATCAGTGAAGACATGAAACCTCTCAACCAGCTCCACAAGTTATCTAAGGACTGTGCAGCTAGTTACTGACAACAAGGAACATGCAAAACAAAGTTCAAATAAGTTGGTAAGAAAAGCAAGAGGTTTAAATTCCCTTATTACTGGTAGTCATTTCCTATCAAGGCCTTAAAGTATTCATAAAATAATATTCATGCTTAATTATAAAAATATGAAATATGCACCATATTCTATATCAATAAATCTTACAAAGCAAAGTTTTATTTTTTTATCATAACACTGGAAATATGTCAGTAAACTTGGCTTCATTTCCTTTTTGATCATCACGGAAATAGATAATTAAATGATGTTTATTGAAACTCCCTCCGGTACTCAATGTTTCAAAATAATATGCTCTCTATTATTGAATATCGAAGAAGAAGAAAAGAAATAGTTGAGAGATCATTCAAATTAATTTATCCTATTAAAATATCTATTCATGGATATCAGGTTTTATTACATTCTGCAGCCTACAGGATTAAAATGCTATTATAGAAATGTCTCCTCTAGTTCAAAGAAAATGAGAATATATACTCCGAATAACTTGGAAGAATTATTGCTAAAAAGAAATGCTTTGTAATGCTGTTTCTCTTCAGTTTTTATTGATACCTAAAAAGTAAAATAACATATCAAACAGGAAGTGATATGATAACTTCTTCCAAGGACTATAATATTAGTATATAGATTAAGTCACAAAAATGTTTAGAATGTTTTATTAGTGTTATTATGAAGTAGTGTGAGTTCACTTTTTGTGATCTATCAGATATTTTTGATGAACAGATTTTATTTATTGAGCATTTTAAGGTTTACAGACAAATTGAGCAGAAACTGAAGAGAGTTCCCATATTCCCACCACTCCTCCACTGGGGTTTCTATAACTATTAACATCTTGCAGTAATGAGGTATATTAGTTACAATTGATAAGCCAATATTGACGCATGACTACTAGCTAACGTCCATAGTTTACATGAAGGCTCTCTCTTTGCATTGTACCTTTTTTATGGATTTTAAAAAACGTGGAGTGACATGTGTCCACCAACACAAAATTGTGCAAAATAGTTCATTGTCCCAAAAATCTCTTGTGCTCCCCCCAACTCATCCCTCCATCCTTCAGTCTAAAACCCTTGTGGTCACTGATCTTCTTACTTTACCTTTACTTTTTCCTTTTCCAGAATACCACCAAGCTTGTAATACATAGCAGGTAGCGTTTTCGGACTGGCTTCTTTTACTTGGAGCTATGTAAACTGTTTAGAAACTTGGTGTGTGTGTGGCGGGGGGGGGGGGGGCGTTGTAAAACCATTTCTTCCTTATGTGTTGTTCGTATCAGTAATTTAGGTCATATGTTGTCCAGTTGCTTAAACCAATAATAGAGTGCTCAGTCTTGATTTCTCTCCCGTCATCTATTATTCATCTACTGACATACAGTAAATCCCCAAACTCAGCCAACAGAAACTCCATGTATATCTCAGTTGTGTTCTATGTCTATCTGCACTGCCTCCTCCTCCCAACCAGACTACCACTGTTCCTCACATGGACCAGTGAAATACTACCTCTGTTGCAATCTTGCCTGTGCTTTCCTTTTAAATTGACTCTTACAGTAGTAACCAGCACCATTTTAAAAACATAAATTGATTAAATTACTAGCTTGATTACCTACATTATTGAATGCTCACTAAACTGAAAAAAGTGTTCATTCTTTCAGTGACCTATAGTGATTATCTATAGGCTCCAGGCCCATCACTGCTGTCCATACTCAAGCTTCACAACGTCTAATCATTTCTAGAACACATCACATTTTCCCAGCTTTGCCTAGAAGTATATATTTTTTTAAAAATGAGCTGCTGATCCAAATGTGTCCTGTTGAGATAAGCAAAACCCAAAACAAAACCTCTATCTCATAGTACACGTAACATCCTTTAACTCAATGATATTCCTCACACAATAAAATTCAGCAATCATTCATGGTAAAACATATTTTATTTTACCTTAAGCCATTTTCTAAGATGTATTATTAAAGAAGTTTTTCAGGGAACTTTAAAGAGGTAAAATCTTAGAAAAACACATAATTTATTTTATACTATCAGCCACTCAATGATATTTTAGTCTGTCAATGAAATAAAATTGCCTCATTTATTCTGCTATAAATTTCAAATCTGAGTTTCAGCAAAAATAATCATTTTCAATATTAGAAAAACTCCATGGAAAACAGAATAAATTGCCTTGTTCTGTCTTTATACTTATCATATATTTTCTGAAATTGTTTTAAGTTTTCTGGAGAGATTGTAAGTAGTTATGAGTAAACTTCTGGGATTGATTTAATTGAAATAAAATATGGTTTTTTAAAAGCACTCTTTTTGAAAACCTATTTATGTACACGTTTTTCTTTAAGAAAAGAAAGTATACTTGTCTTAATAATAGTACTGAAAGATATCCATATGCAATAAATTACTGGATTTACATGCATTCTAAATTGTTTAATTTCCTCATAAATGATATACATATTAAATAATTATCCAAAACTGAGTCCTGGATAGGATTTATTAATTTTTTGCTTGAAATATTTATTATGGGCATGAAAACATTTACATTATTATTTTGGTTATTATTAGCTGTTTATACAGTAAATGAATGTAATTAAACTTGTTTATATTAAAGAGGTTAGATTTGTGAAAAAAATAATGAGGCTTAGAACCATCATCTAATTGTTAAACTGAGAAGTCATGCTTCTAAAGTTAATGCAGTTAATATAAATACTAGCACACGGTGAGGGGAGAGAGGATGCAACCAGGTTAATCTACTTAGCCATATAAAAATTAGAGGTTTCCGGACACCTGGGTGGCTCAGCGGTTGGGCATCTGCCTTCAGCTCAGGGCGTGACCCCGGGGTCCTGGGATCAAGTCCCACATCGGGCTCCCTGCCTGGAGCCTGCTTCTCCTTCTGCCTGTGTCTCTGCCTCTCTCTGTGTGTCTCTCATGAAAAAATAAATAAAATCTTTTTAAAAAGTAGGGTTTTAAAAATAAGTTTTGAATTAAGTGTGTGAATTTAAGTAAAAGCAATTGGGCTGAAGACATCTTAGTTCATAATTGTTCTACAGATCAAGCGGAAATGGTACACATAATAAGTGGAGTCAGAATTTTATTAACAAAATAATTCTATTTAAAGAAATGAATTTCACAGTCAAGTAAATCTGGTTTGCAGTCTGGTTGGAACCTTATTTGCTGTAAGATCTTAGGAAAAATATTTATCATCTTTATGCTTTTGGGCATCTGAAAAATCTACATCACTGGAGGCTTTTAGATATGAATGAAGTGAATGTATGTATGTATGTATAATGATCCATAGATATTAGTGAAATATATACTGAACCCCCAGGAAATGGTAGATATGGCATTCTTGTGAATAAATCAGTATCATCATTTCTTCTGGTGAATCTTCTTCCTAAGGTAGATGTGATATGGTGCCCTATAGAGCAAAGAATGGGTCCCAAAGCTGTGGTTTAGGACAGTGTGACATTTTTCTAAGTCCTAAAATATTATGGAAGACTCATTCATTGCAGTTTATTCCCATTGAAAGAAATACACAGTCACATGTAAATGAGAATAAGAAATATGATAAAAGCACAGCCACAGAAATCTATTACAAAATACATCACCTCACTTGCACTTTTCTTCCCACTAGGGATATCCAATCTAGAAGAAAACCCTAGCCGTAGTACAATTATGAAGAAAGTAATATGCTGATAGCAAAGAAGAATGGAAGTATGAAGATTTAAGATAAGAGATTAAAGAAATAAGAAAACAAGTTTAATTGCGTGACACTAATAAGCTGCAAAATGTGAAGATAATATCTTATTGCCATTTATTAAAAAATATTATTTACTGAATCAAAATACATGGCAATTTTTTTCTGCAGTATTTGATAGTTGTTAAAGCCTTGAAGGATTTCACATGGGGGTAGGGAAATGGAATAACCAAAATAGGCTAAACGAATGAAAGCTTAGAATAATATAACAAATTGATCCCATGAATACTTATACAGAGCCTGAAAGAGTAATCATGAGAAAATTAAATCATAAAATGTTTGATAAGGTGTTAAGCACAAAAGAACAAAATTCAAAATTTTATACCAGCATTCATGCAAAAGTTTTGTGTTTTACTGATTTTTGAAGGAATCTATGTGAAAATAAGGTTCATAGGAGGATTTTCTTCTTTTAAAAATTGCCCTTAATGTTGCCCCTAATAATGTTAAAATTAATAGAATGCAGGGGGAAAAAAGAGAGAAACAAACTTGTATAAAATTTCAAGCTTTGTATATTTCTTCCCTTTCTAACTTTCAGAAAATATCTTAACTACTCATTTAAACCAAAGATCAATGTCGATAAGGAATGAGTTTGTCGAATATTATAATACTCCATACTATGAAAAAGACTTTGACCATGAATAATTCTGAATTTTATAAATACATAGAGGGTATAGTATTATGGTAAACATGTGGATTCTGTATCTAGACTTCCTTTGTTTAAATCCTGGCTACCAGTTACTGTGTGATCTTGGACAAGTTGATTAACTCATGTATAAAGTGAGTCTATTAATGGAACCTATATCATAGGCTTGGTAAGAAAATAAATGAGTTAATATATGTAAATTATTTAGGATCTTGAACATAAAAGTTCAAGAAGCAACAGCCAGAATTTTAGGTGTTTTTATTATGTCAGTGACATAGTATAATAAAAAAGCTTTAGACCCATTTCAGCAGAAATATGGATTTCTAAGGGATATTAGTATGAGAACAGAGATATAATAATTCTAAGTAAATATATTAGAGACATTTGGAGACAATGACATTTATACTCACAAAGACTCAGTATTTTTGTTTTACTAGTTAAAGACCTTAAGGTGAGAAGTGACTTAAAATTGATTTTTGTTTGAAAGGACGTCCCAATCTCCATATGCATAAAACAGGACACATTTGGCTCAAGAGCTTTTAAATTGTGTTACTTTCATACTCCTACTAAACATTTCATTAAAGCTTAATGAACCAACACATCTGCCAGAAATCTCTGAAATTGAAAATGCCTTAAAAAACTATTAGATTATTTGAATGTTGCTATTTTCATTCTTTTAACAGTTGTGAAATACAAAGGTGACAATGTTCCTAATCAGCATGATCAGTTTCAGGTCAGCTTACATTTTAAATGGATTACTCTGCATAGTATGAAAAAGATTTACCTGGAGAAATGCACTGCATTGGACATTGAGGGAAACACCTCTATTTTCAAGAATATTTGAATTCTCAGTATAATAAATACTACCAATAGGTTATGACATGAAAGATATAAATCCTACTTTCTATGAGTGTACTCATAACATATTTTTTTAAGTTGCAACCAACTCAATTATTTTATAGGCTATGCCACATTTCACAAATAGTTTCCATAAAAGAATAAATACTCTTTTTTTAACCAAGATGACCTTAACATTCTCCTCAGTTTGATTACATTTTAGACAGATTTCTTCCTGACTGGAAGTTCCTGACCTCTTTCTTTCTTTCTTTCTTTCTTTCTTTCTTTCTTTCTTTCTTTCTTTCTTTCTTTCTTTCTTTCTTTCTTTCTTTTCTTTCTTTCTTCTTTCTTTCTTTCTTTCTTTCTTTTTCTTTCTCTTTCTTTCTTTCTTTCTTTCTTTCTTTCTTCTTTCTTTCTTCTTCTTTCTTTTTTTTAGCATTTGCTTTGGAAAAAGTTCAATTATAAATTCTTTTTTTTAAATTTTTTTTAATTTTTATTTATTATTTATGTATTATAGTCACAGAGAGAGAGAGAGAGGCAGAGACACAGGCAGAGGGAGAAGCAGGCTCCATGCACCGGGAACCCGATGTGGGATTCGATCCCGAGTCTCCAGGATCACGCCCTGGGCCAAAGGCAGGTGCCAAACCGCTGCGCCACCCAGGGATCCCCAATTATAAATTCTTTATCTGTCCCTGTGAGACACAAATCTTCTCTCAGGAACCCAGGAAAGTCTTTCTGAAGGACCAGGGAGCATCTCTTCGAAATGTAAACATCAAAAAAGATGGTGTCCTTACCTCCTAGACTGTGTTGGAGGCTAGGAGTCTAACTTCCACAAGCAATGATTAGTAAACAGATAGCCCAATTATATTAACCATCTTTCTTCTTAACATCCTCCAAAAATTTTCCACTACGTCATCCCAGTATATAAAATCCTCCCTGATTTTTGCTTCAGTAGAGTGGGTTCAATCTTTCTCATCTGTTGCAATACTCTTGGATAAAGTCATCCTTGCCTATCTAATTTGTCTGGTAAAGTTTTGATAGTTTATTTGGATATTTAAAATAACATTTCACTGTATCAAGAGTAATCAAATTTCAATATTGAACTAAAAGGATGTATCTTCGTTACATTTCACTGAATGTTTGAAGCATGCTTTATTCTTTAAATAAAAAGTATAAAAGAGGCCACCCAGGCCAAATTTTTGAAAGGGACACAGTTTATGATATTCTCCTTGCACAAAATTTCTTTTATAATTCAGATGAAAAACTGTATACTTTGCAACACAACCTTAGTTTAATATAGAATAATTTAATGCTTATTTGGAAAGTAGCCCTAGTAGGAAAAGCTGTAATGTTTGAAAACTACATATCTAACACTAGTTAAACTTCCAACAACTTTCTATTATTTTCAAGTAAGGATATTTGATTTAGAGAACAGAGAAGAAAATGTATCCTTACAACAAAGATCACATGTACACATACCAACAGTAGAATCCCACACTCACTCTGTTGTAAATTGATTTCTTATGTGCTACCTATCATTAGATAGGGGAAAAATATGAAGAGTTTTATTTTAATCAATCAGGGTCCATTCAGAAATGCTGTCAAAAATGATAGATGCTTAAGAGAGACAGAAAACTAAAGAGCAATTAAGAATAATTGACACCTCATTGTCTTTGAAAGACATCTTTTCTGAAGAGTTAAGGAGCACAATACCTTGAAATTTTTCCCTGGAATAAAGCCAAGACGTACACATGAAATGTGCAACCCATGGCTAAACTTCTAAATATTGCTAATTATGCTGAATAATTGAAAGAGGAAATGAACAGTTGGGTTTGCATGAACAGAGCTTGAAGTAGAGAGCAGCCAGTTTAGAGAAAGCTTGAAGTTTTGCTAGCAATTTGAGGCAGGGAAGTCAAAATATTCATTCTTAAGTCGCTTATACTGACCTGTTCCATTCAAGATTCATGCTATACTTAGCATAATTGCCCATATATGTTTCATAGATGTTGTTGTCTCTATTTAAAGAAATAATTGTCTTCCACGTTAGTCTCTTAAATCGGCATTTAAAAATTAGTGGGAAGCATTAGTAAGATAAAATAGTATCAAATTGAATAAAGCAGGCACTTTTTGGCATGATATTTAGGTTTCAGAAAACTTCAGTGACCAAGCATAGCTTCTTCACAGAACTACCATCTTGCAGTTCTTGCCAATTTCTCACTATTACACTTATCACTAGAACAGAACTCTAGGTTAAGGAGTAAATGAAGGTCATTATTTAATAAATACTAGTTTCAAAATCACATTAGTTGCTTGTTTGTGATGCAAATAGCATCTGCTAAGAGCATTAATTAATCAAATAAAATTGTTATTATCTTAAAAGAAAGAAAAGTTATGTTTGGGTATATATGTTAATATGTCATAATTAAGGAATGGACAATAATACTCTGAGAGTATGGTTACAACAGCCCTTAGCATTGATACACTTGCAGGAAATTTGGCCAAAGAAAGCTGGGGGGAAGAAAGGTCAGAGTTAAGAGAAACTGGCTACCAAAGTAAGCCCAGATTCAAAGTAAGAACAATAGCCTTGCTCATTCTATTTTTAATACAGGCATTTCTTTTCCTTTGATGTTCCTTCATAGCTAATATTCCCTTTGTTCATTTTGATTTTTCCTCTTTTTCTGTATTGCAGAAGAGCTTGAGGGAAACAGAACTTATACAGAGAATTTCTTGTTACAGAGAATTAAAAGTACTTAAGATAATCAGAAAGTTTTCAGAACTCAATGCTGTAAATATATTGAGCCTATAATAATTGCTTCAAAAAATGTGCATAAGAATAAATAAATAAATAAATAAATAAATAAATAAATAAATAAATTCATATCAACACTACAGGGTCTAGAAGATGGCACAATAGAAGGACCCTGAGCTCTCCGTCTTCCATGGATACAACTAGATAACACTCACGTCAGTGTAAATAGCTCAGAAAACAACATGTAAACTGGGGGAACAAACTCTACAACTAAAGGTGGAGAAGAGGCCACATCTAAGATGGTAGGAAGGGCAGACATGCAGTGAGGGGCTAAAAGGACCAAGCACCATCTGCAGTAGGGAGGGAGATTGCGGGGGGTGGGGGTGAAGAGGGAAAAGAAACAGACTCTTACACCAGGCAGGGAGCCTGCACAGGGAAGACAAATCCCCAAAACATTTGACTTTGAAAACTAGAGGCCAAAAATTAGAGGTCTGTGAATTCTTGCAAGGGGACACAACACCTGGAATTTTAAAGATTCAGTGGACTTGGTTCCAGTAGAGGCTAGAGGGTGATAGGAAGTTGAGTTCCCACTCTTAAAGACACAGCACAACAAACAGCCCTGAGAGATATGGCATCGGGATTGAAGCTTCTGTTTGAAATGCATCTGCAGCAGAGCGGAGGCAGTTAATTCCCAGAGGGGCAGGTTCCCTGAGAGACTTCTCCAGGAACAAAGGAGCTGGCAGGTGCCATTTCCCTTCCCTATCCCCACCAGCAAAAACACACTGCCACCCGTAGGAGTCAGCAAAGTGACAACACTCACTGTCTAACTTGCTTACCCCCTCACTCCCTGAGATTTGGCGGATCCCCCTTTCCCATTATACTTGCCTCAGTCCTGATGCTTCAGGTCCTCTCCCCACAAAAGACCAATGCAAACCTTGCCAACACTGAGTCTCCTGATCTTGCTTTGTGGGGCCTTAGTCCAAAGTGGCAGTGGTGGTGATGGGCCCCACAAAAGACCACTGAGTGCCTTGCTAAAACCACACACCCCACCCTGGCCAGCGCAGACAATGGTGGTAGCATATCCCCTACAACACGGTCCTCTCTATAACCCATTCAAACAGAGGCCATGAGCCTGGCAGTGTGCAAGCAGTCCCAACAGGAGCCGGAATGACTCTAAAGTGATTCCTGCTTTTGGGTTAAGGGAAAATAACTACACACACCCATCAGACAGTGGCCCAGTAGTTGGATGGGGGCAGATAGGTGGTCTGATTGCAGGTCACCAATGAAAGCTTCTCAGGGAATAGTACAGGGCAAGTACCTCGTAGTTTGGTGCTATTGCATCTCTAAATGCCTGGTCCTACTCAACTCAAGCCAAAAGTGGCCCCAGACTGGTCAATAACACCACAAGGACAAAGCACTGCTCACAACAGGCAAAGAGAGCCACTGGAGACAACTGGAATGAAGGAAAAAGTGACCAGGACACAACAGTAGGGTGCACACAACACACACAGAAGACACTTTTGAAGGGCCAACTTCTGGGGATCCCTGGGTGGCGCAGTGGTTTAGCGCCTGCCTTTGGCCCAGGGCACGATCCTGGAGACCTGGGATTGAGTCCCACGTTGGGCTCCCGGTGCATGGAGCCTGCTTCTCCCTCTGCCTATGTCTCTGCCTCTCTCTCTCTCACACAGTCTGTGTGACTCTCATAAATAAAAACTAAAATATTAAAAACATTAAAAAAAAGGGCCAGCTTCTGGTGAACAATGAGCTCTGAACTGCCATCAGATTTCATCGCAAAGCCATTACATTCCAGAGCAGAAGACAGAGCTGACATCGCTAACACAGAGATACAGACATAGAGAGTTAGATGAGTGAGGAGACAGAAGAATATGTCTCAAATGAAAGAACAGGAATACAGCAAGAAACTTAAGTGAAATGGAGATGAAGTAATATGCCTGATAAAAACTTAAAAGTGATGATCATAAAGATGTTCATTGGACTTGAAAAAAGAGTGAAGGGCATCAGTGAGACCCCTAATAAAAAGATAAAGAAAGAACTAATCAGAGATGTAGAACACAATAAAATAAATTAAAAATACACTAGATATAATAAAAATTAGACTAGAAGAAACAGAAAAATGAATTCATGATCTGGAGGGCAAAGTATGAAATGTAATCAAGATGAGCAGGTAAAAGAAAAAATAAGCAAATGAGAATAAACTTAGGGAACTCAGTAACTCCACAAATATAATAACACTTGCATTATAGGGATCCCAGAAGAAGAAGAGAGAAAATTTTGAAGAAATAATAGCTACAAACTTCCCTAATCTGGAAAAGAAAACAAACATCCAGATTTAGGAGGCACAGAGATCCCCTCAAAAAATCAACCCAAGAAGGTTGATCAAGGCATATGGTAGTTAAAATGGAAAGATAGTGATAAAGAGAGAATTTTAAAAGCAGCAAAGGAATGTTATATAGAAGAGAACCCCCTAAGCTTATCAGCTGATTTTAGAGCAGAAGCTTTGCAGATCAAAGGAAGTGGGATAATATATTCAAAGTGCTGAAAGGAAAAAAAAAATCTGCAGCTAAAAATATTGTATCCAACAAGGCAATCATTCAGAATAGAAAGAGAGATAAAGAGTTTCCCAAACAAAAGCTAAAGGAGTTCATGACACTCACCCAGCCCTGTGAGAAATGTTGAAGGAGACTGATTCTCTGAGTAGAAAGGAAAGAACATAAGAAAGAGTAAGAAGAGTAGGAGGCACAAAGGCAGTAAAGATTAATATACCTGTAAAAATCAGCCAAGGAATTAACAAAAATAAAAGGATATAAAATATGACATCCATACTTAAAACATGGGGTGGGGGAAAAGAGGAAAGAATGGATTAAAACCTAAGTGACTATCAACTTAATATAGACTGCAATAAACAGAAGATATTATATACAAACCTCATGTTAACCATAAATCCAAACCCAGTAACAAATATGCAAAAAATATAGAAAGGAATCTAAGATCTAAGTATATCACTAAAGACAGCAGCAAACTGTGGAAGAGAGTAAGAGAAGAAAGGATCAGAGAACTCCAAAAAAAAAAAAAAAAAACCCACAAAATAAGTTGCGCATGCCAATAAATACATACCTATCAGTAATTACTTTGACTATAAATTAACTAATCATTTCAATAAAAAGACATAAGCTGGGATCCCTGGGTGGCGCAGCGGTTTGGCGCCTGCCTTTGGCCCAGGGCGTGATCCTGGAGACCCGGGATCGAATCCCACATCAGGCTCCCGGTGCATGGAGCCTGCTTCTCCCTCTGCCTGTATCTCTGCCTCTCTCTCTTTCTCTCTGTATGACTATCATAAATAAATAAATAAATAAAAATAAAATAAAATAAAAAATAAATAAATAAAAAGACATAAGCTGATGGAAGGGATAGAAAAACAAGACCCATCTATTGGCTGTCTATGAGAGACTTATTTCAGATCTAAAGATACATGCAGATTGAAAGTAAAGGGATGGAAAAACATTTATCATGCAAATGGATATCAAAAGAAAGCCAGGGTAGAAATACTTTAATCGTCAAAATAGATTTAAAACAAAGACTATAGGGCAGTCTGAGTGGCTCAGCGGTTTAGTGCCTCCTTCAGCCCAGGGCATGATCCTGGAGACCCGGGATTGAGTTCCGCATCAGGCTCTCTGCATGGAGCCTGCTTCTTCCTCTGCCTGTGTCTCTGCCTCTTTCTCTCTGGATCTCTCATGAATAAATAAATAAAATATTTTAAAAAATAAAAATAGGGATCCCTGGGTGGCACAGCGGTTTGGCGCCTGCCTTTGGCCCAGGGCGCGATCCTGGAGACCCGGGGTCGAATCCCACGTCAGGCTCCCAGTGCATGGAGCCTGCTTCTCCCTCTGCCTGTGTCTCTGCCTCTCTCTCTCTCTGTGTGTGACTATCATGAATAAATAAATAAAATCTTTAAAAAAAAATAAAATAAAAATAAAAATAAAACAAAGACTGTAACAAGAGACAAAGAATGACACATATAATCATAAAGGGACAATCCAACAAGAAGATACAACAGTTGCAAATATTTATGCACCCAACATGGGAGCTCCTAAATACACAAAATAGTTAATTACAAAAATAAAAAACTAACTGATAATGATACAATAATAGTAGTGAATTTAACACCCCACTTAAAACAATGCACAGATGGTCTAACCAGAATATCAACAAGGAAACAGTGACGTTGAATGACACACTGGACCAGATGGATCTAACATATATTCGTAGCATTCCATCCTAAAATAGCAGAATACACATTCTTTTCAAGTATACATGGAATATTCTTCAGAATATTCAGATCACATATTAGGCTACAAAACAAATCTCAAATAATTTTAAAAAATCAAAGTCATACATGCATCTTTTCTGACAATAACACTATGAAACTAGAAAATTAACTACAAGAAAAAATCTGGAATACATATGGTTAAGTAACATGCTACAAAACAATGAATGGGTCAACCAAGAAATCAAAGAAATAAAAAAAAATTACCTGGAGAGAAATGGAAATAAAAACACATTGGTTCAAAACTTTTGGGATGTAGCAAAAGCAGTTCTAAGAAAGAAGCTTATAGTAATACAGGTCTACCTCAAGAAGCAAGAAAAATTTCAAACAACCTAATCTTATATTTAAAGGAGCTAGAAAAAAGAACAAACAAGACCACAATACACAGAAGGAAATAAATAATAAAGATTAGAGCAGAAATAAATATTATAGAAACTAAAAAACACTAGAACAGTTCAAGGAAACAAGGAACTGGTTCTTTAAAACTATCAACAAAATTAATAAATTACTAGTCAGATATATCAAAGAGAGAGAGAGGAAGAGAGAGAGAAAGGGGGGGATGCAGATAAAATCAGAAATGAAAGAGGTGAAATAACAAACAACCGTCTCCACAGAAATACAAAGGATTATAAGAGAAAATTATAAGAAATTAATGCCAACAAATTGGACAGCCTAGAAGAAATGAGTAAATTCCTAGAAGCATAACCTACCCAAACAGAAGAAAAAAGAAATAGAAAATCTGAACAGACCTATTACCAGTGATGAAACTGAATCAGTAATCAAAAACTCTCATCAAACAAAAGTCCAAGACCAGAGGGCTTCACAGTTGAATCTACCAGACATTAAAAGAATATTTAATACCTATTTTCAAACTATTCCAAAAAATAGAAGAGGAAGGAAAACGTCCAGATTCATTCTATGAAGCCAGCATTACCCTGAGACCAAAGCCAGATAAAGACAACTAGAGTCCAATATCTGATGAATGTAAATGCAAAATCCTCAACAAAATATTAGCAAATTGAATCCAAAAATACATTAAAAAAATTCACCCACCATGATCAAGTGGGATTTATGCCCAGGATAAAAGTATGGTTTGATATTTGCACATCAATCAACATGATACATTGTATCAATCAGAGAAAGGATACAAACCATATAATCATTTCAGTATTTGCAGGGAAAGCATTTGACAAAGTACAGCATCCATTCTTGAAAAAAGTCCTCAACACAATAGGGAATGCATAGCAGCAATAAAGATCTTCTGTAAAAAAAAAAAACCCACAGCTCACATCATATCCAAAGGCGAAAACCTGAGAACTTTTCCCCTAAGGTCAGAAAGAAGATAAGAATGTCCACTCTCACCACTTTTATTCAGCATAGTACTCGAAATCCTAGCCACAGCAATCAGGCAAAGAAAAGAAATAAAAGGCACCCAAAATGGTAAGGTGGAAGTAAAACTGTTACTATTTGCAGAGGACTTGATACTATATATAGAAAACCTAAAGAGTCCATCAGAAAACTACTAGAACCGATAAATTCAGTAAGGTTGCAGGATACAGAATGAATATACAGAAATTCTTTCCATTTCTATACATTAATAAGGAAGCAGCAGAAAGAAAAATTAAGTAAAATATTCCACTTAAAATTGCACCCTAAATAAGAAAATATCTAAGAATAAACTTGACTCAAGAAGTGAAGGATCTGTTCTCTGAGAACCATAAAATATTGATGAAAGAAATTGAAAAACAAATGGAAAGATATTCCACACTCATGGCTTGGAAGAACAAATTCTGTTAAAATGTCTATACTACCCAAAGCAATGTATACATTAAATGCAAACTGTAGGGATCCCTGGGTGGCGCAGTGGTTTGGTGCCTGCCTTTGGCCCAGGGCGCGATCCTGGAGACCCGGGATCGAATCCCACGTTGGGCTCCCGGTGCATGGAGCCTGCTTCTCCCTCTGCCTGTATCTCTGCCTCTCTCTCTCTCTCTCTCTGTGACTATCATAAATAAATAAAAATTTAAAAAAAAATTTAAAAAAAAATAAATGCAAACTGTATCAAAATACCAACAGCAATTTTCACAGAACTAGAATAAATAATCCTAAAATTTGTATAAATCCACAAAGGACCCTGAATTGCCTATTTTGCAAAAATAAAAATAAAACTGGAGTATAACTCGAATTATACTACAAAGCTCTAGTAATCAAAACAGTGTGTTATGGCACAAAAACAGACACATAGATTAATGAAACAGAATAGAGAGCACAGAAGTAAACTCACAATTATAAGGTCAGGTAATTTTTGACAAAGGAGACAAGAATATGTAATGGGAAAAGCACAGTTTCTTCAATAAATGGTGTTGGGAAAACTGGAAAGTTAAGTGCAAAAGAATGAAATTGGATCATTTTCTTAAACCACAAACAAAAATAAACTCAAAATAGATTAAGAACCTAAAAGTGAGACCCGGAACCATAAAATACTAAAGGAGAGCACAGGCAGTAATATCTCTAACATCAGCCATAACAGCATCTTTCTAAATAATGTTTCCTGAGGAAAAGGAAACAAAAGCAAGAGTAAACTATTGGAACTACATCCAAATAAAAAGCTTCTGTACAATAGAGGAAATAGTCAACAAAACTAAAACACAACCTAAAGAGTGAGAGAAGATATTGCAAATGATATATCTGAAAGAGTATCTGACGTATATAAATAACTAACAACTCAGCAGCAAGAAACAATCTAATTAAAAATGGGCAGAAGACATGAAAAGACATTTCTTCAAAAAGACATTCAGATGGCCTAACATCACTCATCATCAAGGAAATACAAATCAAACCCACAAAGGGATGTCACCTCACACCTGTTAGAATAGCTTTAATTAAAAACTCAAGAAACAACAGGTGTTGGGAGGATGTGGAGAAAAAGGAACCCTTGTGCACTATTGGTGGGCAAGTAAACTGTTGCAGCCACTTTGGAAAATTATAGGAGATTCTTCAAAATATTAAAAATAATACAACTACCCCTACCCTAAAAATGCAAAAACACTAACCCAAATGGATATGTGCACCCCTATGTTTATTAGAGCATTATTTACAATAGCCAAGATATGGAAGTGGCCCATATGTCCTCTCATACATGAATGGATAAAGAAGATATGAAGTGTACATACAATAGAATATTATGGAGCCATAAAAAGTATGAAATCTTGCTATTTGTGACAACATAGATGGATCTAGAGTTTAACGCTAAGTGAAATGAACCAGTCAGAGGGAAAAAAAAATTACACAATTTCACTCATAAGTGGAATTTAAGAAACAAAATAAATTTAAAAAGGAAAAAAAAGAAGTAATAAATAAAAAACCCAGACTCTTAAGTATATAGAACAAACAGATTGTTACTAGAGGGGAGGTTGGTGTATGTGTTGGGGGGTAAAATAGGTAAAGTGGATTAAGAATACTCTTATCTTGATGAGCAATGAGTAATGTATAGACTTACTGAATCACTATATTGTACATTTGAAACTAAGATACACTTGAAAGATAACACTGTATCCAGTATACACTGGAATTAAAATTTTAAAAATCATATCAAACCATAACTGAAAATACAATGTAGTACTGGCAGGATAGGTCAGATACACTCACTAATTTACAAATTCCTATTTTTTGTTTTTCATATATTTGTCTCTTCTTTCTACACACATTATCTTTTTCTCAACCTACATATTAGGATTATAAAAATGTAAAGAAAAGAAAGATGTCATCTATCATGACACATGTCCGAAATTAGAATTCTGGACCACTTGATGATGGACAGCCAAAATGTAGTCCTGGAAAAAGAAATACATTCTAAATTGGCAAACTTTCTGGAAACGGATAGAAAGAAAAAGCTTTAGTAGGGGATTTAAAAACATTCCTATTCTACAATGAACATCATCACATTTTCCCCCAGTCATGTTCAGTAATATTTAAAGAGATTAGTTTTGAAGAAATTATAAAAGGAGATTTAGCATATTTTAGAGGAGAGAGCCAACTAAACCAATCTGTCCTAGTTGAAAATCTTCTGCAGCTGTTTCATCCAGTTACTAAAGTGACAGATATTATCTCAAAATTTTAGTTCTACTAGTGTAGCAAAGAGCACTCTGAAGTTAGGACTGGCTGCCTTTAAGGAGGGATTTGAATGACTGTAAAAGAAAAAAAAAAGTGAGTCTAATATTAAAGCTATTTAATGCCTATAACAAAATATGAAAGAAGTGCCTATATTCATGGATTGAAGGAACAAGTGAAGGAAATGGTTAAGAAATTCTTTTTGTTGGGATGCCTATGTGGCTCAGAGGTTGAGCGTCTGCTTTGGCTCAGGGTGTGACACTGGGTTCCTGAGATCGAGTCCCACTCAGCTCCCTGCATGGAGCCTGCTTCTCCCTCTGCCTGTGTCTCTGCCTCTCTCTCTGTGCTTCTCATGAATTAATGAATTAAATCTTAAAAAAAAAAAAAGAAATTATTTTTGTACATAGATCTAGATCTAAGGCTAGACATAGATATATTGATCTGGAAGTAAACCAACATATAAAGAAATAATTTCTTAGTAATTTATATGTATAAAGTAATTCTTAGTCATTTATATATATATATAATTTATATTATATTTATATATATATATAAAGAGATATGTTAGCACATATATCTCATGGGGAATGAAGAGAACGTCTAATATTGGTAACATATTCAGAGTGTGGCAGTTTTTCACCAAAGTTTTTTAAAAGGTATTTATAGCAAACATTTTATTATCAAAGGGTCAAGGAAAACTACTGAAAAAAAGACCTTTATAATATCCAAATCAACGTTTTGTAATAACTCAAAGAGAATGGTATTTGATATTCTTTAAGGAGACGAAGACTTTTATATGGGATGGAGAGGTGTATCACCATGCTCCCTCCAGTCCTTTTCTATCATAATCTGCTCTAATCTATAGCCCCTATCAACGAAAATCTCAAAGAAATATATCCTTGCCCTTTGCTACAAATGGTTGTATCAAGGCTCTATTATCTTATTTTTGAACCAATATTATCTTATTCTTGTATCTTATACTAAGCCATAGTCTGTGTAGTGGTTAATGGTATAGAAATAACTTTAAAATTAGTGGTTTAAAGTCTTTCCTTCAATCATAAACTTTCAGGACTTAGAATACATTTGCATAGAATCATGTCACTTTGTTAACAGCAAGTAAATAGTACTCAAATAATTTATAGAAATTGGCCATGCACCACCATAGTTTGTAAGACATCCAAATATATGAATAATTAAAAATGATGAATTACCAGAAACCTTGGGACAGAAATACCTAGTAGGATGATTGTTTATATTATAATCAATTATAGAGTTTTTAAGAAATATGATGTTAATTCCCACCATCAGAGATAACGAGGTTTATTGACTTGGCCATTATGTCTTTTTATAATCTCCTAAAGTAATTCTAATGTACAAGCAACACTTAAAACATCTGGACTAGAAAACAGAAATTGTCTAGTTGCAGCAAGAGTAAATACCAGTAAAAAATGATATTTGGAGTTGCATTGGATTTTTCTATCTCCAGTTGCGCTGAAGACTACTTGGGATTTGGGGGGTACTCATATTTCTTATTTACACTTATATATTATTTGTAAACACCCATGGTGTTAAATATTCAAAATTTTAAAAATAGCAAATTTGAACAGACACATTTTGAGTGAGGGAATAGAATTGATAATCAAAAACTACCCCCCCCCCCAAAAAAAGAAACGTCCAGGACCAGATGGTTTCATGGATGAATTCTACTAAACATGTCAAGAAGAGTTAATAACTATCCTTCTCAAAATCTTCAAAATAATTAAAGAGTAGGGAAAACTTCCAAACTCATTTCTTGAGGCCAGCATTTCATTACCCTGATAACCAAACCTAGACAATGACACTAGAAGAAAAGAAAATTGCAGGTCAATATCTCTGATAAACACAGATGTAAAAATATTAGCAAACTGAATTCAACAGTGCATTTAAAGGATCATACACAAGGATCAGTGGGATTTATTCCTTGGATGCAAGTCTGGTTCACCAGATGCATATAGGTAAATGTGATACACCATGTTAACAAAATGAAGGAGGCAAATCATGTGATTATTTCAATAGATGTAGAAAAAGCATTAGACAAAATTCAACATCCTTTTTATGATAAAAACTCTCAACAAATTGGAGATAGTATGCTCTAAGGACCCCCTGAGTTGCACTGGGAGAGATAGTTCCACTTCTTAAATTAAATTTGGGAGACATGGCACTGCCTCTCAGGGCACACAAGAGACAATGGGTGGCACTGAGCTCTCCATTTGTTAGCATAGGAGCAGAGGCACCTACTGAGGGCAGCAAACCTGGATGCTGGCTTTCTGCTGCACTTTACCATTAACTCTGAGTCTATGAGTATTCATGTCACTGTCCTTCTGGGATAAGCTGGCACTATCTAGAGTGCAGTGAGATCCTCCCACCAAGGGTCAGCACAGTTTCCTAAAATTTAGAGTATTGAAACCAGCCAGTGCGCCTGAGAAAAAACACAGGAGCTCTGTGCTACTAGCTGAGCAGATGGGTTTTGGACACAAACAGGGTGAAGCAGGGATCTGAGAGAAGCCTGGGACAAATAAGGAGACAGAAAGTGGGCAGAGACCATTTCTTCTCTTCCATTGTGCAATAGCACAGATGGACTTCAGTGAACAGCCCAGTGCCCACAGTGAAGGCTTTAGCTGCTTACACCAACACCCCACTCCACCCCCATCCCTGTGCTCTGCAGGTGCTAACCTTACTAAGGCAAGCGTATCTGAGAGCCAGAGAAACAATGAGCCCCTCCTCCAGAAGATTAGCACAAACCCCTGGCACACACTAAGTCCACTGACTATAGGCTGCTTGCAAAGCTTTAGGGTAAATAGGATCTAGCTTATTTCTAAACAGACCAAAATACACTATTTAAAACTCGTCACATACTGGACAGAGTCCAAACCAAACACTCCCCAATGCAGGCAAAGAGAGACTGTAGAAGACTGACTGAGGGGAAAAAGCAGCTAAAACATAAAAGCAGAGTGTACACAGAATATGCCAGAATCACTTCCTGAACACAAAGCCCTTGACAGTATATGACCTCTTCTTTTTTACTGTTAT
This sequence comes from Vulpes lagopus, assembly GCF_018345385.1. Lineage (NCBI taxonomy): Eukaryota > Metazoa > Chordata > Mammalia > Carnivora > Canidae > Vulpes > Vulpes lagopus. The sequence continues at coordinate 3,865,837 of NC_054845.1, forward strand.
TTTTCTTTTAAAGATTTTATTTATGAGAGAGAGAGGACGTGTGTGTGTGTGTGTGTGTGTGAACCAGGGTGAGGGACAGAGGAAGAGGTATAAGCAGGTAGGGAGCCCAATGTGGAGCTCGATCCCAGAACCCTGGGATCATGACCTGAGCTGAAGGCAAGTGCTTAACCGACTGAGCCACCCAGGTGCCCCTGATCTCTCCTTAATATAGCCATTACTCCTAGAAGCAGGAAACATAACAGGCTTTCCTACAACAGAGAAAACAGAGACCTAGATACAATACCAAGAGGGAGAAATTCATCCCAAAAGAAAGAACAAGAAGAGGTCATGGCCAGGGATCTATAAAAACAGATATAATCAATATGCTTATTTAAAACATCAATCATAAAGATACTAGCTGGGCATGAGGAAAGCATAAAAGACATCAGGGAGTCCCTTGCTGCAGAGATAAAAGACCTAAAAACTAGTCAGACTGAAATAAAAAATGCTATAACTGAGATGCAAAACTGACTGGATGTAATGACAACAGGATGGAAGAAGAGAAATGAATAAATGAAATAGAAGATAAAATCATGGAAAATAATGATGCTGGAAAGAAGGGGAAAGGAAATATTGGATCAGGAAAGTAGATTTAGGGAACTCAGTGACTCAATAAAGCATTCTATTTCATATCATAGGAATCCCAGAAGAAGAAGAGAAGGGAAAAGGGCAGGAAAAGGGCAGAAGGTTTATATGAGCAAATTATAACTTAAAGCTTCCCTAATCTGAGGAAGGAAACAGACATCTAAATCCAAGAGGAACAGAGAACTTCCATCAACAGCAACAAGAGCAGACCAACACCAAGACATCACAGGAAAATTTGCAAAATACAGGGTAAAGGGAGGAATTCTGAAAGCAAAAAGGGAAAATAAATCCCTAACCTACAAGAGAAGACAAATAAGGTTAGCAGCAGATCTTACCACAGAAACCTAGTATGATGGAAGAAAATGGCATGATATATTCAACATACTGAATTGGAAAAATATGGAGCCAAGAACACTTTATCCAGCAAAGCTGTCATTCAGCATAGAAAGAAAAATAGTTTCTCAGACAACAAAAACAAAAGGAATTCATGACTACTAAACCAGCGCTGCAAGAAATATTATAGGGGCCTCTTTGAATGGGAAAGAAAGATCAGATGTGACAAAGACTAGAAAGGAACAGAGAAAAATCTCTCAAATGCTGACTTTATAGGTAGTACAATGACATTAAATTCATACGATTCAATAACTATATATATATATATATATATATATATATATATATATATATATGGAAGCAAATGAAAATGAAAACACAACACCTTTCCAAAACCTTTGGGATGCATCAAAAGTGGCCATAAGGATGAAGCATATAGCAATAGAGGCCCACCTCAAGAAGAAAGAAAAATCTCAAATACACAACCTAACCTTACACCTAAAGCAGCTAGAAAAAGAACTGCAAATAAAGCCTAAACCCGGCAGAAGATGGAAAATAGTAAAGACTAGAGAAGAAATAAATGATGTAGAAGAAAATAACAGACACGTAGAAGAGATTAATGAAACTAGAAGCTGTTTTTTGAAAGAATAAAATTGATAAGCCTCTAGCCAGACTTACCAGAAAGAAGAAAGAAAGGACCCAACTAAATAAAATCATGAATTAAAGAGGAAGGATCACAAACAACACCACAAAAATACAAACAATTATAAGAGAATGTTATAAAAATTGTATGCCAACACATTAGACAATCTGGAAAAAAATAGTTTATATGTTTCTAAATTACTAGAAACATATAAACTATCAAAACTGAGACAGGAGGAAATAGAAAATTTGAACAGACTCATAATGAGCAAAGAAATTGAATCAATAACCTAACAAACAAATGGCTTCCCAGGGAAATCTACAAACATTTAAAGAAGAGTTAAGAGCTCTTCTTCTCAAACTGCTCCAAAAAAAAAAGTAGGAATGGAAGGACAACTTCCAAATTCATTCTCTGAGGCTAACGTTTACCTGATCCAAAACCAGACGAAGACTCCATCAAAAACAGAGAATCACAAGCCAATATCTCTGATGAACATAGTTGCAAAAATTCTTAACAAGTTACTAGCAAATTGGATTCAACAGTACATTCAAAGAATTATTCACCATAATCAAGTGGGATTTGAATCAATCAACATGGTACACCACATTAATAAAATAAAGGATAAAAACCATATGATCTCCTCAATAGGTGCAGAAAAAGTGTTTGACAAAACACAGCTTCCATTCTTGATTAAAAAGAAAAAAAACTTCCAACAAAGTAGGAATGGAGAGAACATACCTCAACATCATAAAGGCTATATATGAAAGACCCAAAGCTCCCATCATCCTCAATAGGGAGAAACTGAGAGCTTTTCTTCTAAGGTTAGGAACAAGACAGGTATGTCCACTCTCAACAGTGTTATTTAACATAGTACTAGAAAAACTAGCCTCAGCAATCAGACGTTAAAGAGAAATAAAAGACATCCAAATGGGCAAGGAAGAAGTCAAACTTTAGCTCTTAGCAGACAACATGATCCTCTACGTGGAAAACGCAAGAGACCCTACCAAAAATTTGATAGAACTGATACATGAATTCAGCAAAGTCAAAGGACACAAAATCAACATACAGGAATCTGCTGAGTTTCTATACATCAACAACAAAGGAGCAGAAAGAGAAATCAAAGATTTTATTCCATTTGCAATTGCACTAAGAACCAAAAAAGACAATCTCTTCAACAAATGGTATTGGGAAAACTAGACAGCAACTTGTAGAATGAACCTGGAACATTTTCTTACACTGTACACAAAAAGAAATACAAAATGGATGAAAGACCTAAACATGGGACAGGAAACCATTAAAATCCTACTGAAGAACACAGGCAACAACAACCTCTTTGACATCTGCTGTAGCAACTTCTTACTAAACATGTCACCAGAGGCAAGGGAAACAAAAAGAAAAAAGAACTATTGGGATGTCATCAAGATAAAAAGTTCCTATACTGTGAAGGAAACAATTAGCAAAGCCAAAAGGCACCTTACAGAATGGGAGAGGATATTTGCAAATGACATATCTGATAAATCAAATATTGTGATTATACTTTACAGTATCCAAAATCTATAAAGAACTTATCAAACTGAACACACAAAAGCAGTTAAGAAATGGCAGAAGACATGAATGGATATCTTTCAAAGAAGGCATTCAGATGGCTAAGAGACACATGAAAAGATGCTCAACATCACTAACCATCAGGGAAATACAAATTAAAACCATGATGAGAAACCACCTCACACTTGTCAGAATGGCTAAAATTAACAACACAGGAAACAGCAGATGTTGCTGAGGTTGTAGAGAAAAGGGAATCCTCTTGGACTGTGGCTGTGAATGCAAGCTGGTACAGCCACTGTAGAAAACAGTATTCAGTTCCTCAAAAAGGTAAAAACAGACCTACCCTATGACCCAGCAATTGTCCTGCTCAGTATTTACCCAAAGGATATAAAAATGCAATTCAAAGGGATACATGCACCCCAATGATGGCGGCAGTATCAACAAACAATTGCCAAATTATGGAAAGAGTCCAGATGTCCATATATAGAGAGAAGTATAGATATATAGACATTTACGTATATCTAAATACTTATGAAATATATGTATATATGTGTGTATATATCTATATGTGGATATATGTACATATATCTCTACATACACAAAGGAATATTACTCCACCTTCAAAAAGAATTAAAACTGGTCATTTGCAATGACGTGGATGGAGCTAGAGTATACTAGGCTAAGTGAAATAAATCAGAGAAAGACAAGTACCATATGATTTCACTCACATGTGGAATTTAAGAAAAAAAACAGACGAACATAGGAAAAGGGAAAAATAAAAAAGAGAGGAGGGAAAACTGTAAGAGAACAAACTGAGGGTTGATGGAAGGGAGGTGGGCAGGGCATGGGCTAAATGGATGATGGATTTTAAGGAGTACAATTGCTGTGATGAGTACAAGGTATTATATGTAAGTGATGAATCACTAAATTCTACTCCTCACCAAAGAAAACGAAACAAAGAATGTGCCTCATCATAAAAAAGGCCGCCATCTATGACAACTCCAGAGCTAAAATCATACTCAGTGTTATAAGCCGAAATCTTTTCCTTCAAAATCAGGAAGAAGACAAGTATGCTCACTTTTGACGCTTTTATTCAACTGTAGTCCTAGACATCATAGCCAGAGCATGTAGGGAGAGAAAGAAATAAAAGACATCCAAATTAGAAAGAAAGAAGTAAAGCTGTCAGTGTTTGAAGGTCACATGATATATATTGCAGTCCTAAAGACTCCATGCACACTCATACACACACATGCACACACACCTGTTAGAGCTCATACACAAATTCTGTGAAGCTCCTGAATAAAAAAATCATTATTAAAAATCAATCACATTTCTACACACTAACAATGAGAAATTTTTAAAAATCTCATTTACAACAGCATGAAAATGAATAAAATACTTAGGAATGGAATTAACTAAAGATGTGAAAGATCTGTACGCTGAAAACTGGAGCATATTAGTGAATAAAATGGAAGGAAATAGAAATAAATGGAGGGATATTTTGTACTCATAGATTCAAAGAACCAATATGGTTAAAATGTCCATACCAACCAAAGCAATCTACACATAAAACTTTTCATGGTATGTGGACCTAGATGAAGTCATTTCCGACCATGGATTATGGATTGTATCTTTCTTTATGAGAAGTTAAAAGTAAAGCAAAATGATGGCAGTCTTTTTAAAGGCTGGTTTCTACCTACAGAAATTTAGATCATGCTCATATAGAATAAAGCAAATGGTTAAAAGTGCTATTTTTAAAAAGGTGTTACCCTCTTAGGCACTTAACAAGAGTGTAATATATAACTTGATGTCTAATAGCTGCATTCATCAGCCATAGACCAATTTGTATTGATTTCATTGTGAACCTTGTGCAATGTCTCAATTACCCCTCTTTTTAAAAACCTAATTAATGGTTTACTATTTAAGTTAAAAAAATTACCAAAGCAACTTAGACTAATTTCTAAAATATTTTTTATATAAGCTACATTTTCATCAGTTTTTGATAACATAATTTTTAGTAGAGAATTGAAAAAGAATAAATTATGTTGTACTTACTTTATTATAACAGACACAAAGAGATGTTTAATGAACTACAGGTAGAGAAAATAATATTTACTAATTTCAGTTAGAATACTATTAAAATATTATTAAATATAAGTCATTATCCATATTTTCAGTGAAAAGTAATATATATTTGGTGTTATTTTGATTAACATGTATTGTTGAACTACATAAATATTAAGTCAAATTTTTGAAATATGTTTTAATATGAAGATGTATTAATTATCTTCACAGTTTGCTTCTTAAGCATGATTAAATAGTACATATTAAGGCTTCTTCATAATATCTTTTCTCACAAGACATCTTATTTTTTCAACTTTTTTTTTAGGTTTTTATTTAAATTCCAGTTATTTAAAATGCAGTGTAATACTAGTTTCAGGTGTACAATATAGAGATTTATTTTTTTAATTTTTATTTATTTTTTTTAATTTTTTATTTATTTATGATAGGCACACAGTGAGAGAGAGAGGCAGAGACACAGGCAGAGGGAGAAGCAGGCTCCATGCACCGGGAGCCCGATGTGGAATTCGATCCCGGGTCTCCAGGATCGCGCCCTGGGCCAAAGGCAGGCGCCAAACTGCTACGCCACGCAAGGATCCCCAATATAGAGATTTAACACTTCCATATAACACTCAATGCTCATCTCAAGTGCCCTCTTTAAACCTTATTACCTATTTACCCCATCCCCCTACCAAACTCTCCTCTGATCTCTATAATTAAGAATCTGTTTCTTGGCTTGCTTCTTTCTCTCTTTTTTTCCCCTTGCTCATTTGTTTGGTTTCTTATATTCCACATATGAGTGAAATCATATGGTATTTGTCTTTCTCTGACTTATTTCACTTAGTATACTACTCTCTAGCTCCATCCATGTCATGAATTAAGGTCCCAATAGGAAACAAATCATTCCTCCACATTAGAAATGAATCTAATTATCTCAAATCACTTGTCACACCAGCTAATTTTAAATAGAAATATTAGTAAGCACTCTAGGCCCAACTAGATGAGCACCAAATATCTTGATCATTAATATCAAGAAGAAGAAAATGGTGAGAAAATATATTATTTAACATTAACTTTGCGCACTCATGAAAAAAGTGACATACATTCCTAAGAAATAACTAGGTGAACCAATAGGAATTTTACAATACTTTTTTTTTTTTTTTTTTTTAAGTAGGCTCTATTCCCAACCTGGAATAGAGGTTGGGAATAAGGCCATCTCAAACTCACAACTTGGAGTTCAAGAATCACATGTCCCACCAATTGAGCCAGCCAGGTGCCCCTACGATACCTATTACAGTGGTTTGCTCAAAGTATTAACTCATTAAGTATTTATTAATTAGTTGAATAAATTAATAAAATATGGAAAGACATTAAATGATGTAAGGAAAATATGTGGCTTTGAAACACATTTGAAATTGTATGCAATTATCCACTCTTAATCTTTACTCAAAATATTCTATGTATTTTCTTATGTGATCATTCTTCTAGACTTTGAAAAATACCTAGATTAAAGAAAAAAACAGATTCAGAAATATGAATAATTTCCTCCATGTCTTACTTCAGGCTGCTATAGCAAAGTAACATGGACCTGGTGCTGTAGAAACAATAGAAATATCCCTCACATTTCTGGAGGCTGGGTCCTAGATCAGAGTGCACAGTCAAGCTTTGGTGAAGGCACTCCTTTGGGGCACAGACTGCTATCTTTTGGTCAAATCCTCATGTAGCAGAAAGAAGGTGAGAGAGATCTCTGGGGCTCTTTTTTAAAGGGCATGAATTCTTTTTTATAATTGTTACTACTATTGTTTTAAAGACAATCAAAATATTGTCACTTAAGCTAGAAAGAAAATAATTTCTCTTAATTCTCATATTTATTTTAACAAAAAAAGTAGAAAGATGCCCAATAGGACTAAATGAACAAGGAAAAAAATTTTTACACATGACAAATGATGTTTTCAATCTCTTGCTAACTCTGGAAGCCAGAGTTTGATATACCTTTTATAACTACTAAATAGTAATGTTTAGTAAATATGAAATTTTGTTATTCTCTCCTTTAAAAATAGCATTATCTCTACAAAATTTAGAGGAAAATATTCTAGATAGAGAATAATTCTTAGTCTAACTTCCCACCAGGAGCAACACCTGAGATAAAACACTATAGGCAGTGGTTTATTTTAGGAAGTGATCCTAAGGAACAATAGTGAGAGACTTGGAAACCTGATACAGAGGAGTTGAAAAGCCAATCTAAGCTCCTGCTATTGGACTGCTTACTTGCCTAGGTCTTAGGTCGTTGTACCTAAATTCTGTTAGTTATTCTTGGGGAACCCAGCAGAATAAATCGCGGACTTGTGCTCTTGAAACAAAGAAGACTGACAATATATATACATAGACTTATTGTTCTCACCGATGAAGGGTTGTCTCATGTTTTGTTAACCCCTGCAGTTTCAGGTTTGGGCCCTCCTCTGAATGACTGAGCTGGTTCCTGCAGGAGTCCCATGTTTCCAGAATAGCCCTGAGGTAGAAAGCAAGAGATGCATAATCCAGCCCAGGTGACAAGCTCATAGGTTACACCTAAGGCAGCTTGATTGCCACAGTAATGAGGAAGAATTAGAGTTAATTCAAGGCAAAGGGGATGTGTGCAGAAGAAGAGATATGTCTACTAAGGAATGGAAATGTTTTGCTAGTCTACAGTAATCTTTTTTTTTTTTCTCTCCTCATAGTTAAAAGAGATAACCATGGGATCCCTGGGTGGCGCAGCGGTTTGGCGCCTGCCTTTGGCCCAGGGCGCGATCCTGGAGACCCGGGATCGAATCCCACGTCAGGCTCCCTGCATGGAGCCTGCTTCTCCCTCTGCCTGTGTCTCTGCCTCTCTCTCGCTCTCTGTGTGACTATCATAAATAAATAAAAAAAATTAAAAAAAAAATAAAAGAGATAACCAAAGTTTATATATAATGTGGTAAGTCTGATTAAGTCTTTTGAAAAATTTATTTTCACATGATTTTATGCACAAATATATACGTGAATTGAATTTTACTCTTTCATTGAAGTTTCAAAAATTCACGAGACATGTTCCCTTTTTGTTTGTTTGTTGGTTGTTTTTTGACCAGATTAATCAGCCAGTACAAATATGAGGTTTTCTTTAGATACAGGAATCCAAACATCATTTGCATACTTGCAAATATTATGAGACTCTCTCTTTTCTTCAACTATCATTCATATTTATCTCTTTATGGATAGGATAGATTTATACCTATTTATGGTTTTTGTGCAATGGGATTCACGTAGCTAAAATTATGAATTAGGGGGAATTATTTTGTTGTCATACCCCTCTAACAAAGAATGGCAACGTTAAATGCATCCCCCAGACTTTCTTCAGTTTCCCAGTTTCTTACCTGCACAATGGGTTTGGTTACTTTTTAGTATTTCAGCATGTATTGAAGCTTATCTGTGCCTAAAATTTTTCCTTCTGAGTACTCAGTATTGACTTAGCAAGCTCTACTTCAACTGTCTTCCCTGTGGATCCTGATAGAGTCAACAACTCAGCAATTTATTCACATCCACGATATATGGTTCTTTATATAAACCTTGTCAATGTTCCATGACTGAGGTAGATCATGGATACTATTTGTAATCCATTGTCGTATATTTGTTCCCTACGAGAGTCTCCTGTCTGTACTTCTTTCTACTTGCTAATGGTTTTAATTCTGATCATAATATTTGGCCTCTTTCTTTCCGTCCAGACTAATGCTGGTTGATTTTTTTTTTTTATAGCAAACACAAAACTAAGATCTATAATCGCCTTAAATAAAAGGAGGTGTGATCATTTAAACAAAGGAACAGCCCTTATAACATGCATAGTGCACCTGCTTGTCAGTAAAGATAAGCCCCAGCTGCAAGCTCAGCACACTATCAATATCCTCCAGGACTTTCTGTTTCTTTCTTTCTGTTTGTTCATTACCACAATAGTCATCATAGAATGGCTTTGTGCCTCAACAATGCTGCAGGGAAACAGAATGAGAGGCTCCCCGTCTGTTGGTGACAGGATTTGTATCAATAGTCTCACTCACTGGTGATTACAGTCAATTTTTGTTTTGTTTTGTTTTTCTCAATTGTATAGATTTCAGAGACTGGGAAATACAGCAGTTTAGATCATAGACCACTTTGGTTCAAACAGCACTTTCATTTTCTGGCTGTATGACCATGGGCATGTTGTAAAACTTTGTGCTTTAGCTTGTCTTCTGTTAAATGTGCATAAAATCATTTCCTATGTATAGAATTCTAATGAGAAGTAAATGAGTTAATGCATGGAATATTCTTTAAAGAGTTATTCAAATATTAAATGCAATATAGGAGTTAGTAGTGGAACCTGGAGGCTCTCTCTTAAATGTGCCCTCCTCCCAGACACCTGATTTTTCAGGGATCACTCTGAGCACAGGACAAAAATCCAATCTACTTCTAAAATCTAGACAGAAAGAGGGTGTTGTCATTTTAAGTCATAGTTAGCATGGGGAAAAAGAGTAAAAGTTATAAAGCATCCAAAATTAGAGGCATGTAAGGGAGGATGTATCATTGCCATTTTATTCTGAGGCACTTCTCCAAGACCTTTATCATTTACTTAAAGTCAAGTGATTATAGATGCTAATCACATCTATAAAATAACATCACAGCAGCATCTAGATTAGTGCTTGACTGAGGAAATGAGACTGTAGTCTAGCCAGGTTGACACATAACACAGACTATCCAAGCCTCTTAAGCATTATATATTTTAGTAGATTTCATTTAATTGATATACATTTCCTATTATTATGAAAACAATTGTATTAGATATGCAAAGTCATTAGATTCAGAAAACAAGTACAGTAGTAAAGCATACAACTTAAGTCACTGATTAAACAATCTCATAAAGCTCATCTAAAATTTGATTTGTATTTCTCAGTCTCAATATCTTAGAGGCATGAAAAGTTTCCCAATGATGTAATGATGTTGATCAAACTGCCCAGCAATTCACTACCAAATATATTCAACACACATGAAAAGAAAAATCTTGAAATTGCATTAAATGTAAGTAAGCCTAAATGAGCAACAGAATTGTTTTATGAAATGTTGCAGTAGGATTGGAATGAACTGAATATTATTTGTAAAAGATTTCACAACAAATAGCCAAAGCAAAATTGCCTCACACATTATTATGCTAGGTTTCAGACCAAAAAGGTAATGAGATAAGAGTGAGATTTTAAGCAGTACCATCAGTTTAATAATTGAATTGAATTAATAATTCAATTTTGAATTAAGAATGATCAGGAATATTGTTAAATCAAAACTACTTATAACAGATTGATAAAACTATAGATACTAGTGACTGTATTCAGTCAAGAACACAGACTAGATTTTCTGAAGATAGATGCTTGTAAAAAGTTCTATGAAGAGATGCCAAAATTATAAAGGAAGAAATAGTCAAATGCCTAGGTAAATCCTTGGAAACACATAAATTTTAATAGCAACACTTCATAAATGTGTGTAGTGAGGGGTCCTAGCTCTAATCCTAATCTTTTTGCTAACTCTTTCTAGGATACTGTTAAGAGAGGAAAATGTAAAGGATATGCCAAGAGTTTGTTCTAAAGAGAATACCATTCAAGTTATATATATTTTTTTAATTCATAGAAAAGCTCTTGTATGCAAATATCTGTCAAGTGATCCCAAATCTGTCAGTGGTGTTATCTACATGGAAAATAATCTGTCAGTGGTGTTATCTACATGGAAAATCTAATAGAATTCTGATCTCCATAGTCCTGTGTGTAGGAGGAAATGGAAACAGAGTGGCCCCTTCTGTCTTTTAATGACTGTATCTCTGTTGCACAAAGTTTTCCTATATGATTATGAACTAAAAGAAAAAAATTAAATATAGTTTACACCCAACTCAATAACTTATAACAGTATCGTACTGCATTTATGAGCTCTAAGAGGCACTTTTTATTTAACTCAATGACTCATGTATGATTTTCATTAGGCACTGCTGAATCAGTGCACAAACTTAGTTCATACCACCTCAGATTTAGTAAAACCTCTTCATTTTATCAGCTAGTAATCATTCTACCTTTCCCCAGTGGTTTATAATATTCCTTCATTATAGGTACTTTATTGTTATGTTTTGATCTGTGTTGGAATTTATTTCATATATGCAGTAAGTATATCCATTATCCATGGTTTTGCTTTCCACAGCTTCAGCTACTCTTAGTCAACCATCTTCTGGAAGGATATGATCCTCTTTCTGATGCATGGTCAGGTCAACAGGAGCCTATGGTATGTCACAATGCCTGTAGCGTCACCTTACTGCACCTAATCATGTAGGCATTATGTCATTTCATATTTTCACAAGAAGGAAGGTGAGTACAGTATGATATTTTGAGAGAAAAAGAGAGAGAGAAAGAGATCACACCCACACAACTTTCATTACAGTATATGGCTATAATTGTTCTATTTTATTATTAGTTATTGTTAATCTCTGTGCCTAATCTATAAATAAAACTTTATCAAAGAGATCTATGTATAGGAGAAAACACTACATATGGAGATCAGTACTATCCATGGTTCCAGTCATCCGCTCGGTATCTTGGAATGTAGCCCCCACAGATAAGGGGGGTGGAGAGCTACTTTTTATGTCATAAATAAATGGTGGTAAATATTTTCATCTTATTTCACCACGTTGTTTCAATTTTGTGATGACCTGTAAAGATCCTCACCCAGTGACTGATCCATTGGCACTTCTCTGCTTCTCACCCCTCTTCATTAGTCTGGCATTACACTGATAAGGAGCTTGGCATCATTTAAAATATATGAACATTGACTAATACTTATCTTAAAAGGCTGTCTTTTACTTAAAAGGCTTTCATCTGGGGGATCCCTGGGTGGCTCAGCAGTTTTGCGCCTCCCTTTGGCCCAGGGCGCAATCCTGGAGTCCCGGGATCGAGTCCCACATCGGGCTCCCTGCATGGAGCCTGCTTCTCCCTCTGCCTGTGTCTCTGCCTCTCGCTCTCTCTCTCTCTCTCTCTATGTCTATCATAAATAAATAAATCTTTTTTTTTAAAAAGGCTTTCATCTACTTTGAAGCTATAATAGCATCTCCTTAACTTCAATATTATAATTCCTAGTTTACATCTCTCAAGAAGGCCATTTGAAATTTTTGAAGAAAACACGATACCTGGGTTTTTCTACAAAACAGTGACTATGAAATCAATTTGGATCACTAACGAGAATGTTACTCTTACTGCTAATGCTGACTTTTAAATTCTGAGGTTAGAGATGGTGGAAGTGTCTCCTCAATGACCATAGCTATGGATAACCTTCTGGATGCAATGTTCAGATATTTCACAGTCTCTGAGGCTGTGCCAAGGTTAGTGAAAGTTTTCATCACTACCTTTTACCTCCCTTTTCATGTATCTTGTTTTCCCATGCACCCAGAACTCTCATTCACTGTCTGGAGTTCCCTTCTTGGATTAAAGGCTGATTTTAGCTTCATTAGGCCATCTCCTGCTCTAAAAAATCTCTGATTTCTCTTCTCAAATCACACATGTTATAAGGCTCATTCTCTTAGGATTTCCTGAAAAATTACTTCACAGCAAATAAATGGTTGATAATGAATACAACATGCTGTTCCTAGGAGGAAGCATTTACTATTTAATGAAGGACTTCTGGAATGAGCATGATTAACTCATAGGCATAGAATGTCAAGGATAGGACTCGGGACGCTGGGGCCAGATGGCTTACTCTGCTTCTACATAAGGACTGCACTGAATCAGAGACTTAGAGCAAGGGACTGGACAACTTGCTCCTGAACAGTCTCATTTTGAAAAACCAGAGAAAGAAGAACCAAAGTCTGAGATATCAGTGGAGCATAATATTGGGATTGAAAAATATCAGGGCATTTGGTTTCAAGCACATCTCAGCAAACGAAGTAGATAGAGGTTTAATAATGGGTGAAATAAGAAGCAGAGATTGGATATAATTGGAACTTTCCTCTCATTAGTTATTCTCTACTCTCCTTCTCTTTCTAGCACTCATACAAATGCCTCTTCATAATCTGGGACACATACTCTTTTTTTTTTTTTTTTGATTTTTTTTTTTTTTTGGGACACATACTCTTAAATTGAATGTCAACAGAGGAAGTGCTAAGGGGTACCTGTGTCGGTATGAAAATGTTAATAGCACCTCATGCTCCAGGCTATTTGTGGTTCTAAGTACATGCAGTTCTATTAGAGACTAACTTGCATATGATTTGTGCTTCGAGTTCTTGTTCACATTTCAATTCTAAAGCAGAAGCAGTATTTGAGGGTTTTTTTTTTTAAGACAGAAGTTTTATATGACTATTTCCCCAGGAGTTTAACATTTCAAATATTTTAGTTTTTCATTGATTAGTATCTGAAAAGATCAAGTATATGTACAGTAGCTTTCAAACTGCTGTTTTGTGTTTTGCACATCTAGAGTCCTACAGATCAAATTCATGTTAACTGACAATTTCCTGGGGGGAAAACTATGTATATCTATAGGTTTAACAATATCTACTTTAGAAACATTTGTTATATAGGCTTGGCAAAGAAGAATCAAGGACTACTTAAAGTAATGAGAGCACTAGTTTATTTTTTAAATTGTGCTTGACAAAGCTTTGAATCTGCATGGAGATGTTGATGTGAATGGGAAACTAGCTGTTGGAGAAGATTAGGCATTAGGAGACTGGAGATGGCCACAGGAAACAATTTGGCAAGGAAGGAAATAGTGCACATCATTGGATTAACAGTCAGTTAATTGATCCAACTGGAAAATATGCATCCTCTATTACTATTAAAACTATTAATGTGTGTTGAAATGCATGTGGGAAGATAAGATTCAAGAAGCCCACGTAATAACGTATTGTATATAAAAGTATCTTCGTTTAAGAACAAGTTATATAGAGAGAGTGATGTTTTTTTTAATTTCTCTTTGAATTCATTTATCTTACCCAAATTTACCCCTGAGAATAGACACATGCACATGCGCCTACTCATGCATACATTTGCAGACCATTTCTTCCTAACTTATTTTGGAGCAACAGAAAATATTAGTGGCTTTTTTGGGGGCCACAGAACTGAGGTAAGACAGCATGTATTGAGGATGATTACAGGTGATCTTCTCTACAATTTGGGCTAAAGAAATAGGCAAATTGTTTGACAAAATATTCAGGGCTAACAAGTATGCATCCCTTCTTCTTTCATTTCAGAATACAAGACACAACTAGCAAAGAATTTCTCAAGTATTCTTTTTCACCCAATCACAAAGAAAGACACTTTGTTTGCTTGTTCTTTGATTGTTTCATCTATTTTCTTGTTAAGGATTTTGCTTGTTGTCTTCTGACTTTCAGGTCTTACAATTAGAAGGTTTTTTTTTTTTTCATCAGGATACAGTATCACGTATGTATTGATATAAAATATAAGGAAGCTGATCAGTATGACAATTTATACCTATTTTGATGGCAAAAAATTAAAAGTCTTTTTTGATATGTAGTTTACTGAAAGATTAATTTTGTGATCTTAGTCTGTGTGATGGCTTCCCAGAATTTTAAGCAGCATTGTGTACAAATGAAGTAATGGGTAAAGAATCATATAATTTGTCTTTTAAACAGGGACACTCGCAGTAATGAAAAGGGCACAAAAATAATTACTAGGTGTCAAACGATCTATAAAAGGCATAAACTGATACTGCCTTGGAAGAATCAAGAATAGTGATAGGATACTATGTAGTAAGATCTCAAAATTCTCCAAGATTTCCTCATATATAACAAATATATTTCCTTTTTTTAAGATTTTATTTATTTATTTGAGAAAGAGGGAGAGAGAGAGTACGAGGGAGCATGAGCAGGGGGGAAGCACAGAGGGAGAAGCAGACTCCCCATTGAGCAGGGAACCCAATGCAGGGCCCTATCCCAGGACCCCAGGATCATAGCTGAGCTGAAGGCAGACGCCCAACCACCTTAGCCCCCCAGGCGCCCCACAAGTGTCTTTCCCTACAGCATACTTCAAGACTTTAAACAAACAGCAGTACAGCCATTCAAAGTGGCTGAAAAATCAATGTGGAATTATTTTATTTAAAAAGTCAAAATTATAATGAATAAACATTATTAGCATACAGGTAGTCTACTTTGCTTTTATTAGTGTGTTTTTTTAGATTAATAAGTCAGATTGGAAAAATGACACCCTTGAAAGCTCAAGAAATCTGCTCTCAAAGACAAGTGTGAAATATAGGATGGTGTCATGGCATTGACTCATGGGGAGATGGAGCACAAATTATCCCCATGCAATGGCAGAGGCTAGTTAATCTAGGTGCCCAGATGACTGTGTCAGTTCTCAGACTTATGAGTTGTAGTACAACTTGGGGAAAGAGACAGCCGTCACAAAAAGAAGTACACAAATACCCATCATCTCACACATTGATGTCAGGGACATTGCAGGTTACTTAAGAAGTAAAAGACAAAAAGAATAGAGTTGGAAAGATTATTAGAAATGACTTACTTGAAACTGCTATTTTTGCAGATAAAGTTACCAAAAGTGAGAGATGTGGGCAAGGTTAAACAATTTTAAGAAATTTTATTATTGTCTTACAGATTGAAAGGAATTTTAAAAATTATTCCCCATTCAATTATGAGATAATAGGAGTGTAGTAGAAATGAGAACAAATATGAGTAAGAAGAGTATTCCTAAAGGACTTTTAGATCTTAATGTAAATATGTAGGTTTAGAAGAATAAGACCCCCATTGATTACTTGTCATTTGAATTGTTAGGACAAGAATTAATTACTTTTATTATTTTTAACATTTTGATATTCAGCAGTAACAGAATTTAATACCTAAAATATTCTTAGAAATTTAGTAGAGTTTTTTACAGCTTTGACCTTTCAATATTTCACATTAGGATTGGTTGGGAATTCTTTCTATCCCCACAGGTTACTAAGGCCATAAAAAGAGAAGGGAATTGAATAACTAGTGAATTAGACAGATTATATGAAAAGGCCAAAGAGAAAGTCTATGGATCCATAATTTATGGAAAATACAAGACATCAAAACAAATGGACAATAAGCTATGTACTATGTGGGAAGGTAGAGGAATGTTTTTAATACTTGCTAAAAAGAGATTTTCTAAACTTCTAGAATTCAACCTCAAAACAGTGTTTGACATTTCAATAATCTAGGATTAGAAACAAAAGTGTGTGCTATTCAGCAGAAAGCTGTTAACAGTTACACCCCTTAGGTTGCTGTGTAAACAGCGCTGATGCATGCTGCCTTGTGAAGACTGTTCAGTGCCAGGGACAGAAGCTAACTCTAGGTGACATAACGCAGGAGGGTCTGTATTGGAGCATATATTGATTCTGATTTATTCTAATTAAAGGCAGTAATTTTGGTTCTTACTTATTCACAAATAACCCGCCAAAATAATAACCTACTATATTAATCATCTGCCTTCATCTACATCCCTGGCTCACTCTGTCATAATGAAAGGACAGCACAAAATAGTTTAAATTTTTTGCTTATATGGCATATTTAGCTAACTTTTTAGTAGATGACTTGATTTGAAGATATTCCCATGGCTTAGGTATTTGAGTCATTTTTGCAAAAAAAAAAAAAATGTTTACATAACAATACAAAGAAAATAGGAGAAAGATCAATGCAGGGACACCTGGGTGGCTCAGTGGTTGGGTGTCTGACTTCAGCTCAGAGTGTGATCCAGGGGTCTGGGATCAGGTCCCACATTGGGCTCCCTGCATGGAGCCTGCTTCTCCCTCTGCCTGTGTCTCTGCCTCTCTCTCCCTATGTGTCTCTCATGAATGTGAATAAATAAAATCGTTTTTAAAAAAGAAAGACCAATGCAATATTTAGCTAGTAAAACTGATAGAGCTTTATATGTAACAAAATTTGTACATTCTTTATATGCTGAAGAACAACAGGGAACTACTAACCACATATTTCAAAATAGACATTCTCACTTAGATCACATATTCTGACAGGGGAAAGAATTATTATATGGTAAATGTACAATTAGACATATAAATGTATTTGTAAAATATTTTCCAAAAAATAATAAGTTGCTTGAGAGTGAAATATTAAACATGAAATTATGCAACAATTATTCAAGAAAATCCACATATTGACAGTCTACTTTTCAGTGTTGGTTATTAAAAGTTGGGGTAGTTATCTTAATACCAATGATAAGCCATTAGAAATTTTAAGTGTTAGCAAATATAATGCAAAATTTTATGAGCATATAAATGAATGTGCATTCCATAGATATAGAATATATATACATCTATGTAAATATACCTATATCTATGAAATATGGTACATTTATTGCATTAAACAGAATTATTAATATCAAATATATGCTAATGGATGTTGGCCTTATTCTCTTATGGACATTTAGGTTAAATCATAAATTTATTTATTTTTTTTAATTTTTTTTTTTTTTAATTTATCTAGATAGTCACACAGAGAGAGAGGCAGAGACACAGGCAGAGGGAGAAGCAGGCTCCATGCACCGGGAGCCCGACGTGGGATTCGATCCCGGGTCTCCAGGATCGTGCCCTGGGCCAAAGGCAGGCGCCAAACCGCTGCGCCACCCAAGGATCCCTAAATCATAAATTTAAAAGAATATCAGAAAGGGAGACAGAATATGAAACACTCCTAACTCTGGGAAACGAACTAGGGGTGGTGGAAGGGGAGGTGGGTGGGGGTGGGGGTGACTGGGTGACAGGCACTGAGGTAGGCACTTGATGGGCTGAGCACTGGGTGTTATTCTGTATGTTGACAAATTGGTGTTGGTGTTGACACCAATAAAAAATACATTTATTAAAAAAAAAAGAGTGAGTATAGCCATACCATGATCTTACCTGAAACAATAAAAATAAATTGCAATATTAACAACAACAACAAATAAAAAAAATAAATAAAAGATTTTGGGATGCCTGCGTGGCTCAGCAGTTGGGCAGCTACCTTCAGGTCAGGTGGTGATCCCAGGATCCAGGATCAAGTCTCACATCGGGCTCCTGCAAAGAGCCTGCTTCTCCTTTTGCCTATGTCTCTGCCTCTCTCTCTGTGTGTGTCTCTCATGAATAAATAAATAAATCTTTTAAAAAAAACACAATTAACAAAAGATCTTATACAATAAGTTATACATGTCATTTATGATTGTTCTCAGTGTAGGCTTGTATTGGATATTGACATAATTATAATAAAAGCTGGCCTAGAGTTTTATAATGTAAGACATATTATGAACAAGAAAAGTAATGTGAATGGTTATTTCTAAAACATAAGAAAACATCATAGAATGTTTTTATAAGGAAAATGGAGAAGAAGTAGAGCAATCCCCCCACCATACACACACACACACACACACACACACACACATGCATGAACACACACTACGTACAATCAATATATTATATATGGTGCAAGTGCTGGGTACAAAGATGAGTAAAATTTAGGCCTGTCCTTTAAATCACAAACAAATAACTTTTACATGTAAATTTACCACTTAGTGTTATAATTCTTTAATCTTGAAATATAGTTTTAAAACCACAAGTCATTTGGCTGTGTGCGTATACAGACACATGCACGCACACACGCAAACACACAGAGTTGTCTCGCTAAATTGAAATCCTCCACCTATATGTAAGTGCACTGTTAATTTCTAAAGGCAGAACCTGCCTTTTGTCTCTGTATCCCTAGCACCTAATACAGTTAACACAGCACATATCACACAGCAGGAAACTGACTATTGCAGATTTATAAATAATGAATTCATGATAGAAAACCTAAATTTTAAATGAGTCTTGTTTACCTTTGATTGTAAAGCTTCATTTCTCTTTATAATGTTTCTCCAAATCTCATTGTTCAGCATTACAACTCTGAGTTTTCATCCCCAAGACATATATTCTTAAATAACAACAATCCCTAAAAATGCAACTCAAATCTTAAAAACCTCAAATATGACTTGATAACTTTAGAAAAAAAAAATCAAAGCAATTTCTGTTTCCTTCAATGTACATATTTGAATTAGGTTGCATTTAAGTAAGTTTTCACATTCTAACAGAAAATCTTCAATTTTAAATGCAAAATATAAAAGACTTCACATCTAGAAAATAGGCCTTTGGGATCTAAACTCATTATCATCAAAGTGTGAAGTTCTAATTGTATTACCTTTAATAATATATCGTCTACATAGATATTACTCAATGCTTGCAAATTCAGGAAGTGGGAAATGGAGAGGTTTTAATGCAGGGGAGATTTATGCTAAGAAGATTCTGAGTTGTCACGATTAAAAATTTTCCACCCATTATGTGAATCCTATTGATCATTGCAGGAAGCAGAAAAGTGTGTTGTTCATTGATTTTCTTTGGCTACTGAATGCATTAGGCCTGACACATTTGATGGGTAGGCAAGTTTTCAAAGGAAGCTCAGTTAAGCTAATCTTAGTTCAGAGGAATATACACAATGGAATAAGAAACCTTGTAATTGCAAGAGCAAATAGAAGAGTCAGAGGACTATATTATGAGCCATATCAGCATAAAAATTAGACATGAGCCTTCCCAAGAGACTACAGTAAAACACATCAAGGCTTTGATGCTGTTTTTCACAAATGTAGCACTTACTGGATAAATTGGGTTTTAGCTCTTCACCCTTCAGCCAAGACAGTGAATGCAAAACATTTAGTTGTTTGGTTTTCTTAGCTAAGGAAGAAGATCAGAATTCCATCAAGTTTATAAAAATACAAATGAGGACATTAAATGATTGCATCCAACACTGAGATTGAGTAGCCACAATCAGTAGCAATGCTACTGCCTATAAATTCAGTATTTTGTTTCTAATGATCTATTACTGACTCCCTTTGTTATTATACTGATTCTTTAAAATACAAATTCACCTATGAGTTGTAACAGACTACTAAACCTGAAAGAATAATAGCAAATGCAATCATAAAGACTGTTTTAGCCCGGGAATTAATTCCCAATTAAAACATAAAGCTAGAAAGCATGATCTTGAATCCCTGTTGGAAGCTGTCTAGTGACTTATTAATATAATGTCAGAGTACAATGTTACGTCTCAGTAGTACAGGATGGTGTCAAAATGCTATGTATATTTTTCCAGTACATTAAGTACCAGGGCAGTGTGTATGCTTTAGGTGAAGATTAATTAAATTAGCATAAACCGAGTGGTCTTTTATGACCACAAACAAACATTGGACTTTTTGCAATCACCTTTCTCATTTTTTTACAGACCACTTGGCCTATAAACAAACAATTCAAATTTATAAGAATAAATGGAGCCATGTAAACTAATAATATCATGTTCTGGTTTTAGGAAATTCCATAAAGAAGGAATCCTCCCTTCCCTCGATACACTAACATGCCTTTGGATATCTTTGGAAATTTGTCTTTCGATAAAGAAAACTACTGTGAGCTATCACTCATGTGTGGATTATTTGAATTTTAACAATCTGATATATTATCAAAATGGCATAAGGATTAAGTATTTTAAAATATTACAATAGCCATACATTGGCCCCTATACACAGAAGGCAAGATGAGACTGAATAAGGAGGCAGGCCAGTTCAGGTCGGTAGGTGGCAAATAAGCAAGGCCTGTCTTAAATAAGCAAGGCCTGTCTGTCACAATGAGATGTGAGGTCTGTCTTGGGAGGCTGCAAAGTGAGTAGATCTCCACACCTGCTGACCAGAATCTTCAGTTTTTATAGAGGCTTTTACTAGGTTCAATCCTATGTACCATCTAGACGGTCTCAACAACACCTAATCCTCCCAAGGCTTCATTCCTGAAAATAGCTCCCGCCCCCACTGTGCGGATGTTGAGCACAGGGAACATTTCAAGGATAGAGGAGGAGAGGAGGGGCCTTTGATTGTTGGGGGTCCAGCTCACAGGTCAACCAGGGGTCACGTTCTCTTGACCTCCTCCAACAGTCCACCACTAGTAACTGGCTCTCTCGAACTTACATGCACCTGCCTCCTCCACAATGTGCCCTAAGTGATAGCAAGGAGGTTTATTATCATGTACGTAGCTTATTTGACAGCTAACTGGCTGTATTGGAGGCAGATACTTAGCATCAATACTAGACCCTTTAGAGTTGATAGGGATAGTCTTTGGGTTCCGAGTTCCCTCTCTACTTTGAGTCTTTCCCATAGTATATATCTGCTCTGAGGATCCGTCAGTTTCCTCAGATCAGCAATGGATTGCCCAACATTGTCAATGTCTTGTCTCTTGATGGGGCACAGCATGGATAGCAGCATCCCATACCAGGTAGCTTGGCTTCCATTCCTGTAGTGAATGTATTCTGTTCAGGGCCTTCAGAGGCAGGGTGATAAAAGGTCTGTCTCCTTCCCAACTCCCTAAAAATTTGTTATACCTTCTGTATAGATTTACAGGGTTCCATGTGCCCAGGGGCATCTCCCTCACCAGGGCAAGCCTCCCTAAAGCTAGAACAAACCAATCCATAAGGGAATGGGTTCCCTGAGCCCCCAAGTTCCATGCAGGTGTTTCCAGAGGATAAGGTGTGTGGTGATGTTGATCCTTTTCTTTGCCTTTTACCCTGAAGAGAAATGCCATTGCTCCCTCTTTCCCGCAGCCCTACTTACCATGCCTGGATTCTCTCCCTGGCCTTTCGCTGGAACTCGCTACTATATCAATAAGCTCAGTGGAAATCTATTCTCTTATCAGGAACATTTCCCAAATTGAGGACTGCCCTGCTGGTTGGGCTTGCTGTTGCTGTGCTTTTGTTTGCGTTAGGGGGTCAGAGAGTGTGAAACGTTCCATCTGTTTCACTGCCAAGCACCACAACATCGTCCCCTTCACTCCCCTCACTTTCTCAAGGGCTCCACCCCTTAACGTCCCAATCAGGCTTTGTCACAAGTGCTTGGACCTTAAGCTGCAGCAGCTTGCAGCCTCCTAGCTTTGCAAAATGGTATGCTCAGTTCTCCAGTTTATTATCCTGCTCTCCCACCTTGTCTGCCATCCCCAGAGCTAGTAAACTAGTGGACACCCACAAATCCTCTATAATATCAGTTCTTCCTCCAACCTTCTAACTTAAATTTAAGCCTCTAAGTGGGCATGGGCTGGCAGCCAAACTCGCCACAGCAGTCCACAAGCCTCTAACATACAGACCACCTTTCCTCACATGGAAATTGATGGGCAACTTGGGATTTCTCCTGTCTCCTCTACCAGGGACTATTTCTTTAGTTTTCTGTCTGGCTCAGCAATTGTTGGTTTACATGTTGGCCCCCATACAGGAGAGTGAGGATAGAATGAAGAAAGAGGCAGACCACCCAAGACTGGTAAGTGGCAGTTTTAATAAGCAAGAGGATTATGTAAAAAGCTTATCTTGGGTGGCTGCAAGATAAGGAAATCTCTGCATTGGCCCGATAAAATCTTGGAAGTTTATATAGGGGCCTGAATGGGGTTCAGTCACATATACCACCAAGATAGTCTCAAAAACACATAGCTCAAAAAAAAAAAAAAAAAACAAAAAACAAAACAAAACAAAAAAAAAAAAAAAAAACACATAGCTCTCTCAAGGCCATGTCCTTGAAACTGTTCCCACTGTAGGAACTATAGGCAGAGTGTACATTCCAAGGACAGGGGCGGGGGTAAGGAGCCTCCAGTTGCCAATGTCCACTTTGTGGGTCACCTGTCAGTCACATGCTCTCAATGACCTCTTCTGACATTGAATTATCTCATAACATGGCTTTTGGGGGCATGACATCTGTGCAGAACAAATAGAAGTTCGTGGGATTTTATTCACTGGTGTTCTTTTGAGCAATTTAATTATAGTGTCAAGGTTTGAATCTAGAACTTCATATTGCAAGTCTAATTTTCTTTGTCCACGCTTTGAATGCCTCTGGTCTTTCTTTTTTTCTTTCTCTCTCTTTTTTTTTTTTTCCTTCTCTTTCCCTTTCTTCCCTTTCCTTTTCTTTCCTTTTAAGTGCTCAAGAAACAAAGAACCATGTGATCTAGTTGATTAGATGGCACTTGACTGTGATTCCCAATAGTCTATTAAAAGGTGTTTAATTTTGGTTCTCGGGGGGTGGGGGGGGGGGGGGGGTGGGGGGTGGGGGGGTGCTCAGCCGTTGAGCGCCTGCCTTCAGCTCAGGATGTGATCCCTGGATCCAGTCCCATATCAGGCTCCCTCTGGGGAGCCTGCTTCTGCCTCTGCCTGTGTCTTTGCCTCATCCTCTCAGTCTGGGTCTCTCATTTTAAATTAATAAATCTTAAAAACAATTTTATCCATTTGGAAAGACTTACCTCTCTTCTTTCAGCACTCTACCTACCTCTGAAAAAATAATTCCTCTGACATTTTATTTTTCTCCATGGTCCTTATACCTTCTGTTTTAGAGGGCCAGACTCCATTTTCCTTATAGTTTGCTTCAAAATAAACATTTAAAAATTTTGCCAGAAATAGTGACATTACAAAATACAAGTATGGTAAGAAAAATTAAAAAATGTGAATAAGATAATTTCCTCTGGACAGTGTATGTTTTGTGAGAGAACATATAATGCTGTACTGAACATGACCAAAAACTTACCAAGAAGTCAATATTATGTTGCACTACTACGTGCAAAAATTTAGTAAAGAAAATGATAGTAAAGCTTCATACTGTTTTCCAGTCTGGAAATTGGAGGTAATTTGGAGTTTTGTTTAGAGGATGAAGACCAAAGTGCAATGTTGAAATTGGGAAACAGATTAAAGCAGAGGCTTTAATAGTTTTCTTCAAATATTTGAAAGACTATCTCATAAAAGTGACTCAATCTCATGAAATATGATCTTACATATTTCCAAGGCACAGATATTGCCACAATGGATAAAAGTTACAGAGAGATTTTGTTTAAGAAAAAGGATAAAATATTTTAAGACTTAGACAATCATAATGAGGGAATGATCTGATCCTAATATTGGAGTCATCAAAGTACTTAGGCACTCAAGGAAGGATCTTCCCCAATAAGATGGGGTACTGTTTTCTTAGACTGATTATTTAAAACAAAAAAGAAGACTGGAACAGTATTTAAGATTTCTTAACTAAATTTAATACAGAAAAAAAATGAGTGAGATCTAAAAGTTGATGCTTTGATGAAATTTTAGCCAACCTCCAATATGTTCCACCTGAAGTTTCTATATATTTTTAAGTTATTCTTACAAAAAATAGTTCAAAAAATCTAAAACTGCCTTTCCAATGTAAAGTTAAAATGGCACCTTTGGTAGCATTTATCTGCCCTCCAGCACCCTTCTTTCTTCTTCTTTTGGTAGGCCTCGGAAATCATTACAAAGTAATTATGGTGACAAGGACTAAGAAGGAATGGTTGAAATGAGATAAAATGTAAGTGATGAAAGATGATTCTTAAGCAGTAGGGTGTAATCTAAATGATCTCCTAATAGAACTGTGAAGATATATAGCAAGAGCTACATAACTACTCCTTTGAATTTCGATTTGTTTTTTGTTTTCTTGAATGTGCTGAAACCCCAGAGACAAAACCCAAATATGTTATGGGTACACATTTTTGCCTCTATAATATGTGAACACATTCCGTGAGAGTGGCCATTGAAAATACAAACCATGATCTTTCTTTTCAGCAATACAGGTAAACACACATAATTTTTTTTCTCTTTCACTATGTGAGATATTTCTATTCAGCAAATCAAATAGTCCATTCGTGGATTTTCCCATCACAACTCTCAGCAGGAAGATATAACAGGCAATAACCACTGTTTTTTTTTTTTTTAACATGTATAACTGAAGATACCTGTGTGAACATAGTGAATATAGCAAGAACATAGTCAATGTCACTCTGGGTATGTTATAGAGGCCACCTTCATTTATATCAATCATCTGGTATGTCTGAGATTTGTGTCCTTTCGAATGGGTAAGGTTACTGCTTTAGCAATAAATTAGTAAAATAATATAATTTTGGAATGAAAAATGATGAAATGAAGATCCTAACCGTGGTGCTCATACAAAAACAATATTATTCATTATAATTTCACTACGTACCATATAAGATCAAATGATGTATATTTTAATGTAGGATTTAGTGAAAACTGTAGAAACCATCCTTTCTCTTGAATATTTTTCATATATTAACATTAAATATTACTGTTTAATTTCAGGTCAGATAAAATCTACCCCCACAAGGAAAAAAAAGTCATCCCTTAGCAGACTAATGGGAGTGAATTGAAGAATTTCTCTAGCAGGAATATAAGGAACAGTATCATTTTCAAAAGGTAAATTTCTGTAATGCTTATACATGTCACATTGCTCTGATCCGGAATACAAAGAGAAAAGTTAAAGAGAACTTACACTTTCTATATCTGTGTCCCCAAGGAATAATATACATAAAACAATTGTAATTTTATTTTCTTAAAATCAGAAAGACTTTTAGTGCTCCCTGGACAGCATACTAGAAGGGCTCTAGAGCATATGTAAAATATGCTTATTATGTACTGGGACTATTTTCTTTTCCAAAGTATATTTTGAAGTGAACTAATTTTTTCCAAATTTTGATTTTTTACTCCAAAGCAATATAGATGGAATGGTTGTATATATGGGGGAAGAAATGTACATAAATGAATTAAACAAATGGACTCATCTAAGAGGATTTTGCTTAGTATAGAACATTTAAGTTATGTTGCATTAATCTTTTAAAATAATAATTTATATATACATACATACATATATAAATCTACACAAATAAACAAAGTATATATACATACATACTTAATGAACAATAAAGGGTAAAGCAGAGCAAAGTACTCTACTTAGATTTCCTTATTATTCAGAAATTACATATGTATTTACTTATACTCACATAAAAATTCTGCACTCATACAAAGAGACTATTATATACTACGATGAAGATCTGGAAAGTAGGGATGGAAAAGAAAAGATTGACATTTAATTTTATTTCCTCCTGTGCCTGAATTATTTCATGACTGTACATCACTTTTACTATGGTAAATGAAGAATCATAATAGTTATTAAATTATGCTCTCTAAGATAATTACTCATTAATATAAATTAAATGAAATTTACTCTGTCATAATAATTGTAGACAAATGTTTTTGTATCATTTTGGCCTACAGTAAAATGAAACAAAAACAAACACAAGAAACTCTGATTATTAATTAACATTTTTATTTGTTTATCATCCTGGATCACCACAAGATGTAATAGGTGCGATGTATCTTTTTCAATGAAATTTCTTGCCAATGTTTATTTCAAGACAGCAGAGCTTGTTATTTGTTGGAGCCTGACATAAATTTGGTGTTGCTCCAAAATAAGGAGCTTTGTCTTGAAGTATCTTACAAAGATTTATCATTGTTACTGAACACATGATACACAGTTTAGAAATAGTCTAGTTAGTTATTAACTTGGAACAGAATATAAACATTTGTTGTTACAATTTGAATTAAGTGATGTCAACTGCTGCAAAATGACTGACGTGTCTTCTTACATTTTTAAGTTACTTATAAAACAATCACTTGCTTTCTACCTGCTGGCAAAGTCAGAGGAAAATTCCAAAATTGTTAATATATTTTTAAAATCTAAGATAATGTTAATGTTTTTGTAATGGTGAAATTATTTTGATAAATGAAATTCTAACTTTAAAAATAAACCACCACTCCTCTTGTTAAATAGAGCATCTGAAATTCTTAACAATGTGTCTAATTTACTTTATTAAAATAATTTTATAATTCATTGCTTAATAAAGAACATGCAAAAAGAAAAGAACATGCATTAATTTTATTGGTAAATCCAGTAATTATGACACATTAACAGAATAAAAGATAAAAAAAAATCATGTGAAAATGTCAGAATGCTAAAAAAGCAGTTGACAAAATTCAACACTTTTTCATGATAAAAATGCTCAACAAAACAGAATAGAAGGAAAATACCTCGATATAATAAAGACCACACATTAAACACCTACAGCTAACAGTGTACGCAGTAGTAAAAAACTGAGAGCTTTTCCTCTTAGATCAGGAACAAGGCAAGGAGGTCAATTTTCACTACTTCTATTCACATAATTCTGGAAATCATAGCCCGAGGATTGAGTAAAAAGAAAGAAAAGCATCGTAATTGGAAAGAAACAAAACGGTACCCATTTGCAGATGTCATGATCTTGTATTTTAGAAAACCTAAAGACTCCACAAGAAAAAGTGAGGGCTAATAAATGAATTCAACAAAGTTGTAGGACCTAAAATCAACACACAAAAATAGTCTTTCTATACACTAACAAGGAACTATCTATAAAGGCAATTAACAAAATGTTCCCACTTACAATAGCGTGAGAAAGAATAAAACCCTTAGAAATAAGGGTAACCAAGGAACTGAAGGTTTTATACACTGGAAACTATGAAACTATTGCTGAAAGAAATTAAAACAGACATTAACAGAAGGACATTTTGTGTTCATGGACTGGAAGATTTAACATTATTAAAATATCCATACTATTCAAAGTGATCTGCAGATTCTATAAGATCCCTATAAATATCCCAGTGGTATGTTTTTGTATACGCAGAAAAAAACATCCTAAAATTCATGTGGAATGTTAAAGGATCCCAAATGGCCAAAGCAGTCTTGACAAAGCTGCAGGTCTCACACTTCCTGATTTAAAAATATGTTAAAAGCCATATTAATAAAAACAGTATGCACCAGCAGTAAGACATATCCAACCAATGGAACAGAATAGAAAGCTCAGAAATAAATCTTTTTATAGTCAGAAGATCCTAAACAAAAAGCTTCCAAGGCTACTCAGTGGGGAAAGTATAGTCTATTCAACAAATGATGTTGGTAAAATTGAATATCCACATGCAAAATAATGAAATTGACCCTGACCTTGCACCATACACAAAAATTAACTGAGAATAGGTTAGAGACCTAAATATAAGACCTGAAACTACAAAACTACTAGAAGTTGGGGAAAAGCTTCATGATATTAGATTTGGTAAGGTGATTTTTTTTGTTGTTTCTTTTTGTTTTTGTTGTTAGCTTTGACATCAAATACAATGGCAGTAAAATGAAAAATAGACAAATGAAACTACAACAAACTTAAAAATTTTTCATAAAGCAAATAAAACAATCAGCAATGAGTAAAGGCTATCTATGAAATAGGAGACAATGTTTGCAAACCATATATCAAATAAGGGGTTCATAGCTAGAACATATAAAGGACTCTTACTGCTCAACAACAATGACATTATTTGATTAAAAATGGTGAAAAGATATGAGTAGACATCTTTTAAAGATAATATACAAATGGTCAAGTATACAGAATTTGCTCAACATCATTAATCATCAAAAGTGGAAAAAAAAAGTGAAATCAAAACCATAATCAGATGTCACCGTATACCCATAAAGATGGCAACTATCAAAAGAAAGAAAGAAAACAACGAGAAAAAAAAGGAACAAATAATGTCGACAAAAACGTGGAGAACTCTTGTATATTTAGGGCAAAAGAGTGCAGTTGCTCTAGAAAACATTATCAAAATTTCTCAAAAAATTAAAAATAAAATTAGCATATGTTCCAGCAATCCAACAGCTGACCCCTAAATAATGCAGGGGTTAGGGCAGCCGAGTCCCCAGCAGTGAAAAACCTGTACATAACTGACTCCTCCCAGACAGCCTACTTTTGATCAGAAGCCTTGACTATAATATGAACAGCTGAGTAACATATTTTGTATATTTTATGTATTATATACTGTATTATTAAAACAAAGTAAGCTAGAGAAATAAAAGTGCTAGATAAAATATAAAGAAGAGAGAGAGAGAGAGACAATACATTTATAATACTGTACTGTATAAAGACAAAGAATCTGTATATAAGTGGACCCATGCAGTTCAAACCCATATTGTTCAATGGTCAACTGTATATCCAAAAGAACCAAAAATAGGATCTCAAAAAGATATTTGCACACCATATTCATTGCAATATTATTACAATAGCCGTGGGGTGGAAGGAATTTAAATATCCATCAATAGATGAATAGATAAAGAAAATGCAATATACAAATACAATGGAATATTATTCATCCTTTAAAAAAATGGAAATGCCATTTTATACTACAACCTGGATAAATTTGAGGACATTATGGTAAGTGAAACAACTCAGTTGCAAAAAGACAAATACTTCATGACTATGCATATAAGTCATCTAAAGTAGTAGAACTCTTAGAAACAAAAAAAAATAGAATAGTGGTTGCCATGGGATACGGGGAGGGAGAAAAGGGGAATTGTTTCATGGACATAGAGTTTTAGTTTTACAAGATGAAAGATTTTGGAGATCTATTGCACAACAGTGTAATACTACTGTACTGTACCCTTAAACATAGTTAAGATTGTAGATATTGTTATGTGTTTTTTACCACATCTCAAAAATTACCTCAAAATTATCTTAAGATCAAGGAGCCAAGTGTAAGAGCTAAAACTATAAAACCTTCAGAAGAAATCATAAGAAATATCCATGATCTTAGATTTGCCAGTGATTTCTTAGATAAGACATTAAAAGAACAGCTGACACAAGAAAAAATAATATGTAAATTGGACTTCGAATTAAAAGATTTGTGCATCAAAAGACACTATCAACAGAGAGAAAAGGCTACTCACAGAATTGGAAAATATTTGCAAATTATATATTTGGTAAAGGATTCACATTCAGGGTACATAAGTTATTCCTACAACTCAACGTCAACAATAAAAACAAGCAGCCTGATTTAAAAAAAAAAAAAGCATTAAGAACATGAACATCTATTTCTTCAAAGGTATACAAATAGCCAAAAAACATATGAAAAGATGTTCAGCGTTTGTAATCAGTAGGAAACTGCAAATTAAAAGCACCAATAGATATCACTTCCTGTCCGTTAGATTGGCTATTATCAAAATGCACACATACACACAAACAAGAAACAGAAAACAGAAAAGACAAAGTGTTGGTAAAAATGCACAGAAACTGGATCCCTTGTGTATTACTGCTAGTGGATAAGTAAATAGTGTGGTGCAGCTGCTTTGAAAAACAGTTTGACAGCTCCTCAAAAAATAGAAGTACAGTACCATATGATCCAGCAATTCTCCTCTGGATAAAGCAAAATAATCAAAAACAAGGAATTGAACAGAAAAGATATTTGCATGCTTACACATTCATAGCAGCATTATGCACAATAGTTGGAACATGGAAACAATCTGTGTGTCCTTTGATGGATGAATGTAAAAACTAAATGTGGTATAGACATAAAATGGAATATTATTCAGTCTTATATTTTTAAAATATCCTCTGACATACTGCAGCATGGATGAAGCTTGGAGACATTATGGTGAGTGAAATAAACCAGTCACAAGAGACAAGTGCTCTATATGTTCATTTTTAGGAGCTGTCCAGAGTAGTCAAGTTCATAGAGACAAAAGGTAGAATGGTGGTTTCCAGGGACTAAAGAAAGGAGAAAATGGGGAATTACTATTTAATGGGCATGGCATTTCAGTTTGGGAAGATGACAGAAATTCTGGAGATTGATAGTGGTGATGGCCGCACAAAAATGTGAATGTCCTTAATACCGATGAACAGTGCACTTCAAAATGGTTAAATTATAAAAATTTATGTTATGTGTATCCGATCATAATTAAAGAAAAGACTCATTTGGGTTGCCAGGAAATTTGTGACATATCTGTGCTCTCTGTAGGATCACCGCCCCCCAAAAAAAAGCTTTTGAATTGAAAATTGAGATTCAAATTCATACATTGTTCAAATTTATACTACCTATAAATGATCATATACCTTAAAGATGGGCTCCACTGGCAAAACTGAGATACTTATAAACCAAAACTGAAGTTTTTAGAAATAACTTCATAATTGTGGCATAGGGAAGTATAACTGAAAACCAAAAACCATTGGATATTTAGAAAAAACTAAATCATATGAGAAGATAAATCACTATGTGAGACAGCAGATGCAACGGACTTAGTTTCAACTACCAAAAAGTATAAATTTGAAGGAAATTAAAGAAGAAGATAAACTTTATTCCAGAGGATAAAATAATTAAATATATTTTAAAATAATATAAACTATCATAGAAAAACAGAATGATTAGAAAAAAAGAACATTGGCATGGATGGTTTGTCCCTCTATGTTCCAAGGCTTTGGTAGAAGTCCTCACCACTTAATTACTTTCCTCTCCCTTTTAAGTTTGAAAAGTTTTTTCTTTTTCCCCTTCATTACAAAAAAAAAAAAAAATCCTTTAATTATTGATTTGGAGGAATGGGGGTTTAATACACAGTTTTGATGTTATCTACTCTATATTCTATGTCATGACAGATATTAGACACTCATAAATGCTTATTTGAACAAAATAAGTTTCAGTGAAACATATTTCAGTTTGATGTTATGCTCTAAGAAGATATTTATACTTGTTCAAGAAATTAAAATCTCATATGATAAAATTTTAGGTTTAAATAGCTACCTATTATTAAAAATAAATAAATAAATAAATAAATAAATAAATAAATAAATAACTACTTATTGATTATGAGTGTGTTTTGTTTTATGTATTTATTTGACTATGTGTTGCTTTTGAATGTGTAATTATAAAAATATTTTAGAGTAAGCAAATAAAAGTTTGAACAAAGCAATGCCAATATATATTACTTATACAATTTTAAACTGATGTACCATCTTAGATCAAGCCATAACCACACATTTTCAGTTTGCTTCCTAAATTTCATGAAACATCCCTGTGAATTCATTATAATTATAAACTTTTATTTTGATGATTTCATTCTGGATTAATGTTTCAATCTCCCAGCAGGGGGAAAAAAAAAACTAAGTTTGTCTTCTGACTCTTTGCAATATTTCTGCTAAATGTAGTGAGGAAAAAATAATTTAAATTTTAAATTCATTTTAATTTCATTACTAAATACCCTTTAGGGAACACATTTTTTCTCTGTAAAGATAATTAATAATTTTACAGGGTGTTTTCAATATGCATTTGCCTGTAAGAAAATATATAATACAAAGGCTTGGGAAAACAAAAATTATATATTTCTAGATATGATATGCTCCATGTATCTACTGGGAATGTGACTACATTAATATCCAAAATTAAACATAAAAGATACATACTCTTTTCAGAAAGTCAGTCTCTGAGATAATAGCCTATTAATATCAAAAATAAATAAAATATTTTGCTTCTATTTGCTTAACCAGTTTCTAATTTGTTTCTCAGAACCATAGTAAGATTCTTTCTGACACAAATATTTTGCTTTGTAAGCCCTTTCTCTCTTATCTTCTCTCATATCAACTGTTTCCAAAATGTATAGTGACTGTTTTCTGTGATGAATTACTTTTTACCTCTCTTGGAAAACATTAAGTTTTTATGGAAAAAGGCAAACAAACCAGTACTAAATAAAATGCGTACCCAGTTAAACTCAAGCACTGAGCATGCAATTTTTTTTTCTTTTACAACAAATAGCACAAGATGAGTGGCAATTTTATTTCCATGTTTTTTTTTTTTAAATTTAATTTAAAAAACTATTCTTAGGTGATTAAAAGATTCATAGGTGTCACAGGGTGGTTGGAATGTGATGGATGATGATGGTGTGGGAAGAATGTAGCCAAGAGAAGCCTTAATCCCAAATTAGCCTACAGGACTAATCCATCTGCTAAAACAGAATAATCTAATCATGAAACATGAGTTAGTGTTAGGTAGGAAATAACCTCTTAATGAAAATATAAGGCTAATATCAGAATAAAACTGAGTTGTCATGTGTAAAACTTTATGCATTATATTTGAATAAACGTGATGAGAATCAGTGTGGCATAATAAAGGGAAAAATGATTATCATGTTAGATCTAACTGGATTTTAGCCTTGAGTTTGTCATTGAAGAGGTGACTGACTTTACCTGAAATATTTAAATACTCTGAAGTTCCCCTTCCTACATACATGTGTATACTAACCAATATTCAGTTATGTTCTGATACTTAAGAAAAAAAATGTGAAGTTCAAATAAGTGAGCTGATCCATTGAAAGTGCTCCTTGCCAATATTATCTTCCTAATGTTTATTTTAGTAATAGCGTAATTATAGTATTTCTCCTGTATCTATAAGGATACAATTCAAGACCCCAGTGGATACCTGAAAGCACACAGTACTGAACCCTATATACGATGCTTTTCCTGTACCTACATACATGTGATAAAGTTTCATTTAAAAATCAGGCATAATAATAATAAAGTACGATAATTAACACAATGGTATAAAAGTCATGTGAAGGTGGTCTCTCTTTCTTAGAATATCTTATTGCACTAGACTCACTCTTCTTGTGATGACATAAGATGATAAACTGCCGACCTCATCAAATGAAATAGAGTGAGTGTCATAGGTGTTGAAGTAATTATTGAACTAATGATCTTCAGAAGGAGAATTATCTACTTCTAGACTGCAGGTAAAAGAAGCCTCAGAAAGTGAAATCATGGATAAAGGGGGGGGGGGCCCCTATTATCTGGTTTGTGTAGGGAATTCTCCCTCAATATGTAGACACTGATGTGGGTCTACTGATAACCTTTAAGCTTTGGCCATTGCCCATGACGAGAAGGTGGATGGAGCAAAAGATAACATGAGCTTCATTGAGGCACTTGCAAAATTAAAGTTCTCTGAAGCCAAACTTTATAGTCCATTTTTTATGACCTGTCAAAACGCAATTGCAGGATGCCTGCAAATTCAGTGGCCAACTACATAACTTAAACACAATGCCCTTTGCACTTAAATGTTATCCTTTAGTAAGAACTGGTAAGTATTCTAACCAATTATATAAACACTGCGCACTGTTATTTTGGTTTGGTTAGAGTGGCTCAGGGAATATTGCCACCAAATGAAGTTTTTTGTTCGTTTGTTTTTGGAATTCTATTTGGCAATGTAGATTGCCATAATGACATAAAGAAACAGCAGAAATCGTTTTACATGTTGCTATAGCTTCATTAAATCCTATAACCTAAGGCGGTCGGTGGGCATGCTGTCGCAGACCCCCAGGTTGGAGGCTGTTCTTGGAGGCTCAATGTCAAATGAGGGAGATCTGAACAGTGTACCTCCAGTGCTGGCACGGGATTATCCCGAGCAGTGAATTATGACAGAGTGGTGGATAATTGGTGGATAACACACTTCAGATAATTAGTAATCTTTGTACCTTAAGATAGGAGTAAACAAAACCACCTCTTTGAGCATAATTACATTGCATTAACACACACTAATTAAATCTTATAATGATATTTGAATAGCCCCGAAATTTAAATTTATATCCCTGGCAGCCCATTAATTAATATTAGCTCCCTTTTCTGAAAGTGCTTTACCATGTCCCTCACTGACACCGACATCAAAGTTTATCAAGCAGTTGATAACCATCTACACAATAACTTGATAACAAAGAATATGGCCAAGATCCTCGTTTAAAAATGTATTCAAAATACGCCTTACTATGTGAAAGATGAATATACTATTTAAGAGACGTTTCTTCAGTAACATTGATGTTCCCCAGGACAAGGAGATTATACTCTACTTTGGGGAAAATTAGTGAATGTTTGTTGATATACTGAACTGATTTATTAACTTTTTTTTGTAAGTCGGTATCAAAGTCATTAACTTGTCGACTATTCCAGAAGTAAAGCACGTACGTATATAAAATCAGTTTTCCCATAAAGCCCAGTATCACTGGAATAAATAGCATCGGGAACAGTACATGGTTCAACATTTTATTAGAATATGCAACCTTTTATGGTATAATTTATCTGTCCACCCCATTAATTGTTCCACCTCTTCTTATAGTTAAGTTTACTATAAGCATCTATTAGTGCTTTACACATGGTAATTAATATTTGTCTGAATAAAGAAACACTGATGGGTAGAGTAAAACACAAAAATGGAGCGGGCAAGCTAACTCCTCCTCTTTGTGCAAATTGCTCACCGGGATTACTGGGGCATTTCTTCATCTGAAAGACACATGTAACATGGTTTTTCACTCTGTATTTTTTGAATATTCAGAACTAACCCATGGCTTTGGAGACTGTATCAGAGTACAAATCAAAATGAAATGTTAAAGATTAAATAATTTTCAAGAATAATTTTGAAGGCTTTTCCCAATCAGGGCATTAAAGTTCTATGAGTATTTCATGAGCACTAATTTTAATTTCTGTTCTCTAAGACAAATCTGCTCAGGAAAAGTATAACTTCTGCTAGATTTCTTTTCCTTCTTTTTTTTTTTTCCTAGAAAAGAATGGGCAACAATTAAGAGAAGGATAAAATCCCAATACTTGATCTCTGGTCATGGCAAAAACCCAGGCAGTAGGTTTGTGCCTGAGGTATTATTCTCTAGCAGAAACTTTATTGTACTGAAGCATTTTCCTCTTTCTAAAAGGTCCCTTGAAGTAATAGCTACTGTAGAAGCATCCATTCTGATCTGCATTGAATTTCAATATTTCCTGCAGGCATGCAAGACCCTAAATGCAGTTTTTCTCATCTAAAAATATGAGTTTATAGACACTAGTTTATTGATCATTTCTGCCATTGGGTAGATATTATTGACCTATATTGGACATTCTTTCATAATGCTCTCCCCATTAGGCAATCTGGACTAAGAGTGAAAATACACCATGCTACTTCCTTGATACACAATTTCCATTTTAAAGATGCTGAAATTAAAGCATACTGAGATGTTAAGTGTGGTGGATAAAATTACACATAGAATGGATATTACAAATTAAAGTTGAGTTCCATAAGAATTCAAAATAAAACACAGCAATAAAATATGTACAGCTACTTAAATGAAATGTTTAAGCTCAGACCTCACAGAAGAGCTTATACAATGGGGAAAAGACGGTGTCTTCAACAGTGGTGCTGGGAAAACTGGGCAGCTGACATGCAAAAGAATGTTACACAATATACAAAAAGGAACTCAAATTAAAGATTTAAATGTGAAACCTGAAATCATAAAACTCCTAGTAGAAAACAAAAAGACTGAATGGGAGAAGATATTTGCAAATGATATATCCAATGAGAGGTTAATATCCAAAATATAAAAGAACTTATGCAACTCAATAAAAAAAAAAAAGAAACAAATAATCTGATTAAAAATGGGCAGAGGACCCACATAGACATTTTTCCCAAGAAGACATACAGATGACCCAAAGACACGAAAAAACTCAATGTCACTAATCAGGGCAGCCTGGGTGGCTCAGCTGTTTAGTCCCACCAACAGCCTAGGGTGTGATCCTGGAGACCCGGGATCGAGTCCCATTTCAGGCTCCCTGCATGGAGCCTGCTTCTCCCTCTGCCTGTGTCTCTGCCTCTCTCTCTCTCTCTCTATCTATCTATCTCTCATGAATAAATAAGTAAAATCTTAAAAAAAGAAAAAGACATAGGCAGTCTTATGTTTATTCAAGCATTATTACAATAGTCAAGATATGGATCAACCTAAGTGTTCATGGCTGGATGAATGGATAAAGAAGATTACCAATATCTATATTATATCTATTATCCCCCCCCACACACAATATAATACTACTCAGCCATAAAAAAGAAGGAAATCTTGCCATTTGCAACAACATGGATAGATGGATACTCTCATGAGAGTATCTCATCCATCATCATGAGAGTATTATGCTAAGTGAGATAAGACAGAGAAAGACAAATGCCTATGATTTCACTTATATGTAGAATCCAAAAACAAGACAAACAAACCAAACAAAACTAATAGATATACAGAAAAAAATAGTGATTATGAGAGGGGAAGGGTTTTGGGGGCTGAGTGAAAAGGGTAAAGGGGGTTAATTATATGGTGACAAATGGTAATGACTTATTGTCATGACATTTTGTTATATAACGTATGCAAATATCAAACTATTGTCTGGTACACTTGAAACTAATATGTTATGTACTAATATTGCCAAAAAGGGAGCTTAAAAATTCTTTGCCTGTTTCCTACTGCTGCTGTTAGAAATTAACACACAACGCAAATGTGTTCTCATATACCTCTAGAGTTCAGAAATCCTAAAGCCATTTCACTGAACCAATAGCAAAGCTATAGTTGGATGTTAAAATGTTATATAAGTCTAAAAGTACATTCAATTATTTTCTTAAAACTTGATTCTGGTTCTTCCTATTATACTTCAAACTGTACTCTCATTACCAATAAGTATCAATAATCCAATGTCTGTTGCTTTCTCTAAGGAATCTTTCTGGGACAGGCCTCATTTGAAATATTTTATCTTTTTTTCCACTTGCTTATTGTTAAAAGTTAAAGCCCATCCTTTTTCAATGAACATTTAAAGAATCTGAAACATTTATGAAGTGTGCCCTTTGAGGAGCATGTAGATTGGTCTATTTTACAGATAATATTCTAATTATCATATCTTTATGAGAGTTCCTTGGGTGTTAAAAACAAATAAATATATTAAAGGGCATGTATGGACTACTCATGTTAATATGGTAAGAAAAAAAGTTTAAGATCAATTTAGAGTTGTCTACCATAAGACAAGACAAAGTGTTCATTTCCTCTTTACCTATTTTACATAATATTCAGAACAGTAGCTAGAGTTTCAACTAAAATCATTAATATT
Source organism: Vulpes lagopus (assembly GCF_018345385.1). Classification (NCBI taxonomy): domain Eukaryota; kingdom Metazoa; phylum Chordata; class Mammalia; order Carnivora; family Canidae; genus Vulpes; species Vulpes lagopus. The sequence continues at coordinate 3,903,704 of NC_054845.1, forward strand.
GAAGCCTCAGGATCCTTACTTAAGCTGCACTGTTTTATTTATGAAATAGATCATTGTTTCAAAAATCCCATTTCAGAAGACAAGTCCAACCCTATTTACAGTGGCTACTATACTCTGACTAGATGATTATAATTTATATTATAATTAAAATGTTCAGATTGGTTTTACTCTCTGCTAGATTGTAATGAAGCTTTATGGGTAGCTATAATTAACCTCCACTGATATTAATTATGCACATTTAGGGATTTTAAAATTGCTGATCATGCAGTTATCTTAAAGACGCATGGGGCATTGTGGATTAAAAAGTATATACAACTCTTTAAAGACTTCCACCCATAGTCTATGTGGTGAGCAAAAATAGTTGTTAGAAGTGACATGCAGAGGTCATTCAGTTCGTGTTCATTATACATTATTTCACTTTTCACCTGTTAGGTATAGAAAAACCATACATGGTGTCATACATTTTCTCCAAAGGAGCTCAGGCTCTCAGTAGCTCAAGCTAACCCAGCCAATCTGTAAAAGGTAGATGACACTGTTCAATATTCTATCAGTGACTTTCGTCCTCTCCAAAGTTAACCAAAGAGATCCAGCAGGGTTCTGTTTCAGAAGAGAACATAATGGGAACTAAATCTTTATGCAGTGTCTTTATGTTTAAAATGTCAAGGCAGGTGCACATTCATCTCTCCTATCTCTTCCGTTATGCCTTTTCTTACAATCCCCTTCTAAAGTGCTTTCTTTCTATAGTTCTTTTTTTTTTTTTTTTTTAATTTTTATTTATTTATGATAGTCACAGAGAGAGAGAGAGAGAGAGAGAGGCAGAGACACAGGCGGAGGGAGAAGCAGGCTCCATGCACCGGGAGCCTGATGTGGGATTCGATCCCCGGTCTCCAGGATCGCGCCCTGGGCCAAAGGCAGGCGCCAAACCGCTGCGCCACCCAGGGATCCCTCTTTCTATAGTTCTAATATGGTCCCTGATTTTGTGTTTACTGACAACATCAAGAACAGAACCACAATAGGAAGTGTGGGTGCATAGTGCAGCAGTAGAACTACTGCTTAAAATATAAGAGCATTATGCGGAGAAAGGGGAGCCCTCTTACACTGCTGGTGGGAATGCAATCTAGTGCAGCCGCTCTGGAAAACAGTATGGAGGTTCCTCAAAAAGCTGAATATGGAGCTTACGCTACAACCCAGCAATTTCATTACTAGGTATTTATCCAAAGGATACAAACATAGTGATCCTAAGGGGCACTTGAACCCCAATGTTTACAGCAGCAATAGCCAAACTATGGAAAGAGCTTAGGTGTCCATCAACAGATGAATGGATAAAGAAGATATGAGGGTATACCACATATATATATATATATATATATATATATATATATATATATCTTATAAATTTTATATATTATATATATATAATATATGATATTACTCAGCCATCCAAAAGAATGAAATCTTACCATTTGCAATACTGTGGAGCTACAGGGTATTATGTTAAGTTAGTCAGAGAAAGACAAATACCATATGATCTCATTCTTATGTGGAATTTAAGAAACGAAATAGAGGATCATAGGGGAAGAGAGGAAAAAATAAAATAAAGCCAAGTCAGAGAGGGAGATAAACCATAACAGATTTTTAACTCTAGAGACAAACTGAGGGGAGGAGGATGGGGGGATGGGGTAATCGGGTGATGGGCATTTAGGAGGGCATGTGGTAATGAGCGCTGGGTGTTATATGCAACTGATGAATCCCTGAACTCTACCACTGAAACTAATAATACACTATATGTTAATTAATTGAATCTAAATAACATAAACATTTTTGACAAGAAGAAAAAAATATAAGAGCATTATGTTTTAGAATCGGTATAAGAACCTGGATCACCCACTTTCTTTTGACCAAGAACACTTAAAAGTCTTTTCCTTGTGTTCTTTCTCTATCCTCCCCCTTCACTACTTCTAATACCTTATTGGAATACCTATTTCACTCAGTTCATTTAGTCATCATAAATGGAGTATAAGCCACCACCTTTAGGGGTGGCACAAAGGCCAGGAAACATCTAGAGGAGGTATGACTATTACAAACGTAACTGTGAAAAATTCCATTTAATTTAAAGTACCTTCAACCTTAACCCCAAACCATCTCAACACAATTTGAAATGTCATGTTTTTCAAAATTAGCAACTCCAACAGCCAGAGAGCATTTATTAGTGCCAGGTAATGGGATTTTTCCTATTGTTATGGATCAAAAATTTATATGTATCTCCCTAAATGGTTCTTCCAGTAGGCGATATGGTATTCTTTCTATATTTCAGGACCTCCTTTTTTTTCTTTCCTTGGACTATCCTCAATAGCTTAAAATCATTAATATTGAAGCTGCATGATCCTTACTTAAGCTGTATTGTTTTATTAATGAAGTAGCTCATTGCTTCAAAAACCCTATTTCAGAAGACTAGTCCAACCTTATTTACCGTGACTACTACTCCGATTAGATAATTGATACTAACAGGTCTGAAACCAGGCGGGATCTTAGGTATTACTGCTAACAGGATAGCTTGCTGCAGTTTTACACACACACACACACACACACACACACACACACATACACAGGTATTTTGTGATTTTCAAAATTCCATATTAGGTGACTTTGCTTTGATGAGAGACCTGCATCCATACATGTTTTTGCTAACTAAAAGAAATATGAAAAGGATTTTCACTTTTACAGGAAAAGGTGAAAAGCAAAAATGGTGTGTTTTGCAGCAAACCATTGTAGAGACAGCACTCACTCCTAGCAGTGAGTGGCCCCTCAAGTTCCTTCCCCAGAAACTACATGCAGCATCTCAGCATCTCAAGCCACTGTAACTTTGAACTGTGTCTGTGAACATCTCCATTAATTTTATGCATCCTTAGCAAGCTGTGTCCTAAGTTTTCAGAAAAGCCCAAGAGGGATTGTTTTTTTGGGTCCGGAAATGTCCAAAAAATTCTAATAAATTAATGATAACTGTTTCTTCACTTAAGCCGTTTCAGCTTACAAAAATCTTCATAGGAAAGCTCTACTTTCAGATAGCAGGGGCATCCTGTATATACAGATATATGTATACACACATATGCGTATACACATTTGTGTATTTATATAGATATGTATTCATATATGGTCATATACACAGAGTATGTGTGTCTATCTCTCTCTATAATAATCTATACCCTTATAATCTATATTCATATGTATCTATATCTATTGATAGGAACACCATATTTCCAGATCAAGAAAACAGAGTTTTTATTTATTCACAGAGCAATCTGAGCAGCAATGATTCTCCATGCCCCAATCCTCCATAGGACAATGCAAGAAGAGCAAAGTGTCAGTGCATGCAGTTTTTGCACCAGAGGAGATAGAATTATGAAACCTGGAGCTTGTGTAGGGCAGCTCATACATCTGATGGCTCTCAGTCTGGGGATAGAGTGTAGGAGACTTGCTTTCTGGAATACAAACAAATTCTTTCTGGAGAAGGATGGGGGAGGTGAGAAGAAGGTCTCTAGCTCTATTTCATGAGTCTGAGATATAAAGAAATGACTCAGAACGTACTGTACTTAGAATCTAAGTAAATGGATCCTGGGGAAAAGCTACTTTACCTTCCCTTGGAGCAATAAACAATGTCTTACTTCAAAGTCACGTTTACCATTCAATCCTCCTTAAAACCAAGTGTCACTGTTCTTTGCTCTCAAAGCTCTGACCTTGTAGAAACATTAAAAAAATATGTTCATAGAGTGTTGTTTCCAAATGACAATATGGGGTGTTTCCATAGGTAGCTAGTAATTATGGTATCTAAACTCCAAGAGAGCATTTCCTTCATTCCAAACTATTGCCCTTAAGTTAACAGCTCTCTCTTCCCTCTGATTATCCTGGTCGCCTAGCATAACTTCTTCAAATAATCTTAAATAATTACAACCCAGTGGTTTTTATTACTGAGGAATGCTATTTTTGCATTCCACATCTTGCAGAAGTTCTGATACGGAGATCCTCAAATGTTGGCCTAAGTGTTGAGACCATCTTCTCTCATTAAGAGAGACCATTGACATTTTTGAACAGGAGTGTATCCATAGTGTTAATTTATGATGATTATTTCAGTAGCAATTGGTTTGAAATATAAATGTGGAAAAACAGGAGACTGGGAGAACACATCAGAAAATATTGCATTAATTCAGGTATAAGATGATATATTCATGAAACAGAGTAGCAATGAAAGTGATGAAAAGCAGGCATTTAAAGCAAGACACATTCGAAAGGAAGAGCTGATACCTGAATTTGGAAGCAGGGGTATAATAAAAAGTCAAAATCATCAACACTTAAGTGATGGGGAAAATGAAAATATCTTTACACATAATTAAAGTCAAAGGAGAACGTTAGATTTGGTGGGAATAAAGAGCTTTTAGAAATGTTATGTTTGAAATGTTAGAATAGCCAAGCAGAAAGGTATAATACTCTAAGAGTGTCGCTACCAGAACAACGGGCTGTATTGATCGTGAGTAAGGCAAATGCAATTATATTTATGTTCTTTCTGTTAGAACAGCTAGTTTATCTCTGGTCTTATTCACTTAATGAAGCTATTTTTCTAGTAGAAACGTAGTCTCATAAACAAGTATGGCATGCTTTTCTTATGAAAGTCTTCACACATCTCTAGCTGTGTCATTATTTTCAGGAACATTAACTGTCACAGGTGGTATCAAAACTTTACAGTTTTTTTGTCCTCTAAAATCTCTGTAATATATTTTGAGTTTGTGTTTCAGAGGATACCTCTTTTAGTCCTAAAAACTGAATTACACACAGTTCAATGTCATTCTATTAGGGATATTACGTTATGGGTGTTTCCTATCTCTGTGAATCAGCTATATGTTTAAGTTAAAGTGAATCAATATAATTACACTTCTAATGATTTCTCTTTTCCTGTGTAATATTAATGTATTTTATGAACGAACAGAAAATGCACTTCTAAGATTAATTGATGACTAACTTGTTCCTTTTAGGTATTATTCCCAAAAATACTTTCAGTAATCATTCAATGGTTCTCTTTTCTGTGACATGTGGGTCACGATATGATGTCAACATGGAACATTGCAGTTTTTACCTCCTTTTGATACCATTTCATGTGAATTATAGACACTGACACCTTTAAAAAGCTTTCACATTATCTAAAACAACACAACTAATATTTCATTGTAATTCAAGAACAAAAAATGTATAAAACTTTGAGCTAATCTAATTATCTGATTTACTTTACAGGAATTAAAGCCATTATACTCAGGTTAATATAGCAGGCTCCCATTAGAACTCTCCTGGTGCTTTAAGGCAAGGTGTGGTGCAGATCTGCATGCTACATCTGAACCTAACAATAGTCTCAAGGAACACAGGCCTTTAACTTCCTGTCTAGTTGCTATATTTTGTTGAATCAACAAATAACAAAGATGAACACTTCAGTGATATGTAGTAAATTTAACTTTTCAAAGGAGGTACTACAATAGCCAAGCAGGTCAAATCAACAAACTGTCATATTTTTCAAAGTACAGACCAAATAAAAGGCATGTGACAGGGGTTCCTGGGTGGCTCAGTCAGTCAAGTGTCTGACCCTTGATTTCATCTCAGGTCATGAGTTGGAGTCATGAGACTGACATTCTCTCTGTCCCTCTCCCTCACCTCCCCTGTCTAAAACATGCATGTGACAAAAGATTTAACCTGGACATTGCATTATTCTGACAAAAGAAGAAGGGGGTGAACACAGTAATTTCATGTGTCTAGATAAAATTATTAATATAGCTCTGTCTTAATGATATGCTTTTGTAGCTTTTCTGGTGGGTTTAAATGTGTATTTGGGGGAAAAAACTCTTAAAATACCTACATTCTAATAATACGGCTCGTACTGAGATGAAGATATGCAATAATAAACTTCCATGGCTCAGATTTGGAGATATTCCAGTTTAAAGAAGAAGCATTTTAAGGGGCATCGTCTTGATGTTGGAAATCTGCAAAGAAAGCTGGATCATACTGATATATAAACTCATAGCAGAGCTGGTGCAAAATCAAATCTTATCAACCTATATTTTTGAGATACAAAAATTGTTTGATTAAATTAAAGTGTATTTTTAAAGAAATCTTTTACCGTATATTTCAATGGTGTGGTCTTTCTTTACAAATAATAAGCCGAATGAGCTAGTAGAGAATTAAATATCAATATACTTGTAGGAATCCTTCCTCTTTTGAAAACCTTATTTGTGGAAATGACTTTAAGGGACTAATATGAAGAATGCCATGGAAGCAACCTTATGATAAGTCATTTGTTTTTCTGTAATCTGCCTTATTGTTTATCTTGTTGAGAAACTTGTTGAGCAATTCTTCTGGATCTTCTGACACCTGACAGGAGCATCATCAGTCACTGCACAAGCTTTGGCCTACAAACTCTTTTACGGGATTCAGGAGGGATATGGATTTAAATTTTAAACTGGTTTCTGTCAGTGTGACAAATGAACACCAGAAAATTGTAGGACAATGGTAGAATGTTGAAATGCACGCCAGAAGTAATGGGCCAATCTTCAAGTGGGATCGACAAAAATAGCCTTAAAGCATCTCCAGGTTTTACCATTACTATCATTCTATGTCCAAGCCATAAAGACAGCCTATTACTGAAGCTTTGCACCCTGCATTGTATTCAGAAGTAACATACACGACTGCTCAGAGTAATTAAACCTTTCAAATGAAAAAATCTTATTCATAAAGCACTAAATTCTTAGCATCAGTTTTTTTTTTGAAGAGTCAGAATAACAAAGAAGAATCTAACAAAGTCTTAATATCATGACATCTGAAATTTTCTCCCAGTTTATTTCTCCTGGATTCATTCGCTTTATCCCTTTACTAGTTGCATATAATGGTGACATTCCAAAGGGTGCTCTCTCACTCAGATTTTTAAAAAATATGTTTTTGCCAGAAAGAACTAGAAAAGATTCATTCCTGAATTTGATGAAGTGCATTTTAATAGATCCAGGGACTTGTAACAGAAATAACCGAAGCAGTGACTGGTATGTCATCAGATGGAGCACAGTGGGGTCTGTCTCAGGATGGAGATTCTATACTTAGAAGTCAAAACTAGAAAATTGCTGGGCTTCAGATGCTTCCAATTCCGAGCAGCTTTGCTTTGTATCCTTTACGGAGATGCTTAGCTGGTCTCTAGTAATGAAATCCAACTTAAGAGTGGTTCGGTGTTGATATGCTAATACAAGTAACTTTAAGATACTCCTGGGAATATTTCATATGGCATTTCAATAAAATATTTATTTTATAAAATTTCTAAACTAAACGCTTGTTCTAATTATTGTTACACAACTATGAAGACGAAATTCTAATGAAAATGCCCCAATTGCCTATTCACAAATGTGGTTTGTACATTAATACAATTAAAGATTCTCTGAATATTTGCCTTCACCAGAATCTCAAAAGTTTTGTAAAAATTGATTCTAATTGTTTTAAGTGAAAAAAAAATGTCATTTTGCTTTCAAATATTGAGTTCAAGTCATTTTTATGAATCGTTCATCATGGTAAATTTGCATCCATTAAAACTAAGAGGATTTTGTGTTGTTTTAAGAGAGGTGGGGGAGGACAGAGGGTAAGGGAGAGAATCTTGAGCAGGCTCCATGGATGAGATGCTTATCAAGAGTTAGATGCTTAACCTACTGAGCCACCCAGGAGTGCCAAGAGTTTGAATGATCTGTGATGATAACTATTTTATTTACAGATAAGGGATAAAAATATATCTGATGGAGAGAAATAATGTGTTTGCTTTTATTAACATTTTTTTAGCCACTAGAGTAATGAATACTGTAAATAAAAGTAAGCATTCAAATTGTGATGGCACAATTTAATACTTTGCTGAAAATGCAAGGTCATTTATTTTCTTGTTTATTATACAAAACTATATTTCTTATCTGAATTTATCCAAAATAAAAATAAAACAATATATTAAATAATTTAAACGATGGAGCCATCAAATATGTTAATGATGTCAAGTGCTATTTTCATATATATATGTATATATGTATATCTATGCATATATATAATTTATAAGACACTGTATAGTGAGCTCTAAGTTGCTAAAGGATTTGTATTATTATATTGATATCACTGATATTCTTGAACATGCCAAAATGAAAACTACTAAACAAACAATAAAGTAGGCTTGGTAAGCTAATTTTAGCAATCTTGTACATGCCTAATCAGTTCAAATCTGTATGACTCACAGATCAATCTCACCCTCTGGGGAGTCTGAGGGAGTATCACCACTTTATAATCATCATGATAGCTATAGAATATATTTATGTAGTATTGCTAAAATATTATAAGGGCTATAAAATGTATTACTAATCAATTTCATACAGAAATAATGATAATAGCAAATAGCCAAGGGAACTCTACTCTAAAAAATGCACGTACTAAAGAAAATTATGTTAACAGAGCAATGAATCGATATAGTGAACTAAATACATTTGAAATATGTTGTTTAATTTTTCTTTAAAGTATGAGAACATATGTAAATGTGAAATATAAACTCATGAAAGAATAAGGGAAAAGATTTGGGCAAGGAGCAAATTCAAATATTAAGGAAAGTAGAATATAAAAGAAAGAAAGGTAATAGAACACAAGACTGTAAAAATTTCACCAGAAATATAGGTTCGAGTAAAACAAACAAATGAAGGTAATAAAGTGAAATGAAATGTGCTTTAATTTTCTTTCAACATCTTGGAGTTCTAAGCAGAATTACAGCACCTACCCCATAAACTTGTTTAGCAAATATTCATTGAAATGAAATATAATGATGATGGTTGCCAAAAGTGAATAGAATTGCTCTTCTTTCTAAATACTGTGGAGTTGATTATATTGGAAGAGTCAGCATCTAAAGCCAAATTTTTCTTGACAATCAAATAAAGGCGCAATCATCTTTGGCAATCCCAGTGTAAAAACCAATGTAGAAATCACTTAAACTCAAATTACCCTTCAAAGTTCCTTAAAAAGTTGTGATGTTACAGGCCTACACACTTTTTCTCATATGTTTGGCTCTAACTCAACTAAAGTTTTTCTCTAGAATTGAAAGAGATATATCTTGTCTTGCAACAGCTAAAGAAATTTTGTTACACTGGGAAGCTTTATAGTAAATTCAAAAATTTCCTTAAGTATCTAGAATCATATTCAGCATTAGGAGATATCTGTCTAATTCCAGGCCAGGGGGTTCTGAACCTAAGGGAGCAAGCAAATTGAAATATTTCAACTCACTTTTGGGTATAAGTTCAGTAAATGCTTCAATAATAAGAATTGCCCAGACTATTTAATTGCTATTTCTATTTTGTTTAATCTCACTCTTTTTTTTTCAAAGTCCCTACAAATATAATTAAGAATATTAAATATGTTAACTTGAATATATATGATGTGATTCCAGTATATAATTCTTATAGTACCTTGTCCTAACACTAAATTTCCATTACTAGGATTAGTTATTTCATTATTTTTAACTTAAAAAAATATGGATATGTTTTTCCTCCCTAAGTGGGTCCTAATGACTGCTTTGAATGAGATCAAAGGAGAGTTGCTTATTTCCATATATGATATTCTAATTAATCCTGACAAAATAAAGTGCTGGAAAAGATTGGGATATTTTTAAGGGGATTATGGTTTTAGTTAAGTGAGTAGAGATGTGTCAAAATAATTTCAGTCTCATTTGGGACAATGCAATTTACTTTATTTTCAAGATGCCAGGTGGATATGAACAGACTTAGGTGAATTATTTCTTATGCTATATCCTAAGCATAAGCATTGGTTATAATTCTTGCTCTTTTATACCTGAGTCACTTACAACAGAAATTTCTATCTGCTTTGCACTTGAGAGTATTAAAAATCCATCTTTTACAAACCTTATTTTACATCTTATTTTATGAAAACCTAGATGTATAACAGATATACAATTAAAATCTCATTAAGTTTCAATTAAAGACTACAAAAAACCAATTGATGAATAGTAGAGACACAGGGCAGCTTTAAAACATGTTAAATGTTGATACCAGTTTTTCTCGAGCATTTCACAGACTGATCTGACCATATTCTTCTTGATGAAAGCGTTGGCTTGGGGACTATGATGCATCTCCCGTTTCACGTTTTCTTCTAGTGAGACCCAGCAATGCTGGTGTGGAGGGATTCTGGCGTGTTGCAGAGCAAGGGCTTTATACTGAGGATATCAGTGGAGACTAATTAAATAAAGGGTTCAGCATGAGCTGAGCACTGGTGCTGGATAAGAAGAAGGAAAATATCAGGAGAGCTGGGGAGAAAGCTTTCAGGTCTGAGGAACCAGGGCAGGAGAAGGTTAGCCTCTGCGACTGAAATAAAAAGGTAAGTGATGAGAAAATAGCGCTAAGAGGATAATGGGGGAGAGATAGGCTGGAAACCTATGCAGACTTGAAAGTTCTAGTCCTAGTGAGTAGTTTAGGCTTCATTTAAAGACGAATTCACGGCAGAGTGTCCTCATTTATAAAGCTAGGATAATGCTCTGACATATTGCATCAGGTTGTAATAAATATTAATAGCTAATGGTTGCACAATAGATACTGTTTAAAAGTGTGTTTAGTATTTAAACTCCTTTTGATATAGAAACTGTCACCCCCATTTTATGGATGAAGATATTGAGGCAGAAAAAAATAAATTGTACAAGTCACATACTTTGGACATGCATCCACTTCTTAAATGTCAGAACCAAAATTCATACTGCAGCCATCAACTTCTAGCAGCTGTGCTCTTAAGTACAGATATACTAGACTCCATTTTCAGAACTAAATGAGATTATTCATGTGATGAAGGAATGTCACCACTCTGATACTGTTTGTGTCCTATGCTCTAAAATCTTCACTTCTCCTTTCAAGTCTTAAATATTTTAAATCCTAATCTTGTTTCAAAAGCTATAAACCCTTGCTTTATTTTCTCAGCCTCTCTAGTCTTTAATGTCTCGCGTCTCTACCCATGGTTAACTTCCCTTCAGTTTCAACATCTCACCCCTCCTCTCATTTTTAACATCAAGTAAAATAAAATACAATAAAGTAAATAAATAAATAAATAAATAAATAAATAAATAAATAAAACGAAACAAAACAGAAATGTGTAAATATCCTCAGCTTCCTATATATTAATATTAATATTGTGTCTCTCACTCACAGTAGGTAGTCCATTTCATATTCTAAGGATGTTTATATAATTCCTATGATTAGATTTTCTGACCATTCCAATTAATGCACTTAACACCCAATAGAATTTTTCCTAAAGAAAGGTGTATTACTAGATTTTATAAAAAGCTTAAAAAATATATCAAATGACTGTGGCAGAAGAGTAAAACATTCCTCATGTTACAAATGTCAAGAATGTGTATATTCCTTCAAATATTTGAAGAAATTAGGTGTAGAGTTAAGAATTCATTCAAAAATAAAACAAAAATTAAACCACATTTTTTTGAATCATGTCAAATGCAATTGTTTAAAAAGTTCTTCCTTTAGGTCTAATTCTATGAAATAATCTCCTTGGCATGAGAAACTCTTTTTCCCCCTTGCTTCAGTTTCATATCCTTTAAGCTCTTAATTTCATTGTTATGAGTTTTAGTGGTTCAGAAGTATCCTCATTTTTTTTTTTTTTTTGGTAATATAATATGATTTTCATCCTTTAGTGTCATTGTCAGCAAAAAGTGTTTTGGTATGATTCTCAATACTCATGTGAAAGCATTTCCTCATACTAAATAAAATAGCTTATAAATTTTAAGTGTTGATTCTATTTCGTGCATATTTCTACAGTTTTGATCATAATGCTTTGCAACTATCCAGACAATAACATGTACCTTGGTTTTTATGTATGCATATTTTATTAGAGGGACAAAATTCTGTCTCTAATCATACAAGTTAACAACTATATTAGAGTTAGTGTTAAAACATGTAAATTCCCATTTTAAACTCTCTATTTAATGTTCCTGAGACTATGCTAATTTTAGAAATAGCTACCTACTTCATAATATTTATGAAGTTTCCATATGTATTTGAAAAACATTTCCAGAGTTTCAAAATTATTTAATATGTTAGAGTTACATAATCCAGATGACCTCTCTTTTATTGTTTTTAAAAAATCTTAGTCTTTGGACTAAATATAGTTTCATGGTTGGAAAAGTTCTTTTTGTCAATCTCAGGCAACTGCTTCTAGCATGCAATCTGTCATTTGAGAAGTAAGTGGAGCATGGCCCAGGTGTGAAGTGAACTGATGGAAAATTATGAATCAAGTTAGCAAGAAGGAGAAATCCAAGGTTGGCTTGAAATATCAGGAAGACCTATGCTTCAGGAATCATGGGCAGAATTATGGAAACAGTTCATGTAAGGCATTAATAAAAACAGTCCCAAGAAATGACACAAAGTTCTTATGCCATTTTAAGGCTTGTAAAAGTAGGGCAGATACCGAGAAAACCTTCAAAGGGTGGAACTGACAGCAAAAAAAGGAATGGATCATTCAGTCCTTCTCAAAACAAATTGTTCTAACTGCAAAGCAATATGTTATTTTCCGAGGACAAAAATAATAAATAAAACAAATAAGGTCCATATGCTTATTAACTTAGAGTCAGTAGTGCCAAGATCAAGTCTACATTTTTTTCAATCTTGAGTATATATGCTGGTCCCACTTCATCTCATTCTCAACTCTACATCCAGAGTGAAGAAGCTTGAGTTAGTCTAATTAGGTCTAAGGGGAAGTCATAAATACATGCACTAGAGCCAGAATTCACCAGTCAAAAAAATCAGGTATGGGGTATGCTGAGGTTTAGGTTGCCTGCTCTAACAACATTCATTATTTTGATTAGAAAAGTCTTCAGTGTTATTTGAAAAACATCGCATAATAAAAGACAACACATAAAGAATAAAGCCAAAGTCATCTTTCATACTATCACTGATTGCTCTGTTAACATTTTTATGCATATCTGTTCAAAGTTATTCTATTTATATGATACAAATTTAGATACACTGCTTAATTTTACCGCTGTGAATTACTTTTAAAATTTTTTATTGTTGTGACCTTTTACTTTTGATCAAATGCAAAAATCCTTAGCAGGATTTAAGCTTGACCTTCCCTTCACTAAATTGGACAACAGTCCAGACAAGCTCCTCACAGTGACCCAGCATTGAGATAGGTGTTAGAGGTGCTTGATATGTTCTCACAACATGCCAACTTTAGAGAGGGCAATGGCCAGAAGAAATGGCATCTGGAGGCTATTTTGAGTCCTATGTTATGGTGTTCTTTCATTTTAACATGAAATAATAATATTTTTTAATAATATAAAATAATAAAAATAAAAATATAAAATAATAAAAAATAATATTTTTATGTTGAGTTTAAATTTTAACCCTTTGCTCATAAACGTTCAAGGCAACTTGTTTAAAATGATGACAAAATAATAATATCAGTTATGGCAGTAATAATAAGTAGCAACAGTGGTATTAGAAGTAGAAGGAGCAGGAGTTATAGAACTATCACTCGGAATTTGGCAGTCGGTGCTATTCTATTGCAGTAGGAACCCTTAAATATCCATAAACATGTCCTATCTTAACATTAAAGATTATTAAGAGCTAAATGAACATCTAATGAAAGGAAACCATAGAATATGCAAATTATTTTATTAGAAAAGCATATACAAAAGAAAAAATAGAAAGTGTTCTTCCTGTATCTACTAACTTCTCAATCCTATTTTTCCTTAATTCTTTGAATATATTCTACTGTATTCCAAAAATATGCATTATTTACTCATTATAGCAATTATAATGTTCAAAATTCTCTCTTAAAACTATGGTCTTGGGACGCCTGGGTGGCTCAGCAGTTGAGCATCTGCCTTCCGCTCAGGAGGTGATCTCAGGATCCGGGATCCAGTCCCCCATCCAGCTCCCTGCAGGGAGCCTGCTTCTTCTGCCTGTGTCTCTGCCTCTCTCTATATATATATCTATCTATCATGAATAAACAAAATCTTAAAAAAAAAAGACTATGATCTTTCTTTACTTCTTTTCAGTAATCTCTAAAAAACTGTAATCACTGAACAAAGAACAGTTACAGTGCTTTACAAACGGGAACTTCTTTTCAGGTTAAAAAATGCATTACTAAATAATTTCAATTTTATTTCTCTGGTATGGTTAATATTTATCTCTGAAATATATTTGTATGATATTTTTAAAATGTCAGTAATCACAGCAAACTAAAATAACTTATTTTTTTAAGTTCTGATTTTGTAGAGAAATGAAATAATTTAGGGATGCAAATAAAATGAGGGATCTGTGGGAAAATTAGTACATATATGTCCAATTATATATAAAAACATATACGTGTAAAACACAAATTTGTTCAGTCTCTACAAAACAGAATCCAGAGTACTTTATAAAATTAAAAAAAATAGGACCTATTAGTGGAGCATGGAGTTCTGAATAATTCAGATTGATGTAGTAGAATTTCTGTTTGGGCATGCTTATACGTCTTCTACTAAACAAAACTTTTAATACAACCATCAGTTACTTTATTCACTATTTCCCTCTTCTTTAAATGCTTAGCATTTATATGCTCTGTTAAGTATGTATTTAAAACTAATAAACACATGGCCTTCTTATAGTGTAGGCATTTTTAAAACTTTGAAGTTCTCTGGAGAAGCAAAGTATTGGGGCTCATTTCATTTTGATTCATGTTATAGATGCTTTATACCATGATATTGACTTTGGTCGTGAGCTGTTCTCCTGGTAGAAATTGATTTATGATACACTCCGTTGCTACCCAGACAGTTTCCAGTGAAGTGACAAAGAAGTTCTGCTCCCATACCCATCTAATCAATGGAAAGCAAAGCAAGACCAGACAAAACAAAACCTTTTATACAAGGGGACTGGATACTAAATGTCATGTTGTGTATGTTCTGTGTGACAATAAATAGTGGACATATGTACTTTGTTAATTGGCATTGTTACGTGCTTTCTAAAAGACCATTTATACCTAGTACATAGATTATAAAAACAGTTGTTGATTGTTAAAAAAATAAATGCCCATACATTTTATGTGAAATTTGATACTTCTGCCTATCTTTGCTTTTTATATTTGTGAGGATATAGTTGTTAAAACGTGTAAAGAATAAACAGTAAGTGACAAAATGAAAGAAAATATATATTAAGGTAGGAAATTGATATTATTTTGCCACACTGAAGACCACGACACATATTATATGTCATCTTTATAGTCTAACACACTAAATATTGCAGTGCACTGTTGTTAAAACATAAACCCTAAAAGAAGAGGAAAGTTACAGTGAGGGCAGATTTTAGTGAGCCTTGGGTGCCATGATGACACATAAAGAAGATTTAATTAATTAAAAAGAAATTTGAGTGTCCCATTTGTATTTTGTTTTAGAAATATGTTTGCGTGCAGTGTGTACAGGAAATGGACTGGAGATAGGATGGATCAAGAGACGATTGCTGTAGGACAAAGAATATTAGCAAAGTTTCTGGGAGGTACAATATCACAGAGGACAAATAAGATGGAACAGATACAAATTTTACTACTTGGTTACTGATAGAATGTGGATACTGAAATACAGGAATGAATTAAGAGTGTTTCTAAGATTCTAGTTCAGGTATGGATGTTGAAATGTAATTAAGATCTGGAATGAAAACAGAACACCTGGAAAGTGGATGCAGGGCTTAAAATGCATTCAATCATAGGTTTCTTGATTTCTGAAACGAAGGCAGGTAATCACTGTAGAAATTGCAAATCAACTCTCACTATGCCGCGATTCCCAATATAGTACATTCTGGTGTCACAGTGGCAGGTTACATTAGACCGCTTCCATCATGGCATCAATTTTCCTCCCAGTGATGGACTTCTATTTGGGGAGTAGATTTGCCTTCTCTGTCTACAGTATCTCTGCCAGTAGCATCACTCACAGATTTATAGAATATTGTGATCATTACCAAGGTATTCCATAAAGCAGTGTCTACCAGAGAACCTATGGCAAGGCAAATGGGGTAGCCTACTTCTCTGCATGGAGTTTTCTGGTCTCATCACATGTTCCATCAACCGAAGCTGGGAGAGCAGTACAGTGACTTTCAGAGGGCTCAGTTAAGGTAACACGTGGCCAATATGAACATGCTGCATTGGGATATTGGCTTATAGGATGAGGCATTCGACTAAAGTCAGCAACCAACATATGACGCAATCTCCCCCATGGCCAGCAATAATACAAACCCCAAAACCAAGAATAGAGATAGGAGTGGTTTTTCCTATTACTAACCTAAATAATTGATTTGAAAAATGTTTGTTTCCATTCCCATGACTTGTGCCTGTAGTGCCAAGGGAAGCCTGCTACCATCAGAGAACCCGGCAATAATCCCAATGAATTGGAAAATGAAATTGTCTTTGTCATTTGACATTTCTCATTCAGATTGAATAACAGATCAACACAGAACCTACCATGTTAATTGATCCTGATTACCAGGGGAAATTGTGTTGTTGATATCTAACAGGGAATAGGAAGGCTGATGGAAGTCAGAATGAATTCACTATGATTCTTCTAAGAACAATCTTTCCTTATAATTTTGATCAGTGGAAAACTGATTTGTCCAAAAAAAAAAAAAAAAAAAAAAGAAGAGTCAGCAGTAACTTATATTGTACAGGAATAACATTTTGAGTTATTTCTCCAGGTCAGGAACTCAATTCATCTGTGATGTAGAAGAGGGTATGGGAGATATGGAATGATTAGTGCCTATCATTATTTAGACACATAAAGATGTCTATTTTTATTAACATACTTCATGGCTACCTAGAAAGCCCAGGACTAAAGCAGTTACATATTTTATATTATGCATTTTTCTTCCATATTCCCACAACCTTATAGGAAGAATGACAGTGGATACAACTTGGTGCATGATGACACACTTGCTAACTCACGATTAGACTTTGGGTATGCCATGAGATTGAGACACAAACTTTTACCTGAATGAAGGATAAGAGTGGAATGCTAAGGGAGCACAGTGTTGGACTTTGCCAAATCTTCTATTTGTGGTTCTATTTAAAAAAGAAAAAGAATTTACTTATTTGAGAGAGAGAGAGAGAGAGAGAGAGAGAGAGAGAGCATGTGGGGAAGGGGGAGAAGGCAAGGGGCAAGCTGACTCCCCAGTGATCAGGGACCCTGACATGGAGCTGGATCCCAGAACCCAGAGATTATGACCTGAGACAAAGGCACATGTTTAACCAACTGAGCCACCCAGGCATCCCTCCATTTGTGGTTCTAAATCCACTCTTCCCCTTCTTTCTGCCCTCTGCCCTACAAAGCTGAGCTTATTGGCTTCTGGTTCTGTATAGCCAATGCAGAGTCCTTGCAAAAAATCATGGGGAGGAAATATATTAATATAAATCTATTTACTCCATTGTATTTGTCCCTGGAAGGGATTTGGTCTGTCCGTGTCTCTGCATGGATGCCACTGCTTCATTTAATATAACCTTCTTTACCCACCTGTCCTTTCAGGTTCTGTGAGCAAATTCCTGCCCAAACCCCTACATGCCAGACACATTTAGAGTTGCTCTGCTATCAGGTGAGTAAAAGCTCCTCTGCTGCTACTTGTCATGGATTCCTGCACTATTCCTTGTGGTTCAAACCATCCTCACACTCTGCATGTTTTCTTACTGTAAAGAATACACAATGAAATCCCCTAATTTGAGTATGCCATGCATTTCCTTTTAGGACCATGAAACTGATGCTGTGTGAGAGCTTTCTAAGACAAGCCATATAGGAAGCCATGAAGGCACTACGGGGAATATTAGAAATATTGAGGTGATCATTGCAGGCCAATCTCATAAATCTTCAACGTATTTGTTGAGAGGCATCTTCTGTGAACAAAGAATGACTGATCAAAGCAGAATTGTTGGTAGATGCAGAGAAAGTTGCTTTGAAATAATCTTGATATCAAAAGCTATAGATCTCATAGATCACCAATGAGATACAAGCTGTAAAAATGGATAGAAGTTGGGACTGGAAAAAGCTCAAGAATACACAAAGGACCTTGTTTTTAAGTCCAAAAATAGTTTGGGTATCCATTAAAAATAGTAATCAGGTTGGCATCATCCTTCTAGAGGGGGATATTTCTTAATAGAAAGCAGTTGCTAGGTTGACAAGATATTTAAGAAAAGGTCATAGAAAGCAATGTATTATCTAGCCAACTTTTCCCTTGGCAAAAAAATGAAGAAAAAATCTTTGAGTTTAGAACATTGGAACTTGAGTTGAGAAGTCTATATAGAAGATTACTCATAAAGATTCTAGAGAAATTTTAGCCAGAAATTGATGACTGAGAAAATGTGCAAAATATATGAAGGTGAACATTGAGAATATTTAACTGTAACATTAAAAGTAAAACAAAGGAAGGATTAGGCGGTTCAATATCATAGAATGTAATTGATAAATATTAGAAAAAAATATGTGGCACCTGGGTGACTCCGTCGGCAAGCATCTGCCTTTGGCTCAGGTCATAACCCACGGTCCAAGGATCAAGTCCCATATCAGGCTTCCTGCTTCGCGGGGAGCCTGCTTCTCCCTTACCCTCTCCTGCCACTTCCCCACCTTGTGCTCTCGTGCACTCTCTCTCTCTCTTTCTCTCTCTCTCTCTCTCTCTCTCATATAAATAAAATCTTTTTAAAAATTAGAAAAAAAATAATAAAATTGGGAGGGAAAGGATACGAAAATGTAGAAGTAACCTGATCTCTCTAATTTTCTTATATGTAATAGCTGAGAATTAAAAGCTGTCAAATCAAGTATAGAAATTATCTTAAAGATGCAAAGGTAAAGACTAGAAATGGTAATATTGATGGAAATGATAGAGGGTTTAGGATTAAGGTATTACAAAATGGCATACATAAAAGATGGCTATAAGAAGAAATAAAATAGAATAACTTTCCCTAAATGTAAAAACTACTATAACAACTACTACAAAACAATTACGAACACAAAACACATTTTGAGCCATACATATGCAAGTGGTTAATATACCATAAGATATTATCATAGGACTATGATCAAACATATCTATCATAAGATTAAGGCAAATAGGTTTAACTCTATAACAGAAAGAAAAAATATCTTAAAAGCATAATTTTCTTTAGAAGTTATTTTTTCAATTATATCATAAAATGGACATTTCACACATCATTACATATTATTCTACAAAACTATTTCCTAAGGCTGTAATAGTATGCCTGCCTTATTTAAGTAACTCCAATGTCTTGCTATTTTATATATTGTTTCCAACTTACTATCCTATATGGTACTTAAAATAACATAGTTACCTATATGAAACCAACATGGAGTTGTGAAAACTCAGTACATAGTTTAAGTGAGACTTATCAGCCAAAAATTATACACATTTAAGGATTTCCATATATTTAATCAAATTGAAAAATATGTATAATAAATATTTTATAATAAATATTTTAAATCCTAATAACACTATATAAGAATTCTCAATTCCTGACAGCTTTGAAAAGGTGAACATTGAAGAATGGGATATCACCATTTGTGTGACAACATGGATGGACCTAGAGGGTACTATTTTAAGTGAAATAAGTCGGTCAGAGAAAACAAATACCATGTGATTTCTTTTATATACAGAATCTAAAAACAAAAAAAAGCAAAAAACAGAAATACAACTCATATAAAAAGAAAAAAATGGTGGTTGCCAGAGGGTAGGTATGTTGGGGGGATGGCAAAACAGGTGAATAGGATTAAAAAATATAAACTTAGAGTTATAAAGAAGTTGTGGAAATAAAAACCACAACATAGGAAATATAGTCAATAATACTGTAATTGCATTGTATGGTGACAGATTATAACTACATTTATCGTGGAAAGCATTGTATTATATAGAATTGTTAAATCACTGTTGTGTATCTTACACTAATATAATGTGGTATGTCAACTATATTTAAATATTTTTTTAAGGTACCAACTGAAACATACTCCAAAACTACTAGCTTCCAACACCCTTATTTTATAGAAAATATAAAGAATATTTTTTCCCCAAGACTAGGCCTATGCAGGTCATTTATTTTTAATTGCTATTATTCTTTCGTCAAAGAAAAAGTAATCAACATGTCAAATTATGCAGAAACTTTCACAACCATGATAATTTTCTAGAATTTCAACCTTTATATTTGAGTAGGAAATTGAAAAACTACTACTGACATGGCATCTTTAGATAGAATTAAGGAACATAGCCCTCTGGAAAATAATCCTCATTCAAATTAAACAATTAAATACACACACACACACATATACACACAAAATCTACATATTTTATATATTGTTTAATATATGTATGCATAAATGTATATATGTGTGTATCTGATTATTTTATGGGTATTATGTATTTATAAATATATACATATATGTGTGTGTGTTTTTACTGCCCAATTTATGATTTCTTTTCCATATATATATATATATATATATATATAGAATGTCAACTATTAGCAAATTCTTGAATTAGAATGGATCCAGAGCCACAACAACAAAATCCTTAGACTGGTAAAAGCTCAACCTAAAATATACTTTTTGGAAACAGGGCAAAAGTATGAATTGAATTCTCCAAATCTAGGTATGCCACACTTGTCAATGAACCAGAGTCTCTAGCATGCCTTTTAGAAAGGGAGAAAAAATTGTAACTTGAGTATTCTTCCTATTATGTTCAGCTGTATTAGTTTTTTATTGATGTGTAACATATTATCTCTGTTTCCATGGAAGAGAAGTCTGGACATAGTCTAGTGAGGTCCTCTATTCAGCATTCCATCAGGCTGAAGTCTAGGTATTGTTTAGGCCTATGAACTCAACTGAGGCAAAAAAGCATGCTGGGATACAATACAGTGATTACCTTCAATGTCTCTTACTAGATAGAACACAAACATTTAAAAATACAAGATTTGTAAGCTAATGCCAGACAAATTCCAAATGAATGATATTCATCAAGAATTATAACTAGTTTTTAACTAAATGATGAATTAAATATAATGATGTTACCTAAAATATTATGTAAGGGAGTCTAAATATCCCTCAAATTAGAAACACAGATTTTGTTTTAATAATTTGTTTGATTGTCTATTTTTGTGTATTATATAAAAGTTATAAGGAGACATTAGGTTTTTCACTAGAGACTGTATTGTACAAATATTCAGATTTACTTTTCCTCCCATGTATCCATGAAAAATTAACAATAGCTTCTAGCTTAATATTTAGTTCCTAAGATATCTTATTTTAACTTATTATGTGATAATGTGTACTTATTAAAAGAAACATGTTAATTAAACAACAACAAAAACAGGGAAAGGAAAAAAAAAAAACATTGTATAATATAACCATGAAAAATAGCCCATATAATTAAAACGTAAATATAAGCTTTGCTAAGTTTATGTCTGATGTATATTTGTAGACAATGAAAATCTTTATCTCATTAAATATAGAGCATAATTCAAGGAAATTATATAAAATGATATTCACATTTATAAACTTTTTGTTTTGAAAAGAAGTTGAAATAAGCTAACAAGGCGTTTCAGTATAAAACTAATTTGTTGACCAGTGTTATTAATTTCCTAGAGTCATGACAAATGTATACCAAAATTATGTTTAAATTTGCTATATTTAAAAACTGTCATTTGTAAATGCCCTGTGTTATTTATCCTCAGGTTAATATGTGTGTGTGTGTGTGTGTGTTTGTGCACGTACCTTTCATACTATTGGATTTTATATTTTATTTTGGAAAAATATAGCCAGATTTTTTATACAAAACTAAAATATCTGGTTTATTTAAACTATCATTTACTTGGCTTAATATCTTAAATTATCTCTTCATTAAATTGCACTCTTCCAATATGTATGCTGCCACTTTTTTAGTCATTGATATTTCATTATTATACAGGCAGATTCATTAATTCAGGTGAAATGATACTAAATTTGCTTACCCACATGACTTTATTTTTGTCATTTCGAGGCATTTTATTTTACTCTCTGTTATCTCCCCTTAGAAAACAAGTGGAATAGCTGTCTCCTGAATACTCTGGTTTTCTATAAAATGCCCAGTCTTGAAAAATAACTTATTTAAGCCTGTTTAAGCTATAAGAGCAGCACTTTTTGACAGTTCTAGGTTAATGTAACCTTGGAGAGTTGAGCAGAACAAGAGTTCAACTAGGAAGAAACTTTATTTCTTTTCTCTAATATTTGCTCCACTATAACACCTAGCTAATTAAATTTACTTCATCTCTAATGAGACCATTTGATAACTCCCTCTCCTCAGCCAGCAATTTCTTTCTAGTACTAATGTGAAGACTGTATGTTTTATTCTTTCATTAAAACTAACTTAATGCAATATTACTTACAAAAACAATAATTTATAGTCATAAGCATTTCTTTCTAGAAACTAGGAATACACAGTACTTATAATAAATTTGCATAATTATGAAAATAATTTTCCAGTTGTTTCAGGTAAGCATTTGATAGAATTATAACTTAATGATGTATTTAACCATAAAAGTCAATAAAAAGTATAGTTCATGGAAAGTATAATGGAAAAGTATACACCCCAATATACATATATAATTCTTTATCTCTCTTGGATTTTGATGAGATTTTCTTTAACATCATTTTCTATGATTAAATGACACATAGAACAGTGAAAAGGGTTGAATTTGCAGCTTAAGATACTAATATAAACAGACAGAACTAATTATATTAATTTCAGTGCCTCTCAAATTTAGGAACATAATAGGCAAACAAAATAATGTGTGTTTTGAATAAAGGAAAGTGAAAGAGACATTTGCAACTGGGTCCTCAATAGGAATTCCAGGCATCCTCTCTTTCACTGCAAGAATTTGAATTGGGAAATTGACCACAGCTCCAGAGACCTGGGGTAGGGAAACATAGTCAAAGTCCATCATATTTCCATTCTACGTGATACTTACTGGTTCAGAGCCTGACTGAAATAAGTCAGTTACTCTTGGTAAGGAAACATTAACTATTTAAAGACAGCAACAAGAAACAAAACTCTCTTTTTCTCTTGTACTTTAAATGAGTGATAAGTATTGATATCCCTCTTGCTTTTTAAGACATCTTGCTATAACCACATATGAAGTCAGTGATAGGATAGAGCCAACACTGTAGATGGCAGAACAGAGAAAAAGAAAAATTTTGCTTCTTGATAGCACTGTTGATCTCTTGGACCAACACTGAATGTCTGTTATTAACAGCTACAAAACACTCTATTTGAAAGAAAAGAAAATAAAGTAACATTGGAAGAAGAAAAAATCTATAATGGAATGTTAATATTGAAACCAAATATAAGCAACCAAATGCAAATCAAACCTAAGCACATAACAAAAATAAGAAATGTAACACGTCCTTAAATCATTTATTTGAATAGAGAAATAGAGCAGAATGGAGGGGATTCAAAGATAAAAATAGTCTGGCTTTGCTCATTAGCTTAAAGAACGATACATTTTTTAGACCAATCTTTCTTAAGAAGTAGATCCTAACTCTGGGAAAGGAACTAGGGGAGGTGGAAGGGGAGGAGGGCGGGGGGTGGGGGTGAATGGGTGACGGGCACTGAGGGGGCACTTGACGGGATGAGCACTGGGTGTTATTCTGTATGTTGGCAAATTGAACACCAATAAAAAATAAATTTATTATTATTAAAAAAAAGAAGTAGATAGAATTTTAGAATTACATGGAAAGCCATTTTTGTGGTTTATTTCACTAAATTTTTATATCATAATTATAATTACTGCTTAAGCAGATGCACAATCTTGATAATGATAAAGAAGATGATGTAATGGTAAAAATATTACTAATATCAAAAATATTGATCAACATTGTAAAGTTGATAATTTTGTTGGATAGTATGGATCTCAGAAAAACAATCCCTGTCCACAGTTGTGGAAAAAAAGATTAGGCATAAGAAGTATTAGATAAGCAAAATTACATACATAGGAATGAATTATATATTGACATTACTAAACTGGGAAGTTCATATAAGGTAAAATAAGATAGATTTTATTGGTATGCTAATTATGGAGTACCAGTAATAATTAAAAACTATTAGAAAGAGATTAATTTTTCTTAAACATGCAATAGGACACTTTAGGCCACATCTAACTTTAATTATTTTAACCATTTAAAAATACGTTATGCATGCTAATTCTGAAAATTATGGCACCTAAAATGTTTTATGCCAATTAAGTTTGAGAAATATTGCATATTTCATTCTCTAAATCCTATTAGAGGTTTAATACTTATGAGCTCATTAAAGACTATAAAAATTTACTGTAGTAAAAAATAAAAGATAAAATGCCAAGCATTTTAACGTCTTTTTAAAAAATAAATCTTAATTATTTTCTGAATTGTTAATTCATTCAAAAAGTACAGAAAGCTATGAAAAAAACATTACTATTTCAGGTTCTTCAGTATCCTGAAGCAACCACAACTGTCAGGTTTGTTTATATACTAGTAGAGAGCCATTCTTTTTTTTTTTTTTTTTTTTTTTTTCATTTTTCTCTCTTATCAAGCATCAGGAAAATCTCAACTAAAATTAAAAAAGAAACAACAAAACCTGAAGTAGTACATATGATAGAATGATCTGACAAGAATTTTAAAGAAGTTATTAAAAAAATTCTCCAACAAGCCATTTTGACTATTTGTGAAATATGAAAAAATAGTCTCAACAAAAGAAAATGTAAATAGGAATTAACGTTTTGAGTTGAAAAATATAATAACTAAATTAAAATACTAATTGTAGGGGCTCAGTAGTAGAATGGAGATGATGGTGGAAAAACATCTGTAAAATTAAAGACAGATCAAAAGAAATTATCTATTTTGAACAACAGAAAGAAAATAGATTTAAAAAATAAACCTGCATGATGGAGTGCTAATAAATGGGGAAACTGCACGTTGGGGACAATGAATAGATGGGATATCTCTATATCTTTTCTCAATTTTGCTGTATATTTAAAACTTTTAATAAAATAAAGTCTTTAAACTTCTCTTAATTAAAATCAATCAATCTGTGGTATCTGTGGACTAAAGTTCTAGTACTCATGTCATTTGAGTCAAAGAAGGAGAAAAGTAAGAATATGGTACTGAAAAATTTAGGAAATGATAATGGTCAAATTTTTCTCAATCCAATGAAAGATTTAAATCTGCAGATTAAGGAAGTGGCTATAACCACAAAAAATAAATTCAAAGAAACCCAGTTCAAAGTATCATAATTAAATGCCTGAAATTAGAGATAAAGGGGGAAAAAGTCCTGGAAGCTGCCAGAAACACTGCTTTACACTTTGGAGAAAAATGATTTAAATAACAATGGATTTCCCACTAATCCATACAGGCCAACAGGCCAGCTAGAAATGGCACAATATTTTTAAAGTGATGAAAGAAAAAAAAAAAACCCTGCCATACAAAAATAGTATATCTATTAAAAATATCCTCAAGGACTAAAGATGAAATTAGGCATTACTAGATTAATGAAAACTAAAGTATTTGTACTTGAAAAAAAAATTGCTAAGAGCAGTTCTTCAAACAAAGAAAACAAAAACAGATTCTTAAAATGTCAATGGAGAAAGATGTCATAAGGGTAAATATATGCTTAAAATAGTAGATTATACTTCTCTTCTTGAGTTTTTAATATATCTGATGATTAAAAGTATAAATTATAACTATGTCATATATATCTCAGAATATGTTGAAAAGTATTTATGACTGATATTATGAAAGGAGAGTAAAGGATCTAGGTGTTCATAAGGTTTTTATATTCTATTTGAAATAGTAAAATATCAATATTTTTAAAATTATGGTAAGTTCCACATATATATATTGTGATACCTAGAGCAACTACTAAACTTAAAACAAAATTACAATGAGATATTTTAAATATCTTAAATTTCTAGAATTCATGTTTCAGTTAAATTAAAATAGAGTCAACACTGGAACATTAAACAACTGTAAACATGACAATTTGTGTGTGGTAAATTCCATGGTAACAGATGAGATCCTATTAAAGTGATATATGTGCGTACAGAAATCTGAAAAAAATACATACCAAAATGAAAAAATCAAGAGTACGCTCTTCCATCTGAAAGACGCTGTGAAGATATGCTTTCTGAGTAGAAATTTTGAAAGAGTAAGGTATTCGAATATAGCTGTTACATTTAATCCTCAATATTTACTACCTATTGATATGTAGATGGATGTTATGTTGCTGTGCATTTCTGTTTTTTTTATGAAAAATAGATTTTTAAAATTTTACTAATAGTTCTTTTTTTTAAAGAAATCTTTTAATTTTTTTTTTTTATTTGAGGGAGGGAGGGAGAGAGAGAGAGAAAGAGAGAGAGAGAGAGAGAAGGAAAGCATAGAGGGAAAGGAAGATGGAGAGGAAGACTCCCTGCTGAGCAGAGAGCCTGACTTGGGGCTCAATCCAGGACCCTGAGATCATAGCCAAGTTGAAGGCAGATGCTTAACCAACTGAGCCATCCAGAAGCCCCTGATATAGTCTTGAGCCTCTTTTTTGGGGGGAGGTGAAGTGCTTATTGCACTAAATAGTTTCAATTAGAAAAATAGTCAATACTGAAATATGTGATTGGGATTAAGAGTACACTTAACATGATGAGCACTGGGTGATGTACAGAATTACTGAATCGCTATATTGTACATCTGAAACTAATACACTGTATGTCAACTGTACAGGATTAAAATTTTAAAATAATTAAAAAATATTTTAAAAATTGAAAATACTTCAAATCAAGTCTTTGTGTAAATCTGTATAAAGGGCAAATATGCTCCTAACATTAGGCAACTGGCAAGTTACACCCTGTAAATTTCAACTTTTTATTCCTGCATGTTTGCTTTCATTGCTAAATTAGGTTTGAATTTCAAATGAATGCATAATTTTCTTTACGAATTTCTTGCACCTCCAATTCCTTTCTTATCCTTAGTTCAAGTTACTCTCAATAGCCTATGAAGATTTACAAATAGAGATTTGTAAATGAATTGTAATTGAAGATAATTCAGAAATGAATACATATAGTGACAACTAAAGTTATGGAGCTTCCCTGTAATTATTGGGTTAATTATTAGGGTTAGGAGAAAATATGTATATATTATTTTGGGAACTTGCACAATGGTTTTTTTTTTTAAGATTTTATTTATTTGACAGAGAGAGAGAGCACAGGTAGGCAGAGCAGCAGGCAGAAGGAGAGGAAGAACCAGGCTCCCTGCTGAGTAGAGAGCCTGATCCAGGGCTCAATCCCAAAACTTTGGGATCATGACCTGAGCTGAAGGCAGATGCTTAACCCACTGAGCCACCAGGCGCCCTGCTCAATGATATTGTAATATTATACAAGTGAATTTTTTTGTGTCATTAGGAATTATTTGTAGCTTCTTAAAAATATAGTTATTATTATCTTCAAAATTATGCCCAACCTCAGGGAATCTTTCAAATTATTTTTCCAAATTATTATTATTCAGACTTTATTCTGAAACAGGATTATTATTGTTTTTGGAAAATTTTGGCAAAGAGTAACCAGATCTAAATGCTCTGGGTTTTTTGAAATGTTCTTTTAGGCATATTAGCGTATGTCCACCTTCTAGTAATAAGAGACAAATGGCTTCCCACTGAATGTATATTTCTGAATCTAAATCATAGTGCCTCAATATTTATATTTCTTGATAAGTAGAGATGACGCCTGAACAAGATGAGTGTCAACTGGTTTGGTCCACTTGTATGTGTGGGGTTTTTTAATATATACAAAGCACTATAAATGGGTTTTCTTTTCCATCTGATTTGCTTAACAGCATTTTCTCTAACTTACTTTATTGTAGTTGTACAGTATATAGTGCACATAAACATGCAAAATATGTGTTAATTCATTGTTTATATCATTTGTAATGCTCCAATCAATTAGTAGGCTTTCTGCAGATAAGTTTTTTGGGGGTCAAAGTTATACATGGATTTTTGACTATAACACGGTTGGCTTCTCTAATCCTCATGTTTTTCAGGGTCAATTGTTTCGGCAATGTTATATTCTGTTATATTATTTTATTATATTATTATTATATCATATCAAATTATTATATTAATTATATCATACCTTGATATATTAGTGCTATAAATTCTAAAGCAGAATAGGAACTATCCTTTATAAATTTTCATTAGAAATGCATATTTAATTGTACCTTAGTTTCTCTCTTTTTTTAAAGATTTTATTTATTTATTTGAGAGAGTGAGCAAGTGAAAAAGAGAGAGAGATGCAGGGGGAGAAACAGACTCCCCACTTAGCAGGGAGCCCAATGCAGAGTTCGATCCCAGAACTCAGATCACGACCTGAGCCAAAGGCAGACACTAACTGACTGAGCCACTGAAGCACACTGTGCCTTAATTTTTCAAGTATTAAATCTCCATAGATAGTTGATAACCTAAATTAATTTAAAATATTTTGTAACTTGCATGAGTTCATTTAGAAGTTTACAATATATAATTTTGTATGTGTCAAGTTTTTATACTTATAACTGATAAAATCTATAAAATTACAAATTCAATAGATTGCATTTGGAATTTTAAATTTAGCTATTTAAAGAAAGGAAGAAGAATATAGGCTGGACTTCTTGCAAAATGTTATTACATACATAATCTTTTGTAAACTTAATAAAGCATTTTGGTACACAAAAATAAAAAAAATGCTTTTCAATAACTATTTCACCTTAATTTAATTGTATTATTATTTTTTTAGAGATCTTTATTTATTCATGAGAGACACAGAGAGAGAGGCAGAGACATAATTAGAGGGAGAAGCAGGCTCCATGTAAGGAGCCTGATGTGGGACTCGGTCCCGGATCCTAGGATCATGCCCTGAGCCAAAGGCAGACACTCAACCACTGAGCCACCCAGGCATCCCTAGCTGATTATTTTAAACAAAATATTGTTTAATACTATAATGTTTTTCTTGCCTTTAATGCTTTAACAAATAAAACTTCATAAATATACAGTCTTATTTTACACATCAAATGAAACCTAATTAGACACACTGAATGACATCTACTATAATATTTTTTAAAACATAGAGTAAACTGTGTACTTTTACTTGGTAGTAATCTCTAGTATATATATATATATTATATATATTACACATATATAATATATATATATATATAATTAGAATAAAACAAATAGGGTACCATAACATAAGTGATTCTATCTTGCAGAAAACAGATGACTTCTCATAAAATAATAAAAATAAAATATTAAACATTGCAAAAATGACAGATTACATAAGATAACTAAGGGAATAACGTTTGTGTTTTTAAATATACAGAATTGTATAACTTTTTAAGGCAGGTGACCTTATTATATTGTATTGTTTATATTTTCCAGTCTTGATAACTAATTTTCTTGCTTTTTATGGTGACCTGTGTTCATCTATATATTTTCCAGTTACTATTACTTATACTAGAAAGTTCAGTATTTGTTTACCTTGATAGTTTTTGCCCATACTCACACAGGTTGTTGTTTTTGTGTGTGTGTGTGTGTGTGTGTGTGTGTGTGTGTTTTCCTTGGTCAAAGTTGGTCTATTGTTTACATTTTTCCAATAGACATTTTCTATTAAAATTACTTAATTTTTTTCATCAAGATCTCTATGATCTCATGAATTATGTTTCTGGAAGAGTCCATTATAGAACCTCTCAAAGTATTTACACTATATTGGTTTTTTTTAAATCCTAATAAGTTATTTTTGGTGGTTATTTCTTTAACTACTAGGCTGAGAGTTTATAGACATCACCTCGAAAAACTTATGAAAAAAATAATTTGTGCTTCCCTTGAGTTTCCAATCTACCAATGTCCTTTTTCAAAAGTTTCAGATCTTTGATGCAGACAATTAATGAACCAAGCAATGTGGATAAAAGTAATCTAAATAAAATATTAGCTAATATATTGACATATATAAAAGACTTCCCTATACATCAATGGTCATTTGGTAAGTGAAAATTATGATCCCTGCTGATCTCACTGTGACTTCACCAAAATAGCTGATATATTGAAAGGAAGTCTTAAAATCTGTCATCTACATTTTTTCTATGGCTAGTCCATTGAAATTAGTTTAATATTTACACAGCTAAAGCTTATCTAGCTGTATTTTCAAAAAGAAATAGGCATGCATGTAATCCCTTTTCTTTCTAATTGTAATGGCTTAAGAGTAAATGAACTCTGTTTTTTTTTTTATCTGCTACAGAATTTTTACAATTTTCTTTTACTTCTGCCAACAATTTTATTTATATATTTGATTATTCTGTTTCGTTTGGTTTGGTCTGTTTTTCCAACTATTTTGGTCTTCGTCACTGTATACATGCTATGTACAATTTCTGAAATATAAAATAAGACCAAATAAAAATTTCCTAGAGGCACTTCCTTATTTCCATTCTCCTTCCTTCTGTTACATCAGATATGTCACAACTTAATTATACTTTCTATCCTAGCTATGTAGCATTATTCTTTTTTCATCTTTTCTCATTCTTCTTTAATCTTGAATACTTACTTTTGTGTTTAGTAAATCCAAGTTTTCCTTTCTTTTGCAATTATATGATGGATTGTATTCTGAATCACGCAGATGGTGAAGATTTCCAAATTAGAAAATAATTAAAATGACAAAAGCTTAACTAACCTACAATTTAACATAAGGAGAAAATATACAGTTAACTTAATTCATTCTTTTGGTATTACTAGTTATCTACACCTGATTACTAATGATTTAGTAACTACAGTCACATGTAATGATCACATCAAAAGTTATATATTTGAATTTTTGTTTGCTGTTGAAATTTCTGATTCCATTGTTCAATGAGGTTGGGGCCTGGCAGAAACACAGTAGAATAAATAGGTGATGATATCAGGTAAAACAGAAATATGTTCTGTTGTTGATAGAAAATGGCTCAAGAAAGGAAAAAAAAAAAAGGCTGGGGCATTGCCAGAAGGATAGAGAAATCAGAATTTTATGCTGAATAAAGAAGAGAACAAGAGGAATAAAACCTATGAACGACAGCAAAGTCCAGGGAGGATACCAAATGTAATACAGAAGTGTAGTTCAGAATTACAAATGAGAATAGTGTATGATGAGAAACTGATGAGCATTGAAGCTTGCATGCTCTAAATTCTGGGTGATTTTATTGGTTCACCTTCCCATGGGCCTCTAATATTCTGGAAGAGTCTGAAAAAAGAGCTTCCAAAGCCAATTGCCTCCTGTTGTCTTTATTAGAAATTCAAAAACATCAGCTTTGTTGCTTTATTATCAGTATGTTTTGATCATTGAATTAAATCTAGATAAAGTTCCAGAATTACTTTTGACCTTTTGAGATTATTTGTTTACTAAAGCATGCTAAATTTAAAATTTAATAAATATGGATGACAAGTCTCACATGCCATCATTTAAAACAACTGTAGCTATTTTACTGTTCTCATCCAATCCAAATATATTTACTCAACAAAGAGTCGTCTGCAAACATCTCGATTTGTACCGTAATTTTTATAAAATGAGCAACTAAAAACAAAAATAAACAGAAATAATTTCTGCCAAGGAGGGTCCATTCAAAGGAACTAATTTGTAAATGTGATAACATCCATTTCACTATTCAGGACCTAAGGTTAAGCTGAAAAATTTATTCACTACTCTTTTTACTGGTTAACATTATAAGATAACATCATTTGCTTTTGTGATTTTTTTTTCCTTCTACATTAAACTTTTTTTTTTTTTTTTCATGTCTTGTTGTTAGAACAGGGTGAAAAAAAAAATTTTCACTTTACCGGCACAATAGAACATAAATGCTAACTCAGATAAAAGAATAAGGCTAATATAATGTTTAATTTTTTTATATTACAAATCACAATTACATTTGAAAACAGAGCTGGGATAGACTCCCATAGTGTATAAGCCCTTGTCATTTATGTTGAGGTGGACTAATGCTTAAAGTGTCCAGTAGATGATTATCTTTCTTTTTCTTAAAAAAAAAAAAAGGAGACATTTGAATCTGTGGGCATGGGGTGCTTTGTAATCCTAAATAGGGTGATTTATCTTCTTTCATGGACATAAATACCATAGTAAAATTGTAAAGAATAGAAAGAAATATTTAGATGAGGATGTATGTATCAAAGCACTTTGAAAAATGTTACTTTCTAATACAATACAAATATGACTTTCAGTTTAAACCTGATATTGATTTTCAAAAATTTGTGGAAGGCCTAGTATTTTGTAATATGCGATGGTACATTTTTCTTTGTCATGGCCAAGATACACGACACACAAGGAACAACAGAGTAAAATATAAATACATAAAACCAGGAATACCATCTGAAAAATGTCTACCATCAGAAGCAATAGACTTTAGAATGGAACTTCACATCAGTATATGATGGCAGGGTTTATATTCCTTTCTTGACTTATCCTTCTAACCTTACACTATAAAATTAGACTCTTATAAAATCAGAGCTCTAAAACTCTCCATTTTCCACTGTTCTTCCTTTCTCATTTTTAGTCTTTGCATCTAAAATTATCTGTGAAAGAATAAAGTCATACTTCAGCTGCTGCTGTGTTTAATCTATCAGCATTCAGACATCTCTCCAATGACATTATTCACAGAGTCAAGAAATAAATGCAACTTCAAAGTATGAAATCTGGTCTCTCTCTCTTTTTAAATATGATAACATTTTCAAAGGTGAAAGAGGTCTTCCTTGAAACTAGCAACTGATTTCATGCTGTAAGTTCCTCATTTTACTTGAATTTGATACTAAATAGATGGGCGCACAACCATATCAAATATGACTGCCCTACTTTGTTAAAGTCAAACATATTAGAAAGCAAGAGACTTATGCAATCATTATTGATCAGAAGATGAAAATGTGTCACAACATTTATTGAGCACCTATTTTTATTGGACATTAGTGTGTAATATAATATCCATAATTTCTCAATATGAATGAAATTGTAGTATATGAAAAAAAGATAGGTCATGGATATGGAAAACTTCCTACTTTAACTCATGGTAGATTTTACTCAGATGATTTTGGTGAATTACTTCATATATCTCTCATTTTTCTTACTTTTAAGATGAGGGTATTAATCTACTTCACAGTTTATGATCTTTCAAAGAATTACTTTATGATAATTTGCTGTAAACCATAAGATATTAAACAATTATAAATAATTTGTGAAGGCCCTATCATAAGATAGAAAAATTATAGAATTTCAGAAAGCATGCTTATTCTTCAGAGTAAAGTTGGTCAGATACCTTTCTACTTAAATCTTTCTAATAGAATCATGAGTATTGGGAACCAGATTGCCCATGGCCGTACTTACTCATAGAGTAGTGGTTCCAAGCCAAGACGACCACAGTACCAACTCCCGCCCACCATGCCCACTCACTGACCAAGAGTGTCATTCCAGGAAAACAGCCTTAGTGGTGCAGGATACTGCCCAGGAAGAAAGCAGTCTATAAAGATCTTGATGAACAACAATTAAGAGAAGGCTGATAGCTCCATGATATAAACAACAGACAGCTAGAAATTTAATAGAAAAAGCCAGGAAAAAAAATAGCCAAGAGACACCCTCCTGGGATCAGTCAACTTGGGGATCTAAAAGGCTGTGGCTGTGCAAATGTCCTAGGCTGCACTCATTCAGGAGTGGTTAGAAGGATATGGGGCAGACTTGAAAACACACAAACCCATCAACACAGACAAGAAGCTTCATTGGTACAAGGGCTTAAAATAGCCTTTGAGCAGTTTCTGAACATGAAGTCACTCTAACCTAGGGCTAGCTCCTTGGAAGGGAGGCTTAAAAATAGAATCATATGTAGCCCTAGCAGGCTGAAAAGTTCTTTCAATGACCAAGGATGGACCCCTTGAGATCCTAAAAGAGACCTTCCAAGCTAAAAGTCCTTGGCTAATGATGCGAGCAAAAATAAGTAACAAAATAAATAAGAAAAATAAGTAAGTGAATTATAACAACAGCATAAAAGATGATAAGAAGGGATGAGGGGATCTGGTAGGGGACATGAGAGACAGCAATACTGTGATGGGAGTCAGCTTCATAGAATTAATTTGATCAAGTCCCTTAACAGATGACAAAGCAAATGAGAAAAACAAATAATTTCTGAGCAGGATCAGGGACCAGAATTACCATATGACCTAGCAATTCAACTTCTAAATATATACCCCATAAAATGAAAAGACACATCCGTCCAAAGACTTGTATGCAAATAGATCAGAGCAGTATCATTCATATCAGCTAAAAATGGAAATGACTTAAATGTTCATCAGCTGATAAATTAATAAATAGGATGTAAATCAAATATGGTATATCCTTATAATGGAATATTATTCAGCCCTAAAAAAGAAATAAAGGAATAAAACATCCATCCACATGGATGCAAGTTAAAATCTGGTAAATCTATATTTAAATTTGTAAGAAACTGTAAAACTGTGGTATTGGGTTTATTCCGTGGGAGCAAAAACCTTCACATTAGATTGTGGTGATGGCTTTATAACTCTATGAACATACTAAAAAGCACTCATTTGTGCACTTTAAATGGCTGAATTACACCTTAGTAAGAGTGTTTTTAAAAACATGCGCATGTGGTAAAATTAATGCCACAATCTACAGGAGTTAACACTGAATATTGGATCAGTAGGATTAGATTTAAAATGTCTACGTAAGTAAAGCTGGGGTAGACATATTTCACCCATTTCTGTCCTTTCACATCTCATTCCTTAAGACACTTCTCCAGCAGAAACTCAGGCCGGAGAAGTGCCATGGAGGTATTTTTACTTGGTGATGCTGCCCCTAGGTGCCATTGACTTGATCAGGGACTGACTCCTCCTCTCCAGAGTCCATCAATGGACAAACAGACAGATTAGTTTCCTTGAAAATTTCAACAGAGAGACACAGAATTTCCAATCAGTTACAGGTATTTAAGTAGCTAGAAAAGCCATTTTAAAGTTGTTTGCAACTGTCCATCCCAAAGAAAACTGTTTGCCAAAAAGAAACACACATATAGAGTAGACGTAGACGTGCAGAGCTATGTACAGATGACCATCTGAGAATTGGAGTGGGACAGAGAATGACACAGAGAGAATAAATGAGTCATTGCTTAGGTTACTGGGGACTCCTTACTCCCAACATCTACTCACATTGCTTCAAGTCTGACTTTTTCTCCTGAATGGCCCTACACACTCCATTAAATTCTACACAGCTTTGGGAAGTACTGGTTCTTACCAACAAAGGAACTCTACAAGCAAATAGAAATTGATGGCAAAACCTAGTTTATATGTAAAATATCATCAGTGAAATGAAGATGTGGCTGTGGAGATGCTGTCAGCTGGACTTAGGGCCCGGCCTAGAAGTAAAAGTAAGCAGTCTTGGATATGATGTGCCAATAAAGGCATTTAAACCTGGGGAGGGGGATCCCTGGGTGGCGCAGCGGTTTGGCGCCTGCCTTTGGCCCAGGGCGCGATCCTGGAGACCCGGGATCGAATCCCACATCAGGCTCCCGGTGCATGGAGCCTGCTTCTCCCTCCGCCTGTGTCTCTGCCTCTCTCTCTCTCTCTGTGACTATCATAAATAAATAAAAAATTAAAAAAAAATTTAAAAAATAAAAAATAAAAAAAAAAATAAACCTGGGGAGGTTGAGGCACCCATGCCTGGAATGATGACGGACCCTGGAGGACTTAATTACCAAAATCAGAATATATAAACTATAATAGTATTAGTGGACCTAGAGAAATGACAGAAAGTGAAAGGTAAACTCAGGTGCGAGATATATGGGCAAGAAATATAAAATGTAGAGCAATTATAGAAGTCTTTTTGGCAATAGTCATAGCTTTCTGAGGAGAAAATAAAGCTGGAAAATAACATTTCACCCAGATATACTAAACTACAACTACAGACAGGTGTTGAACCTGATGCTGCTCAGTAGCAAGTGCAGTGCCTGTAAAAACCTTGGCTCTTAATAATCTCTAAATAATGAGAGCTTCAACAATTTAAATCATTGTTTCTGTAACTGGAAACAGACTGTATATTCACAATTTAGGTTTTGAAAATATGTGTTGTCAGCAAAGGGAATGTCATCTAGAAATACATGGGCAGAGTCATATTCTTGGAACCTCCTAAGGGGTAGATGTAACTGTTTTGAATTAAGAATATGTTGTTTCAATATTCAATGACGATTTTTATTTTGTGTATATTTATTTGTCAGGAGGACTAGTGACACATAACAAATTAAAGCTCTGGCCTTGATTTTGACCTTCACCAAATGTCCACTATTTGATTGTTTTGATACTTAATTCTTCAACATTTTAGATAAAGCCAAAGGTAAACATCTTTAAAGTTTCTAAGAAGGCACAGTCTTTAGATAATAATCTTAAGAGTAGAATGGTCAGCCTGCTTATCAATCTTCACAAAGATTTCCTTTTTGTACCAAGACATCAGGGGGAACCAGAAAAAAATGTTAATACACAATAACAAAATATTATTTAAAAATGGAAAATATGAGCTCTGTTTTTCTTGAAAATATGAGCTTTGAATGGTAATTTAGAGTTTATGCAAAGTCAAAGAAACCCCCAAGAGTAATAAGAGATGAAAATAAGCAGGCGCTTTTGTAACATAAAAATTCCCCATGAGACACTATCATTAGACAGATTATTACCAGCATTTTTCCTTTTCTCTTCATATTCAATAAAAATTTAACAGTCACTGGGTTAATGTTTTACATAGTAAACTGTAAAATAAGAATTTATAGTTATAGCAGAAGCTACATAAAATGTGTTTGTGATGCTGTATATTTTGTATCGGCTCGGGAGACTTGTAAACTTTGGTCTCTCCAGAATTCTTTGTGAAAAAGAGCAGTGTTAAGATGAAGCACAGAACTCTGCATGCACAGGATTGGAGCTCTTTTTTTTTTTTTTTTTTTTTTTTTTTTTTTTTTTTTTAGCACATTTTGTCCGGTGTGATGACAGTTTATAATTAGCTTTGAAGCTATTTAGCTTTTTAACATATGAGAAACTTTTACAGTCAAATTAATAATTCAAAATTCAAATAAAGAGTAAACTTTGGCTGAAACATTGTCTTCTTAATTACTTTGTGTACACACACACACAACATTCTTCAAATCTCACATTTTGTCCATTAAATTATTGTAAACTGGCATTTGGCTTCACTGGTTTATGAACACTTTGAAATTATATGTAAAATTATATGTGCATCTGTATATTTGTCTTCCATTGTGATGTGTGTTTATTTAATTTTCAAAATAGTTAAGTCAAGAAAGTTGAGGGAATCAGTACTGTAATTGTTGCTGATAATGTGGGGTAAAAGGTATAATTTGAGAAAATACTTTTTAAACTTTATCAATGTTGTAAAAAAAAAAAAAAAACAGCCAAAAATAGAAAAACAGGTTCCCTGTGTATTTTCTGTTTAAATGCCACATGTTCCAAATGTTAAATCTATGAACGCAATTTATCACTGATGCTTTGACATTGCTATACTGATGATGGCCTTTAAAAATACTTTGCTTAACTAAATTCATCCTGTTAGAGAAATGCTTAGTCAAATTATAATGTCCTTGTGCACTGAGAAGAGACAGTCATAAATCATCTCTAGTAAAACAAACATTTCTCAGCAACCTTTCCATTTTAATTAATAATGAAGAAGATAATTCTGCTCAGAGGATAACATGACAACTTTGTCTGTAGAGACCATGAAAATCTTTTTAACAAGGCTCTTCTGAAAGAAACCCATCCATCTGTCCATCCATTCATTGACCCACTGAAGTTTTATTTTATTCAGATATATCATGTTAAAGTCTCTATAATCATTAAAAAATAATTCTGGCTCTTATATTGTGACAGTGTTGGGGACTGAATATCAAAACAAAAACAAAAACAAAGCACCAAAACACATTACTCTTTTCCACCTGAAATTTACATTCTAGTGAAAGCAATAGATATTTCTCCAATAGTTAAACAAATATATAATTACAAATTGTCGTAACATCCTTGAAGAAACTACAGGATGCTGTAGGAGTATACAAGAAGAGGACTTGACTTATCTAGAGGCAGATGTTATAACAGAATTTAAAACTGATTTTATCAAGTAAAGAAAAGTCCATTGACAAAACTTACCCACAAGAAATATATAATAAAAAATTCAGTGCTAAACAAGATAGTTTCTTTTCATGTACTTTCTCTGTTTTCTGCAACTTTATTTGTTTAATAGTTGGTTGATCTGGGCAATGATGTTAAGATTCATTTTTATTGAACTGACTTAGGAAACCTACAACTTCCGAGCTAATCATTGTGGACAGGAGAATTAAATATGCTATTTGGAAATGGTGAATGAAGACAAGAAGTTTTCAAAGAAGACTCTCAAGATTCTTGTTCTTGGGACGCCTGGTGGCTCAGTGGTTGACTGTCTGCCTTGGGCCCAGGGCGTGATCCCAGGACTTGGGATCGAGTCCCACATCAGGCTCCCCTGTGAGGAATCTGCTTCTCTCTCTGCCTGTGTCTCTGCTTCCCTCTTTCTCTCTGTGTGTCTCTCATGAATTAATAAATGAATTAAAAAAAAAAAAGATTCACGTTCTTCAACCATATTTCAGTACATGATGTCAACTTTCACTTACCAAAAAAAGCAAAAAGAAAAATTTTAAACAGAAATAAAAAGAAAATTCAACACGGACAAAATAGTATAAGGATAAGAGGGTCATAGATTTAGTTTTTTGAAATTTTGACTATAAAGAGCTTATTATAGTCCTGAGGGGAGATTTTGAGTAGGCAGT
Source organism: Vulpes lagopus (assembly GCF_018345385.1). Lineage (NCBI taxonomy): Eukaryota > Metazoa > Chordata > Mammalia > Carnivora > Canidae > Vulpes > Vulpes lagopus. The sequence goes on from NC_054845.1 coordinate 3,942,660, forward strand.
TGTGTTTAGCTGCATGAAATTCACTGGAGTAGAATCAAGGAGATAGAATTGGGGTTCATAAATGTATACATACATAAAACCATAAAATATGTGCATTATGAAATCATCCAAGTAAAAATTGGAATGTAAGAGGGGCCTAGGATTAGGTGCTAAGTCTTATGTATAAAAGCCAGACAGAGGTTTTGGTCAAGACATTAAAAGTGTCAAGTGTTACTAAAATTTTGGCTAGACGCTCCACACAGGAGAAAGTAGAAGCAAAGACTAGAGGGGATCATGAACATGCAGCTGTGGAAGGATAAAACAGTTGAAGCTCCTTAAAGGGTGGTTTCCGTGAAAGCAGCTAGAGGGAAGTGAGAAGGCTGTAGTTAGAGGGGTATGCCTTTGATGTTAAGATATGTGCATATGACTTTTTGTATTTAAATATGCATTTACACACAGGTGATGGTCACAGTATTTAGCAGCTGGTGCCACACTAGAGCAGAACAGATCTTGAAGGCCACCTGCAGTGCAGACATCTATACTTTAGTTGTTGGACTGAAGTCACCTTGAGGGCTGAGGGTAAAGCAACTCCTCACTAATACATTGGGAAATATTTAAATATTTTAATAATAATTTTTTAAATAATAATTTTAAAACAGGTCTTTGAGTCTTGCCTATGGTACTTCTGAGCACGCTGGCAATACCTACAATGCCATAACAACAGATTTTGTAAAAATTTACTATTATTCCAAATATATTTATAATTCCTAATACATAATTGGTAAATACTCAGGTCTTCAAGCACGGTCATGTTTTACTGCTTTCATCATTTTCATTTAGCAACTTCAAACTACTTTTTATAGGTACCAGTGATTTAGGCACCAAGTGTTGGTCATGACCGTTTCTAATTCAAATGTATCCATTGTTCTATGTGAATTCCACATACACAAGTCCATTTGTTCATTGTAGCAATTCGATTCCTTAATTCTAATTACCTTTTCTTTCATTCAACTTAAGCCCCCACATAGCTGCATACATGGTGTATAGTAAGTATCTCAGATACTACTCAACCTCTAAACTATTATTTAAGTCATATTTTGACCAACCAAGTATCTATTTAGTCCTTTCATTTAGTTAGTTCCACTAAACCCCTTCTCCTACTTTTATTTATATTCTAGTTTTTTTCTCATTCCGATTTTATGAATTTTTAAAAGATTTTATTTATTTATTTATCTATTTATTTATTTATTTGAGAGACAGAGAGTGAGCAAGTGAGAGAGAGACCATGAATGGGGGGCGGGTAGAGGGAGAGGAAGAAGTGGGCTCCCTGCTCACTCCCTAAGACAGGAGGCTCCATCTGGGGACTCCAGGATCATGACCTGAGCCAAAGGTAGCCACTTCACCTCTTACCGATTGGGCCACTCGGATGCCCCTTTTCTGCTCTTAATTGCCCTAGACTTCTCATTTCATAATTTTGAGGATTCTCATCTTATCATTCATTTCCCAGCCTCTAACCTATGTCCTCTGCCTCACCTGCCCGCAAAACTCCAACTCTCTACAGCGATGATGTCTTGCCCCTCTTCTACTTTAATACTCATTCCTTCATTTAAAAAAAGCAAAAAAGCCACACTTGAAGATCATGGTCTCTAAAGTCATCATGACCTTTATCTTGCTTGGAAATTTCTTAGTCAATTTTTTTTCGATTCTTGGAAAAAAAGAACTATTTTCCTTTCCTTTACATATACTTAAATCCACTTAGAAAATATAATTGATAAATATATAGTGGTATAAAAACTGGTAAAATAAGGACTACTTTTCTGCACGCAGCTTAAAAATGGAACATACTACTAGATAGATCCTTGCATGTACCTTCTCAATCTTATTTCCTTCCCTCTCCCAGAAGTGGATAGTATTCCAAATTTTGAGTTAATGTTAACTTGTTTTTGTTTTTACTTTTGCGCATAGCTATATATTACTTGTTTGCATATTTTAATATTTAATGTAAATGAAATATTTATATATATTTATATCTTTCTCAATATTCTCAATATTGTGTGCTAAGATTTTTCTATGTATCGGGAACTGTGAGAGGTCTGAGACTTTCAGCCTACTTGCTAACTGACAAGCTCCTCTGCTGCAAGTTCAAAGATCTTACAGAACACAGATGACTCCGAGGTGGAGACAAGGAATCGATTACTCCCAGCACAGCGAGCAGCATGACCTCCATGCTCTCCTGGGTGCATCTTGCCCCCCAAGCCCCACGGGGGTAATGTGATGTCAAGGTAAGGTGGATCCTGCATGCACAGTAAGTCTTGTTATAGCTGAGGAACCCAGAGCTTAGAAATCCATCATCTTTTAAAAGAGGCTGCAGGCAAACCTGTTTAACTTTTGCCCTAAATGGAGACATTATCTTTATGATCTTAGACAGTAAACAAATCTGCCCTCTGCCTGAAAGACACTCTATTTTCCAAAGGTGTTTGCTCTGTAAATATGCTTGAAATGATAGTTACACAAGATGTGCAAAAACCACACAGAGAATCATCTCCCAACCCTATATTCATGTGTGCATTCACTTATTTGTATGGTATGGTATTGTTTTACATAAATAGACCCTATTTATTTATTGAGTTGCTTTGAGGCTGTTAATATCACAAAAATACCAATAAATGAATTTACTGAATGGAAGCATATGCTTATCTTCAAATTTAAGAGGTGATACCAAATTAATTTCAAAATTGATTGAACCAACTTACATCATCAACAAGCAGTGTATAAGATTCCCACTAAACCATATCCTCTCTCGTGCTAGGTTGTACAAATGTTTGCAAAATCGTGGTGACGCGAGATCTCATTTTGACTTGGGCTTGCATTTCAATTATGATCTGTGAAAAAGTTTTTAAAAATGTTGATTAGCCATTTGTGTTTTCTGCAAGCCTCTTCTTCATATCTCTTGAAGATTCTATTCTACTTGATATTTTAATGTGCTTGATAACTTTAAGGGAATGTTCATGTGTGTACATGTGTTTATGATTATTTATATATAGCCATATATGTATCTGCATGATCATTTTTTGCTTATAGGTATCACAAATTATAACTATTACTATAGGTCTCATAATTACAACGTATAACAGATTATATTATTATAAGCGCAGTGTGCAGCCGCTAATGTCTTGGCTCAATTTTGTTTTGAATATTCTCTTTTATTTTTAAACCTGGCTTCCTTCCTAGTATTTCCCCATAGTTTAATGATCAGCCAATGATTATTAAGCTATGGGCGCAGGAGTTGTGCTCAAACAACAGGAGCCAGCATCTTCTGCTAATGAATCTGTGCCAGGGTGAGAAAGCACATTCAAAATTTAGGGTTGGTCAGGGCTTGGCCCTCTCTGATTTCTCCTTTGTATGTATGCAGCCAAGCTAGGAATATGCTTGTTTCAACCATGACCATAATCTCAGTAGACTCAAACCCTCCCTTATCTGTTTCTGAAATAATTTTCCCCTTGATAGGCTATGACAATGGGCTTAAGTGTTGCCCACTACTCCAAAGAGAGAGCCTCTTTCAAAGACAGCAAAAAAGATTATGATCCATACAACCTGCTCTAATTTGAAAGAATCTTCCCTTTAATTTAACTGAGGGTGGTCAATTCAAGGGTGGGTAGTGTGGGAGAGGGGGAGCAACTCCAGACTAGCATATTGCAGATTCCCATCACCTTTACTAGAAATTCAGCAATTTCTCAAACCTAAAGTCTTCTTAGATTGTGTCTTTGGTCATTTTCAAGCTATTTTATTTTTAATTATTTATTTTTAATTTATTTTAATTTTTAATTGTGGTGATGGGGTTGCACTTTTGTTCAGCTTGATAACTGCCTTCTGGGCAAAAGTGTTGCTTCTGCCCTGCCTCTCCCCCTTTGCTATTTGCTTTATGCTATTAGGAAGAAAAAAATCTGAATCTAACCACAAATGTTTTTTAATGTAGATTTTTCAAATCATTTCATTTTTTTTAAAGTACTACTACTATGACAAATGTCATGTTAAGTCCTTTATTTGTTTGGAAATAGTTTTGATTATAAAGATGATGATCATTTTCATCCTATTTTTGTAGGAAATTTTATCATCCCAGGTAAGCCGTCTCTATGGCCAGAACACCTGTTAGAGATATTTACACATATATTTGCTATAAAATGTACCATTCATTTGAAGCATATCATTGCCTCCAATGGAGATATTTTCTGAAATTGTTCAACTTTCTGGGACAAACTTATTGGAGTAGATTTTTCTACTAGTCCTTAGATTATCATATATTTTAATCTTTGGTGAAGAAATTTTCATTTGCATTATTCTCTTTTTTCCTAGTCCTTGAATCAAGATCTATCCAGGTGTCTATTCTTCCAAATACCATTGTTCATGATTAATTTTATCTCATTTATCTTTCATTCAGATCTTCAACAATTCTGTCATAGAGCAGGGATGCATTTTCTATCCCTGTAAGCTTTTACATTTTGAGGCTCTACTTCTCTGTATAATATTGTTACTGTTTTTTTGACTAATTGTAAGGAAAAGAATGTCCTTTATGGAAAATCAGTGTCTCTCTCTTTAGTTCTTACTACTTTAACAAATGAAGTTGGAATAAAAATCATTCTGCTACATGTAAGGTAGGATAAGATAGTGAATATGAGATTTTTATATTCAGATAGACTTAAATCCAAACCCAAATCCTCTATCTGCTCTTTGATATTCTGAAAGTTATGACCTCCACTAAGTTTAATTTCTTTGTAAAATTGGGCTAAAACTTTCTACAGGGCTTACTACAAGATTTCAGTGAAATAATACATAGCATAGTCTAAAGCACAAGATAGAGATTCAACACAATTAGCTTTTATTGTTCGCATAAGGAACTCTTCCTGAAGGCACTATCTATCCCAGGACACAATGTGTTATTGCCAATCCAACTCACTCTCTCATCTGCTGCCTCAGGAATTGGAGCCATTGAATATGGACCACTGGCTAAGTGATTCACAGAGTGATTGTCACATGATAGGAAGAAACCGGCAGAATTTAAAACAATACAATCCCTACATCTTAGGTATAGTATGGCCTCGCAAGAGCCAAATACTAATTATTTCTTAGATGGCCATGTCATTCTTTTTCAGGCTAGAGTCTCATCTACTCTATGACATGTGGAAATATTCCACTCAGAATTATAAATCATTGTTCAGAGTGTTATTGTAAATAATGACCTTATTTTGTATTGGTGACCATATAAGTATGATAATAAAAAAGGGAATCACAAAATGTTAGATTAGCTAAAGTATATTTCTTCGGCATTCAGAATTTTTTTCGAAAACACTTGTATAAGGATGCTGGAACCAAAGCGGTCTGCCTTAGAAACAGAAGTTACGAATGCAACATAAACCAGAGCTGCTTATCTGCATCTTCTTTGTTTGTAAGAAAGAAAAGACCTCACACAAAGTAGTGACATAGAATAAAAGCATTCTAAAAATGTCTTCATATCCTTGATTCATCAATGCCTGAAGTTGGTATCACCTTTCATTTTTCATTGCATGAATCCATTGATTATTTGTGTGATTTGCATTTAATTTAAGCTAGTTTTAAATAAATGATTACCGAGGTCAGAAAATATGCATGGTATGATCTCAATCTTTCATATTTGTTGAGGCTGATTTGTGACCCAGTATGTGATCTATTCTGGAGAATGTTCTACGTGCACTTGAAAAAGATGTGTATTACGCTGCTTTCAGATGAAATGTTCTGAATATCTGTTAAGTCCATCTGGTCCAGTGTGTCATTCAAAGCCATCGTTTCCTTGTTGGTTTCCTGTTTAGATAATCTATCCATTGCTGTGAGTGGGGTGTTAAAGTCCTCCACTATTATTGTATTAGTATCAATGAGTTTCTTTATGTTTCTTATTGTTTTATATATCTGAGTGTTCACAAGTTGGGACATAAATATTTATAATTGTTAGATCTTCTTGTTGAGCAGATTCATTTATTATGATATAGTGCCCTTCTTCATCCCTTCTTATGGTCTTAGCTTTAAAATCAAGTTTATGGGACATTTGGGTGGCTCAGCGGTTGAGGGTCTGCCTTTGGCTCAGGGCATGATCCTGGAGTCATGGGATCGAGTCCCCTATCGGGCTTCTTGTGAGGAGCCTGCTTCTCCCTCTCCCTATGTCTCTGCCTCTCTCTCTGTATGTCTCATGAATAAATAAACAATATCCTTTAAAAAATAAAAATTAAAAAAATAAAATCAAGTTCGTTTGGGCACCTGGGAGGCTCAGTGGTTGAGCATCTATCTGTGGCTCAGGTTATGATTCTGGAGTCCTGGATCGAGTCCCACATCAGGCTCCCCACAGGGAGTCTGCTTCTCCCTCTGCCTATCTCTGCCTCTCTCTCTCTCTGTCTCTAATGAATGAATAAATAAAATATTTAATTTAAAAAATAAAATGTAGCTTGTTTGATATAAGTATGGCCACTTCAGCTTTCTTTCGATGTCCATTAGCATAAAATTTGATTCTCCAGCACTTCGCTTTCAATCTGGAGGTGTCTTTAGGTCTAAAGTGAGTCTTTTAAAAGCAGCAAATACATGAGTCATGTTTTTTGTTTTGTTTTGGTTTGGTTTTTAAGAAGTTTTTTTTTTTTTAAGTAGTTTCTCCTTGCCTCCAGTGGAGTGTCGGGACCTTGTCTAGTGTGGTGAGTTTTAACTAGGTGTTCTCTCCCAATGTGTTTCAGTGGATCCTCAGAGTGTATTGTCTGCTCCTGGGCCTCTTCTCTCCTTCTCCTCAGGATCAACACTGTAGCCACCAGGCTCCACACCAGCCACGGTGAGGATTTCTTAAACTCCAGTCTTTGAACTCCAATGGTTATAAAAATTCCCAATAATTAGTCCCTCTCCATTCCCCAGTCAATGGCTTAGGGAAGATGCTTTTCTTGTGTGATCCTCTGTGCACTGCTTTTTCTCTCTTTGGCTCACCTCTCTCTCCATGATCAGGGCTCCCTCCCTTCTGAACACCCGTGATCCTTTTCTCCCTCAAATCAGTTTCTGCACCTCCTACCTCCCATTATGTGGCCTCTCCTTGCTGTCTCTAGTTGTGCAGATTGTAATGTCAATCCTCAGAGCAATATCTTGGGTATTCAGAATGTTTTGATATTTATCTATCTGTATTTGAGAGACAAGGTAAGCATAGGGTCTGATCATGACACTAGGAAACTTGAGGTTAACCACAAGAAAAAAAATTAGAAAGACCACAAACACACGGAGGTTAAAAAACACCCTACTACTAAAAAAAAAAAAAAAAACAAAAAACAAAAAAACCAAAAAAAAACAAAAAACACCCTACTGAAGAATGAATGGCTTAACCAGAAAATTAAAGAATTTTTTAAAAAAATACATGGAACCAAATGAAAATGAAAACAGTGGTCATAAAAGGGAAGTATATAGCAATGCAGGCCTACCTCAAGAAGCAAGAAAAATCTCAAATATACAACCAAACTTTATCCATAAAGGAGCTAGACAAAGAACAGCAAATGAAACCTAAAGTCAATAGAAAACGGGACATAATAAATATTAGAACAGAAATAAATGATACAGAAACAATAACAAAATAAAAAACCAGAACAGATCAATAAACTAGGAGGGGGTTCTTTGAAAGAGTTAATAAAATTGATAAACCCATAGCCAGACTTATTAAAGAGAAAAGAGGAAGGACCCAAATAAATAAAATCATAAATTAAAGAGGAGAGATCACAACCAACACTGTAGAAATACAATTATAAGAGAATATTATAAAATATTATATGCCAACAAATTGGACAATCTGGAAAAAATGGATGAATTCCTAGAAACATATAAACTGCCAAAACTGAAAAACAGAAAGAAATAGAAAATTTAAACAGACCCATAACCAGCAAAGAAATTGAATTAGTAATCCAAAATCTCCCAACAAATAAAAGTCCAGGGCCAGAGTCCCAGGGGAAGTCTACCAAGCATTCAAAGAAGAGTTAACAGCTAGCTATTCTTCTCAAATGGTTAAAAAAAGAAAGAAAGAAATGGAAGGAAAACTTAAAAATTCATTCTACAAGGCCAGCATTCCAAAACCAGACAAAGACTTCACTAAAAAGGAGAATTAGAGGCCAATATCTCTACTGAACATAGATGCAAAAATTATCAACAAGATACTAGCAAATTGAATCCAATAGTATATTAAAATAGTCATTCACCAAGATCAAGTGGGATTTATTCCTGGGATATACAAGGGGGGTTCAATATTTGCAAATCAAGTCAATATGATATACCACATTAATAAAAGATAAGATCCAGACAATCTCCTCCAGAGGCACAAAAGAAAGCATAAAATAAAGCACAACATCCATTCTTAATAAAAACCCTCAGCAAATTATGGATAGAGGGAACATACCTCAACATCATAAAGCCATATATGAAAGACCCAATGCTAGCAGCATTGCCAATGGGGAAAAACTGAGAACTTTTCCTCTAAGGTCAGGAACAAGACAGGCATAACCACTCTCACTATGTTTATTTAACATAGTACTGGAAGTCCTCAGTAATCAGACAACATAAAGAAATAAAAGGCATCCAAATAGGCAATAAAGAAGTCAAACTTTCACTATTCACAGAAAACATGATGCTCTATGTAGAAAACCTGAAAGACCCCACCAAAAAATTTTAGAGCTGATACTCGAATTCAGTAGAGTTGCAGGATACAAAATCAACATACAGAAAATCTGCTGCATGGCTATAGACCAACAATGAAGCAACAGAACAAGAAATCAAAGAATCAATCGTGTTTACAATTCCGCTAAAAACCATAAGGTATCTAGGAATAAACCGAACCAAAGACATAAAAGATTGTACTCTAAAACTATAGGACTGTTATGAAAGAAATGGAAGAGAACACAAAGAAATGGATAAACACTCCATGCTCATGGATTGGAAGAACAAATATTGTGAAAATGTCTATACTACCTAAAGCAGTCTACACATTCAGTGAAATCCCTATCTAAATACTACCAACATTTTTCACAGAGCTACAACAAACAACCCTAAAATGTGTATGGAACCACAAAGTCTTTGGATCGCCAAAGCAATCCTGAAAAAGAAAAGCAAAGCGGGGGGCATCACAATCCCAGACTTCAAGCTGTATTACAAAGCTGTGATCATCAAGACAGTATGGTGCTGGCACAGAAACGGGCACAAAGATCAGTAGAACAGAATAGAGAACCCAGAAATGGACCCACAACTATATGGCTAACTAATCTTTGACAAAGCAGAGAATATCCAATGGGAAAAAGGTCTCTTCAACAAATGGTGTTCGGAAAACTGGACAGCAACTTGCATAAGAATGACACTGGACCACTTTCTTACACCGTACACAAAAATAAATTCAAAATGGATGAAAGACCTCAATGTATGACAAGAAACCATCAAAATCCTAGGGGAGAACACAGGCAGCAATGTCTTTGACATTGGCCGTAGCAACTTCTTACTACACAGGTCTCTAGAGACAGGGGAAACAGAAGCAAAAATGAATTACTGGGACTTCATAAAGATCAAAAGGTTCTTCAAAGTGAAGAAAACAATCAGCAAAACCTAGCAGCAATTTATGGAATGGAAGAAGATATTTGCAAATGGCATATCTGATAAAGGGTTGTTATCCAAAATCTGTAGAGAACTTATCAAACGTAACACCCCAAAACCAAATAATCCCAGTAAAGAAATGGGCAAAAGACATGAAGTGAGGTGTTTCTATAGAAGACACCCAGATGGCTAACAGACACATGAAAAGTTTCTAAACATCACTCATCATTAGAGAAATGCAAATCAAGCCACGATGAGATACCACCCTACATCTGTCGAATGGCTAAAATTAACAATACAGGAAACAACACATTGGCTAGGATGCCGTGAAGGTGGAACCCTCTTTTACTGTTGGTGGGAATGCAAATTGGTGTGGCTACTGTGAAGAACAGTATGGAGGTTCCTCAAAAAGTTAAAAATAGAGCTTACCCTATGACCAGGCAATTGTATTACTGGGGATTTTCCCAAAGGATACAGACATAGTGACTCAAAGGGGCACACACACTCTTTAGCATGCAACAGCACTATCAGCAACAGCCAAATTATGGAAAGAGCTCTACTTTCCACCAACTGATGAACTATAAAGAAGACGTAGCATATATATAACATTATATATAATGGAATATTACCCAGCCATCGAAAAGAATGAAGTCTCGCCATTTACAATGACACGGGTGGAGCTAGACTGTATTATGCTAAGTATTGGAAATAAGGCAGTCAGAGAAAGATAAACATGATTTCACTCATATGTGGAATTTAAGAAACAAAACAGATGAACATGGGGGAGGGAAAAAGAAGGCGGGGCCAACCACAAGAGACTCTTAACTCTAGAGAACAAACAGGATTGCTGGAGGGGAGGCAGGCTAAATGGGTGGTAGGTACTAAAGAAAGCACTTGTTGTGTTGAGCACTGAGTGTCATATGTAGGCGAAGAATCACTAAATTCCACTCCTATAACCAATACTATACTATATGCTAACTAAGTATAATTTAAATAATACCCTGAAATGTTAAAAAATGTTTAAAAAAATAATGCAGAACAAAACCTCAGTCTACCTGCCATTTGTTCTAAAAAACTTGTCACTTTGCTAGAATCTGAGGATAGAAAAAATAAATTGCATATTCTTTTTTCTCAAACGAAATTGCATTCATATTCAAAATAATGAATTTTGGATTTGCCAGAATTTGGGAAGTCCAACCAAGTATCCTCTTTAAAAAGTGTTCATATTTAAGTTTCAGGTTACTGTGAGATCAGCAAATGCAAGAATTTAAAAACAGAAAGTTGAATACAGATGCACTGATGACTAATCAGCTAAATACATCAAGGATAAAACAAAAATATACAAAAGATAAAAATAGAGACAGAACAAAACAAAGGAGCAACAATAACAAAAGAAAGAAAGCAATTACCCATGGGAGAAAAGTTTGATACTAAAGCATACGCACAACTGCTTTATGTGTCAGGTTTGCGAGGAAACAATATTCAAAAGTAGAGCAAGGCCGAGAGGGGTTAGTTGAGTGGGAAAGATATGGAGGGTCAAAAGTTTTCTGGTGAAATGGAATGCATTGAGTTTTTATTCCAGATGAATTGTACAATCTATTTTTTAAATCTTGTGTCTAATATCTTTTCTTTTGATGAATGTCAGTCTTATGCACCAATCTTCCCCATCACAGGTTCACGGCAGAAAACAGGCTGGACAAAAGTTCAAGGCTCAAGTAAGGACAATTAAATATTTTCAGTCATTTTGTTTTGTTTCATTTTTTTCTGAGACTAAAATAGAACCAGGGACAGAGAGAAGGGGGAGCACTTTCCATTTGGTTCTGCCCTATAAGCACGATATAAACTTAGAACATTCAGAGCATTAGGTGGGTGCAAAGTTACCTTCACATGAAGAGATCTGACTAGGCTCTTCTGGGAAAAAAAGAGAACCAGGAAAACAGAGGCACATTCCTGACAGTGTCATCCGATTGCTTCCATCTGACTGTCCCTTGGTTTTTCCAATTACAGGAATCAATACATTCCCATGTCTATCTAGCAAGTTTGAATTGCGTTTATGCCACTTGAAAATCAGATATTGCTAACTAATAGATTGTTTTGTTTTTGTCACAAAATAGGCAACGTGTTCAGGAATAATTTGCAGGAAAACATTTGTTGGAAAGGATGCCTCTTGATCTGGAACATATTTGTATGTTGAATAATCTGCACAGTGTTTTAAAACGTGCCATTTTATTGAAGATATGTTATCAAAAGTTCTCCCCTCCTAATTAGAGGATAGAAAAGTTTGTGAAGTACTGGTTCTGATTTTGTAAAAATAGTTGCCAGGGGAACAGTCCAATTGTGTAATATTTATCTTACAGCATTCCAAACCATTGTTAGATTCATCTCAATTCCATGTTGCAAAAAAAAAAAAATGTTTTGGCAGCTCTTTTAAACCATACATAGTTTGTGTAAACACTGTGCCAAGCAGTCTACGCTACCTTTCAAGTTTGGAGAATATGCAGACGGGAACTTCAGCAAGATTATTTCATAACCACTAGCCATTTGGGAAAATTGTAAAGATAAGCGAAAAAAACTAAAGCTGACTGTTGGAAAAAGTGGTTGACAAAGAAATTGTACAACATTTTGATTGCTTACCGTGTTATTTTGATTTATTGACAAGAGGAATTCCTGTTAAATTATAAATGAGGTAATTTGAGACTTTATATAGGTGTATATATATATGTATATATAACAAACTGATGAATTATAAGAACAATAAATGTATTTGAATGATGGTCAATCTACATATTCATGCTTTATAGAATGCTTATTTTTGCTAGGAATAATGGTCCAAGATGGTTTCCTTCCAAATTAAATTTTGAGGTCTCTGGATTTAGTCCACAATATAGATGGATTGATCTTGTTTGGCCATGTTGATCGTCTTTGAAAGGCATCTCCCAGGTGACTCTAAAACAGTAAAACCATTAGAAACATCTCCCCTAGAGCTGTCTGGTATTGATTTTTCTTTCTTTCTTTTTTTTTTTTTGCTTCAACTGAGACATGAATCAATAACACTTCTTTGACAATCATCACTACTAAAGTGGGGTCACGTTGTATTCCAACACTTCCTAGTATAACTTAAGAGACATCATTGTAAAAATCTATCTCTTAACCCATCATAAGATTTTTTTTTCAGTTAATAAGGAGGACTGATATGCATGATACAGTATACTCCTTTGGGGGGTGGCTTTTATTCAATCGGAGACTTTTGTTAAAGGTCATATAATTTCTTTTAAATTTACTGGTACTCCCTCTCAAATGGTAACAACTACAGAGTAATTAGTACATAGGAATTGGGAGTAATCAAGGTATATTAAATTATATATATATATGTATTGTTTTATGCATATATACCTTATAATTTAATAGAAACATTCACATGTGTGTATTCATCATTCCAATAAACTAGAATAGCATGATGATTCTAATATTTTTAGCAATATAGGGAATGTTGAGTAAAGGTAATATCTAGACTCAAAGAAAAAGAATTGATCATAATAGCTGTTTGAACTAATGTTATTGAGCCATTGCAAATTTTGCCTAAACTTTCCATTCTTACCATGTATCTCTCTTGGTAAGTTACTCATTACATTTTATTCCACTATACTTCATTTCTGATATAAATACGATACTGGTAACTTCATTGAGAGTATTAAAAATTGTCATTAGGATGTGTACTTATTAGTCAAAAGGCAATAAATTTCTATTTTATTCATTTATTGTAAAAAATAAAGGATTATCTTTCTAAAATTCAATTTTCATCTATGGAAAATTAGTTGCTCCCAGTCATTTGAAAAACTTTAATAGGTTATAGCAGAGATAGCTTAATTTTCTCTATTATTGACTAAACATATTTTTTACTAGAATAGATGACATTAACTTGACACTCTTATTTACAAGTAAATTTGATTTTATGTGATTATAAACTGCATCTAATAGTCTAAGGAATAAAAGCATTCACACAGACACATACAAAGAAACACATAGTTAGGATAGTGTTCACATGTATTACAGGTACATTGCCTTGGACTTTTTGTTTGAGAGACCTCAAAAATTCTTTGTTAGTAACAATAAACAAACACATGTGTATTTATATAAACATAGTGATTTTTGAAATTGTCTGTATTCATTGGTTAAATTATTTCCCCCATCCTTTGTAGACTTATACAAATGCCTTTTGAAATGACAGGTTTTGCTGTCCCACACGTGTCCATTAGAAAAATATAAAAATAATTTAATGGTTAATTTGGGGTAATATTAATATTCACATTTGGATATATACTTATTACATGTACGACATACTTATATAGTAGAATATAAATTTTAAAATAAATATAAAATATATACATGCATTACATTTATATATATAAAATATAAATACCAAATATAAATATAAAAGTAATATTTATGTAAACATACTACACACACATATCAGCACACTATATATGTGTGCAAACACACACACATATGTTTCAAATTTGTAGTAATAGAAGCCATTTGTAATCTCAATCATTATGTGTGTATTTGTGCTTATAATTATAATTATATTTATGTGGAATATATTTAGTTTTATTATTTAACAACGTTATTTTCTGTTAAAGCTCTAAGATATACTTAAAATACTGCTTCAAATTTTATGTTTTTATATCCATACTTTACCCATACACATGTAGTACGTGTACACATTACAATATGTTAAATTATTCACAGAAGGCATATTATGTCTGTATTTCATTTATTTTATTTTATATGTTGAAAAGATTTTATTCATTCATTCATTCATTCATTCATTCATTCATTCATTTGACACAGAGAGAGAGAAAGAGCACAAGCAGGGGCAGGGGCAGAGGGAGAGGGAGAAAGAAGACTCCGCACTGCACAGGGAAGCCTGACATGGGGACCCTGGGATCACGACCTCAAGCAGAAGGCAGATGCTTAGCCGACGGAGCCATCCAGGTGCCCCTATTTTTGTATTTTGAAATGCATTTTCTATTATATCTTCTCTCTAATAAGTATAGATATTATATAAGACTAAATATTAAACAAAATTGGTTAACTTAAGTGAAAAGAACAGTGGAGGCATGCAAAATAACATAAATACATTTAGAAAAGATACAACTTCTTTCAGACCTAAAGCCTCACCGGAACCTCAAATGGTCATAACAGCACTGCAGAAAGCCACATCTCATTTGTCTTATGTATCTTAAATCAAAAAGCACACAGTGAATAATAATTAGAGAAAGAAGTCATGGAATAGAAACATTATCCTTTAATGTGTTCTCCATGAAGAGAAAAAAGGTGCTATTATTTTACTTGTAGTCCCTCTATTAGTTTGGCCTAAAAATAGCCATTGACTTGTTTTTCATTATGTGCAATGTCAAAGTGAACTGCCGATTTTGCAGGTGAAATGAATAGCTGCTTTGCTCAAAAACACTCTGGCAATCAGCCACACATTCTGCTAAACCAGCATGCTGACCACCTACTTGGCTTGAGTCAGATGGCTATTTGGAAAGCTTTTCGTCGTTATCTTTTATGTGCTATAACTGCCCACTTTTCAGCATGACTCATTTATCATTTTATGCCAAAGAACTGAATTATCTTGTATTTTTCTTGTTATCTTTCTGGAGAGTCTGACATGACTTTAATGTCAGTGTATTTCTTACTAGAAAAGAACATGTGATATTTTGAAAACTGGCTGAACTTGACAGCGTGCGGATTGACACTCAGAATGTGTAATTTTCTAACATTGCCTTGTGGGATGTACGTGTGTTTACTTTTAGGGTCCGGAAACGTAAAGCTTTTGATATAACACCTCCTAAGATTGTTTTTAAGATTCTTCAAAATAAAAAACAGGAAACTTAGGTCTATCTGGAGCTCTCAGATATGGAAAGACTTTGGTAAGCAGTTACTCTAAGCACTATAGAGGCGTATCCTATGCAGTCTTGCAGAAGCTCCAATAATTATTATTACTTACACATGGGAATTAGAAAACTGAAAACCCCGTTATTAACCCCCATGAAATTGTAGCCAGGGCAGGAATAGGGTTCCATTATGGAAAGGCACAGAGTGCCGAGGAGAAATAGCATGATCTAAACCACTCACAGAGAGAAAACATCTCCTGTAGCCACTCTATCGACTATGCCTTTACCCTGTTTTTCCTCCTGCCATTCTAATAGTCTCTCCTAGCAATATCTTTCTCTCTTTTTAAACTATGACTCTGTGTTAACTTCATTTGGAAGGAATAAACCTGATATCTAACTCAAGGTGTTCATTACTTCCTCACCAACACCCACCAGCAGCAAAAATCACACTGACAAAGGTGATACGGGTAAAGAGATAGGACTAGTAGATGTGAAAGAAATACATCCGCTGATATAAGTAATGCTTGAGTCAAAAAAATTGCTATAGGAAACCTGGAGGGCTGAAATTAAAAAAAAAAAAATCACTTTCAGATCTTTGTACCTAAAGGCACAGTGAGTGTCCAGAAGCTCAGGCATTTATTTTTATTTTTTTGAAACCAATGGTAGATTAAAGGTTACTTTGAAATCAACATTAAGGCTATAACTTGATTTTTTTTACAGAAATTAATGTGGGCTTAATTATCCTTTCTACAACTCCTATTTTGAAAGGCATTCAACGTCGAGAACATGGCATCTTATGTAGAAGCCAGGACTGAGCGTGTATTGGATGAGAAAGTGTTTTGGAGAAAATCAAAGGGATTGCCTACTTGACTTCTAACCTCTGCTATCCTTCTTACTTGCCATATGATCATATAAACAAATGACTGGACAAATAATGTAGCCTGAGGCTTAAGTTTTGCGTTGGTAACCTAAAGATTATAATGCCTAAGTCACAGGCTACGGGATGGTTAATGGGGTAATGTATATTAAGTCCTTAACCTACTACCTTATAAAGAATATTCATAAGGAATATTCAGTGAATGATATAGATTTATTTAATAGTAAACTTTACCAATTTAGTTAATGAAAATGTCATTGTGGATATTGAATCCTTTACTCCTACTTTTCTAAGTTATAGTGGTTTTGTTCATCTTAGTCAAATTTTTTTTGACTAACATGAATTTTCTGTGAAGATTAGCAAAAAGACACATTCTACGAAATCACAGAATTGTGGTTTATCCCAAGATTTAACATGAAGGAATAAAAAATCCCTATTTTAATAATTTGGAGAACGTTGAATATAACAAATCTATAATTTCTTTGTAAAATTTAAGTTGATGATTATGGTAAAAGTGGCTAAGGATATATAAATATTATTTATCGCCATGAAGTTTAAAATTCAGTAGCTGGAACTTGTAGGAAGGTATGTGATCTAGTGATAAATGAAAGTTTTGTCAATGATATCAGAGAAATGTTTGTAAGATTCAGATGGTTCTATATCTGTCAAACAGAATTTTGCAATGCATGGAATGCTCAATTTGAGGCAAAATAAATCTTTTAACTGATTTTCCAAAACACTGATTAATTATACTTAGAACACCATATAAAGCTTGATTATGTCATAAAAATTTAAATTATAAAGGAGTGATATTTTAGAAGGAATGTTAAAAATGAGTTGGAGGACAGAGTTGTAATGATGTGCACATTAGCGAACAGATTTCTCTACTATCACTCCTATTCAAATCGCCAGTCCACAGGTGATCATTCCTTTTGAGGAAATTTAGAGCTATGGGGGAATCGTATTCTAGTTTCATACCCTTGGATCCTCAGTTTCTGGATGTATCTGCAAAGCACATACACACAAGCACATAAATACACACACACACACACACACTCATACACGCTAAAAAAAAAAAATCAAGCGTGGGACCCACTATACGCTCTACTATATAAACATTGAAGTTAAATCATGAATAAAAGTAAATTTTATAAGTTCAAGTAGACATCATTTAAAAAAATTATTTCTATTCATCAACTTTACTTCTTGATAATATTGTAAGTTAATGCAGAACTCAAAGATCTCCCTCAATCTCTATGTTAGTATTGGTACAATTGAGATATTTGCCAGAGTGACCAAGGAATACATTTTTCATATAAGTTCTTCTATTACTCTGTATTGTTCCTCCCCACTTGTCAAGAAACAAACTTAGTCCAGACTGCATTTTCCAACAGATCAGTAGGTGGCCAGGGAGCATAAAATTCCCATGCAGCCATTTCTATAATCATGGCATTGGCAAACTAGCTTCTAGAAACCATTAAACTCATATCATAAATCTGGTCATAGCAAATCTATATGGGAATTGATGGGACATGGAGAATGAATTATGCATCACAGAACTGCTGAACGGCAAAGGAAGAATGCTCACTCAGACACATATTGTATAAAGGAGAAATACATATTTTTATGGTACCTTTGTATTCTCAATATTAAGTAGCTGAAATTGTCACAGAATATGAATGCTTATTTAATGTATGGCTCAATCAATTCAAAAGAAACATTAGAATTAATAATTGTAGAAATAACTGCATTTTGTGTTTGGGCAAAAATATACAGCGATTTTATAGGTATATATTATAGAAAATACACAAAGTATAATATTTTCAATTGGATATGACTAATTAAAGTGATTACCATTCAAGTATCAAAAATAAAGCTTGGTTTATAATTACAGTGATCTCTGACCAGCTCAACTAGTGAGTTTTAGTTAGAAAAAACTCATATTTAAATGCAGATGTAAACACACACAATTATATTAGTATTAAAATAGCAACTAATAGTCTCATAATGCAAATGATGTTGATCTCTTTTTAAAGGTTCAGAAAGTATATATTTTAGAAGAAATATCTATCTACTTATAAAAATTTTCCTGAACTACACATTTCATGTAAAATGAACACAAGAATTATAGTTCCTGATGAAGGAATGAGGCTGATGAGCAAGCTGATCAAATATAGAATGCCTTGAGACCTATAAAATTAATCCTAGTTATTCAATATGCTTTAATTGTGTATATTTTGTGAACATGCCAGTAATCCATTTAAAGAGGCTTCATCCTTACAGTGAGGAAGTCTTGACTACAAGACATTGTTTAAGCAGAATCAGTAATTCCCAAGCTTTCACACATAGTAGACCTTTGCTATTAATGAATTGATGCATCTTTAGAAAGAGGACAAAGAATTCATTTGCTATTCGTTTTAAGTGAATTAATTCAGACTCTTGAGGTGCCAATGAACATATATCTTTGACCATTAGAACACGAAGAATGAGAAAAATGATATTTAGGGGACATTCGTAACATATAGGAGATAAACTTTAGCTAGTTAAATTGAGCCAGTCTCTATTTGGGGGACAATAAAGGGGAGAACTGAAAAAAAATCCTATTCTGGAAGCGGTGGTAACTTGATAAATAAATAAAACCAATGCAGAGTAGATGCTTAAAGTTACTGCCAAAGAATATGTGTGCACTGTTTTAAGTATGGGATGACTCTGTAACACATTTTCTTTTGTGTAAGAAATTACTTATTTTTTACTCTTTAAAAACTGTTTTTAAAAGATAAAAATTTTTATACATCAAAAAGGAACCTAACTGTGTTCTTTTCATTATGCTATAGAGCTTAGAGAGCTTCTTCCCTCCAGGAACTCCACTTTTCAAATTCATGTGAAAGCAGATGATGAAAGTGCATATGTAATTATCTGTCTATACAATGAACTTTAGAGCACAGACTTTAGTATGTACCATAAGCTTTCTTTTAAAATTTTATCTAGTGGTGACTATTTTTACATTATATTATGAAGATATCTTTTTTCCTATTTTACTAGGGATAGGTAATGTAAAAATGTATAAATCTAGAAGTACAAAAGAAAAAGAAAAATATTTCTTACAAATAAAATTAAAAAGCAGGAATCTGATAGAAGTAAATAAGAATAAAATCAAAAATAAAAAGAATAAAATCAAAAGTATTTAGATGCAATGTCATGGAGCTAGAAACTTTATGATGGTATTTTAGTCATCCTGTGTACACACTGGTCAGATATCTAGCAGTAAAGATCACTTTTGCACCTTAGCCCTATAGCATCCTTCACCTAAGAATCCTTTCTCCCTTGCCTAGAAAACATTATTTTCCTCCCAAGCATATGCTTATTAATGTAAATTGACCAGTTACTGAACTACATTGTAATCAGAAGTCTTTTGCAACTAAATTCATGTGCAACTTTGCTGTATGCAAACTTTCTAAAAGTAAAATGGACTTTCTGATCAAAAGCTAGTGAAATACGAACTTAATGGCTACCAGTTAATAATACACAATGAAAGAGTTTATTTCCCTGGGGCTAGGTCAAAGTCAAGAAATAATGTTGGTTTTGGACCTTGAGAGCATTATGCTAAGTGAAATACACTGAGAAAGACAAATACTCTAAGATCTGCCATGTATGTGAACTCTAAAATAACTCCCCAAATAAAAACTCACAGATATAGAGAACATATTGGTGGTTGCCAGAGGTGGGGGCTAGGGGTGGGCAAAGTGGGTAAAGGGTCAAAAGTTACAAACTACCAGTTCTGAAATAAATAAGTCCTGGGGTTGTAATGTGAAATATAGTGACTATAGTTAATAATACTGTGTGGCATATCTGGAAGCTTTTAAAATAGTAGATTTTAAAAGTCATCATTGCAAGAAAAAAATTGTAACTGCATAGATGGATGTTAACTAGGTTTACTGCAGTGATCATGTCACTATAAATACAATAGCAAATCATTATGTTGTGTACCTGAAAGTAATGTTATATGTCAATTATATTACAATCAAGAAGAAAGAAAGAAAGAAAGAAAGAAAGAAAGAAAGAAAGAAAGAAAGAAAGGAAAGAAAGAGAGAGAGAACAAAGAAAGAAAGAAAGAGTGTTGGTTGATGTCACCCACTTTACAAAATTATCTTTAAAAAATCTTTAAAGGATTCTCTAAATTTTGGATTTCAGAGCACTTACAACTATTATATGTTAAAGGAAGATAATCTATGATTTCTTATATTTCAAGTTTTTAATTAAATTCTAGTTAGTTAACATATTCTAAGAATTTTATGGACAGCTTAAAATTTTCTAAAGTTAATATAAACTATGTTTTAGTTACTATCAGTTATCATTACGACTTGCTTCCAATATTAACACAAAAATACATGGTATCATGGTAGAGTACAGAGTCTCTGAATTGAATCTAGGATTATGTTCCTAACGTTTCAATAATTTTTTGAAAAAAAAAGTATGTGGATACAGGCACACACACACACACATATGTTGCATGCTTATAAGCATGTATGAATATATCTAATTTTGTTTTTTATGTCATTTGTTTTTAAAATGAAATGTAAAATGAAACATGTTTTATAACTTTTTATTAAGACATGATTTTAGGAAAAGACCATTTCTTATTTTTTTAAACTTGGAATTGAGATATAATATTGAGAATCTAAATTTTTCCTTTTAGGGGCACCAAGTGGCTCAGATAGTTAAGCATCTGACTCTTGATTTTGGCTCAGGTCATGACCTCAGGGTCATGAGATCAGATCAGATCAAGCTCTTCATCTGGCTCTGCACTGGGTGTGGGGACTGCTTGGGATTCTCTTTCTCCCTCTCCCTCCCCTCTGCCCCACTCTCTTACACAAAAATTACTCTGGATTACTAACCACTTGTGAGATGGAAAAGCAGAACAATATTTGGAAAAAGCAGGGACTTGAGAGACAAGATTAAAATCATAACTTGCCACCTGATGTTAGGGTAGATAGTCTCATTTTCTCAATTATGCAATGGAAATGCTAACACATAATTCTTTATAAAAGAGAGCTGGTATGCTATAATTTTTTGTATCTTTCCTCAATTTCCATTCCCTTATCATGAGAGAAATGGCAAAACTGATATGCAGGAGAAGCTGAGAAGTTGTGAGAAGAGTCAAAATTCTTCTCTGTTCTAGTTTGTGTCATTCATCAGCTTTATCCATTTCTGCTTCTCAGGCTGATTGCACTGTCTAATATTTAGGCCAGGATGCTCTCTGTCACATGGTTTGAATTTGCTCAGGCTTCACGATCCAGAAAGATACCTGGCACTGACATCCTTTTTATTTAAAACTATTATGGTCAAAAGTCTTCAAATGTCTATGAATCCTTTCTATACTATTCCATTGAAGGAAAGTTGCATTTTATGTATCCCTAAAAGAGAAAAAAAATATATCTGCCTAGTGGAAGACTTTCTCTCTACCCTAATGTTTTTCCTTTATGATTGTTTAATCTTTCACTGTTAATATACTCTCTATAATAGAATCATTTGTGGGGCACCCAGGTGGCTCAGTTGGTTAAGCATCTGCTTTCAGCACAGGTCACTATCCCAGGGTCCCAGGATGAAGCCCTACACTGGGCTTCTGGCTCTGTGAAGATTGTGCTTCTCCCTCTGCCCCTCCCTTGCCTCACCTTCCTCATGCTCTCTCTTTCTCTTTCTCTCTCTCAAACAAATAAATAAGATCCTTAAAAATAATAGAATCATCTGCTAATGGAGATAGAATTGGCCTAACTATAATTTCCTGCATGAGTCACAAGGTAATGAAAAATAGTGACTCCAAACTTCTAAATAAATTATTTCTTTAAGTCACCCCAAAGAAAAAACTATATATATGAACATACTTATGTAAACATATATATACTTATATGTATGTATATGTGTATTTTTGTTAACAGTTCATCTGAAAGTGTATACATCATGATTGAGATAATATATTTAAACATGAATGAATATGTGACAAGGTTCAAGTATCTTTCTTTTACATTTTCATTATAATTATGTGGAAAAATTCCCCAGAAGCATGTTGCAAAATGTGCCTTTAAATAGAGTATGAGTACATTTTTGCTGAAACATTTGTGCTTTGGTTAATTTTCATAAGCCTCACAAGAGTGAGGGGGACAGGCTGGAAAGCTCTGGTGGCAGGTGCTTTGCCACCTGCCTCACTGTAATATATGGCTAGCCATAAAGTTAATGCTTTCTTCACTCACTGATCACCATTCACAGAAAGACTGAAGCTTTGGATGAGGTACAATATTTAAGGGGATGGCATTTCAGATTCATGAATGCTTATTCTGAGAATTTAACAGTTTTAGAAACTGCCATTTCTCAGTTCTTGTGTAAAGAGGGGAAACACATTTCTCTATGGGCTATAGCAATCATTTATATATAGTGTTAATATATCTACATCGGATATGCCTTCATTACACGCACATGCACACATGTGTGCGTGTACACATGGCACAACTGGTCGGACATTATTTCTGAGGTTTGTGATACATCAGTGAATTTTATGAAAAATTATGGCAGTGAGTTCATTTTTATTTAGAATAACTGTCATTTTCATTTTCAATTCAATAATCATTTTATTTTTGAGAGTATTAGCTCATATGGCCAGTGGGCAACTGGAATCAGATCAGATGGTAGCTAGCAGAGCAGTGATTTATAGTTATATTTTTGACTCTAGAACCTGATGATTAACTGTGCTATTATATCACAAATATAGACTTATATAAATCAAACGAATCAAGAATTATTTAACCTTCCCTAACTTAAGGTTCTCTAACCATATATTGCGAGGGGGAAAGTATCAATATTGCAAGATCAATTTGAAATTATATGCAAATTGCAAATTATCTGTCCAAAAAACTTTATCTGTTCAAAAAATTCCATCTTTAGTGCTAACCTCTCTCATTAGTAGTTGCTGAGATGACCAATGGAGCTGTCTGTACAGGCAAGAATGTCCTGATAAAATATTGAAGTTTTCTGTGATCTAAGGGAAGATATTTTTCATTCCTCTTATAAAGGCTAAGGTAAACGATTGTAAATTCAATTTCTGATTGTGTCAGTTGTGCCTTGAATTTCCTCCTCCTAGATTTGGGACTTTGAGAAAATTATGACTTTTCTGGATCCCTTTTCTTTCAGGTGAACAGGAAGATGAAAATGGTACCTATTACAGAGCATTATTGTGAATGTGACATGAGATGACAGACACAAAGCTATAGGTTGAACACACACATCTTAATTTGCTATCTCCCAAACTGCAGTAAAAATTCAGCATCCTGAAGTGCAAACTGGAAAACACAAAGCAAGTAGTAAAAGAGACTCTAGCAATGTTTTGTCAACGTGAAGGTCAAAGAGTGATTTGTAACTAATTCAGAATCTTGAATATTGAATCTATGGGTGGTACACATTAGAACTAAACAATAGAGCAGGTGTGCAAATTTGTTTTCTGAATGATTTATTTTTTTTAATTCTCAGTTTGACTCCATCTATAGCTTTTTCTTTTTGAGGATATTTATGATAGTTCTGAATTATTCTTCTACCTGCAAAAATCTGTCTTTTCTGCCTAATACATTTTTAATTACCTTTCATGGTGAATGCTTTCATCAAACTTCTGGTGATCCTGGACTTCATCTTTATGGTTCAGAGTTCACTATTAAAAATCTCATTAAAAACTAAGAAAATTGGTTGTCATCACTGAGACGAGACCTTTTCTTGATGGAAACTCCAAAATCAGATGCACTAGAGAACCACCATTCCTTCTCCTACCAGAAGACAACAGCTCTGTTCTGTGAGGATCTGGAAGCCAAGTAGGTGAAGAGCTTTGAAGTTGTCAACACTTAGGATGTGTGTATTCACTTAGTTTCCCTGTTTCTTATACAGTCTCCTGCTTACCTAACCTCAGCATCCTCTCTGTCCAACCATTCCCTATTTCACAACCTCTAGCGCTCGCTTCTTCTGAAGTTGCTCCCTTCTCTGAATAAAGGAGATCAAAACCCCTCTAACAAATAAAAAATTGTGCATCCTTGTTTTATTGTTTAGTTCTAATGTGCATCCACTAGCAAAGCTATCTGAAAATATCTTAGCTTTTCTGGGGGAATCTAGTGAATAAATGCTGATATTGCTGTCTTTCCCTAGGTTTTAGATTCAGTACATGTTTTTGCAAGTTAAAAAATGGCCATCGGAAAAATGAACAAACAAGCAAACAAGAAACTAAAGCAAGAATTGTGCCAAACAACATCACAAAACTTTGGGTAAAGTTTAGAAGTTGAGAACATTTCCTGTACATAGAGCATTAAGAAAGAAAAAAAGAGAATGTGACATTAAAGGGGATAAAAATAAAATCTAGCCTAGATAACTATAACTAAAAAAAAATTGCAAAAATATCTAAGAGAAAGAAATTATCAAAGAAATAACTCAAGAAAATTTCCCAGAACTAACATTTTTTTTCACTGCAGATAAAAATTGATTTCCCTCATTTTTCTGTAAAATCCTCCCTAATAGGATTGAAAGCTGCATGAGTTGTTTAAGTGTCTCCATATGCTCAGGTAGATAAGATATTTAATCAATAAATATTATTTTGTGTTTGGTAAACTCTTTTAATATATGTGATATATGTATTGCCTGTAAATAGCATTTACCTGCTCATAATCATGTAACTATGGAACATGAACATAAACAAGATGACAATAGAAATCATTCCAGGAATTTGGGAAGATGGAAAGGTTTCCTATATTGTAGAGGGGAAAGCTAAACAGAGATACATTTTCGTTTCCTGATGTTAATTTCATAGCTAAAACTAAACTCTGAAAAATCAAGAAGTAGCAGTTTAGCATAAGGCTATAATTCTTAAAAATGAAGACAAATAGGAGCACCCAAGTGGCTCAATCAGTTAAGCATTAGACTTTTTTTTTTAAAGATTTATTTGTTTATTCATGAGAGATAAAGAAAGAGGCAGAGACACAGGCAGAGGGAGAAGCAGGCTCCCTGTGGGGAGACCAAAGTGGGACTCGATCCTGGATCCTGGGATCATGACCTGAGCCAGAGGCAGGCACTAAACTTCTGAGCTACCCAGGCGTACCAAGCATCAGACTCTTGATCTTAATTCAGGTCTTGATCTCATGATTGGGGGTTCAAGCAGTTAATGAGCTAAAAGGCATTTCTGTGGGGAAGAGGAGATACAGACAGAATCAGGGGAGCCAGTGTATTTAAAACTCTAAAGTATTTGCACATATGCTTTAATCAAGATACAATATATGAAATGAAACAACCAATGACTTTGGCCAATGTCTCACATATATAGAAAACAAATGAGATGATGATTTTTCCTTATCATTATCCTCACCATAGACCAATATTCTTAAATCAACATGATACAACTATACAAATATGTGAGGAAGGAAACATTGGACAAATACAGGTAGCACATAACCAAACATACTGGTACAGGGGAGGGTTCCTTGAGGAAGAGCCATATTTTCTAGCTACATAACGAGACCTGAATGTGGGCTAGCTGTTCTCGAAATGAGAGTTTTAAAGACAGAGAAAGTGTTGCAGGGGCAATATTTCTTACACAAAAGCTGGAGAGCGTATGACTCACATGAGAAATTTTAAAAATATACATAGTATGGCTAGATCACAGAACATCAAATGAAGAAATGGAAGAGATAATAGGAAAGAGGAAGGCAGAAGCCAGATCTGTTTTTTGTTGTTATTGTTGTTGTTGTTGTTTTAAATTTAAATTTCAAGGGGCAGCCCAGGTGGCCCAGTGGTTTAGCACCACCTTCAGCCCAGGGCCTGATCCTGGAGATCCAGGATCAAGTCTCACATTGGTCTTCCCACAGAGAGCCTGCTTCTCCCTCTATCTGTGTCTCTGCTTCTCTCTCTCTCTCTCTCTCTCTGTGTGTGTCTCATGAATAAATAAATAAAATCATTTAAAAATAAATAAATAAATTTAAATTCAAATTGTCAATATCTACTATAACACCAGTGCTCAATCATGTGACCTCCTTAATGCCTGTCACTCAGTTACCCCCTTCCCCCACCCACCTCCCCTTCAGCAACCCTCAGTTTGTTTCCCAGATTTAATAGTCTCTCATGGTTTAGCTTTCTATCTAAATTTTTCCCCATTCAGAAGCCAGATCTTACAGAGCATCAGAAACCATTACTCTCAGGAGTTGGGAGACATTGAAACAGTATACAACACGATAGTGACTGTCTTATAAACACTTTCAGAAAATCTGAATGTGGTATGAATAATAAATTAAGGGACAGTATTGAGACCAACTAGAGATTTTTTTTTTTCAGAAATCCTATGAAACATGATTGTAGTCTCAGCTAGTGTAGCAACAGTGAGCATGGAGGTAAAGTGATCACTTCGAGAAGGAGGAGTGAGAGTACAGAGATTTTATCTGATGTGAGTGGGCTTCAGGGATGGTGAGAAAAAGGATGCAGGACAATTTCAGAGTGGCTGGCATAGACACCTAGGTGGATTGTGATGCTATTGACAAAGTGGGAAATGGATGGAGCATATTTGGCCTGTGGGAAGGGCCAGGGGAAAAATGATGATATGGGTTAAATTGTGCTGCACTTTCAGTGCTTCAAGATAATCTAAGCAAAATGCTGAATTCATCCAACTAAAACACCAGAAAAGGTTGAAGCTATAACACATATTTGGGAGTCATCAAAATGTGGCTCATAATCAAAGTCACAGAAATGTAGTATCTTTCCCAGAGGTGTTTTGTGTGGACGAAGGAAAAGAAACTGGGACAGGATGCTGTGGAACAGAAGTATCACAGCCAGCTCCAAGAGGAGTCTAAGAAAAAGAGGTCAGTGGAAAACCAGGCGTGAATAATTTCAGAGAAGCCAAAGCAAGTGAGTAATCTAAAGAGGAAAGAGTTTTCACTTAACATTTTAAAAGCAAAATTTTTCCAACTCCTTTTATTCATCCAATTGATTTTAGATTTAGATTTCCTGCATATATGTGAGATGTTGGAAGGGAATATAATCTATGGTTTGGTCACCTCTCTGCTCAGGTGCCTGAAACAATGTCAAGTGACTCAATGACTAAATAAAGGTTAGCGCTTTTTAGGATCTATTTATAATATATCGTTGCTTTAAAAACTGATAGGAAACCTTTAATATGCAGACTCAATTTCATTATTCAATTCTATTAATATTATTAAATCTGTGTAACATAATTAGAGCAAATGTAGACTCAAATCTTTAGTGCTTGATTAAAATACTCTTTAATTTTTCTTTAATTCTGCAAATATAATCCCTCAACTGTGAAATAGTTCTGCCATCAATTCACCTGGGTAATCTGTGCCTCTACTTCTTATCAGAATAAGCTTCTCGTGATACAATGAAAAAAAATATGCATGATGCATGTTTATCAAGGATTTGATTTGCAATTTTAAAAAAACGAATTATTACATAAAACTCAAAAGACCACCGAATGAATAATCCACCTTAATTCTTATTAACCAGCTCCCAAAAGTTTCTGTGTGTCTATATAGATTCATGTCACTTTACCACGAGTCGATCTGCCTCGCCACGGTGCCAGCTAAAATACAAAACTATTCCACAAGCAGGGAGATCTTCCTGTTATCCTGGTATCATCACTCCTCCCCTGCTCCTCTCTGATTTCTGTACTTATGCAAACACTCGCCTATTTTCCATCTTCCTGAGTAATTTTGTCGTTCTGATATGCAAATAGAACCACATAATCTATGATTTTTTGAGATTGCTTTTTTTACTCAACCAAATGCCCTTGAGATCCACCCAAGTTACGTATATCAAATTTCATTCCTTTTTATCGCTGAATAGTATTATCATGGTAGGGATGTGCCGCAGCTTAACCGTTCATCTACTAAGGAAAATATTGGTTGTTGACCCTAATAAGTAAGCCACTATGAACAACTGAACAATTGTGTGGAGGTTTTGGTGTGGACATAAGTTTTTATTTCTCTGGGATAAATGCCTAGGAGTACAATTGCCAGGCCATATGGTAAGTATATATTTAAATGAAGCTGCCAAACTATTCTCTTTTAGTGACTCATTTAGGGTAGTTCTTGTCTTTCAGCACTTGAAACATGCAGTGCCACTTTCATCCCGCCCCATGGTATCAGATTAGAGTTCCACTGTTCTTCAAATTATTTTTTCCCTATTTGTAAAGTGTCGATTATTTTCTCTTATTTCCCAGTTGTCAAAAGGCCAGTTAGATTCAAAAGGCATTTTTAAAGAAGTAGTGTTCTGTTCACATTCGCTTTTAATCAATAGTGAAGCCTTTCAGCTTAGGAAACTATGGAAAAACATGTGTGTTTGCAGCACTTTTTAATTGGCTCTTCCACCACACATATTCTATGCTAAAATAGATCCCCAAAATTTATGCTAACTTATTATAAACATGCAAGCCTTTATCTTCTTGGCATAATGTAAAAGGCAGTCATCTCATGAGACACTGTTGTTTTTTCATCTCAATGTTTTTTCAAGTGATAAACCAAAACTGTGACTTTTTATCTGGCACCAAACTAACAGTGTGAGTCACAGGAGAGGAAAAAACTTGAGGTGCTTATGACAGGAAGAAACATGAAATGAATTTACTGACAGAACTTAATGTTACAAGAAATAATGTTATCACTAGTGGACTTCTTTTTATTTAATTTATGTTTTGATTTTTTTTTCGATACTCCCTCCCATATACTGAGGTCCTTACCACAAGGATGCAAATACACAAATATCAATAGAACTTCAAAATATCAAAAATCTTTATTTTTAAAACAACTGCATTACTAGATTAATAAACAAAATTAAACTAAGAAACCCATGACCATTTGAGATTGTTAAAATTAGGTAAGGAGGGGTAGTTCAATGAGTTTCTAAACTATGTGTTTAGGATCCAAACTCTTGATTAGTAATGAGAAAAAAAATAATCCAATAATAGATATTGGAGCACTTAGTGTGGCTGGTAATTTTCTAAGAAAAGTGCAGATGTTACTGAAAATGTCATTCTCTCAACAATCTTGAAAATTTCATTCTCTCAACAGTCTTGTGATATATTACAAATAAGGAAAGTTAGGCAAAAATAAGTTACGTAACTCCTTATCTGAGAATGATGAACCGGATAAGTGATATAGTCAGAAATCAAGCCCAGGTAATCTGAGTCAAGATCCCAGCTCTTAACCTCTAAACTCTACAGTGTCTTTAAGAAAGATAAACAGGCAACTTTACATAAGCTCTCACAATTACGCCCTGAAAACATAAAGAAAAAAACTTATGCAATAATCGGGAAGTAGGCGATATGGGAAAAATAAATGGTTTGAACGTTTCTTCAACTTACCTAATTATTATAACAATGGGTTATGGCAATACGTCCCACAATTACTAAAATTTTCTTTCACCTTGTATTCCCAACAGCTTTCTTTGTTTTGAAGTGTTTGTATTGTAAAGTACAAGAGCTGAAACAGCCAAAATGATTCAGACCACAGAGAATAGGGTTTTATTTTAGTACTTAAAAGGTCACTAAGGCTGAGCAGCACTAAATAACATTGCTAGAATCACAGTGTCTGTCAACACAACACACTTTCACAGCTGGTTTTCTCAATCTGAGTTAGATTTGCATTTTGGAAATCATATTAAGGTACCAGTAAGGGGTAAATTGGGCTTCTTATGTTGATTGAAAATTTTGGAACCAGAAGGAGTACTTTGTGTTCTAAGTATACTTTCAAAAATTGCCTTTAAAATTATTATAATCCCCCAAAATACTCATTGATCAAAAACAACATAACACGTTCCAGATAGCAAAACAGTGAAAAGTTTACAGCTTAATAAACAGTAAACTATATATGCATACACACACACACACACACACACACGCACATGCAGAAAGAAAATCACTTGATGGATTCTTATTTGTTTCTTCCTGTAGGGGGAAAAATATCATGTGTGGTTCTTCCACTTTCTGATTATCTTCTGCTTAATCCTATACAGAGAGAGCAGCCTCCCCATGGTGAAAGAAATTGAGGCCAGTCCTTATGATTAGGCTATTGGTATTTGAGAAAACAGATTTGTCGCCAATAGAAGAATGCCATAAGGATTTTATGCTCTTCTATACTGGAACAGCCTGCTTTGCTATTTAAAGTTTAAAGACTTTTAATCCAATCTCACACTGGGTGTTTTGGGCAGGAGGTGAGGGGAGTTTGTTTTAATTCTATTTCATTAGAGCTGAACGAAAGAAAGGGGAATTCCAAAAAGTTGTTTAG